>NC_092875.1:161540355-162740355 GCF_028372415.1 Notamacropus eugenii | reverse complement strand
GCAAAGTTCTTTAATTGACCCCAAGCTTCCCATAAAAGCAAAGGCTCATCTTTTTAATACTAATATCTTACTAGTATTGCTATATGACAGCACAATATGGAATGTCATTTCCTCAGAAGAACTAAAGATGAGTTTCACACAGAAGGAAATGGAGGGGTGTATAGTAGATATGAGTAGATTGCAATATATCACCAACAAGGAATTCCAAAGAGGAAAAGGAATAAAAAATACAGTGAAGAATGTGTATGAGAGGAAAAGTATGGAATAGTCATGTGGTGAGGGATGTCAGGCACATAGCCAGAGTGTTCCAGTGGTACCCTCCCAATGGAAGTGAAAAGGCTTCCGCCATATGGGGTGACTAACTATTCAGAAAACATGGACAAAGATGGGTAGGTATGGAGAGATATCTGTATTGTTGAAAGGAACTCCTGAATCAATGAAATCCATTAGAGTACTCATGCACAAATCATTGTTGGTAATATTCTGAAGACTCCTTACATCTGGCATTTATCTTTCCATGGCTTTTTGCATTGCTTGTAATTTTGATTATTTGTTCTGTCATAGCCAACCATATAGGATTATTGATAAAATATTGATGTTAAAAGAGAGCAGCAAACAATTTGGGATTGTTGTGCCATTGTAATTTCCCAAGTATACTTCAGCATGATTTCCTGTTCCTACTATTTAGTTTTTGTTGTTCAGCCATATTTCAGCCATGTCTGACTTTTCATGACCTCATTTGGGATTTTCTTGGCTAAGATACTTGAGTGGTTTTCCATTTCCTTCTTCAGTAAACAGAGTTAAGTGACTTGCCCAGGTTCACACAACTAATAAGTATCAGATTTGAACTCAGGAAAATGAGTCTTTCCTACTCCAGGCGTGAAACTCTATCCACTGTGCTACCTAGGCTAGGGCTCATCAATTGTCTTAGTGCAGCACCCGTTTGTGAGTTATAAGGAAATTTGTATCAATATCTTTTTCCCTATCTGTATCTTCATCTGAATCATTTCTACTAACCATAGTTATCCTCTCAGACTCTGCCCTGAGCCTTCTTCAGTTTTCCTATTACTTTTTCACTGAGTGATCTCACCAGCTCCCATGGATTTAATTATCTCTATGCAGATAATTCTCAAATCTACGTACCTAGCCCGAACCTCTCTGTTGACCACTAGTCTTACATCTACAGTTAGGTATCTTGAACTCCAGATATCCCATAGACATCTTAAACTTCTTCTGAGATTCTTTGGTCCTGTTTATTTTTCAGTTGTGGATGATTAGAGGTATCCTTTCCACATTCCTGTGTATGTTCACAGAGCAGGCTTGTTAGTATTCCAGGACTGGATGTAGTTGGTACAATGGCACCAGCGAATAGGAGAATTTATAGATTCTAAACATTAATAGGAATTGTTTCTTTTATTTCATTTTTCAATCCTAAGATTTAAAAAAAAAGGGTGCAATAACATAGTAACAGTATGTTATCTCTGGACCTAATCTTGTAAGTTCAGCTGAAAGAATGAATGTTTTTGGAGAAAATTTCCAATAAGTAATAATATTGAAGATTATTAGAGCAATGTTACTAAGGAAAATATGGACTGATGAACTAATTGGATTAAAAAAATCTGTAAACTCTCACATTTTATCAGTTGGAAGTATCTATTAAATCCAGATGTTCTCTGAAACAATTTTAGAAATTCTGTCTTATTGCATTATAATTCTTTCAGAATTAATAATCTAAGCATGGTATATCTTTTAACTCAGTTAATCAGGAGTATTCAATTAATCCTTCAATAAACACTTAATAAGCATCGTGCTAAGTACTGAGGATATAAAAAGAGACAAGAAAACAGTCCCTCTCCTCAAGCATTTCTTTCTCCAGGTGTGCTAGGTTGGAGTAACTAAAATGTATTTCTGCACCAATTATTCCTCCCACCCCAACTTCATGTTTTAAATCTTCAATTAAAGATGTATCTTTGAGGAGTTTCTCTGTCAAGGTTCTCAGATTCTTCCTTCCCACCTTTCTTCCCCCTCCCCCACTAGAGATCTGGAATTAACTGCTTCTTACCTTCAGAGTGTTGATGGTTTCAGTATACTGTCATTTCTATGACAACACCACTTTTTGATCCAGAACTTCTAAAGTCCATGTCATCTGAGCTTTGATTTCTTGGTCCATTTCCATTCCCCTTTCTTTGTTACCTTTTCAAATCATGAGTGAGAAACTGTTGCTCAAGGCTGTGAGGAGTGAAAAAGCCACAGTTGTTGTGCTCCGTGGGAAGAACCTTACAACTGTGCCTTCGTTGGTGAGAAAACTGTATCACCTCCGGACTTTGGACCTCATGTCCAATAAGATCTCCAAACTGTGCCCAGAATTTTTCAGCTTGACTAAGGTGAGGTACAGAGCATGTTTCTGGGTTGCAGAATAAGGGAAGAAAGCGAAAGGACAATAAGAGTGAAGAATTGTCCCTGCTACTTAGCTCCCTGGAGATTCCTATGGAGGGAGGTGCGGAGGTGACTTTTCTCCCATTGGACTTGAATTCTGGTAGAGAATTAGGATCTTTTAGCTCCATTTCTATTTCGACATTTTGAAGCATGGGAGGGTTCCTAGGAGGCACTCATCTTTCCAAAGGGAAGCATCTGGAAAGGGGCTGGAAGTTTCAGATCTGCTTATCTCCCTTGGAGGCTCACATCTGGAAGTATGTAGGAGTATCCCAGGGATGCCTGTTTCCTTGGGGAATATCCTGAATGCCTTCCATCTGGAAGGAAAAGAAACTTTCCAGGGGAGAGATGAAGTGGAGTTTTTTTGTTGTTGTTTTGTTTTTTCCCCAGCTTTCTACAATAGACTAGTCCTTGAGGTGGAGTTTTAGTGGGGAGACTGAAGGAATATTCATTTCTTTTGAAATATTATTTTTAAAAAGTCAATATTTAAAGACTAACCTTCATAAAGAACATCAGTTGACATGAATGGATCCCAGAAGCTTATTCTAAACATTTATTTACTCTTAATAGTAAGATGCTCCAACTACTAAAAATCTTGAGGTTGGTGAAAAGAATACAGGGATATTAACTTAGGAATACTTTATTGTTCAATTCTAAAATTTTTTCAGCACCAGAAGGATCTACAATGCCATTCTCAGTTCATTGTAATATATTGGTTTTAATTGCAAGGTAATTTAATTTTAAAGTAATTCCATAGTGATTTAATTCTATTATAAATATTTCTCATTTGGCCATAGCTATCTAAAATTTTCCCTATATTGTGTATGCCTATTTTGATATTGACTTGATTAATGAATTCTTTGGGAATCAAGATTCTCTGTAATGATGTAAATTCCTTCGAAAAAAAAGAAACGTCTTCATAAATCATGTGGAAAACAGTGTTGGTGTTTATCCTTATGGTCTAGCAGTGATGTTTTCTGTAAGCTCTGCAAATGCTTAAATATCATGAGTCTATAAGGAGTAACTTTTAGGTTCAAACTACACTTTTGATCACTACCCTTTAATAGGAAAAGAGGGCCCCAACCTATGTATCTAAGACTTGACTCCCTTCCCACCAGGTGTCAGTTCAGCAATGAACACACATAGAAAATAGCAGTAAACCTGTTTATCCAAGTTGCTCAGCCTCTCAACAACTTTGTGTAGGGTTAGATTTCTGTTTGCTAATTTGAGTCACTTGTTCCCCACTATGGAGAGAGAAGGTGAGATGACTGCATTCTCAGGGAGGGGGAGAATATTTGAGCTCCATTCCTGAATTTCTAAGGTCATATCCTGGTCCTTCTTATCTCTAAATCTCTTTCCCATTTCCTGTCTTTTAATGAAAATGATGGCTTTCACCTTCAATTACCACAAAGATGATCCCTCCACCTACTTTAAGTACTCAATTTGGCTTCACTTCCTAGTCCTCTCTTCCTAGTGAAAACAGGAAATAATATAAAATGCTTGTAGTTTTTTAATATATTCTGCCATAACATAAATATATTTATTAATTATTGGAAATCTAGATTGGCAGAGTTTCAAGAGTTGGGTTGTCAGTGGACAATTCTGGATGATGACTCATTTTTATATGCAAAGAGATGACACAATAGATTGAGTACTGGACCTGGAGTCAGGAAAATCTGAGTTCAAATATAGGCTCAGACATTTACTAGCTGTGTGACTCTGAGCAAATTTGTCTGCCTCAGTATCCTCATCTGTAAAATGGCTTGCTACCAAAGCAGGAGCAACCATTTCAGGATCACATTTTACTAACCTATATTCAGAAAAAGAGACACAATGCCACCCACATTCATAAGCAAGTGAATGAATGAATGAGAAAGCATTTATTAAAGTATTACCATGTGACAAAGCACTGTGCTAAACAATGAACACACAAATACAAAAATCAAGTCTATCCCTCCCCTGTCTTGGTCAGGGATATAGATATAGATATCTTGGTATAAAAGCAAGCAGCCTGACATACATAGGAGGGCCTGCTATCACAGGTTATTAGGCCTGCTCTTCTAAAAGAAAAGGCAACTTTTGGGGGGTCAACAATCACTTTAATCAAACATGTATCATTCACTTAGTTCAGGGGGAAAAAGCACCCTGAACTTCAGAGAAAATACACAGAAATCAAAATCAACAGACAGGACTTCCACCTGCCTGACAGTTGCAATACATATATCACAAATCAACAGACAGATACATATATGGTTACCAGAGAAGAGAGAGAGAAGCACCAACATCTGAGTTTTCAAAGCTGGAGATTGCTTAGTGCTTTCCAGAGTCTCATCTGGCACTCAAACCTTCCAAAAACTAAGCCCCAAAGTAAAACCTCACCTCAGAATACTTATACATTTTTCAGAGCCAGAGGGCTTAAGAACTAGTGTCTTCCTTAGAAAATTAACTAAAGGTACTTGAGGCCCATTAATGGCTGGGAAGATCTTAAACTCCTCCCTGTACCCACCATTAACCTGAAATTACCACTACACTAGGTCTGTAATGAAGATATAGGATGATTGCCTTATAGCTTCCATGAATGGTAATGTCAATTTAATTACTGTTTCCAGAGTATAGGTGAAAAACAGCATGAGGGAGGAGGCTGTGTTTGGAAAAGGGTCAGACAAGTTGTGTGAGGTCAGGACTAAATGAGTAGAACTTTCACTCATCAGGATTCCAGGGTACCACAGCAGGAGCTAGAGAGCTGGTCAAGTGGAGCTGGGGGCCTGGCATGAATGTGGCTGGAGAACAGTGTAGTGGGCTAGATATAGAGAGCTCACAACAATCAGGAGCCCAGGTCCCAGGCTAGGAGATGGAGTCGAAGATTGGAAACAGAGGCTGGAGCCTGAGGAAATGACAAGATGGCTTGAGTGCTCTAGTTGTCAATGCTGGCAATCTTCATTTTTGTTAGGGTTAAGAGAGAGGGTAGGGACAGCTAGGTGGACCAGTGGTTAGAGTGCCAGACCTGGCATCAGGAAGGTAAGGATTCAAATCCAGCTTCAGACACTTATTAGCTATACAACTCTGAGCAAATAATTTAACCCTGTTTTCCTCAGTTTCATCATCTGTAAAATGAGTTTGATGTGGATAGAAACAGTACTCCTAGGGCACTGTTTCTATCAAGCTGAAGAAGGAATTGGCAAACCACTCCAGTATCCTTGCCAAGAAAACCCCAAATGGAGTCATGAAGAGTCAGACTGGACTAAAACAACAACCACAAAGAGAGGGTGACCAAGGACCTGCTCAGTTAAGAGCCCTTACCTGCCCTTCCCTAGAAGTCCCAGAGAGGGATTTTCATGCCAAACATCTGGAGCAAGAGCAGGAGCTATTTCTTCTTTTAAAATGACACAGCTCTCTCTGTCATCAGCTAGTCAACTGGGGTGCATTTGGCACCTCTGTCCTTATCCCAAATTCTGGAAAGTTGTTTGTGGTCCTAAAGGAAGTTCACGCTTTGTAATTTCAAACTCCACCCCTGTACCTTGCCCTGAGGAGCATCAATGAAGTCCACATGGCAAGATTCATTCTGCGGCTGTTCTGAGACAATCTGAAAATCAACCGTCTTCGGGGTGGGCCTAGATATACCACAGCTGGTGGACCTATAGATCATAATCATCCCCAAACAGAAAATTATGTAAATATGACAAATTACATTTTTAAACATTTATCATCTTTGGGGGATGGTCCTTAAAAACCTAAAGTACATTGACATCTGTCTCTAGTTGCTGAATACGCAACCACAGCTGGCTTTCTAAATTAATAGTCCAGTTGAGGCCCCAGCGGAAAATAGATACACAATGAAAAAAAACAATAGATCTGGATTCAGAGGACCTGCATTCAAATCCCAGCTCTGTTACTCCTTGTGTGACCTGGGATAAATCACCATCTTTGATTTCCTAATCTGTAAAACTAGGGGATTGGGCCCAATTGGAACTCTGAAGTCCATTGCAGCTTTAAATATAGGCTCTTATGATCCTCCAACTCATGATACACAACTAGAAGCATAGTGACCTCAAGGTACAAGACTCTCATGTCAGAGTGTCCAATTGTCTGAAGATCTTTTTCCTCAGTATTGGTGCTCTCATACTTTAGCCACAAGACCATTTTGATTCAATGTGCCAACTATGTCAAATATGCTGGGCCAGGCCTAACTCAGGCTGGTCTGTGTTCAGCCTCAGAGATGGATTGAAATGTGATACTTGCAAACTATATACTACATGCAGGGGTGGGGAACCTGCATCCTCTTTTCCTTCCCACTGCTTTCATCTTCTGGCTCTCACCGAGACTTAGCTCTCTCCTGGAGACACAGCTTCTCTAGCAAGCCTTTGCAGCACTGGTTTCATTTCCTTTGATATCCCAGACTCACTGGTGGTTGTGATAGAGGATTTGGAATAATCCTTTTTCTCTATTAGTATTCCAGGCTCTCTCCTACCACCACCACTCAGTAGCCTCTCTTCCTTTGAGGCTTGTTTATTCAATTCATGTTTATCACCTAATCAAGATTCTGCTGCTTTACATCTGCTAACTTCCAGGTCAATCTCCTTTCCTCATCCAGATCATTTTCTCTCACAAAGTCCTGGATCTGGAGTCAATAAGTTCAAATGTGGCCCACAATACTTACTAGCTCTGTGACTGTAGGTAAGTCACTTAACCTCTGTTTGCCTCAGTTTCCTGATTATTGTGAGAATCGAAGGAAATAATATCTGTAAAACATTTTGCACATAGTAGGCACTTGATAAATACATGTTTCCTCCCTACTTTCCCTCCAGATGACACTCTTATCCATTCACAATACTAGAAGAGATGGCTTTGTGTAACAGCAAGTAAAAGAGGACCTTTTGCTGTTTTTGTTTTAATATAATCAAGAAGTATAATGCTTCTATTTGAATATGACTAAGGAGGATCTTTCCTACCCATTGTTGGGCCTGGGAAGATTTGTAAGAAAGTCCACACCCTTTGTTAATGAGACACTGGTTCTCAAGGGATGTGATGCCCTCTGGCTCTAAAAAGTGTATAAAGATTCTGAGGGTGAAGTTTTATTTTGGAGCTTAATTCTTGTAATAACATATGAGTGACAGATGAGGATTCTAGGAAATTGCTAAAGGAACCCCCAGCTTTGAGAACCCAGATGTCGTGCTTCCCTCTCTGGTAACTATGGTCAGACAGTTGGGGTCTAATTGTCTGTTGAATTCAGGCAGAGGAAACCATGTCTGTTGACTTTTTGATATCTTTATATTTTCTTTAAAGTTTAGGGTGCTGTTTTAGCTGAACTAGGTGATTGATATATGTCCTTGGTTAAAGGAATGATACATGTGCTTGATTAAAGTGATTGTTAACCTCTCAAAAGTTGCCTTTCCTTTTGTGAATTCAGATCTAAGAACCTGTGATAGCAGACTCTCTCTGTGTATGTTGGGAAGTTTACTGATACAGTTTGCTCTATAACAAAAGTCAGAATCGCAAACAAGTCTATAGTTTGGAAATTCACCTTTCCCCCTTAAAATAAAAATTGTGAAAATTCTTTGCCTATCTATTGTCTCCTGGTACTTTTCTAATTTTCCATGATTTTTCAAAAATTACTGAGAATACTTCTATGATTATTTCTGCTCTAGGATAAGTAAACATGAATAAATGGACTCACATGAAATGGCTTTGTTGTTATTCAATTGCATCTGATTTGATTCCTTTGCATCCCCAGTTGGGGTTTTCCTGGCAAAGATAGTGGAGTGATTTGCCATTTGAAATGACTAGGTGTGTCTTTGATCTCTTCTCTCCTACTTAGACTCCAATTCCCCCTTTAAATCCAGAATGATGTCATTATTATTAGACATATGTTCTTCTTTACATTCAATTTTGTATTCATAGTTCTTTTAAGTCTCACTCATGTCACCTTAGGCAACAATGTTGACTTTCTTCTCCCTTTTTCTCTGAGCTTAGTCATGATTACATATGTAGAATTTCATTTCTAGAACTTCCCATTCCTCATGAAGCACATTCTCTTGTAGACCTTCCTTGTTCTAGCAGTAGCCTACCAAGTACCCTACCCTTAATTGTTCTGAGTGTCTTTTTTTCTAGAGAACTATACATTCATTGACCATGGACTAGGAGGTGGTCCTCATCTCTAGTCATAGAATATTAGAATTGGAGCAATAAACAAGGAAAGTGACAGAGCTATGAAGCAATTTCCCTGGGTCAATCCAGCTCGTAAGAGGTTGAGACAAAATTTAAAATCCATTATTTTATCCACCATAATGCTGTAATCAATGTATTTGATAATGCAAACATGTGATCAAAGGATTCCCAGTGATCATTTTTAAAACGTGGCACCCAGAAATAAACATAATATTTTAGAGGTCAACAAATAAGGACAGAATTACAGTAGGGCTATCATTTCATTTCAGAAAATAAATACAGGCTAGAGTTTTGTTAACATATTTGACTGTCATTTACTGTTGACACATTTTGAGTATTGCAGTCCATGAAAATCTTCATTTCTTTGGCACAAAAACTATTATCTTTTTAATTTATTTTTCAATTAATAAGCATTTTTTTCCTCCTTCCCTCCCTCCAACCTCTGCCATTTGAAAGAAAAATTAAATCTTTGGAACAAATATATGTAGTCAAATAAAACAAAGTCCCCTAAAATTATGTCTGATGATCATCTCTCTTTTGGGAGATGGGGAGAAGAGTTCACATCAGACCTCCACAGTACCATTTGTCTGTGAGGCCTCTTTGATTAAAGGGTGGAGGGAGAGCTTCTCTAAAAATTTCCATTGAAGAAGGGCACCCAGGCCAACCATCTCATTTCCCACCTGGCTGCATACCTTTAGATTTTTCCTTTATATCTCCTTTCTCCCCATAGTGATACCTTCGTTTTCAGCTTTTTTTTTTTTTAATGTGTCATCACCACCTAGATTGTAAGCTCCTTGAGGACAGGAGCTGATCTTTATGAATTTTTATTCCCAATGCTTATCCCAGTGTTCAGTACCTTATCTTGCCAGTTGATCTTCAGAATCTTCCTAAGACATTTAAAATGGAATCAATTCAGTTTTCTGGTATGGCACTGGTATACTGTCCAGGTTTTCCAGGCATGCAAAATGAGGTCAATACAATGGCTCTATAGACCTTTGGTGTGTTAGGCAATCTAATACCTCTTTTCTCCCACACTTTCCTTTGGAGCCTCTCAAACACAGAGCTACCTCTGGCAATGTATGTGTTAATCTTATCATCTATGTGTACATCCCTGTAAAGCATACTGCAAAGGTTAGTGAACATATCTGCAACATTCCTCCACTTACTGTAATCAATGGCTCCATGTACGGATGATGTGGTGCTGGCTGGTGGCAAATCCCTATTTGGTTAGGCCAAAATTAGCACAAGCAGCAGAGAATCAATGCATGCTTTATTGCATCTCCGTCTCAGAAACTGCATTGAGTGCATAGTCATCTGTGAACAAAAAAAGTCACATACCAGCTCTCCCTTCACTTTAGTCTTGGCTTGTAGCCTTTTCAAGTTAAATCATTTACTGTCAGTGCAGTAGCTGACCTTGATGCCATTTTCATCCTTGTCAAAGGCATCTAACAACAGTGCATGTCAAAAAGCAGAGGAACAAGGACAAAACCCTGCTTTGCTCTGTTAGTGACTGGGAAAGCATGAGAGCATTGGCCATGGTTCAGAACTTGGGCAAGCATGCCCTCATAAAACTGATGTACTATACTGATGATCTTCTCTGGGCAACCAAATTTTGCCATAATTTTCCACAAGCGCTCGTGACTAAAAGCATCAATGGCCTTGGTTAGATCAACAAATACATACAGACCTCTGTTCTGGTCCTAGAATTTCTCCTGTAGTTGTTGGGCAGCATTCACCATATCGATTGTTCCTTGGTCCTTTCTGAAGTTATATTGGCTCTTGGGTAGATGAACATCTTCCAGGTGAAGGGTTAGCCAACTAAGGGGGATTCTTACAAGAATCTTGCAAGCCATGAGAGAGACTCCCATCCTTTCTCCTATGACTGTCACAGGACAACCTATTTCCCTTTCCTTTATAGAGTTGGACAGTGGAGGCATCCTTGAACTCCTGGGGGATAACATTCTCTTGCCATATACCCTAGAAAATTAGGTCCTTAAGTGTGGCCTTTGGAGTGAATCCACACTTAAGGATGTAGAAGGCCATATGTGTTCTTAATGACACAGGTTCTCCACCCCTGAGCTAATCTATATTACCTGTCATTTTTATATATGATGTTTAAATTCCCACTTATGCTTCTTCACATTCCCCTTGTGTGAAGAATGTTCTCTTTTCTTTTCTCTGCTTCTCCAATGCTTAACTCTCATCAGGACCTAGCTCACATAACACAATCCACAAGAAGTCTGTCTGGATTCTCCCAACTCTTTGAGGGAAGGGATTGCTTTAATTTTTGTCTTTGTGTTCCCAGCATGTAGCACATGTTGCTAGCACACAGTGGAAGGTTACTATAAATGTATGATGAATGATAAAATTGAATTAAATTTGTAAGAGGTAGTCAATTAAAAATGTCAACTGAACAGCAAAAAAAGCACTTAATATATACAAAGCATTGTGCCAAACAGTAGGGGCACAGATAAAAAAATAAGATGGTCTCTGCTCTCAGTGAACTCACCTTTTAGTGAGGAGAAAAAACACACATTGTAGGGTTCAGCTGTGGTGAGGAAGGAAGGGCCCAAATGTTCATCTCAATAGGACAAAGGGCAAGGTTCTGTGGTCTTGATATATGAGAGATGTGGTTATTGCCTTCATTGAGGGGCTTGGCTCTAGAAAACCTAAGTAAGAACAGCAGGGAAAATTTCCTAATAGAGTTGTCCTAAAGTGGAAGGATTTGGCTGTTAACACTGACCTTTTGCCATGTTGCTAAAGGGATTCCTAGGTTCAGGTTACATGTGATGGGCTCTGAGGTCTCTCCAAGTGCTGATATTCTGTGAGTTTAAATATTCTTTCACTACTGTCAATAAGTCATTACTTGAATAAAGCCTGAGCATCCTCCTCAGAAAGAGAACCCCTCCTTCTGCAGATGTGTGACTTGAGGATAATATTTATCTATAAAATACAAGTTCTTTAGGTTTTGGTTCTTTTGTTTCCTTTAGCCTCCATTCAGTCACCAAAGTGATTTTCCTAAAGCACAAGTCTGACCATGTCCCTCCCTGATCATGAACCCCAGTGGCTCCCTATTGCCTCCAAGGCCAAATGCAAAATTGTCTATTTGGCATTTAAAGGTCTTTATAACTTGTCTCTTTTCTCCCTTACCAGTCTGCTTATACCTTAATCCTTAACATGTGCTCTTTGATTTAGTGACACTGGCCTCTTGGCAGTTTCAGAAACAAGATACTACATTTCTTGGTTCTAGGTATTTTCTCTGGCATTTTCCCCACGTCTGGAATGGTCCCCCTCCTCAATTCCGCCTTCTGACTGACCTCCTTGACTTCTTTCAGGTCTCAACTAAAATCCCATCAAATCCAGAAAGCCTTTCTCAACCCCTTTGAATTTTAGTTTCTTCCTTCTTTAATTACTTCCTACTTATCTCGTATAAAGCTTGTTCTTATAGATTTGTTTACTTGTTGTCTCTATTATACAGCTCTCTAAATTATGTCCTTCAGAGAAGGTGCTGACATGTACGGGTGGAGAGAATTTCTTCTCCCAGAGTTCCCTGTACAAATGAAATCATACATCCAGTCTCTGTCCCTATTAGCTACTCAAATGATTCCCATGGGTGGGATGGTGAAATCATTCACTTGCTGCTCTTAATTTAAAACATTTTCATTTTCAAACACATTCAGTTTACCAGATCTAGTATGACTCACTGGGGCCCTGCATGAATTTCAATGGACCACCATCACTGGATGACAGCTATGCATTTATCACTACATCTAGACGAAGGAAAGGAAGATACCTCCCACTATGAAGAAAGAATCAGAGAAATCACAGACCCTGGATTATCTCTCTTCGTGGGGAATGACAACATATAATTTTTTAAACTTGGTCTTTATAATAGAAGCAAGACCCTCCAGGATGGAAGGAATTACTGTACTTTGTTCAGATTCATAGAAATTCTTAGAAAAAGAGTGTATAACCTTCACCAATAGTGTTAAGAAAAGAAATCTAGTAGCCCCTATTGTAAAAATGTGCCTATTATTTTATATGAGTTTTAATCCATTTATCTGTTACTAATAAAAGCCAGGGTGGGTGGCATTTTAAACTTTAATTCCAAATCGTTTAAACAATTAGATTTAGAGCTAGAAGGGACTTTGGAGGTTATTCAGCTAATCTTTTATTATTTTCCAAATGAGGGAACGGAAACCCCTCCTTTAACCTGAGTGGTTAGATGACTAACCTAAGGTCACATAGGAAGTGGCAGAGTCAGGATTTGAACCTAGGTCCTTGGACTCCAAATTCAGTACTCTTTCCATTGCACCACACTGCAGTCATTTTGTTTTATTTTTTCATTCAAATAAATTCACTGGACAGCCACCCTACCCTCAAATACTTCAAAGTATGGAATTAGTAATAAATATAAAATATTAATTTGACTTTAGGGGTTCAATTCAATTCAACAAACTTTTCTTAAGCATTTACTATGGATCAGAGACTTCCTGTAGGAAAAAAAGAAAAGTCTTTGCCCTCAGAGGCAGCTAGATGATACAGGTGGATAGAGCTTTAGGATTATAGTCTGAAATACCTGAGTTCAAGTCCAGCCTAAGACACTTACTATGCGACTCTGGGCAAGCCTTTGTCTACCTCAGTTTCCTGAACTGTAAAATGAGGATAATAACACATCACAGGGTTGTTGTGAGGATCAAAAGAGATATAATAACAATTATATAATGCTTGCTATGTGCCAGGCACAATGCTAAGCACTTTACAATTATTATTTCATTTGAGATATTTATTTTTAAAAAAATTAATACAGTACTGGGCATGTAATAGGTGCTATATAAATGTTTATTCCCATCAAGGGAATTAGTGAAAAGAAATTCAAGAGATGGTAGCCTAGTCATACCAGACCTACAACTATATTATAAAGCAGCAATCATCAAAAGTACTTGCTACTGGCTAAGAAATAAAGTGGTGGATCAGTGGAATACGTTATGTACACAAAAGAATAGTCAATGAATACAGTAATCTACTATTTGATAAACTGAAAAGACTCCAACGTCTGAGATAAGAACTCATTATTTGATAAAAACTGCTGAGAAAACAACATGATAGAAACGATCAAGAAAAGGTCAAAAATGGGTACATAATTTAGACATGAAGAGGAAAACTACAGGCAAATTAGAAGAGCAAATAATAATTTAGCTGTCAGATCTATGGAGAAGGGAAGAATTTATGACCAAATGAGACAGAGAACATTAAGAAAGGCAAAATGGATAATTTTGATTACTTAAATTAGAAAGGTTTTGCACAAAATCAATGCAACCAAGACTAGAAGGGAAGCAGAAAGCTGAGAAACAATTTTCTACAACCAGTGTCTCTGATAAAGGCCTCATTTGTAAAATATTTACAAATCTATAAGTCATTCCCCAATTGATAAATGGTCAAAGGACATGAAAAGGCAGTTTTCAGAGGAAGAAATTAAAGCTATCTATAGTCATATGAAAAAATGCTCTAAATCACTATTGTTTAAAGAAATGTAAATTAAAACAACTCTTTGCTACCACATCACACCTATCAGATTGGCTAACATGATAAAACAGGAAAATGATAAATGTCAGAGAAGATGTGGGAAAATTGAAACGCTAATGCATTATTGGTGGAATTGTGAACTTATCCAACCACTGGAGAGCAATTTGGAGCTATGAACAAAGTGCTATAAAGCTCTGTATACCCTTTGATCCAGCAGTACCACTGATAGGTCTGTCCCCCAAAGAGATCTTAAGAAAGGTAAAAGAACCCACAGGTACAAAAATATTTATAGCAGCTCTTTTTGTGGTGCTCAAGAATTGGAAACTGAGTGAATGCCTCAGTTGGGGAATGGCTGAACACGTTGTGCTATATGAATGTAATGGAATACTATTGTTCTATAAGTAATGATAAGCAGGCAGATTTCAGAAAAATCTGGGAAGACGTAGATGAACTGATGCTGAGTGAAGTGAGCAGAACCAGGAGAATACTGTTACACAGTAACAGCAACATTGTGTGACAACTGACTTTGATACATGTATCTCTTCTGAACAATGCAATGATGACAATTCCAAAAGACTCATGATGGAAAAATGATATCCACAAACAGAGAAAGAACTAAGGAGTCTGAATGCAGATTGAAGCATACTATTTTCTCTTTTTTTTTTGTTTTTCTTTCTCATTGTTTTTTTCCTTTTGTTCTGATTTTTCTTTTACAACATGACTAATGTAGAAATATGTTTAATATGATCAGACATGTGTAACCTATATCAGTTTGTGCACCATCTTGGGAGAGGAGGCATAAAGGGAGAGGGATTTAGAACTCAAAATCTTATAAAAGTGAATGCTGAAAACTAAAAATTAATTAATTAAAAAAAAAACAACTAAAAATGTTTATTCCTCTCCACAGAGCACATGTGATAGAGTGATGTGTAATCAGCACACTAAGATGATTTGGAGCCAGTTTGTGAAAGGCTTTAAAATATCAATGAAAGGCATTTATATTTTATTCAGAGGCAATAGGGAATTACTGAAATTTCTTAAGTAGGGAAGGATCTTAATACTAATAGGTAATATTTACATAGCTTTTTAAGGTTTTTTTCAAAGCACTTTACAAGAAGCATGCCCAATGTCACACAGTTAGTTAAGTGTCTAAGGCTGCATTCAAATTTAAGTCTTCCTGAATCTAGGTCCAGTGCTCAGTCCACTGCACCAAGTTACCTCATGGTTAGAAGTTTGCTTTCGGAATATCAATTTGGCAGCTGGGCAGTGGAGAATGGGGAGAATGGATAGGGGAAAACAAACTAGTAGATTCAGTGATCCAAGTGTGAGGCCTGAACTTAGGGTAGTGGCCCTGTGAGTGGAGAGAAAGACATGAATGTCACAGATGTGAAGGTAGACTTGTTAAGACTTGGTTTGTTGTTTCCTTGATAAAATGTAAAGCCCCTTGAGGACAGGAGTGGTTTCACTTTTGCCATTTTATCCTGAGCACCTGGTTACATAGAAGGCACTTAATAAATTCATCTTAGTTGGTAATACCACCTTCCCAGTCACCCAGGCTCAAGACCCTCAAGTCAGCTTTTTGTCTTCCTTATCCCTTATGCCACACCCCTCCTCAATACCTCAGTTTTTTTCTGTCTTAGCATATCTTTCACACTCATCCCCTTCTTTCCATTTATACTTCCATTTCTTACTTCAGGCCTGTAATCTGTCACCTGGATTACTGCAATAACTAACTAATCTGCTTTCCTTCAATTTCCTTTCCAATTCATTCTACACATTATTTGCTGACTCTAATGTACTCCATTATATACGTTGTCTTTCCCTGTTAGAATATAAGCTTCTTGTGGATAGGGAACTATTTTGTTTTTTGTCAGTGCTATGGTGCTTAGCACAGTGACTGGCCTAGACTAGCACTTAAATGATTATTTACTTGATTTTTTTAACTTAATGAGTGTATCTTCACTCATTTATCTTCCTAAAATACAAATACAATTGCTTCATCCCCTTGTATAAAAATTTTCAATAGTTTACCATCACTTGCTGAAATACATTCAAATTCTTTTAACCAGGCATATAGGGCCCTTTCTAATTTGAATCCAACCCAACTTTTCAGTTATATATCTTACTATTCCACTCTATGCTCCAGCTAAGCATGAATTTTTGCTCTTCCTGAATCATTTTCTATAATTTCCATCCTTAGGCTATGCTCACACTTCTTTACAGCCCTCTGTAATTTTTTACCACCTTCAAAACCAAGATCAAATGTGACACTCTCCCTGATATTTTATAACCCTTTCACTCGCATGTTATTGTTCTCTCTTCTTAATTGACATGTTCACATCATATCTTAGAGATATTCATGTACCAAAGTTGGGTTATAGCATATCCTCATGGAGGGGTTAGCCTGTGCCTTAACCACTTCCGAAGAAATATCTCAGTAGACTAGGACTTGGGTGCTTTGGACTGATGAAATAATTCCCTTATTAGCCAATAAGCAGGAAGAGCTATGACTTGATGGCTCTTTAAAAGGGAATGAACCACCCTTATCTCTCCCATCTCTCTCCATCTACTGATCATAGCAAGGTTATTGAAGTCTATCACTGAGGGAAGGTGTTTGATGGAGAGGGCTGGTGCACTTCTCTGGGAGTAATGGCATGCTACAAGCCCAAAGCAGACAAAACACATGTGGGCTTAGGCAAGTGGAGGCCTAGGCTTTGGGTTTGGGGAGTGTCTTCTGTTTTATTTCTTTCCTAAGTACAGGTTACAGAACAGTAATCCTGAGATGGACATTTCCAGCTTTATTATTTTGCCAGGAGAGAAAATTCTATTTGTCAGAAATTGTCTTTGGATACCAACCAAACCACTGGGGTCTTTGTTTCAGTTTTGGTTTTTTAAATTTTTTTTTTATTTTAAAATTAAATTCAAAATGAGAAAAGAAAAAAAACATTGTCATATATACAGCAGACCATAAAGAGAAGATTCAATATAAAACAATAAATTTCCATTTCAAGAAAACCTATATAATAAATATTTCCCATTGTTTTTAAAGCTGCCTAGCTTTTCTTTGCTTCCTTCCTAGTTTTCTTTGTTCTCTGCTGTGCACTTTTTACTTTGTTTTTTCCCTTTTCTCCACCCACCACCCAAAGAAGGTGATAATTAAGTGTGAAAAAATACATATATATACATAGGTAGCGATAAATATACACATATATACATATATACATTCATACACATATATGTGAGACTGTAACATGCCTATTTTCTTCTATCATCTTCCCTCATAAGTCCAAGTCAACCAGCTCATCATTCCTATACCACTGTGGTATTCCAACCCAATCACATCTTATCTGAGCGATTATGAGTTTTTTCTCCAATTTTCTGCATTCCTTCTATTCTTGGCCACTTAGGTTTTATTTATGCAAGAAAATTTTAATTTAAAATAATCAAAATTATTCTTTTAATGCTTCAACAATGCTATCATCTCTTAATATAGTTTGAGGTCAGATACTGCTGAATCTACTTCCTTTTTTTCCATGAACTTTTGTCCTTCCAAATGAACTTTGTTTTTTTTTCTAACTCTGTAGAATAATTTTTTAGTAATTTAATTAGGATGACATTGAATTAATAGATTAGTTAGGTAAAACTGTCATTTGAAATGTTATATTGTCTCTACCTACCCATGAACAATAAATATTATTTCAATTATTTAGATTTGAGTTTATTTGTATAAAAAGTATTTTATGTTTATGTTCCTACAGTTTGGCAGGTATATAGTCATGTATTTTATACTGTCTAAGCATTTCAACTAGTCTAAAACAATATTGAATACTATTGGTGACAAATAGTGTAGCTTCTCTATTTTTCACTTTTGATTAAATCTATTTTAACTTTAAATTTGTCTGAGGTCATGGTCACTATTCCCACTTCTTTTACATGCTAAATTCTACTCCAGCCCCTTATTTTATCTTTCTGTATATCTCTCATTTTTATAATGTTTCCTGAAAGCAGCATATTGTTGAATTAAAATTTTTAATCTGCTATCTGTTTGCATTTTATGGGTATATTCATCCCATTAATGTTCTAACCTACTATTACTTGTATATTTTCCTCCTTCCTATTTTTCACTATCCTTCTCACCCTATTTATCCTATCCCTCCTCACTCTTCTGCTTTACTTCTAGCCACTACCTTGACTTCCTATTCCTTAACCTACCCCCCCCCCCCCCAAGAATCCTTCTCTTATCCTCCCCTCATCCCCTTGCCCTCTGGTTTCTTTCTGAATTTAGAAGACTTTTATACCCAGATGTGTGTGTATATATATGTGTGTATGTACATATGTATCTGTGTGTGTGTGTGTGTATATACATATATATATGCTGTTTCCTCTTTAACCCATTTCTGTTAATTTACATATGCTTCTGTACTGCTGCTCTTTCTTGTCCTGTTCCCTTACTCTCTTATTTCTTTATAAATTCAGAAGAATTTTATGCCCTTCTAAAAGTATCTGCTTTTCTCTCTTTAACCCATATCTGGTATGAGTAGGGTTCCAGCACTACCAGCCCTCATCCATCTAATTCCTCTGTATCACCTCTACCTCTTGCTCTTCATTTGTATGAGAAAAATTACTCTTTTTACCTTTTCCTACACCACATCATATTCAGCTCTATCAAAATCTTTCTTTCAAACTATCCAATTACATATGACAATCTTAGGCATACTATTTACATTTCCACGTAGAAAGAATAAACAATTTGTCCTTATTGTCCTTATTGAGTCCCTTGTAAATGGTCTTTATGTTTACCTTATATTTCTCCTGGATCTTGAATGTCAAATTTTCTGTTAAGTTCTGGTCTTTTTGTGACAAAATCCTGAAAATCTATCAGTTCTTTGACTACCCTTTTTTTTTCATTCGGGATTATACTTCACTTTCATGAATGTAATTTTGGCTGCAACCCCAGTTCTTTTGATCTTCAATACAGTGTTCCAAGCCCTGTGGTGTTTTAGTGTAGCCACTGTTAGGTCTGGTGTAATTTTAATTGTGGCTCTGTGATATTTAAATTGTTTTTTTTCTTGTTGCTTGTAATTTCTCCTTAACCTAGAGATTTTGGAATTTCGCTATGATATTCCTGTTGGTTTTCATCCTGGGATCTCTTTCAAGTGGAGATTGGTAGATTTTTTTCCCATTTCTACTTTCCCTTCTTGTTCTAAAATTTAAGGGCAATTTTCTTTAATTATTTCTTGTATTAGTGTATCAAGATTCTTTTTTTGATAGTAGCTTTCAGTTAGTCCAATTATTCTTAGGTTTTTCTCTTTTTGATCTGTTCTCCAGATCAATTGTTTTCTTATGAGATGTTTCACATTCTCTTATATTTTTCATTCTTTTGTTTTTATTGGTCTCTTATAATGTTTTTGGCTTCCCCCTTGCCCAATTCTAGTTTTCAAGGAGTTGTTTTCTTCCTTAAGATTCTGGATCTCCTTTTCCATTTGGTTGACTTTCTGTTCATAATCTCCTTGGTTTTCTTGGATTGTTCTTTTTTTTTAATTTCCTCAATCTCTTTTATTTGATTTTTAAAGTCTTTTTTGAGTTCTAAGAAGGCAGGTGACTATTTCTAGCTTTGGAAGCAGGCCTTGAGAATTCAAAAGGTAAGAGATACTAAACTCTTTGGTTAGAGGTGATTTATAGCAAGGGAATTTTTTGTATGTGAGATGACCACTTATGGGGGAAAAGTTCAACTCCTGTTTTGACTTGCTGGAAGGCATATACCTGGAGGGAATTTTTTGGACAGTGCAGAGCTGAGGTGAAATGTAAAGTGCTCATTTAGCACTCCTGAAAACTGCTTTATATCTTGGTCGTTTTAAGTCTCCAGTTCCCAGGGGAGTATAACAGTAATTATTATTTACTACATCCTGTGCATTTATTTTATGTTGGGTAAGTAATTATCTCATATTTAATTCATGATGCATATTTTTATTTTCCCCATTAGGGTACTATTTCTACAAGCTTTATTTTGTCCACTAGACTTTTAAGTTCCTTGATTATAGAGACCTTTGTATTATTATCTTTATGTCTCTTCTGGGTTAGCAGAGTGGCTTGCACATAAGCACTCAATAAATATCTGTTAAGCTGAATTGTTTTACCCAAGGACTGAAACAGAAACATTTGCTTATTAAGTAACACAAGTAATCCACAGAAGTTTACATGAGTGCAATCTTGCCTGAAGATCTCAATAACTCTGGTTTATTTCCGTAATTTCAATAACTTAAATCTCCCGCTTAAGGTTCTAATAGTATTATATTTGTGGATCTTTATATCATAAGAAGCTTGGCTAGCTTAAGTCAGCCATGAATGGTTTATTTTCAAATGTCCTTGGAATTAATGGTTTATTACTTTATCTTAATGAAGCTTATTTCTTAATTAAAGAATTTAATGGAATTTTAATTAACATGAAGTTTTTAAAATAAAATTCAAATATATTTTTCTATGAAGATAATTTGAAAAGCATGTGAAATAATGATTTATAGTTGTTATTTTTTCCACAGAGAATTCACAATCCTAAGAAAGAGTAAAAATGGAAATACTCAGCTATAATATTAAACAAAGCTAATTTATGTCTAATTATTTTTTTATTCTAAGATAGATACCATGAGAATGCACTAAAATCTCTACCTATTTTTAGTTGAAAAAACTAAATTTGGGAAACAATAGACTAGAAGAAGTTCCAGAAGAAATGATGTACCTTGAAAACCTGGAAATTCTCCATTTATTTGGAAATTTAATAAAGTCATTTGCACCTAAATCACTTGGTAAGTTAGTGTCAAAAACTTTAAAAAATATTTAGCTTAATCATTAAAATTTAAGAATAGTACCAAAATCACTGTATTTGAAATTTTTTTTCAGTTTTCATTTTTTTATTCAAATGTTTATTTATTGAGTTTTGTGAATATTTTATTTTTATTTTTGGAGAGGCTCCTTTATTGTTCTATTGTGTATTTCTGAATGCCTATTTTTAACAATATCAAACAATTAGTTAATTTCCATTGCAGAAACTCATCTTCAGTTTAAGTTAGGGGAATGTCTACCTCAAGTGTGAGAAGATTTCCCCTGGTAGAATGGGCAAATGAAAACAATTTATTCTTAAGGCCATGGAGGCAGAGAAAGCAAGTTCTGTGGAGCACTTAGAGCTTGGTCAGACCTAAGATGCTGCACTTCATCCTGGGGCAATGATAGTCATCTTGACTTTTGTTCTGCCACCTAGATTTTGATGATTCAGGAAGAGAGAGTAAGACTGATGACTTTGCACAACTCAGCTTCATTTAAATTCAATTAATGGACAAATTAAGACATCATCCATCATCCACTATTTTCCAACATCATGATGTCCCAGATATAAAAACTGGCAGATACTATAGTGGATACTACAGGGTGTCCATCCAAATTCATATTAAAATCTAGGCAACTGATATTTTTCATCCACTTGGCTTTTCCTTGTTGAGGGACAGCCTGGAAACTTCTTTAAGTTATTATGATCTTTTCCAGGATAATCTGAGGCTTAATGCAATCAGTATAATGTCATCCACAAACAGCAGTATCTAGAGGACTGTATATCCACAATATAATGAAATACTATTGTGCTATAAGAAATGATGAACAGGAGGACTTCAGAGAGGCCTGGAGGGACTTATATGAACTGATGCTGAGTGAAATGAGCAGAACCAGGAGAACACTGTACATAGTATCAGCCACAGTGTGCGAGGACTGTTTCTGGTAGACCTAGCCCTTTGTAGCAATGCAAGGACCTAAAACATTCCCAAAGGACTCTTGAAGCAAAATACCATCCACATCCACAGAAAGAATTATGGAATTGGAATGCAGAATGAAGCATAATATTTTCTCTTGTGTTATGTTTTGTTTCGGTTTGTTTTTTCTCATGGTTTCTCCCATTCATTTTAATTCTTCTGTGCAACGACTAAAGTGAAAATGTGGTTAATAAGAATGTATGTGTAGAACCCATATAAGATTGCATACCATCTCAGGGAGGGGTTAGGGAGGAAGGAGGACATAATCTAAGACTTATGGAAATACTTGTAGAAAACGGAAAATGAATAAATTGATTTTTAAAATTTTTTAAAAATAAATTAATTTTTAAAAATTAAAAAAAAGAAATTTCTTTTCAGTAACCTTCTGATAATAAACATCATGTGAGACATAAAACAGGGAACTCTATGCCTATCAAAGGTATTCATCACAGTAAGCAAAGAAATCCAGAACAGAGTCTAAATCAAAGAGGGATATCAGGATCTTGTGTATCAGTCCCCCAAGACTAACAAATGTATTGCCTGCAGCATCAGCCTCACAACCTCTCCTCTATATATGCTTAATTTGATGTGTCTGCTTTTTCTGTTCTCCTGCCATTACTACCTCCTCTGTAAGCATATCTAAAACTGTGATGTTGTTGTTCAAGTGTGGTGATTCTACTGCCATTGATAGAGGGATAGCTTGCTACAATGATTTTTGCAAATCTTTTCCATTTTTCTTCTATTTATAGCTGTTGTTCCTTTTTCATCCTTGAATGCCTTTGAGATGCTTTTGCTTAACTTGGATAGCTTTCCAAGATTTCTTTAAATTGGTTTTGCTTGCCATTGGCTTCTCTGCCCTTTAGAAGCATCATCTCAAAATTTGAAAGAGTTATATTCTAATTCAGTGCTGACTTTGAAAGTTTACATTCTAATTTAGTGATGCCTTTGGCAGCCATTTTTTCCATTTGCAAGAGATTAAAATATTTTATCACTAAATTGTATTCTGGATTCTGTTAGTCTCCTTGCTGGAACAATTGATTTATGGTTAAACTTTTGGAAAAATTAATCTATTTGTCAATATAATTTCTATTGTTTATTTCCATTTTTTGATTTTCAATTATTTGTTTAAACAATTCAAGGTTACATTACTTCAGTTGTATAGCATATATTTTTCTCTTTGCTTTATTTTTAAACTTATTCTGATCTTGGCTTTGATGAGTGTTTACAGATAGCTGATGGTAAGTTTCTCAAGTCTTAATAGACTACAACTCTCAGTAAGCTTGTTATTTATCATTTATCATTTAGTAGAATATCATATGCAATTAAGAACATTTGGAAACCTCTTCATGGGAATCTTTATTCCATTTAGACTCTTTGTAAGACAGTCTCTGTAACATCAGCAAACATTTTAAGTATGTTTTCCTGTCTAGATTCATCATCATTTGATGTTCATGTTCAGTGGAATGTTGAATAATGTAATTTCTGTAGTTTTATTTGTCACAGAGACTTGTACTGTTTTAACATATATTTGAAGATAAATCCTTTAAAAGTAGATCCTTAAAATAGCATTTTGTCTTATTGAGTCAAACTTAAATACTGAAGTGGATCTGTAGTCTTATAAATGTGGATATTTCCTCCAACAATGCAGATTGCCACCTATATACCCCTAACCATCCTGTGTGTCTGATACACATCCTCCCCTAAGTTCATGAAAGATGGTCCATCCAAAATGCTGACCACTTTTTCTTTTGACATTGTGATGATACCAATGGAATAAATAGGCTGTCCATCAGTTATGCCTTGCTCACCAGTCTCTTATCTTTTTTGATCAAATATTTAAGAACATATTTTAATTACAAATAACTCATTTGTAATGCTTCAGCCTGATCACACTAGCCAAGCACTTCTTTATTGCTCTCTGGGTAATAGACATTTTCAAATCCTTGAGGTGGCTCATGTTCCATGACTTGAAGCCATACAATCTGGTAGAATATTAATATGAAGAAATGGGCCTTTTTAGGGAGAAGTTTTTCATTAAAAACCTTGCAATTTTTCAAAAACTTTTGCAAATAACTCAGCTACCACTCTCTTACTTAATTCCATTTGTAATATATGTGGCTATATATGTGTATGTGTTTATGTGAATCTATTTCTACATTTATTAATAAGCTTTATAAGTATTCTAGATAGCTTTTTATAATAGTCTGGATAGCACTTAGTTGGTTTTTTTCTGATGTGGATGGTTAGACCAAACTCTTTTGAATGATTATGAATGCTCTGCAGTATTTAGGACTCAATCAGCGTATACGATATTATCAACAATTTGGATTCTGTACTAGATCTCCTTCATAACAATGGTGAACACATTTGTCAAGGATACATCTCCTCATTTTGTGTCTTGCTTGATATTAATAACTAGAGAGTTACCAATCAAGGTTATCAGGATTATATATTTTACAGAATTTTGTAAAGTTTTGATATGTTGATGGGAGAAAAACTTTGTTTCAGGAAACTCTTTAAGGTGGTATTTTATCAAATTTTATTTTTAACTAAAGGGGCAGCTAGGTGGTACAGTGGATAGAGTACCAGTGCAGGAGTCAGGAGGATCTGAGTTCAAATCTCACCTCAGACACTTGACACTCACTAGCTGTGTGACCTTGGGCAAGTCACTTAACCCCAATTGCCTCACCCTGGGTCATCTCCAGTGATCCTGATAAATATCTGGTCACTGGATTCAGACGGCTCTGGAGGAGAAGTGAGGCTGGTGACCTGCACAGCCCTCCCTCACTCAAAACAAAGTCAAGTACAAGTCATGTCATTATTTCTCTGATGGCATTGTCTTTTTCGGCAATGAAAGACAAACGCACATTTTTAACTAAAAAATAATAAGCATAGTGGAATGTTTCAGTTAATTGATTATAAAGATGTAGACTATTACCCTCCAAAGACAGCCTATTCCTTTGGAATAAACTCATCAAGAATACTTTCAATAGGAGGATGTATTATTTAGCCTCATAAAAATTTAATTTAGATTTGGAAAATAAGCATATAGGAATATTTTCTCAGTCTCTTTTACTTTTGTAGTAATAAGATTTGAGGTTTTTTCCATACCTCCGACATCTTTTGCTTCTTCAGATATTTTGAGAAATGATCCTTAAATACTCTCACAATTGTCTTGAACATGGACCTTCTCTGCATGCATATGGTATAGTCCAGCTGTTTTTTTTCAGTATAGAGATTTTTTTGTTACAGTTTAAATGTGGTCCTCCATTGTCCTTGAGAGTGAGAAGAATTTGTTATAAAGTTATTGATCTTTTTCATGTTTGTTGTTCTTTTTTTTAAAGTTTTTATTGATGTCTTCTGTTTTTTTGTTACATCAATGTGCTTTCCTCTAGTATTCTTCTTCCCAGAAAGCCATCCTATATAAGAAATAAAATTTTTAAAGATAAAAAAGATGAAAAAATTAGCATAACAAATCAACACATAGAAAAAGTTTCAAATATGTGCAACACTAATGGATCTTCCACTTCTGCAAAGGGAGTGAAGTATCTTCTCACATCTCTTCTTCTGAGTCATCTTTGTTGATTGTCATTTTTTAACATTCATTTTTTTTGTTCTTTCCATTTACATTATTAAGATTATTGTGTATCTTGTTTTCTTGACTCTACTTTCTTAACTGCATCGATTCATATAGATCTTTACAAACTTCTCTGTATTCATCTCCTTTCATTTTCATTTTTAAGGATGAATATACCATACTGTATGCTAAATGTTAAGCATGGAAATATGAAAAAAAAATTCTCTGTTCTCAAGGAGCTTACAATCTATTGGGGAAAGACAAATTGCAAAGCCAGAATTCAACCCCCAAGGTTTTATGACTTCAAATATGGAGCTCTTCTACTCTACCACTGAGGATGGTTTACATACTAGAATGTCATTATCCTAGTACAAGTTAATTCCTGTAATATCAGGCATACCTTTAAAGAACAAAACCAAATATTAATTGATTTTATTATTCATTATTTTGCATCATCTGCTCTGACATGCTCTCGGTGTAAATAATACTCAACATGGTCAAGCTCTGCTTAAACATATGTCTATTGAATGAAGTTCTAATACTTTTAAAATAACTATATAGTAATTTTAATATAACACCAGGCTCCTGGATGGTGCAGTGCATAGAGTGCTGGACCTGGAGTCAGGAAGATCTGAGTTCAAATGCAGACTCAGAAACTTACTGGCTCTGTGACCCTGGGCAAGTCACTTAGCCCTGTTTGCTCAGTTTCCTCATCTGTAAAATGAACTGGAGAAGGAAATGTCAAACTACTCCAGTATCTTCACCAAGAAAATCCCAAATGGGGTCCCAAAGAGATAAACATGATGGAATGAACTGAAAAATAGCAACATAATACATCATAGGCAATTCTTGATCTCATTTCAACAATGAGGCTCAGTGAGAGCCCACTTGTTATGAAGAGCTGTATAACTTGTAGGACAGCAGATACATATGGGTTTTTTTTTTTTATTGTTGTTATCCAAGGTGGTAGAAAAGGGATAATGACTTATCTTTAAGAAGTTCACTACAATGTGCTCTAAGAGAAAGAAAAAGGAAAATAAAAGAACAAACATGGTTACTTTATTAAACTTATAGAAAATAAATTTTGTGTCTCCTTAATTTGCTAAATATTCACTTTTTTTCAACAGATGGCTTTGAGAATTTGAACATTTTGAATATGAACCACAACAAACTTGAAAAGATTCCTCCAGAAATAAGCAGGTAATTTTGTTTATAATACAATTGACCAGTCCCCTTTCACTTCCTTCCCTCTAATTTTCTGTTGCAATTAATACTTGTGGGTAATATACACATATAAAGATCTGAAGAAGTGAGACATCATTAGTTAGAAGAATGAGAAGCTACATGCCTTTGTGTCCTAATGACAAAATTGGGCCTTTGAAATTTCTGGTTCTGCTGCTTATTGTGTCCAGTCCCCTGATGCATGCTCAGTCTCAGTAGGTTCATGTTAGTTTACTACAAAGTAGTGATAGTAACACTTCCTTCACAGGATTGTCATAAAGATGAGTCGTTTCAAGTATTGAGCTTGTTAGAAATGGTAACCTGTTTCAAGGACTAGAGCATTTTTTAAACCCCAAATTAAAAAAAAAAGACTGTTTTCCTTAAATTATAAATGTGTACAAGTCAGGCCGCCAGTACAGAATCTTTCTTCAAACTATCTGAGAGGCTCCTCCTTCTGAAGGCCAAGCTCCCTCTTGGACTTTTTCACTGAAAGATGGAGAGAGAGCCTTGTTTGGGGTTTACTTTGGAGATTCTTTTTATTGCTTTCTGAATAGAAACAGATGTATTACTAAGTAAGAAGAACCAGATTTTTTTTTTAAGAGTAGAAGAAAATATGAACAGCCAAACAGCACAGGACATTCTCCAGTACACTTAATCCATTCAGATAGCTTGCTTACACCTCTTGTCGATATATTTTGTTTTTCCCAATTATGTTGTTATTTTTTTTTTTTCTGGAGGGGGAAAATAATCACATTTTGGTCAAATGTTACATATAAGGAATTGGATGCAGTTAAGATCAACATCATCTGTGCAGAAATAAAGTATGTTAATAAAAATGTTTGTAGTCAGCTTATACACTTTTTCAACTTCTTTTTCTAATGAACATATTTATGCATTAATAATGGCATCCTAGGTTTCTCATTTTACATTTTTAATCTTCAACAGTTAGTCAACAAATATTTATTAAGTACTTACTGTGTGCCAGACATTGTGCTAAGGGCTGGGGAAGCAAAAAGAAAGTTCCTACCCCAAGGAGCTTACGTTGTAGTGGGCGGGAAGACAACTTATTTATACAAGGGAGTTGGAAAGTAGGAGAAGGAAGGAAGGACTGGTGAGGGACGAAGGAAGATGGCAGTGAGGCACAGACAGTCAGAAGCAGATTCAGGAGAGGAATGAAAACAGGCAGGAACCAAGGGTGCCTTGGGTTCCTCCCAAAATGGAAGCCCTGAGAGGAAACCACAAATGGAAGAAGAGGGAACAAGAGGTGGAGGGAGTGTTCCAGGGTAAGAAGGCAGCTAAGTCTGGAGAGTCAGAAACAGAACCAGGAAGAAGACTGGGGAATAAGCATTTATTAAGTGCCTATTAAACACTTATAAATGTTGAGATGCCAGGAGCACTGATATTCCACAATGTGACATCAGAAGAGGACTTTAGTAAAGAGATCCACTTATTAAAAATATAAAAGCATTATATGCAAGTAATACCATTTATCTTATAAACCAGAAATTCTTAATCTTTTGGTGTCATGGATCACTTCTGGTGATCATGTCTGCTTGTAAGAGGTCCCAGCACAGATTAGACTAGAGACAGACTGATGCTGGTTGGTTGCCCTGGGCCTGGTGATACATCACATCTGGTAAAGCCTATGGACTTGTTAGAATATTGTGTTTTTACATAAAATGCATAAGATTACAAAGGGAATTAGCAATACTGAAATAAAGGTATAGTTTTTCCCACCCAGGTTTACCTCTGGCTAAGAAGTCCTGTTATAAACTGAGTAAGGCACATTTAGTAGGTGTGAAAATTTGATTTAATGGATTTAAAAGGGGTATGAAGCAATTCCCTTCTAATAGAAACTAAGCAAATATTTGTAAATTGGATTTTCTTTTTTCCTAGTGGGGGGAATGTGTGAGGGAGAAAAAAAATAAATGTTTAATAATGGGAAAAGATCAATTAGAAAAGCAAACTAAGTAAACCAACCTATGTATGACTTCCTATAAGAGGTATTGGTAAAAAAGAGTTCAGTGCAAAACTTCATTCATGTACTTTAATTTTTAGATTACAGAATCTTAAAAGCTTGAGTTTAAACAATAATCAGCTAACTGATATTCCTAAGGAACTTTGTTCTCTGGCTTATCTTTCTGAAATTCAACTAAACCACAATCAACTTGTTTCCATTCCTGAAGAATTTAAAACTATGAAGAATCTCCGAAAGCTGTCCTTGGCAAGAAACCTCATGGATGTATTCCCGATAGTAAGTAAAGTATCAAAGTCAAGCTTTCCTTCTTTGGTAAAGTAGAAATTTAGAAAAATATCTCTAACCTGCTTTAGTGATAATAGATAGCATTTATATAGCCCTTTAAGGTTTGCAAAGCACTTGAAAAATGTTATCTCATTTTATTTTCATAACAACTCCAGGAGATAGGTGTTATTATTATCCCTATTTTATAGATGAGAAAACTGAGGTTGAGAGATTAAATGCTTTTCCCAGCATCACATAGGTAATAATTCATTGATGTTAGATATGAACTTAGGTTTTCCTGACTCCAGGTCCATTGAGTGATAAAAAGTTATCCAAGATTCCACTGATTAGGCGCTGTGGCCAATCACTGAAGTAATGATGCAGAGGTCATTACTGTATCTACAATGTTATATTGCACTCGAAACAAAGTCACAGAATGCAGAGCATCAGTTTTAGCAGTCATACATAGACTATGAATACATGAACAGTATAGAAAAATGGAATTTTACAGAAAGCAAGAGAGGAAGATAAGGGAATACGTCCGGAATATATCTGAAACAAGGAACAAAAGGGGGAAGATAAGAACACCTTCCAGCAGGTCAAAGTAGGAGTTATGACTTATTTCTCAGCCTTGGTTCCTCAGGCGTTAGGACCTTTGAACTTCCAGGAACAATGTCTGGAAGCGCAAAATTAGACACTGAGGAAATGTCATCCTCTTAACACAGCAGCAGCAAGAAGCCTGAGCCCGTTTTTTCTTGTCAGTCTTTGTCTTATCCAAAAATTTGAGCAAAAAATTTTCATGTTACAACCATAGCACCCCACTGCTTAGCTGTTTTAAATGAGTTCTAATAAGCAGAATTTATTTTAGATGTACCAACCGCATGCTGAATTCTCTGTATGACTTACTTGTATGATCCTAAGTAACTCGTCTTATCCCCTTTGGCATATCAATTTCTTATTATAGTGTATATCATCAATTCTCAACCAGCTCCACCACTGGAAGATACTTATATTGAGGACAATCCCAATATATTATAATAATTGTATATATCCTATATAATTTATATATCCTATAATAATTTATATGTCTGCATAATAAATACATATATGGGGTGCTCCAATAGTATTAGAACAATTTTAAGCTTTAATAATTTTGAATGTTTAAATGCTAATCACTTACAAAAACACGATTTGAAAGCTTATTTGAATTTCTTTTGTAATGATTTAAATGTTTTGTGAATTTTGAATTATACATTTTAATTTTACCAAGATGGGGCACCCTGTTATCAAGCATTGCATGTGTGACAGTTTCTAGATGACACTTTCTCAGACCAGTAGATCAATAGGGGAGGTCTTCTAGTTTGGCCACCATGGTCATCTGATCTATCTTCATTAATTTTTTCTTTTTATTTGAGATCTTCTATGTATCAAAGCTTCATTCTTTGGATTCAATTAAAGGCTAGAATTACACATTTTCCCATTTTTCTTTCGGTCTCTGAGAAGCAGCTGATGAAAGTTTTCCCAAAGTCTTAAAATTGACTACAGTGATATCTAGGACAAGATGCTAGTTATAAGAAACATCAATATTTAAAATTTGTAAATAACCTGTTGAATGTTTTTTTTGTTTTTTGTTTTTTTGTAGCTTAGTAGAATGAATACTTTCTGATGCCATTAAAGCTAAAATCTGCACTGTAACTCTTGGGGACACCATGCATGTTTGGTTTTAGGGTACACTGTAGAACTTTGGTGGGATGAGGGCTGCCAAAGAAGAGGTTTAGCATAAGGATGGGGGGCTGGACCTGGTTTCACTGGAGTAAGGAACTTCCAGGTGGGAAAGTTCCTTCAACAATGGCAGGTAGTCCTCTTCTCTGCAATATATAATCTTTAAGAACTCCCTAGAGCAGTCTGTCATTGGACTTCCAGCAGCCTGTGGAAAAAATGTAAGATTGCTATTGCGCATGCTTCTATTTGTCATGTGACCCACAACAACCAATCAGCACCAGCTCCTCTCTCATCTAGCCTGTCATGTGACCCGCAGTAACCAATCATCTTTGATCTTTCTCTAATCTCTCTCTATCTGGCTGGAGAAGTTTACAAGTAGTGTCGTTGTGGCTGGATCATGGCGAGGTGAAATGACTTCCCTTTGGCCTTAGCGTTGGTATGTGTCTGAGGTGAGATTTAAAGCCAGGTTTTACTGGCTCTGGGCCCAGATGTGGTCTCAAACTGAAGTAGAAACGGACCTTCAGGCTCCATGTTGGCATTTTGTTGTTCAGTCACAGCTGGTGCTTCCGTGACCTCATGGAATGTCTCACACCACTACTGCCCGTGGGGAGACAAACAGTCACACGGCTCGGGAGTGTCTGAGGCTGGCCCAGAGCTCTAGCCATTGAGCCGCCTAGCTGTCTCTTTGATTTAATATTATATATACTGTATTGTATTTTTATGTATTTTGTTAAACATTTCCCCATTATGTGTTAATGAAGCTCCCCAAAGGTGCAAGTTTGACATCTTTCTACTACAGTGGTGCCAAGCAGGAGGAGAAAAATTAAGGTATAAAAATTTTGGTAGCTAATCCACAAAGGAAAAAAAAAAAGATTTGCATGTGGACAAGTGATAGACCACAAACACAACAGACATTTTAAAATGCCTTTATTTTTATTGTTTATTATTTCATTTTTCACCATTCTACCAGTCACCCAGGTTTGTAAACTTGGTTTAGGGGCAGCTAGGTGGTGCAGTGGATAGAGCACCAGTGCAGGAGTCAGGAGGACCTGAGTTCAAATCTCACCTTAGACACTTGATGCTAGCTGTGTGACCTTGGGCAAGTCACTTAACCCCAACTGCCTCATCCTGGGTCATCTCCGGTCATCCTGATGAATATCTGGTCACTGGATTCAGACGGCTCTGGAGGACAAGTGAGGCTGGTGACCTGCACAGCCCTCCCTCACTCAAAACAAAGTCAAGTGCAAGTCATGTCATTATTTCTCTGATGGCATGGTCTTCTTCAGCAGTGAAGGACGAATGCACATGAATACACAAACTTGATTTAGTTTTTGCTTCCTCATTCTCCATCATCTCACGTATCTAATTAGTTTCTAAAGCTTGCTGCTCAGATCTGCACGATTTCTTTCAAATCTGTGCCTATCTCTCCTCTCACAGATCATCATCATGAGAGTTCAGAAGAGAGGAGAGTACAGACGCTCATCACCTATGGTTTATACGTTGTGTTAGCCTCTTTACTGGTCTTCCTACTTGAAATCTCCCTCTGCTTTAATCTATCCTCTCCACAGCTGTCAATCGATGTTCCTAAAGTGCAGGGACCATGTACCTCTGCTTTTACGGCAACTCTTCACAACCTGAGTCAGTATTGCTTCCCTTCCTGCACTCTTTGGTGCAGCCAAATAGATTGTCTTGCAGTGCCTCACTCCCCTCTACTCTCTTTATTTGTTTATGCCGCCCTCTCCTCATGCCTAGAATGAATTTCTTCCTCTTCTCTGCCTCTTACATTTGCCTGAGCTATCAGAGCTTTGCTCAAGTGATACTTTCTACATGAAACCTTTCCTGATTCCCCCAGCTGCTAGTGAGTGCCCTCCCCATACAAAAATCACCTTGTATCTGTTTTGCATATATAATATATATTCATGTATGTACTTTAGATGCATGTTGTCTCCTTGCAAAAAATGTAAGATCCTTGAGGACAAGAACTTCTTTATTTTTGTTTGTCTATTTCTAATGTCTGATACTTGGTAGGTACTTAAATTTACATTTACTGATTATCCCTTTACACATTTCTCTTTAGAAAATTTAGTATTGTAATTTACTTTTATTTTAACAATATCTGTCAGGAGACATGTATGTACACACATATATATGTACATGGCTATAACAGCTAACATTTACATACCACTTATTATGTGCTTTACAATTATTATCTCATTTAATCCTCACAATAATCCTGAAGGTAGGTGCTATGATTATCCCCATTTTACAGATGACGAAACTGAGTCAGAGGTTAAGTGACTCACGTAGCTAGTAAATGTCTGAAGTTGAATTTGAACTTACGTCTTCCTGATTCCAGGCCCAGGACTCTATTCACTGTGCCACTTAGCTGCCCCATTAAAAGGGGACAGCTTTTAACATCTTAATATGTGACACTTAAAAAGTCCCAGAGGCCATGCATGGATAGCAAAGATATTCAAATGACAGCATATCTCCCATTGCAATGCTACTGTTGAGGGACAAAGATGGCAGCCAGGGGATTCAAAAATCTTACACACATAAGGGTATTTTATTCATCAAGTTGATGATTTCTTGAAGAATTGTACAAAAGTTCAATTATCATTATTTCACAACCTTTCTGATGTTCCTAAACTGTAATATGATGAGTGAATACTTGTATTATTTGACTCACAGCATTGTGAGAAAGATACTTTGTAAATTTTAAAGCACTAAATTAGTCATTCAACAAGCATTCATTGCTTACTATATGCCAGGTATGCTAAGTACTGGTGATACAAAGACAAAAACATGGTCTTTGCCTTTAAGAAGCTCACATTCAGATAGAAGAGAGAACAAACAAATAACCTGTGTACATATAATCTGTTATCTACCTACTTATCTCTCTCTAGCTATATCTATATGCTCTCACATATATGTAGATATATAGACATATTTTTACACACACAAAAGGTAAATAATTTCATAGGAAAAACAGTAGCAACAAGGGAGGGGGAATCAGAGAAGGCCACCTGTAGAAGGTGGGATTCGAGCTCTCTTGAGGAAAGCCTGGGAAACCAGGAGGAAGGATCAAGGAGGGAGAGCCTTCCAGGTATGGGGGACAACCAATCGGGAGATAGATTGACATGAGAGACGAAGAGCAATAAGTCCAGTGGCCCTGGATCATGGAGTTCAGTAAGATTGAAAAGGCACAGAAGAGTCATGTTATGATGGGCTTTAGCGTCAACAAAGGATTCTATGTTTGATCTTGGAGTTAATGGGGACCCAACAGGAGTTTATTGAGCAGGGAAGTGACATGGTCATATCCATACTTTAGAAAAATCATTTTGGCTTCTGAGTGGAATATGGATTATTGTAGGGAGGGATTTGAGGTTGGGAGAACAACCAGTGGGCTTGTGTATGGTAGAGTACAGGCATGAGGTGATGAGGGCCTGCACTAGGTCTGTATGAAATGAAAACTACAATCTTAGAGCTGATTCACTGTAAGTATTGGTTCTAACAGCATTCTGATTTGATGCTTATTTAATGCTTGCCTAGGTGCTGACATTTTAGAAACACATTTCTTTGTATATTTGTATAACAAATAAGAATCTAAGTAGATGAACCATAGTAAACAGTATTATCAGAGCCTGAAAAATAGAGGCTGATTATGTGGAAAGGGTAAGAGATAGCCAGAGAGCTGTACTTGTGGTCTTTTGAGCAAACAAGAAATGTTACCAGGATGACCAGAGGTTGAACCTCCCTCCTTCTCTTCCCTCTCACTCCTGGTTTTCTCCGGTGATAAATTTTATGGGAGGACATGGACAAAGCTGCACAGAATGGACATTGAATAGATATTGAAATCTGCATTATTTAACTTCTATCTCACAGGTAAGGAAAGGGACATATATAATGAAGGAATTACAGATTCATTTGAGTATCTATTTTATGTAAAAAGATGTAGAAAATTTATGGTTTTATGTTTGTGGGAATTTGAAAAGTATGATGTTATCCTGAATTTCAGGCAAAGCATATGCCTATCTAAACATGAGGTTATAGCACTTTACCACCATCTGATGCCAGTGATTTGAGGGATGAATAATCCAAGAATAATGTGAATTATTTTTTGAAGGGTGAATAATCCACTAGGCCTTTTCCACCTTCCTCCTAGTGAGGACAGAGAGTCTAGATGCCAGGGAAATATAGGAAGATATTTAGAGATCAATGGCATGAAGATACAAGCTTTGAATGGATACTTGAATTTTTAGTTTTAGATTGGGTTTCGTTTCCTTTTATATCCTTGTATATTTTTGTTTCTTGTGTTTACTGTGTCATATACTTTTATCTTTTTCTTTTTTTCCCCTTATTTCTCCAGTGGTGACATTGAGCTTAGTGGTCAAGGAATTACAGAAGATATTTGAAGATTGGAGGCAAGGAGAAACAGGCTGGATAAGATTAATTAGATCATTAGATATCTGTGGATTAGCCTCTGTTTGCTTTCATTGGTACTGGGGCAAAGGAGGATTGCATTAATTCCCTATTAAAAATAGCTAAGTAGGTTATATCATCCTATTCCCAGAAGAGATGGGAAGCCCACCTTAAATAAATTTAGATTACTGAGGAGTCTCCAGTAAGAGAGCCCTCAGAGCAGTGAACAGGAGGGGCAAATAGGCAGTTTGGCACAGCAGTTAACTCAGTGATCAAGAGAGTTATCAAAACGAAGGCAAAGCTCTGTGGCTGTTGCTTCAAGTATGGCACAGGTATGGCTAAAATATTCACCTGATTTTCCAGTCTAATAGCATGTGAAAAGGAGAAATGAGGTTAGTTTGGCAGGAGTTGTTCTTGATGAACCTACATTAGTTCTTAGCAGTCAGCTCCTTTTTTTTCCCCTTAATTTTTCAGAAATGAATCCTTAAATAACCAGTCCTAGGATTTTGGCCTGGAATTGATTTCAAGCTCCATAGTCTACAGTTTGAACTATCTGCTGTTTCCCCATTTACAAAAAGAGGTAGAGCATTTGCTTGTCTCTAGGCCCTTGATATTTCTTATTTGTCATAATCAAAACCAGTAAACTAAGTCATTCTGTATTGTTTAGGAATCAGACCTATTAGAAAAAGAGATTTGATAATTTATCAAGCAATTGCTGGGAGGACTATGGACTGGAATGAAATTTCCTTTACTAGCTAATAATATACTCAATAAGGGAAGTTTGAGGGTTTATTTACCTTATCAAGGAGCTTCTAGAGAGTTCCAAGCAGTTGTGTACAACACTTGCATTATAGTTAAAATGAAAGAACAGTATTTAGCCAAAAGGAAAAAACAAGCCCAAGGTATATTTGAGATGTTAGATCATGGCATAGAGCCTTAAAGACTCCAGAATGAGATAAAGGTGTTTCAAATTACAATAGCAGAGACACAAACAATAGTAAAAAAAATATTAAAACAGGAGACCTTTTACCTGTAATATTACTATAATATTTAAGGTGTCCTTGTCAATTGGCATATAGGCAAGTAATTGTCATTTTATAACTAGTAGCTGAAGTTAATGACCTAGTTATTTTTTTTAACAATCTTATTAAGGCTCTTTAATTCAGCTTTACATATTCGATATTAAAAAAAAATCTTTTCAAATCTTCAGATCATTCACCTTGGTAGAGAAAACGAGAAAATTAAGTCCTGAGGAGTTCTGCCTCCTTTCTCATTTGTTATCTACTCATTCACCATAATCAGAGGACCTATCGCTTCATTGACTTTCTTCATGGTGCCTACCTAACTATTAAATCACTTTTTAAAAGGATTTTTTGTAAACTTCAGGTCATATTTGGCTTTAGCTTCCTTGACCTTGCTTTTACGGAGCTTGGCAGTTTCTTATTCACCTTCAGTTACCTGCCCTAGCTTCCATCTCTTTTATATATCTCTCTATATATATCCTTTCAAAATGTGAATCCTTGAATTTCTTTCTCATGCACTTTCCCTTTTCTTCCTCATCTGACTTATTTAAGAACACATTGCCAAAATATTGTTCTTGAATACCTATTGAACTGATTTCTTTTTCTTAAAAATCAGGCCATTGGTTACTACAGATCCTATTTCTAAAATCTTTGAAATTCACTTTCTTAAAATCTAACATAGATGACTGTATGTCATGCATTCCTTATATATTAAAGACTCTGAGATAGCATAGTCTCTGCTTCCTAAGGTTCTCATTATTTCTCTTTTTGCCAGCTAGTTTCTTCTTATTAGTGAGAAGCAGGTACATATAATGCCACTACTTACTTTCTGAAATAAGGAATGATCATTAATACAAATCAAGAATTTAAAAACCTGTCTACTCTTAGCAGAGACCATTGACAGCTATCTGGAGATTATGATATGACAGCCATTATTTTGCCTCTGCAGTTAATGAAGGTGAACTAATAAGAATTTTGGTCCTGAAACAGGCCAAAAGTACTATCGCCCAGAGCGGAGCCAAGCAATGAACACTAAGGACAAGCCATGATTTATTTAAGTAATATTTTAAAAAGTCATTTATTTTTAGTTTTCAACATTCACTTCCATAAGATTTTGAGTTCCAATTTTCTCCCCTTTTCTCCCTTCCCCCCAGCCCAATACAAGGTGTAATTTGATATAGTCTACATATGCATTCATATTGATCTTGGATGCAAGATGGCTTGCATTAAGGCATTGAACCAATAAAGATTTGTAGGTGGTGAAAAGCTGGGAGGAATGGCTAAACTCTTGCATGACTGCATCAGGATCCAAAAAGATCTATTTTCACATTAGTCATGTTGTAAAGAAGAATAAGAACCAATGGGAGAAACCATGAGAAAGAAGAAACAAACAAATGAGAAAGAGCGAGCAAATAATATGCCTCCATCTGCACTCAGACTCCATACTTCTTTTTCTGGATGTGGACAGTATTTTCCATCATGAGTCCTTTGGAGTTGTCTTTGATTCTTGCATTGCTAAGAAGAGATATGTTTGTCAAAGTTAATCATTGCACATTGTGGCTGTTACTGTGGATTGTGTACTGTTCACTTCACTATGTGTCAGTTCATTCATATCTTTCCAGGTTTTTCTGAAGTCTTCCTGCTCATGATTTCTTATAGCACAATAGTATTTCATTACATTCATATACCACAGCCAGTTCAACCATTCCCCAGCTGATGGTCATCTCCTCAATTTCCAATTCTTTGCCACCACAAAAAGAACTGCTATAAATATTTTTTTATATATGGGTCCTTTTCCCATTTGTATGATCTCTTTGGGATACTGTCCTAGAAATGGTATTGCTGGGTCAAAGGATGTGCACATTTTTATAACCCTTTGTTCAGTTTCAAATTGCTCTCCAGAATGATTGGGTCAGTTCACAACTCCACCAACAATGCATTAGTGTTCCAATTTTCCCATATCTTCTCCAGTACTTATAATTTTCCTGTTTTGTCATGTTAGCCAATCTGATAGGTGCGATGTGGTATCTCAGAGTTGTTTCGATTTGCATTTGCTGTCTTAGAGCCTACAGATAGCTTTTATTTAATTTTTTTAAGGAAAAGTTGGGACTAAAAGGAAGATGAAAGAAGAGATAGGCCTGTTGCTAGGAATGAATGAGATGATAGTAATGAATGATAGAAAGAAGAATTATTCAACTTTTATATTCTTCTGCTTTTACTACCAAGGAGAATAATCTTCATTAGGAAGGAAGAAACAAAAAAGGTTAAAAAGAAATTGAAAGCTAAAATAAATCAGATGCTTAGAGAGTACCTAGTTGCTCTCACTGTATTCAAGTCACCAGGTTCAGACACAGTACATTGTAGGGTGCTGCAAGAACTAGCAGATATAATTACTGACATGCTTTTGATGATTTATGAAATTCTGTGACAGAGATTTTCAAAAAAGATAAGAGGGTAGATAGTTCAAATTTTAGACCAGTCAATACCTAGAAAAAAATGATGGAATTTATTGAACAGAGCCAGAATAGATGATTTTCTATTTGATATGATTTTCTTTTGTTGATTAATTAGATTGATACTTCAAGGGAATTCTATAGACATAGAATACCTTAATTTTGACAAGTTATTTGACTAAACTTCTAATAGAATCCTTATGGACAACGTGAAAAATGTGAGAATCAAGCTAGATGGATTTGGGAATAATTAGATGTTTGGGCCCATAGGAACAATTAAGAGATTAATGTTGACCTGAAGAGAGTTCTCTATTGAGAGAACTTGACTCAAGGAATGTATCTGTGGACTTATGCTATTCAACATTTTTATCAATGTTGTAGATGGCTTGCATTAAGGCATTGAACTGATAAAGATTTGTAGGTGGTGAAAAGCTGGGAGGAATGGCTAAACTCTTGCATGACTGCATCAGGATCCAAAAAGATCTCCTGAGTCAAGAATGATAGGTCCAATTAATTATCAAGTTTCTATTAATCATCTACTGTGTGCCATGCACTGTGCTAACCACTGGGGATACAAATACAAAGAATTAAACTATCACTACTTTCAAAGCACCTGCTTTCTAATGGGGGGGGGGACACAATAACATATGTAAATATATATTATATAAACATAAAATGAATAAATATATACAAAGTAGTTAAATATAGGAAAGTTTGGGAGGGAGGGTACCAGCAATTGGGAGAATCAGGAATCAGGAAAGGCTTCATGCAGATAATAGGGCTTGAACTTTGTCAGAAAAAAGAGGGAGGGATTTGACAAAGTGCAGATAAGAAGGGAGAGCATTCCAGACTTGTGGAATGACCAGGGCAAAAGCACAGAGATGGGAGACACAGTGATGAAATTTGATAAAATTAAATTCTATTAAAAATTGGCTATTTTATTAAGTAAATAAGTTTGATAAGTAAATGTAAAGGGATAAATTTATAAATAAATGTAAAGGAATGAATTTAAAGTGTTACATTTGAGTTTGAAAGTTAGCTTTCCAGGAGCTAGATGGTGAAGAGACATGTGGAAAAACAGATGGTCATGTGGAGAAAGTCCTGAAAGTTTTAGTGAACACTTAGCTCAGTATGAGTCAATAAGGTGGCATAGCAGGCAAAAATCTAACATGATCTGAAGCTGTGTTAATAAAAATCTCCAGGATTACATTGTTCATAGTAACATCAATGTTGTACAGTGATCAGCTGTGAATGAGTTATTCTCAGCAATACAAAGCACAATTCTGAAGGACTTAGGATGAAAAATGCTATCCATCTTCAGACAAAGAAGTGGATGCAGATGGAAGTATACTTTTTTACTTTCTTCATTTTTCTTTTTTTGTCTGTTTTCTTTCACAACATGAAATATGTTTTTCATGACTGCACATGTATAACATGTCAAATTCTTCTCAATGGGGAGGGAAGAGAAGAATTTGGAACTAAAAATTTAAAAAGATAGAATGTAAAAAATTGGTTTTTTACATCTCACTGGGAAAAAATAAAATATTAAAAAATACCTCCAGCATGAAGTGAGGGTTTTGTTTGCACTCTGAACTGTGCAGGCTACATGTTAATATTTATTACTTTGGGAAGCTACATTTCTGAAGAACATTGAGATATAGAAGTTTAGATGGTTAGAGGACAAGAGGTTCTATCATACAAAGAACTGACCAAGAAATTGAAGATGTTTAGCCTAGAAAAGACTTCCAAGCAGTCATGTGGAAGAAAGTTTAAGCTTATCCTTCTTGTTCCTAGGGAAGGAAACTTGGAACAATGTATGTAGAACAACAGAGAGACAAATTTTGACTTGGAAAGAGGAAAATAGACCAAACTTCTTATCAACAAGTGCTGTAGAATGAATTGGATCAAGACGTGAATTCCCAGCCCTTAGCACAGTACCTAGTACAGGGCTTGTTGTTGACTTCACTTCCTCATCCTGAAAGTCTTCAAGTAATTGTTTGAAATGTTTTAGGTGGTTATTGTTCAATTGTTTCAGTCATGTTCAACTCTTCATGACTGTGTTTGAGGTTTTCTTTGCAAAAATCCTGGTATGGTGTGCCATGGCCTTCTCCAGCTCATTTTACAGGTGATGAAACTGGATAACAAGGCCAAGTAACTTGTCCAGAGTCACATGACTAATAAGCATCTAAAGTTGCATTTGAACTCAGGTCTTTCTGACTCCAGGCCTGGTACATTATCCATTGTGCCACTTAGATGCCCTGTTTTAGGTGACACTGAAAGGACACTGTTGCAGATTGGACTAGTTGATCTAAAAGGTCCCTTCCCACTTTGAGAGATGTGATTTTGTGAAATGCAGTTATCTTGTCTTTCATTAGAAATATTTTTCAGATGGGATAGTTTTCAGGAGCCTCTTTGTAACATCCCAAATGTGTACTCTGGAAAGATAGGACACTTCAGATAATTTGTTTTTGGTTGACTTTTCTGCTTCTGTGCCTCTTGGTAGGGATCTTTCTACTGTCATGAATCATCTCTCCTCTACCAGTAAGTGATAGGTTCCCTGATTCTTGGTCCTTTTATCTGTGAATAATTCTTCTCCTTAGTGCAGGAGCTTTTTGTTCCTCATTCCAGATTCATCTTCTGTTGGAAGAATCTCAAACTTCTTAAAGGACTCCTGCCCCACTCCACCCTTCCTCTTAAAAAAAAAAAAAAATTGCTTTACCTTCAGGCATCTGGATTGGATCCCCACTTATTTATTTACAGTTTTAGTCTTTGTTTTTCTTCTGGGTCTTTTCCTCCATCCTGCTGGGGAATACTTCATTTGTCCTGATAGGGTGAAAAGCAGAGAAGTAATACTTGAGCCTTTTATCTTTTTTTCTTATGAAGAGAGCAGCAATCTGCCTTTAATGTTCATATATCTGTTAGAAATGCCACCGTGGTATATTCTCTTTGTGCCACCAGAACAGTTTAGATATTAATATTGAGATCTTCTATTATCTGTGGTTTCCCCAGTTATGCCTCATTGCCCTAACCGCTGCAAAATGATAGAGCATAGTTTCCTGGTCACTCATAGCCTATCTGAGGAAATCAGGGGCCCTAAATACTTAATATCCTAGTTTCCCCCATTTGATTAAGCCATTTCATATCCTCGGGAATTGTTCTCAAGACACTTACTAGTTTTGTGACTCTGTACAAGTCACTTAACCCCTGTTTGCCTGTTTTCTCAGTTGTAAAATGGGGATAATGAAAGCACCTACCTTGCAGGGTTGTTATAAATATCAAATGATATAATATTTGTAAAAGCACTTAGGACAGTGATTGGCACATAATAGGTGCTTAAGAAATGCTCTTCCCCTTCCCCTTTTAAAAGAAGATCTGCCAGAAAAAAATTCAAGCTTCTTTCCAGCTTCCCATTGTGCTTTCTTTTCTGCTTTTTGATGGACACAATTTTCAGTATATCTGCATCCTGACCAGCAGAGGTGATCTCGGATATTGTTGAAGGTGAAGAGACTTCCCATAAGATGCATTTCCATTAAGGAAATTGCACAGTCATCAACTCTTCAATGGATCATGGGACACATCACTGGAAAAAATATTTTGAAGCAACCATTTCTTTTTTCTTTGCAATGATTTTTATTGACTAATTTGAATGGCCACATTCTTTATTAAATTTGACCTAAAAATTATGTCTCTATATTTAAATTCTTAACGATATTTTAAAATTCCACTTTATCTTTTTTTATTTGTCGCTCAGGTGCTCTGCTCATTGAGCAACTTAAGAATACTAGACATTGCTGGAAACCTTATTCAGATACTTCCAAGAAAAGTAAGTACTGTAGCTTTTTTTCCATATTTACATAGTCAAAAAGCCTCTGCAGTTTTGTTAATGGGAAAATTTGGAGAATTGGTTTAATTTGAAGAAATTAAAGTAATGGATCTGATCTGTTTTATGACTCCTATTTAGGTTCTCCTCATTCCCTTCTATGTTTTTCCCTTTCTTTTTTCCCCCACTGCCCTCAGTGAACTTGAATTAAGTGAACTATGATTGCTACAATAAATATTTAAAACATAAGTTTTAATCAAAATGGTTTCTGTCATTACACCCTTTTAAAAATCACTTTATGCCTCCCAAAATATTCCTTATTGAAGTGAAAATGTCTACCCTTTGTAGTAGGCCAAACGTGACAGACACTTCAAGAAAAGCCATCTCGTAGGATTTAAGCCATAAACTGTAGAAATTCATTTTCCCCCCACTAGAATATTTTGATCTTGTTTCATTTCAAGGAACTGAAAAGCAGTTACTTGGAAACTTTTAAATATTGAGAAGGAATTGGCCCTTTTTTACTTTAAATTTTTAATATTTAAGAAAACTATTTATGTTTAGTAATAATCAGAAGTAATGAGAAGATATTCTAAGTCAACCAGTTCACAAATTTTTCTGCATTTATGTTACGTATGTATATTTACTAGACAACAAGCTATTGTCCTCCTCAGGGCAATGGTAAGAATTTTTTATTTTAGTTGGCTTATGTTTGACCTTGTCAATTTGGGTTTTTTGTACAAGTAATCATAACACTAAAATGACAAAAGCACTTGTCATTTTCTTTTCTTATGACTTTCTCTCTTTTTGTCTCTCATGTTGGATTTGGGTATGCACAGTGAGGAACACACATAGGGTTGAAACTGGAGGTTTAAATACAGTTGGCCCAAGCTGTGCTAAGATATCATGTTTTGACTGATTGTTATATCTAAAAGATGTTGGACACCCTAAGTAAAGTAGTTGTGCTTTAAAAAATATAATGGATCATGTTTTTTTCCCTAGGGAAAGTCCTCTGGGTCTCCCATGTGTGATTAATGGATCATGTTGTTACCCTGTAGATAAATCAATCCTCTTGGTCCTCTCAACAGTTTTATTGGCTTCCCATTTGATTAAAGACTGATCATTGGCTCCTGTACAGGATTTGAACACCTCCTTGGCTTACTGTCTGCTTAAGAATAGACATCTCATCTTGTCTTCACTCTAGGGTATCTTATTTTGTATTGGACAGCTCTGTTTCCGAACACTTCTATGGCCTTTTCATAACTTTTTTTTTCAGTTTTTACAAAAGCATTTATTAAGCACCTAATCCTGTGCTAAGAACTGAGGATATAGAGAAAGGTAAAAATAGTCAATTCTCTCCAGAAGCTAATATTCTAATGGGATAAAAATGGGGTGCAAATAAGGATGTATGTACAAGATAGACAGTATACAGAGTAAATTGAAAGTAATCTTTGAGGGAAGAGCCTGGCAGGAGGAAGCATCAGGAAAGATGGGAGATTTGAGGCAGCATTTTGGACTCAATGGTCTCTGAAGTCTCTCAGCTTAAATCTATAAGGGACATCCTCCACATCATTTTTAAGTACTCTGTTTGAGTGTGTCTCCTTGTTTTATGCTTTATATACTTTATTTAAGTATTACTTATACTTTAATATTGAAAGAAGATTGTTGAATAAAGTTATCTCTGAGATTACATCTATCAAGTAATCTATTATGATTTTATATTCAATCAAGAAGACCTTTATCCAGTCAAAACACATTTATTTGTGGCACTTTCTAAATTTGTTTTTGTTTCCATGTATTTAATTTTAATGTTCTATTTCTGTCCTCTTCCTTTTGTATTTGTATCATTATCACTAAATATTAACTCATATCCCCAAATAAATCTGAACTAGTTTTTGTGATATATAAGTGTAACTTAATTTGTTACAAGGAAAGTGATAACTCCACTTTCCATTAGCAGCTCTACTTCCCTTTGGATTCCACAGAATATCATTCTCATAGGGATAAGCTGAAATCTCATCATCATGTTGATTGACTCATTTTTTGATACTCTTTCTCAGCTCTTCTGTGGTCTTTCCCCTGTGATGGAGGTTGGAGCATGGAGCACTAAAGTCACCCAAAGCTTTCCTCTATGGAGGTCTGGGAGCTGAAGTAACTCTTCTTCCCATCAGCAGCTCTGCTTGGCTTGGACTCCACAACTCTGTGTCTTTCAGTGTTCCTTTTGTGTGTTATCTTCTTCCATTAGACTGTAAGCTTCCTGAGGACAGGGGCTGTCTCTTCTTGTTTTTGTTCCCGTCCACATAATGAAGTGTATTAAATTGAATTGAAATGTAGTCAAGAAAAATACATCAACTCATTTGCTGTGTCTGAAAGTTGTCCTATTTTGCACTTTAAGCCCATCACCTCTGCCAAGAAGCAAGAGCCACCATTTATCCTCTGTCTTCTTGACTTCAGAGTCCTGAAGTCTTTCAGAGTTGTTTTTTGTTATATTGTTGTACTCCCTGTGTAAACTGTTCTCCTAAATGCAGCCTTATTTTTCAGGACAGGAAACTGAGGTCTAGAGAGTGGAAGTGACTTGCTCAAACTCATACAGCCAGCAAGTATTCGAGTAGGCCCTTCATCCTAAGTCTTTTGATTCCAAAGGCCGAGTACTCTCTCTTCCACACCATTCTGCCTCACATGTCCTACTACATCAAGAATAGACACCACCTGGAAAAATTACAATGGCCTGCTTGTGGGTCTGCCTGCCTCAAGTCTCTCCTTCCATCTTCCATTCAGTCACTCCTTTTCTTAACTTTTTAACCATTTCCTGGGGGATCCAAGTTTCTATGAGAGTAAGACAAAAGAAAGAGTACAAGAGGTCAGGATGTTAGAGCACTGGCCTAGAGTCAAGAAAACTGGATTCAAATCCTTCCTCAGATACTGACTAGCTGTGTGATCCTGGGCAAGTCACTTAACCTTCTGGTGTGTGCCTCAGTTTCCTCATCTGTAAAATGAGGGTGGCCTTTAAGTTTCCTTCCTGCTCCCAACTTTTGATTCTATGATCCTCAGAAAAGATCTAAGACAAAAGAAGATTTGGAAATGGTAGAATGACGATTCCAAAGAGCACAATGGAAGGAAAGAATGGGGTGGAGTAGGGGGCTGCAGGAAGGGCAGCCCTCAGTTAGATTGGGATGAGAGAAGAAGAAATGGAAGTAGTGGAGGTGACTTTTTATTTGGGCAGCCTGAAATTCTGAATTTCAGGAATAAGAAGAAAATGAAGTTAGCTATAGGATGGGAAATCAGCTTTTGACTGAGGATCTCACCCACAAAGTCCCTGGTATGGTGAATGATAGAAGATACCTTGGTGTGTTCTCTCCTTTCCCCTTTTGCCTACAAACATACTTAAGTTTTCTCTGTCATAGAAGCCAACCAGAAAAAATCTCAGAAACAAAATCCTCAGAGCTTTTTCTTTAACCTTACTACCCTCTCCAACCACTATCCCATCTCTCCTTTCTCCTTTTATTAATAAGTGAAAGTACAGAAGTGATTATCAAAAGTATTTGCTATCAGATTATTTAAAAAAATAGAATTGCTATTTTTTCTTCCTTCTCTTTTTTTTTTTTTGAACATAAAGAATATTACAAAGCAGATAAGGATATACTTGAGATTGACCTTCTGGTCCAGCTGCAAGGAATAAAACTCTTAACACCAATAGCACAGCAAGGGTGGAGTTGGAGAACTTCAGTGAACACAGCATCTGCACCTTGTCATACCCTGCCTGTTCTTCCTTCTCAGGCTCATCACCCTGACTTCAATTGCCAGGGCTGTTTCCACCTCATTAGTGGACCCATTTGCTTTGGCTACTCCTGGAGACACAGACTGCTAGGTGTTTGGATGCCTCTCCTCCTCCCTCTGCACCTGGCCCCCCTCCCACTCCCAACTGTTCCTGCTGTCTTCCAATCAGAGCCTGTGCCTGGATCTCATGGCATCATGAGAAAGTGAGTCTTTGCTCTCTTCCAATCAATGCCTACTCTTGGGTCCAGAGGATTATGGGAAAGCAAGTCCTTTATCAGATAAGACAAGCTCTCTACAATACACTTGGGCTCAGTTCCCTGACCCCTTCTAGCTGTCTGAGAAGGAATAAATCTGATAAAATAATTGTGTAAAGAATTTACTCTTAATTTCAGCTTAAGGTCTATTTCACTGATTTGCTTTTTTATGAAAAAAATCTGGTACTAAAACTCTTGATAATCTTGATCCCAGCAGAATCTTTGGATTTTCTTATATTTGTTTTTAATTAAATATATCTACATGTATATGTGCATTCACGTGCATATGTTTTATATATGTGCACACATGTGCACACATGTATATGTTTGTGTGTGCACACATGCATGTGTACACAGTGCAGGTTTGTATATGCATATGTGCATGCATGTGTATATGTGTGTACATGGTATGTGTGCACATACATATATGTGTATACATACATACATACATAGTGACCTATTTGACTTAAAATTTTAGGTTTCTAGAAGTATCGTTATTGTTTGTTTTTGTTTTTGTTTTCCTGAAGAGGACCAATGACATCACAGGGTGATCGCTTGATTCATGCATAAACTGGATTTAAATGAGTCAGAGTTGCACAAAGTTGTAAGCCTCATTCTCTCTTCCAAGGTCATCAAAGTCTAGTGGCAAGACAAAAGTCAGCATGACTGGTGATAGCCCGGGATGTAGTGGATAACTTTGGCATCTTCAATGTCTGACCAAGCTCTAAGCACTCCACAACACCTGTTAAGCCACCTTCTTGGCTGTTGGAACAGGTTTTTCTTATTTGTTTATTCCACAGGGGAAATCTTCACGTGCTTGGGGTAGACACCTTCCTAACTCACTGATGCTTGAGTAATGCTCAACTTGGTTTAGTCTGTCTATGGAGACAGTTTACCAGAGTGTGGCTGCTACTCATGCCAGAGCTTCTTGAAACCAATGGTAGATGATCTGCCCTGAAAAGGACTTGGCAAGACCTCACAACAGAAGTGCTAGTCCTCCTTGAGCTCTCATACACCCCGGGGAATTTCATTTTTGTCTTTGTATCAACAGTACCTCCTATAGTGTTTTGCAGTAGTAAGAACTTAAGAAATACTTGGTGATTGAATAGTTGAGTATCACCTAAGACTGACCACCAGGTGATGAAGTTCATTAGTAATAGCAGCTCATTAAGATGGGCTACAAAGATGTGGAATGTTAGGATCTGTGAAGGGTGGTACTTGTACCGATGGCAACCTGGGTCTTTCAAAATACCAAAATGATTATTTCTTCACAGCATTTCAGATTTGTTTTTCTTCTTCATTCCACTACCACCATCCTTGCTGAGGCCCTCATCATCTTATCCTTGGACTACTATAATGGTCTCTTACCTTGTTTTTCTGCCTTTGTTTTCATCCCATTGCAGTTTGTTTTCACTATAATTACTTATTTGTTTTTACAGGAAACATTTTTTTTGTGGTCAGTCAACAAGTGTTTATTTTTTTTCTTTTTTAATTTATCTATTTTAGTTTTCAACATTCATTTCCACAAGATTTTGAGTTCTAAATTTTCTCCACATCTCTCCCCTCCTCCCACCCCAAGATACCATGCATTCTGAATATCTCTTCCTCCAATCTGCCTTCCTTTCTGTCACACCACTACCTTCCCTTATCCCCATTTTTTCTCTTTTCTTGTAGGACAAGATAGATTTCTATATGCCATTACCTGTATTTCTTATTTCCCAGTTGCATGTAAAAACAATTTTCAACATTCGTTCCTAAAACTTTGAGTTCCAACTTCTTTCCCTTCGTCCCTCCCTACACATCCCCATTGTGAAGGTAAGCAATTCCATATAGGCTATACATGTGCAGTTATGCAAAAGACTTCCATAATAGTCATGTTGTGAAAGACTAACTATATTTCCCTCCATCCTATCCTGTCCCCCCTTTATTCTGGTCTCTTTTTTGACCTTGTCCCTCCCCAAAAGTGTTTACTTCTAAATTATTCCTTTCTCCCATTTGCCCTCCCTTCTATCATTCCCCCTATACTCCACTTATCTTCTTCTCCCCTGCTTTCCTGTAGTGTAAGATAGATTTTCATACCAAATTGTGGATGTTATTCCCTCCTTAAACCAAATGTGATGAGAGTAAGCTTCCCTTTTTCTCTCTCACCACCCCACTTTTCCCCTCCACTGAAAAAGCTTTTTCTTGCCTCTTTTATGAGAGAAAATTTGCCCCATTCTATTTCTCCCTTTCTCCTCCCAATATGTTCTCTCACCCTTTAATTCTATCTTTTCAGATATTATCCCTTCCTATTCAGTTCACCCCGTGCCCTCTGTCTATATGTATATAATCCCTCCAACTGCCCAAATACTAAGAAAATTCTCGAGTTACAAATATTATCTTTTCATGTAGGAAAGTAAACAGTTCAACTTTAGTAAGTCCCTTATGATTTCTCTTTCCTGTTTATATTTTAATGCTTCTCTTGATTCTTGTGTTTGAAAGTCACATTTTCTATTCTGCTCTGGTTTTTTCATCAAGAATGCTTGAAAGTCCTCTATTTCATTGCATGACCATTTTTTCCCTGAAGTATTATACTCAGTTTTGTTGGGTAGATAATTTCTTGGTTTTAATCCTAGTTCCTTTGACTTCTGGAATATCATATTTTAAGCCCTTTGATCCCTTAATGTAGAAGCTGCTAGATGTTATGGTATCCTGCTTGTATTTCCACAATATTTGAATTGTTTCTTTCTGACTATTTGCAGTATTTTGTCCTTGACCTGGGAATTCTGGAATCTGGCTGCAATATTCCCAGGAGTTTTTCTTTTCAGATCTCGTTCAGGAGGTGATCGGTGGATTCTTTCAATATTTATTTTACCCTCTGGTTCTAGAATATCGGGGCAGTTTTCTTCATAATTTCGTGAAAGATGATGTCTAGGCTCTTCTTTTGATCATGGCTTTCAGGTAGTCCCATAATTTTTAAATTGTCTCTCCTGGATCTGTTTCCTAGGTCAGTTGTTTTTCCAATGAGATATTTCATAGTGTTTTCTATTTTTTCATTCTTTTGGTTTTGTTTTGTAATTTCTTGGTTTATCATTAGCTTCCATCTGCTCCATTCTAATTTTTAAAGAACTATTTTCTTCAGTGAATTTTTGAACCAACTTTTCTGTTTGGCTAATTCTGCTTTTTAAAGCATTTTTATCCTCATTGGCTTTTTGGACCTTTTTTTGCCATTTGGGTTAGTCTGTTTTTAAAGGTGTTATTTTCTTCAGCATTGTTGGGGTCTCCTTTAGCAAGCTGTTGACTCGTTTTTCATGATTTTCTTGCTTTACTTTCATTTCTCTTCCCAATTTTTCCTCCACCTCTCTTACTTGGTTTTCAAAATCTTTTTTGAACTCTTCCATGACCTGAGCCCATTGCAAATTTATTTTGGAGGATTTGGATGAAGAAGCCTTCACTTTCATGTCTTCCTCTAATGGTATATTTTGTTCTTCCTCATCTGAAAGGATGGAGGAAAATATCTGTTCATGAAGAAAGTAACCTTCTATGGTCTTATTTTTTTTCCCCTTTTTTGGGCATTTTCCCAGCCAGTTACTTGACTTTTGAGTTCTTTTGTGAAGTGGAGGGTATAGTCTAGGAACCTGTAAGTTCTCAGTTCCTCCAAGGTGGCACAATCAAGGGAGAGGAGTTTACCTCTCTCCTGGCCTGTACTCTGGTCTGGGGGCAACCACAAGTTTTTCTGCCTAGGATCTGCTAGTAGAATCCCCTCTCCAGAGCCTCTACCAGCTCCACCAAGCCAGCACTCCTCCTCATTCCAGGATCACCACTCAGAACTGAGACCCAGATCAGCAGCTCAACTTCCCTAGGGTCTTTAGGTCAAGGCCTCCAAAAATGGACTCTGCTGCCACCTTGGGCTGGGGCTAGTGCAGGACCATGCTCCCTTCTCACCCAGGTGAAAGAGCTTTCTCACTGAACTTTGAAGCTATCTTTGGCATTTGTGGGGTGAGAAATCTCAGAACTGCAGCTGCTGCCCAGGATTCTGCCTGCTCCAGTGCTGTCCCTGCTGCTCCTTGTGGCCAAGGCTGTGCTGCACTCTGCTCTGAGCCCAGTGCAATAGACCTTTCCTCTCAGCCTTTCAGGCTGTGTTGGACTGGAAATCTCTTTCACTCTGTTGTTTTGTGGCTTCTGCTTCTCTAGAATTTGTTTAGAGTCATTTTTACAGGTATTTTATGGGCTGTCCATAAAGTCCATCCTTCTACTCTGCCATCTTGGCTCTGCCTTCCCTATTATTTTTTTAAATGATACTTTCATTGTATTTCTCTTTTGCTAAATAAACACAACTATTTCTTAACATCCTTTGAGTTCAGTTCCCAGCTCTTGAATCTAGTGTTCTGAATGTTCATAATCTGCTTCTACCTTCCCTATATAATTTATCTCCCACTATTCTCCATCAGTAACTCTCTTCTCCATTCTGACTAGTATCCTTTCTGTCCTCTGCTCTCCTGCCCTGTACTCACTTCTCTCTAGATGCAACACAGTTATTACCATTTCAGAAATTCAGTTCAGAAATCATAGATTCTCAGTCCTGAAAGATACCTCAGAAGCCATCTCGTGCAATCCATATCTTAACAAGAATATCCTTCTACCACATGCTTAATAGATAGTCATCTAGTCTTTAACTGAAAACATTTGTAAAGGGGAGTCCAATTCCAAAAATCTAATGTTTTTTCTTCCACATCCTCATCTTTCTTGACGTCTATGCTACATTTGATACTATTGACCAACATCTCCTCTGGGATGCTCTTTCTTCTTTATTGTTGCATATCATAATTCTCCAATGTCCCTTTTCTTACCTATATGATTACTCCTCAGTCTACTTTGCTAGCTCATATTGCTTTCTCCTAGCTATTGGTGTTCACCAAAGCTCGGCCTTGGGCTATCATCTTTTTTTTTTTTTTTTTATGGAACAATTAACTTTATTTTTTTTAAATTTTAATTTATTTATTTAACTTTTAACATTCATTTTCACAAAATTTTGGGTTCCAAATTTTCTCCCCATTTGTCCCCTCCCCCCACCTCAAAACACCGAGCATTCTGATTGCCCCTATCACCAATCTGCCCTCTCTTCTATCATCCCTCCCTTCCCTTCTCCCCATCTTCTCTTTTGTCCTGTAGGACCAGATAACTTTCGATACATAACTTTCTATACCCCACTGCCTATATTTCTTATTTCCTAGTAGCATGAACAGTACTCGACAGTTGTTCCTATAACTTTGAGTTCCAACTTCTCTTCATCCCTCCCTCCCCACCCATTCTCAATTCAATATAGGCCATATCTATGTATTTTTGCAAATGATTTCTATAATAGTCATGTTGTGTAAGACTAACTATATTTCCCTCCATCCTATCCTGCCCCCCATGCTTCTATTCTCTCTTTTGATCCTGTCCCTCCCTGAGAGTGTTGACTTCAGATTGCTCCCTCCTCCCATTGCCCTCCCTTCCATCATCCCCCCCACCCTGCTTATCCCCTTCTCCCCCACTTTCCTGTATTGTAAAATAGGTTTTCATACCAAAATGAGTGTGTATTTTATTCCTTCCTTGAGTCAAGTGTGATGAGAGTAAACTTCATGTTTTTCTCTCACCTCCCCTCTTTTTCTCTCCACTAAAAAGTCTTTTGCCAGCCTCTTTTATGAGAGATAATTTGCTCCATTCCATTTCTCCCTTTTTCCTCCCAATATATTTCTCTCACCACTTAATTTCATTTTTTTAAGATATGATCCCATCCTCTTCAGTTCACTCTGTGCACTCTGTCTCTATGTGTGTGTGCATGTGCGTGTGCATGTGTGTGTGTGTAATCCCACCCAGTACCCAGATACTGAAAAGTTTCAAGAGTTACAAATATTGTCTTTCCATGTAGGAATGTAAACAGTTCAACTTTAGTAAAGTCCCTTATGACTTCTCTTTGCTGTTTACCTTTTCATGTTTCTCTTCATTCTTGTGTTTGAAAGTCAAATTTTCTTTTTAGCTCTTGTCTTTCCATTAAGAATTCTTGAAAGTCCTTGATTTCATGAAAGACCATTTTTTCCCCTGAAGTATTATACTCAGTTTTGCTGGGTAGGTGATTCTTGGTTTTAGGCCTACTTCCTTTGACTTCTGGAATATCATATTCCATGCCCTTTGATCCCTTAATGTAGAAGCTGCTAGATCTTGTGTTATCCTGATTGTATTTCCACAATACTTGAATTGTTTCTTTCTAGCTGCTTGCAATATTTTCTCCTTGACCAGGGAACTCTGGAATTTGGCCACAATGTTCCTAGGAGTTTTTCTTTTTGGATCTCTTTCAGATGGTGATCAGTGGATTCCTTGGATACTTATTTTGCCCTCTGGTTCTAGAATCTCAGGGCACTTTTCCTTGATAATTTCATGAAAGATGATGTCTAGGCTCTTTTTTTGATCATGGCTTTCAGGTAGTCCCATAATTTTTAAATTGTCTCTCCTGGATCTATTTTCCAGGTCAGTTGTTTTTCCAATGAGATATTTCACATTATCTTCCATTTTTTCATTCTTTTGGTTTTGTTTTGTGATTTCTTGGTTTCTCATAAAGTCATTAGCCTCCATCTGTTCTATTCTAATTTTGAAAGAACTGTTTTCTTCAGTGAGCTTTTGAATCTCCTTTTCCATTTGGCTAATTCTGCTTTTGAAAGCATTCTTCTCCTCATTGGCTTTTTGAACCTCTTTTGCCAATTGAGTTAGCCTATTTTTCAAGGTGTTATTTTCTTCAACTTTTTTTTGAGTCTCCTTTAGCAAGGTGTTGACTTGCTTTTCATGCTTTTCTTGCATCTCTCTCATTTCTCTTCCCAGTTTTTCCTCCACCTCTCTAACTTGATTTTCAAAATCCTTTTTGAACTCTTCCATGGCCTGAGCCCATGGAATATTTCTTTTGGATGTGTGGGATACAGAAGCCTTGACTTCTGTGTCTTTCCCTGATGGTAAGCATCGTTCTTCCTCATCAGAAAGGAAGAGAGGAGATATCTGTTCACCAAGAAAGTAGCCTTCTATGGTCTTATTTTTTTTCCCTTTTCTGAGCATTTTCCCAGCCAGTGACTTGACTTCTGAGTGTTGTCTCCACCCCCACCTTGCCTCCAGATCTGCCCAGCCAGTGCTTGGGGTCTGAGATTCAAATACTGCTTCCCAGCCTCAGGGCTTTCAGCAGGGGTGGAGATGCTATTCAGTGTGAGATTAAGTTCAGGTGCTCAGGTGGGGGCAGGGCTGCCTCACGGAGCTCAGTTCCCTCAGGGGGTTTATGTGGAGACCTTCAAGAATGGATCTGGGCTCCTTCCTGCTTTGCCAGCCCTTGTCCACCACTGCCTCCACTGCTGCCTCCTGAGGGGGACTGAGTTATGGGGACACCCCACTCCCCTCTCTACCAGCCAAAGAGACCCTCTAACCAACCTTCAGCACCTGTGGGTGGAGGGACCTGTGTGGCTGCTGGAAATCCTGACCCTGAAGCCTGCTGGGATCTGCTCCTCCTTGGCCACGTTGCCAAGGCAGGGCTGGGCTCTGCTCAGGGTCGGGTGCGCGACAGACCTTTGGCATTGGTTTTTCAGGTCTGTCTGGACCAGAAATCTCTTCCATTCCATTGTTCTGTGGCTTCTGTTGCTCCCGAATTTGTTGGGAGTTCTTCTTTACAGGTATTTTATGGGCTGTGGGTTTTGGAGCTAGCATATGTGTGTCTTTCTACTCCACCATCTTGGCTTCTCCCCCTATCATCTTTTCTAATCTCTTTCCCTGGATAACCTCACAAATTTCCACAGATTTAATTGTCATGTCTACATGGATGACTCCTAGATCTATATACTCAATCTTAGCTTCTCTTTTGAATTCTATTACATATCACCTACTATCTATAGGAAATTTCAAACTGAATTTCTTATAAACATCTCACACTCTGCACATTCAAAACAAAGCTCATTTACCTCTTCATCCACAATCCATCCTTCTTCCAAAATTTCCTGTTATAGTTGAAGGTACCATTATTCTTTCAGTCTCTCAGTTTCATAATTTGGTATTATTATGTACTCCTCATGCTTCCTTACCCCTGTGTGTTTAATCACTTGACAAATAAGATCTTGTTTCTAAATCTATAAAATCTCTTTCATTTTATCCCTTTTTGTTCACATAGCCACCACTTTAGTTCTGGGATTTATCATCTTAGTCTCCCTGCTAAAAATCTGTCACTCTTCCAGTCCATCCTCTGCACAGCTTCCAAAATGATTTTCCTTAAGAACAAATTTGACTATGCCATTCCTCCTACTCAGGAAACTCCAGTACAATAAAATATAAGCTCTCCTGTTTAGCTTATATATCCCTTCACAAACTGGCCCCAATTTATATTTCTAGCCTCATTATACATTATGTCCCTTACCATATTCCAGGGTAGGAAACTAATTAGAAAGCTTTTTCAAAACTATAGGCAATGAATGATAAGTGCCTGAATTAGTGTGATTGTTGTGTAAATAGGGAGAAGGTGATGGACGAAAGAGATGTTGAGGACTTAGGAGCAATAAGACCTGGCCAGTGATTGGGTACAGGAAGTAAAGGAGGGAAGAGAGAAGAAGTGAGAATGACTCAGGTTTTGAACCTGGATGACTAGAAGGTTAGTGGTGCCCTAAATATAAAAAGGGAAGTTATTAGAGTGAAGCTAATAAGGTGAGTTTTGGAGGAAATATAAGCCCTTTGATTTTGGAAATGTTGATTTTGAGGTACTCATGGAACATCATTATGCTTATAGTTTGGTATCAAAACACTGATACTATCTAATGAGATAAACATCTCCCTGTATCAGCAAGGACCCTGGCATACCCAGGAGGACCTGCTGTATAGATTCTTAGATCTGTTTTTTTAAACTGAAAGCAACTTTTAAGGGGTCAACAATCTACTTTAATCAAACACATGTATCATTCACTTAGTTCAGGGGAAAATGTGGGCACCCTGAACTTTAGAGAAAATACAAACTGAAGTTATAAGCAGAAATTACAAACAGAAAGACCAATAGACAGGACTTCCAACTATTTAACCATAGACAATACATCATTATCAGAGAGAGAAGCATCTGGGTCATCAAAACTGGGGGACTCCTTTGCGACTACCCAGAGCCCCATCTGATACACCGAACTTCTTCCAAAAAATAAGCCCCAAAATAAAATCTCACCTCAGAATATTTATACACTTTTCAGAGCTGGAGGGTACAATTCTCTGACCCAGTGCCTCAGTAGAAATTAACAAAAGGTATTGAGGCCTGTTAATTGGCAGGGAAGATCTTTAACTCTTCCCCTTACCCACCATTAACCTTACATTAATATTACACTCCATGAATAGAAGAAGATACGAAGATGCAATTAATATGAGATGATGAAGGGTATGATGTGTGTTTTGGGGAGGATGTACAACTGACTTTTAAATGTCAATCCAAATACTGATTTTAAAATAAAGCAATTTTTTTTTGCTAAAAAGCCTTTCAGAGTGTCACTACCACTCATGATGTGCCTTCATAGTTTTAAATTACTGGTTTCAGAGCTGAGGGTAATGGTAATATAAAGCACCGAGAACTTGTGATACCCTTCTCCCTACACTGAGTTTCAGGAGAATACAAACTCAGAACTAGCAGCAAACTTCTGGAGACAATACTGAGTTGGTTCTGCCTCAGAACACATAGACTTTAGAACAAGAAGCTACATTAGAAAAGGAGAAGGACATCATCTTTTCCTTTTTGTTATTTTTGAGAGGGATTTCCTTCCCACCCTATGCTGTACGGGAAGCAAGAAGGTGACCTAGGCAGATTGAGGCCAGGCTATGGTTTATTGGAACTGCAATGATCTAAGACTCCCTCTGCTCATGGTTGAGACATGATAAGGCAAAGCTGACACAGATCTTGACTTCCAAAGTCTGTCATGCTCTAGTACTGGAGGTGGAACCAAGTAGTGGGTCAGTGCAGGCCAGGAGAGTAAATGATTTGGGATGAAAGTGGAAAGAGATCCAACTGGTTGCCAGTTGGTGAGAAGGTGGTGAGATCAATCCACATCCCTATGCCCCATATAGAAAAGATTTCACAGTAATATTCCACACATAGACACCATTTCCCTTGATCTCTCCTTCAATCAGGAGAAAAAGTTTAGAATTTTGGGGACGAATTCTTTGGAATTGCTCTTCTATGTATCTTGAAAGAAAACTAGGAAGGCAAGAAGGAGGAGGCTTTCCAAGATGACTAGGCAGAGCTCTCCATAGAGAATTACTTAGCAATTTTCCTTGTATTTTAAATTCTTAAAAACAAACTATGCTGCTATAAATTGAGTGCCTGTGGCCTGTGGATGTGGTAGTTGATCTAGAGCAGAAAACTTTCTGAATGATGGGAACTCTAGAGCAATAGATTGTATATACATATGTACACACACACACGTATATACACACACAACATATGTATGTATATTATGTATGTAAGTAAACACACATATAAGTACATATATTCCCCCCTCCCCACAGTAATATTTCATTTTATTCCCTAGGTAATTCCAGACAGGGATAGTATGAGCATTTGCAGGCTGAGTACCCTCTAGGGGCTAGTAGGGATCCTACAGTCTTTCAGAAGTCTATCTATATATGGGCTTGAGAGGATCTGAGGATGTTCCTAGGCTGATGGATCAAGGAAATCACCACCCGCTGGGCACTCAGATATTACATCCCTTCACTGGATATTTAATAAAGTCATATCCTGTTTACCTGTAGGTTTAAAAGACAACACACCACCCAGTGAGGGTTGTTTATACTACTTTAATGTCTCAAATGACTCATGGAATGCTCCTGAGTGCACACACAGTGTATGCGTATGTCACATAAGTAATGAACATTCTGAGGTCTCATATTGAATAACATTTATAAATCAGACTGATTTTAACTACAATTAATTTCGATTACTGGGTTTTTTTCTTTAATCTTTTCTATAAGGGATAACTAATAAGTAAATAGTTTAATTGCCTTATTTCAGATGATCCAGCAAATAGGTGCCAAAGGAAAAGAACTGTTTATATTGTGGGGAGGGATTTTTTTTTTAAACAGGGCTATGCTGCTTTTTATTTCTGTTTCATCTTAGTAGCAACAATTCACTTACTGATGGCATTTGTCCAGTTAATAAAATATACCAGCCTCAAGACAGCACATTTTAAACACATGTATTTGAAACTATGTTCAGTAGAAATGTGTTAAAAGGCTTCTTTTATTGCTACACAATGTTGCTCTTTTTTATGACTGTTCATTTAAGAGTGCTCTGCCATTTTATAGCCTACAAGTTGGTGTGATATTTGGAAAATACAGTTATTTCATAGTGCAATTTTTATCGCATCAGCTTTCTGATGTTTGCCCAGTTAAGTTGAGCAAATTTTAGTTCAATCACAAAAGTTAAAGGGATATCCCTTGAAAGCTAATGAAACTATTAAAAGCATACTTCTCTGGTAAATGAAAATTTTTTTCATATTATTTTATAAATAATTCAAATAAGCCTTTCATGAATTTATAGTGAATTAATTCATTAAACATTCTGTTTCTTTTGTTACCCATGTTAATCAGAACTCTGTTATAATCTTTGAGAGTGACCTGAGGTTCAGATGGCTTAATTTGGCCAAGATCAAAAGGGAGTATCAGAGGTAGGATTAGAACTTATATCTTCATGACTCCAAGTCCATCACTCTGTCCACTATGCATATATCTCTTTGCCCATGCTAGTGCTTTGTGAAAAATCAAAATATTTTTCCTCTCCTTTCATTTAAAAATAAATTATTTCATAATTTAAAAAATCCTAGTAATCTACTTGTGTCTCTACATTGGTTTTCATTTGGTTTTCTTTTTAACTTTTGCTTTAATTATTATTGTTATCATTTTGAGGAAAGTGAACCACCATTAAAACCCCATCAGATTCCCCTCCTTGCTTCATGGATTATTGCTTTCCCTGAATTATAAATCCTGAGTCTACAGTCCAGCTTTATTGTGTCTAAAAGCAAACAAACCATTCAACCATCAAAATATTTCTCCTTTTAATTGTTTATATTCCTATCAGAGACTCTGCCATTCTCTATGACTTCTAGAAAAACACTTCCTTTTCTTTTATCTTTCATATTTGATTAGTAAATATACTCTATTAATTATTTCTACCTCCTCTAAATTACTACTTTAATTTAAAGGTGACCCTTCAATTTTGAAAGAGCATTTACAATATCATTGCAACATTTAACTTGTTTCGTTAGTAGCAATAATTCACTTATTGATGGTGTTTGCTCAATTAATAAAATGCACCAGCCTTAAAACAACCCATTTTAAACATATGTATTTGAAATTATATTTAATAAGGCGTAGCCAGCATGCATTTTATTAAACTATATGTCAGGTACTGTGCTGATAGCTGGTACACCTTCTGATAGATACAACCATGCTAGGTGATGTACCTCTCTCAGCTGGTACTAACTAGGCTGGTCCTCAGGTCATGCAGAGGTTCCTTACAAGGTTGACAATAGTCATTCTCAAAGACTGTTAAGTCAGAGAAATATGGAGATTTTGCCAACTGGAGAGAATATGAGAATCATGACTTTGGGCTTCAATTTCAGTGATGGATTTACAGGACAGTCCCACAGAAGCAATCTCTGGCCATTCAGTGTCTCAGTTTCTCCACATAGAAGATAACTATTGTATTACTTAAAATCTAACTAATTTCTAAGAGATTTTAAGATGAAAGACTTTCATATTTTGCTATATGGTAAGTTCTTTAGATGAACAGAGATCTGTTCAAATATGAGCTCTTTAAGGATAAGAACCATGTTTTTGTTCTAAATACTTCTGGAATTTAGCACAGTGCCTGGCTTAATAAGTAAGTGCTTAATAAATGCGTGCTACTGGTGACAATTTATCTGTATATTTTTTCTTTTCTAAAATAATGATTTCATAGCTCCGCTCTCAGCTTCATCAAGGAAATTGACTACTGACCTAATCAGCTTCAACTGATTTAGGACACTTGCAAGTCAAACCCTTAGAGAATGAATGTTTTAGAAGAAGCAAAGAAAGAAATTTGGGATAGGGCTCAGTTTAAAGGACATTCAGAACTCAGAACAGGTGTTTTGATGAATCTTAAACTAAAGATAATAAACTGGAGGATCTTTGGGATGACTTGCCAATTTCTGGGGCAGCAGAGAGTAGTGTCTGGGAGAAAGGACATTCAGTTTCATGTTGAGAATTAGGAAGGATACCAGGATTGGGATGAAGTTTCAGCCACTCTATCTGACAATAAGCATAAAGTAGAACTGACCTTTACAAGAGAAGGAAGTGAGGAGTCCAGAAGTCTCTCCCCTCAATTCCTGTGCCCCCACTGCAACTTCTTTAAGCAGCTGAGCTAGAAATAGAGGGAAAAGACCTCCAGGTGGGCTTCGTAATCTGGCACCTTTTTGCTGAAGTTACAAAGTAGACTGGAAGAGCTATCGTTACTGACCAAATTTTTGTGAAGAAAAAATAGCTAGATTGCTGAGGGAAAGCAGAATATTCAGGAGAGATTGTAGGGCTGAGCCATGGAGATCTACCAAAAGAAACCAATAACACACCAGTGGAGAACAATGAGCAAGACCATAACATCCAGCACACAGCACATGAGTAAGGATTTTTGGTTTCTTCAGGGACTGTGAGGGACATTAGGTGTTACTAACTGTAGGATATTGAGAGACTTACTTTAATTTCAATATTCCTGACTGTATGATGTTTGTTGATTTTTCTTTTCTTTGATTAAAACTGTCTACTAATATATTTTGCCTAGTGTGCTTACAAGTAGAAAGTTGGATGCCACCCAAGTAGTAGAGAGATTTTCCCATGTTTTGGGGTGGGATCTTGAGCCAACAGAAATAGTGTGGCCCATTGTTGTATGCTTTTGTTTCACCTCATTAGCTGTCATGTTTTTATCTTTATATTGTATTTGCTTTTCCTTCTAGTTATTTTCTTAGTTGTTGGAATTAAACCAAATAACAAAGAAAGGCATGTTTGGCAGATTTACAGATGATACAAAGCTGGGGAGAAATAGCTAACAATTTAGATGCCAGAGCAAGAACCTCCATCCAGAACATTATTTCTTGGCCACCATTCCCTTGTTATATAGATGATGTTTTCTATTAGAATTTAAATTCCTTGTGGGGAGAGATTAATTTATTTGCTTGTATTTATATTCTTAGCACTCAACATAGTGCCTGGCACATACTAAGTGCTTAATAAAAGTTTTTTTCTTTCATTCATTCCTCTTGACAGGCTAAAATATTATTATGAATTAAGATGAAAGTTAACTGGAATAACTATAATATTCTGCATTTGGGTTCAAAAAAATCAACTTTAGAAGTGTAAGAGGAAGTAGGCTTGGCTGCACAACAGTTCGTGGGGAAAATATCTAAGACTTTTAGAGACCTGAAGGTTCAAGATGAATCAGCCATATGACTAACAAGAAAACTAATTCAGTCTTGGGCAACATTAAGAGAGACCAGGTAGACATAATGAGAGAGTTTGGCTGTATTTTACCCTGATCATCACACTTTAGAAAGAGTGTAGATAAGCTGGAGCCCATCTGGAAGAGCATAGTTAGGATGGAGAGAAGACTGGTAACTGTCATACAAAGATCACCTTAAGGATCTAGCTTCAGATATTTAAAATGGAAAACATAAGACTAGGTGTGAGTGGGATTATGTGGAAGACATCCTAGCAGTCATTAAGTATTTGAAGAATTGTTCTGCACAAGAGGAATTTGACCTGTGTGGCTCTAAAGAGCTGAATTAGGATTCAGTGGTTGGAACTTGCAGAAGATGATTTAATTCACCTCCTAACAAAAAGTGGCATTGAGGGCCTTAGGAGGTCCTGGATTCCCCCTCCCGAGAGATCTTCCAGTTATATCACTTGTCCACAAGTTTGCAGCAGTGATTCTTGTTCAAGCATAGTTTGGACTAATGGGCCTCTGAGGGCAAGACTTAGATTTTGTGGTTCTAAACTAAGATCCTGAAGCATCAAGCATCTGGTAGGGGGCTGATCTTGGACCTTTGCTGGGGAAGAAAGGAAGGAAAGAAGCATTTATTAAGTGCCTACTATGTGTCAGGCCTTTACAAACTTTTCATTTGATCCTCACAACAACTCTGGGAGATGGGTGCTATTTTTACAGTTGAGGCAGACAGAAGTTAAGCCATTTTCTGGAGTATGGGGGGAGAAGTCACAGAACTATTAAGTGTCTGAGACTAGAACTGAACTTAAGTCTTCTTGACTCCAGGCCCTATATTCCATCCACTGTGCTTTCTAACTGCCTCACTGCCTTACTGGGTACACTGCTTTTGCCTAAATCTAGTCTAGGATAATGACAGTCTCACAAATATCCAGGAACCATTTATGTTTGACTGGTCTACTATGCTCTGGGAGGAAGACAGTCTCTTCATGGAGCAAAAGTTTTGTCCATAAGAGGTATTCTACATGTTAGTCTAGGCAGGCATAACCTCTGTTAAGCATCTTTTATGTAGAGTTCTGGATTAGTAAGTCATTATGAGGGGAGACAAATAAGTGAAAGGTATAGTCTAGTCCCTGGAGGTGTTTAAGATCTAATTGAGACTCTGAGTCCTATAAAGACAAGTTACAAACATAAAAAAAGCATGTATGCCCACCTCCCTGGACAAATCTCTCTGATCATATTAAAAATCACCACTATTTCAAACAACTTTAAAATGTCAGATTCAAATAGAGAATGGAGGGTCCAGTACAGAGATAATTATCTCACTTCCAGCTAAAGGCTATTGTATGTCATCAGGTTAGTTATTCGATTCTTTTTTATAGACTTAGAATTTCAGTGTTGGAAGGCTTCCAAAAGTCATCTAATCTAACCCATACCTGAAGAAATCTTCTTTACGATATTCTTGACAAATGGTCAACCATCCTTGCAATGGAAAGCCACCATTGATTGGGAACTCATTATCCCTTACACCAACTAAATCCATTGGAATGATTTCTTTATATTAAGCTAAAACTGATTTCTTTACAACTCTTGCTAATTCCTCCTGTGAGGAATGTCCTTTGAGACTAAGCAAAATTTTTCTTTCCTATGATGGCTCTTCAGATGTTTGAAGGCACTGTCATGTCTCATGACCTTCCTAAGTCTTCTCTTTTGTTTTTCTCTGCTTATGTAAAATATGACAGCATTTGAATCGTTCTGTGCTCACTGGATTATTGTCATTTTGGATGGATCTATGATCTCTTTGATAATGGTCCTACTTGCAGCAATTCAGATTGTTTACCACCCGCCACCTCTGTGATTCTTGCTCAAGTTTACTTAAAAGTCTTCCATAAGGAGTCTACCCAATGCACTGGGGACATTCTTAAGGTTCTTTTAAGACAGAATCTGATATTTAATAGACACTTAAAAACAATAGGGGCAGCTAGGTGGCACAGTGGATAGAGCACAAGGCTTGGAACAGGAAGACTCATCATCTTCCTGAGTTGAAGTCTGGTCTCTGACACGTACTAGCTACATAACCCCGGGCAAGTCACTTAACCTGCTTTGCTTCAGTTTCCTTATCGAAAACCTCTCCAGTATCTTTGCCAAGAAATGTGGTCATGAAGAGTTGGACATAACTGAAGCAAAAACAACAACAAATAAAAAAAATAGGTGGTTGATTATTTGCGTGGACACTAGTGGAGCACACAGGATATATCTCTCATTACCCCTTACTCCTAATATGAGACTCATCCCAGCTTCATTTCTTGTCATACATCTCTCTGAGGACAACCTTTGTGCTGCTTCATTTATGCAGTTATTTATAATGTGTTAGTTATGTCCTGTTCTGTGATCACCATCTGCTTGCCAGTTGCCCTTTGGGTGAATCTCAACTTTAATGCTTTGTCGACTGTGCTGTTCTGTGACTTCCATTGGGTTATTATCACAGTCAAATAAGATAATGTATGTAAAGTTGTTTGGAAATTCTAATGATAAATCACTTATGCATTATTAATATCATCACCATAGTGATCCATAATTGAATGTCATGGTTAGAATTTCCATTGTTACCCTTTTATTAATCTTAGTCTTTAATTAGTTCTGAATTCTTTCTAATATTTTTCCAAGTATTGGGGGGTATGAGATACACTGACAGAGAGACAGAGACAAAGAGGGAGTGGTGAGAGAAGAGAGAGAGAGAAAGAGAGAGATTAAAGTTTTAAATATTTATTCATTCTGTATTTTAAGGTAATGGTAATTTTCCTGGAAGTACTTCAAATGACATCTAAAATTTTCATCAGTAACTTTCATCAGAGATTTTTATCAGGAACTGGGGAGCAGTCTCATTGCAGTGCGCTAAACTAAAAGAAGTGGCTAGCAGCCTAGAGGGAAAGGATTGGAGTACAAAAAATGAACTTGACAAGTTAGATAAATAGTTAATAATAAATAAAGGGAAGTTTAATGAGGAGCAGTATTAAGGAAAAACAAATTACATAACACAGGAAGAGAAGTGACTCTCTAGGCACAAATATAACAGAAAAGGTGAGGGGGTCGTTGTAAAACACTAAGTATGAGTCAGAATTTTGGTGATGTTAAAATGATACATTTGAAGAAGCAATTTAACATCCTTTCCCACTCCCTGATACTGTTTATTCCTTTGACTTTTGGGGCACCACCCTCTTTGTTCCTTTCTTATTTCTTTATCATATGTTTCTGGTGATTCTTCATGCTTCCCCCTCCCCTCTGTTACTGTAGGCATTTCCCACTTCTTTGTGCATAGACCTCTTTTCTCTCTACATCCTTTCCCCTTGCTAAAATATACTCTCAGGGTTTCAATTGTCACCTCTTTGTAAATGATTCCTGAATCAATGTATCCAGCCAGACTTCTCTCCTGAGCTCCACACCTGGATTTCCAATTACCTGTTGGCCTTCCTCACTTGGATATTCTACTGTCACCTTGAGTTCAACAAGTCCCAAATGAAATTCATCAACCTTTCCCCTAAACCTGCTCCTTTTCCTGGTTTCCTTTTATTCATTAATAATGACAGCACCATGCTCAATGCCTGTGTGATGGGTGGAGTTGGTAAGAGTTTGGAAGAGAAACAGTTGGACAGAAGCTCATCTATGTTTATGGCAACACCAAGCTCCCAATGACTCATGCTCATGTATGAAGCAATTTTTGACTTCACCAATCTTCACACTTGTCGAATCTCTACAAGATCACTGGTGTTATTCACCTTCTTAGTATTCTTACTAAAGTCTTCATTAATTCATGCTTCTTGTTGTGATCCCATGTACTGTCGATGGGGTTTTCTTGGCAAAGACACTAAAGTGGTTTGACATTTTCTTTTCTACTGTGTCCCCATTTTACAGCTGAGGAAGTGAGACAAATAAAACTTATGTGACTTGCCCAGGACCTCACAACTAGTAACTGTCTGAACTTGGATTTGAGTTTAGATCTTGACACCAGGCCTGGTGCTCTATCATGCTAGGACTGTTCTAAAAGGCTACTCACTGATTTCCTTGATTCAGGCCTTCTTCTCCTCTTTTCCATCCTATTCTACATAATTCAAAATCTTTGGTGGTTCCCACTGCCTGCCAAATGCAGTCCAAATTCCTTAAACTGAATTCAAGATCTTCTCATCTATTTTTCCAGCCCTAGTTCACAGTACTTCTCCATTATGTGTTCTATGTTTCAGTCAATCTGGAAGACTTACTGTTCTTTGAACATATCCTCCTTTTTGCTTCTTTAACTTGACTTATCTCATTCCCTATAGCCTAGTCTACCTATCTCCACCTATCCACCTGTTAACATCCTACCCATTTTCAAAGCCAAGATGAACTCGTACCTTATTCATGAAGGCGACCCTCACCTGCTAAGTTAGGAGTGATTTCTTTTTCTTCTCTTCTCACAGAACATTGGAATTCTGTTACTAACTTTAAAGAGTCTGCTATTTCATCACTGTGGTTAATTCCCTTTCTCCACACAGATTGTAATCCTATTCCATGAAGCTTATGCTCTTATTTTATTTTTATATGTGCTTATCTAAATTATGAATTCTTTGAAGGTAGAGTTTGTCTTTATTTTTGTATATCCTTTTTGCATCTAGCACATTACCTTGCACATACTATGTATTTATTGTTTAGTGAATGAACTAGTTATTTGCAAAGTTATTGTAGCTGGAGGTGTTGTAATAAGGTCAGATCACTGTGAGAGAGTCCATAGAGAAGACTTATGGAAGAACCTTGGAGGTGGCTTACATTTGACCAAGGATGGGTAGGTTTATTATTAGTGAGAAAAGGCAGTGAAAGAGAGAGATGAATGATTAGAGAAGTAAGAAAAAAGAAGCGTTTGGTATCACACAAGCCAGGTGGGGAGAGAATTTCAAGAATAGTGTCATTTATGGCAGAGATATCAAAGAGGATGAAGAATGAAAAAAGAATATTGGATTTTGCAATTAGAAGGACATCGGTGATCTTTGATCTTTGATCTTTCAGTAGAATTTTGATTAGTAAGACAGGCTAGATTTCCAGGGGTGAGGAATGTGTGGTTGGTATTAAGGCAGGGGGAGCAAAGAGTGTAGACATTGAGTGATGTTAATAGTAGTACTTATTATTTGAAGGAGAAAGATGACTAGCTGTCTTTATCATCTTTGAAGATAGAATAAAAGGAAATTAACTGAATTTACAGTTAGAGATTGAGACTAGATATTGGAAAGAATGTTATTAATTTCCATCTCATTTGATACTTATATTTTAATAATAGTACCTAGCTATTAGAAAAAATTAATCTCCATTCTAGTAGATATTGATATTTTAATGATGGGACATTTACTTTATCTCCTTGACTATTCAACTTCTGAAAGCTTAAAGTGTTCTTCATTAAAATGATACCTAAAGAGTTTTCTTTTATAAGTGTATACTTTACCTGCAGCATTCTTCTATCCAGATTGGACCTATTGTATATGTATGTGCTAAACAGACATATCCTTGAAAATCAATAGGAAATGTTCTCAAACACATAAGAAAGTAGTAGCTTGATTTTTCTGCCTATCGAGAGGTGACCTGGTATAGTGGAAAAAGTCTTAAAATCAGAATCCTTCCTCTGATACTTACTAGTCGTGGGACCTTGGGCAAATGAAACTGATAAAAGCTAATGGCTGGTTAAAACATTTCTGTGAGTGCAGATAAGAGGACATATAGTGTGACTATTCTCCATGCCACTTTTCTCTCATGTATTACTTTTGGATATATTATAAATAGTTATGTTTGCAACATTCAGTTGATAACTGTAATTTCTATATACAGACTCTATTGGCACCCAGTGTTCTAAATCTTATACACGTCTCTAAGATTTATAGGCATGGTATGTTTCCATTGGAAAATAAAGCATATAAGGACTAATGTTGGTGAAGGTTAACATTATATGATGATATTGTCGCTAGAGAATTTGTATATAAACTAATGAAATCTCCATGAATGCAGCACCTACATTATTTCTACAGGGAGTCTTGCCAGAGTTTTTTGAAGCCTTTGGTATAGTCGTTAATCTATCAGTCGTCATCACAATTTACATTTCAGATAAGTGAAGTGCTTTCCCTTTTTGGTACCATGGGAAACAGTGGAACCAAGAATTTAAATAACTCACCATATAAGCTAATGGTGAAAAAAGTCCAAGCTCTTAGAGTTAGTAATCTAGAGTCAAATCAATCAACAGGAGTTTATTTATTAAGCACTGTGCTAGGCCCTGGTGATACAAATATAAATACAAAAACATGAAAGGTGTCTGCCGTCAAGAAGCTAGCATTTTATTATGGTGATTTAAAATGTTATAAGAAAAGTAAATAAAGAATAGCAAATAGCTACAAAGTCATGGAGGGGAGAAGAGAACACCTGACAACTTGTAGAATCAAGAAGGGCTTCTGGAAGGAGGTTGCATTTGAACTGAGCTTGAAGACAAATAAGGAAGCTAGGTAGCACAGTGGTTAGAGGGCTGTGCCTGGAGTCAAAAAGACAAGATTTCAAACCTGACTTCAGATAATAGCTATGTGAACTTGGGCAAGTCACTTAACCTCAGTTTCTTTATCTGTAAAATTCAGATAATAACAGCACCCGCTTCTCAGGGTTGTTGTGAGAGTGAAATGAGATAATATTTGTAAAGTGCCTAGCACATAGTAAACACTATATAAACAGTAGCTCTTAGCTCTCCATTTTTATTAAAGAGAGAGGTAAGGGGCTCCAAGAGGCAGAGGTGAGGTAAAAGTACCTTACAGACATGGGAAGACAGATTGTGAAAATATAAAGATATTGGTGATGAAATAGTATGTACAAGAATAAGCAAATAGGACCATTTAGCAGAGTGTGGCACGCACGAGGAGTCATGTTCTGTGTTGTCAGTCTGGCAGCTTCCAGACTAGGAAGGCCTTTAAATGCCTAATGGAAAAGTATATATTTTATCTTACAGGGAGCCACTGAAGCTTATTGAGCTTTAGTGTCATGGTCAGTCCTGTACTTTAAGAATATCAGTTTTGATAGCCATGTGGAGGAGGGATTAGAACAGAGACAGACTTAGGGCAAGGAGAGCAATTAGGAGACTATTTCAGTAGTCCAGGTGAGAGGTAATGAGGATCTGGTTTTGAGGTATGGTTATGGAGCAAAGAGAAAGGAATGGACATGAGATATTGAGGAGGTGGGATTGACAGAACTTGGCATGATGTAAAAAATTCTTATATCCTGAAAACAGGATTAACCGATGTAGACATATATTGGTCTAAGTGATGCAGTAGGTAGAGCACTGGGCTTGAGTTGGGAAGATCTGAGTTCAAATCTGGGCCTACATATTTACTAGCGGTGTGACCCTGGGAAAGTCACTTAACCCTTATTTGTCTCAGTTCCTCATCAGTAAAATGGGGACACTGGAGAAGAAAATGGCAACCCACTTCAGTATTTGCCAAGAAAACCCAGGGACTAAATCCATATACTTTAAGGTACATGGAGAAAAAATACAAACAGTGCGTGTTTGTGTGGCACTTTAAAGGTTCACAAAGTACTTTACATTCGTCATCTCATTTGATCTTCACTAGCCCACTACAGAAAGGTGCTAGTATTATCTCCATTTTGCAGATGGGGAAACCAAGGCTGAGAGAAGTTAAGGGATTTTCCCACAGGCACATAACTAGTGAGACATGGTTTTAATTCAGGTATTTCTGACTCCAAGTCCAATTCCTTGCACCACTTAGCCATCACTGTGAAGTAAAAGAGTCCCTACCTCATCCTGTCTGTTTCTCTTTCCTTCCTCAGTTGTCATCCAGACTGATCCTACTCTATTATTGATTCTCTCATGGGAAAGAAAGGAATAAAAACAAGAGAGATGAGTTAGCCAGTTGCCTTATTTGTTAAGATAAATTTCATATGGATCTTCTTTGTTCCTGTTTACATACTTCCTCCTCCCTGCCTTCTTGGTTTCTGATTGCATACTAAGACCTCTTAGATCTCTGTCAACTATATACCTGGATACTGAACTTGACTGTCCATCCTACTTTTTGAACTATAGTTTGACTTTCTGACACAACTAACATACTACTGATGATGTAGAAAGGTCACGTAGGAAAGATTGTGGCTAAATATACAGATCTGCAAAGCCAGTCATTTGCAAAGGAATGATAATTGAATCCATGGGACCTAATGAAGTCAACAAGAGAGAGAAAAGAGGACCCATGATAGTCTTTTGATATATACCCAGTTTGGGGACAGGACATAGATAATGACTTTGGAGGAGTGGTCAGACAGGCAAGAGAAAAATCAGAGAAAACAATGTCACTGAAACCTAGAGAGCACTAACACTGGTTTCCTTGCTATTTCTTGCATAGGACACTCCATCCCTTGAATGTGCATTTTCACTGACTGTTCCTTACGCCTAGAATTTTTTCCCTGTTCATCTTTACCTCCTGGCTTCCCTCGCTTCCTTTAAGTCTCAGCTAAAATCCTACTCCCACTGCCCAAATGCTAATATCTTCTTTCTGTTAATTATGTCCAACTTATCCTTTGTATTGTTTGTTTATAAATAGTTGTTTGCATGTTGTTCCCTCCATTAGACCGTAAGTTCCTTGAGAGAAGGGACTGTTTTTTTGCCTTTCCTTATATCTGGAAGTGGCATATAGTAGGAGCTTAATAAATGCTTGTTGACTGCCTGGTCAACAGTATCATATTCTACAGAGAAGTGAAGAAGGTGAATAACAACAACCTATGATATTCTTTATTTGGACAAAGCTGATCACTCCATGTACAGATAAACTCATCCATGTGTAGATGAGCATCTACACACTTGCTTAGTACATGTGGTATAATATTATTTATTTTTGGTCTCAGAGAAGCCACATGGAAAGGTGGAGGAGAGAGCTGGTTTCAGAGTCAAGAAGACCTGAGTTCAAGTGCTGCCTCTGATACATACTGTCTGTGAGATTCTGGGGAAGTTACTTGACCTCTCATTGCTCTGAGCAGTTCTCTAAGGCTATAGATTGCAGGGAAGGTGCTGACATGCATAGAGGGAGTTTCCTTATTTGGTAATTCCCTATATCAGTGAAATCACAGGTCCAATTCCTTTCCCCTAGAGAAATATTAGTTATCTTATTTGAATGCATTTTAATGACTATTTCATAGGATCATAGATATAGCACTGGAAGGAATCTTAGAGGTTCAACTCTAGTTTTACAGATGAAAAAACTGAGGTATAAAGCAGGTAAGTGATTTAGCCATGGTCATACAGGTATTGTGTGACAGAACTGGGATTCAAACCCTAGTCATTTAATTCCCAAACTAACTTATCCTTTCCATTGTACCATGCTGCCTCTAGAAACTCAGTAGTTTCACACTCTTCTCTGATTGCTTGTGAGAGAATGGATTTTAAATTTCAACATTCCCACGGTCAGTACTGTACTCAAGTGGTCTAAGAAATGCCATTCTATACTGTGGGAAAGTCAACTTGTTCTCTTTGACTTGTATCAAAACTCCTATCACAACTTTTGAAACTTCTTTTGAGCAGGCTAGAGAATAACATGAAGTTTGGAAACGTGAGGCAGAAAAAGATGCCCCAAATTATGATCAAGGGCATGCTGAAAGAAGCCACTTATCTGATAATGTGCTTGGAAGTAGCCACTTTATTCAAATACACATGTGAATGCTGCTGAATCTGCTGCTTCTTATCCATTGTCCACCCTCTATGAAAGCAACAATCTGTATTCATCTTACAGCTGTTGCTAAAGCTAGGTTTATTTTCTTTATTGGTTGAATAACAGGTGATAATTTTGCCACTTTTTTTCAGGTTCATTAAACCTTTAAAAAATTTTAGGATGAAATTTGACCTTTAAGAATAATGTCTTTCTTCCCAAATTAAGAAATGCTTTTCTATATTGCCTTCAATGGTTCAGTTTTTTTAAGCAATGATAAACTTAAAATAACATATTCAGAGACTTGTTTTTGTATGGAACACAGGCCAAATCTTGTCTAATGGAAACCCCTTGTGTGTGACTTGTTTCTTGTGAGCTCTGAGGTTTATATGTGAGTGATGTAAGCTTAGCTAGTATAGAATTTGTGAGTTCCAAACCTTACTTGAGTGCTGTTTTTATGAGAATGAGATCAGTTTTTGAAATTTTTTATATAAAGACAGAGGGGTGAATGTTTGATTACATATCAGTGCTGTTCCCATCCTAATTTAAGTATTAATCAGAATTAACTTTTTAAGGAATTCACAAAATTTTGCTATACATGAAATTAAGGAACATACATTTATTGTATACCCTGTAAAGACAGTGATTAATTAATATTTATTCAGCTAGATCTGTGATTTTAGAGATCTGTTTATTTCTTTCAGTGATATAGATCAGAACTTATATATGCTTTCCTACATTGTGCAATTAATGTCCATGTTCTCCAATTAGTTTGATATGAGAGTCCAACCTGTGTGGTAGGGACCACCTTCTCTTTCTTTTGAGATCTTGAAGATACCAAAGGATCATGTGAACTCTCCATGCCTTGTCCCTCACCCTCACCAATTGATGAGCCATTTTTTTTTATTGGTACTTTAATGATATCCTATACAATACTCAAGAATTCTAAAAGTTTTTGCATGGGGGCTGAGGGTGTGTGTGTGTGTGTGTGTGTGTGTGTGTGTGTGTGTGTGTGTGTGTGTACATGGTTATTTATGGAGATCTATCTATTGCATTTTTTATGGAGACCTAAACATGAGTGAAATACTGATGTTCCTTGGGTGACAGGAAAGCAATGAAAGTTTTGATGTCCCTAGGAGAAACAATGAGGAAAATACAAAGACCAACACTACTTCTGGGCCTTCTAAGAAGAGGGCATGGGAAAAAAGTGACTGGTATCACAGGGGGTAACAACCAATGATCCTTTAGAGGATATCCAGATTTTTCTTTCTGGCAGAATGAAGGTAAGGGAAAAGGCCCACTATGAAAGGAACTTGGTTAACAATGTAATAAATATTAGAAAGGACACAATGAAAGAGATAGGCTGGGGTAGGGCTGTGATGAATAGGGATGAGATTTTGGTAAGGGCAGGGAGGTAGCAGCAGAATAAGGGTTGTGTCAAAGGTCACACATTTGGATTCTAGAGATTAGAAGATAGAAACCATGGTCCAGAACGGAATCTTTGTATTTATACAGGTGGCATTCTATCTGTGAGAGTACCTCATACAAAACCTTTCATTGACTCATGTCTTCATTCTTTGTTTCTCCTGGAGACATCAAAATAGTCCATGCGCTCCACTGATATCTTCAAGATGTCAAGAGAAAGAGAGGGCAGTCTATAGCACATTGGTTAGAACCTTATGTCAGACTTACTGGAGAACATGGACATTCAACACACAATATGGGCAAGCATAGATAAATTGTGACCTGCATTATTGAATATAATTACATCTATGAGATCAAAGATCTCTTTGAGTGAATATTAGATAACCACAATATTGTAATATCCATAACATCATACTGTAATATAAATATTAAACTATTATAATATGCTGAATATGTAAACATTCAACTATTTAAAAATGTAAATATGCATCTCCTTTAAAATATTAGCATATAAAATTATGCATATAATTCCTTGCTCATTCTTAATCATATACAAGAAACAAACGTGCTACTTTGAGAAATGCCCAAGGGAATTATGCATTAAGAGAGTCTGGTTCAACATCTGTGACCATTATGTATGTTAGCAGATATCTGTTGAATATTAGTGGTAACCAAAGTGTCACATAGACCAGTGATTTGAAACCTTAAGTAGAAGAAGAGAGATTTCATGAAGCAGTGGAAAGAATGCTAGATTTAGAGACAGAGGAAGAACCTGTTTTCATATCCTGGCTGTCATTTCCTATCTTTTTGACTCTTGGAGAATTACTTTACCCTCAATGGGCTTCAGAGTATTCAGCTCTGAAATGAAGGAGGGCCCAGTGCTGGGGGTTGGGTTAGTGGGGTTGAGGCAGGGAGGACAGACTAAATTGCTGTAAGGTCTCTTCTATCTCTGAATCTCAGATCCAATAATTTGAGGTTACAGATCCATGAAGTATTCCTGTACTAAAAGTTTTTGAAAAGCCACATTATATTAAATTTCTGTGACATTTTACACTAATCTCACCAGTCCCAGTTTGTTTTTTGTTATTTATTTTTTAAAAGTTAACATAATTCAATAAAAATATCAAATAAAAATATTTGTTTTCTCAAAACCATTGTTATCATGTGCACACGTGGCTTAGGAATTGGAGGGAAGGTCCCAAATAAGTAGTTTCTTTAGTCTAGTCTCTTCCTCCCCTTCCTTTTTATCTTGTTCTTTCTTTTTTTTCTTCCATCTTCTTCTTTCTCCTTCTCCTTACCCTCTTCAAATGAAACTGCTCAATCCAAAATTACCAGTAATCTCTAAAAGGTCAAATCAGCTGGTCTGTTCAAAATTCTCTTCCTTCTTGACTTCTATGCAGTAATTTGACCCTTGTGACCACCAACTGCTCCAGAAATACTCTTTTCTTTCTGGATTTCCATGACCCTGCTGCCTTTTAGCTCTCCTTTTGTCTATCTGAGCACTCTTTTTCTAGATCAGCAACCATAACGCACTTTCTAACTGCAGGTATTCCAAGGTTTTATCCTAGGCCCTCTTCAGTCTTAATTTTATCTTTTGGTGACCTCATCAGGTCCCTTGTGTATCTGTTACCATCTTTGTACAGATAACTGACTCTAGAATCTACATATCTCTCTGGAATCTCTTTCCTGAGCTCCTTTTATCATGAAATACCAGTTAGACATTTTAAACTGGATATCCCATAAGCATCTTAGATGCCACATACAAAAACCAGAACTCAATATTCCTTCCCATTGCCCCACCACTCTGCATTTCAGCTTCTTTGTATGTGTGGTCTTGCCCCTTTGGATTATGAGCTCCTTAAGGGCCAGAACTCTTTATTCCTTTCTTTAGCACAGTGCTCACAACATAGTAGGTGCTTCATAAATTGGCAATAATAAATAATTTGGCTTTAATAAAAACGATAGTAAATATTGACTCTGATTCATCATTTTTCTTCCCAAGCCCATCCCTCCTTCACATTTCCTTATTTCTCTCGCTGATATCAACACCTTTTAAGTCATGTAAGACCACAGCCTCAGCCATACTTCACTTTTCCCTCTCAACACATGGACCCAGCCCCTTACTAAATCTTATTAATTCTACCTCTGTGACAGCTCTACAACTGACCCTTCTATCCACCCCATAGAGCCTCAACTCTAGGTGAGAAGCCCTCTCTATCTCTTACCAAGACTGTTGTAATAGCCTCCTAAGTCATCTCCCTGTCTCAAGTCTGTAACTTCCTTAATTTATCCTGCACAGGGCTGCTAAAGTGATATACTTGAAGCATAGGTTTGACCATATCACTCCCCTGCTTAGTAAACTCAAGAGCTTCCTACTATCATTAAGATCAAACAGAAGTGCCCTTTTCTGTCACGTAAAGTCCTTCACAGTACAGCTCCAATCTACTTTTCCAGACTTAGGAGAACTTGGCTCCAATGCTCCCACCTACAGAAAACCTTTCCTAATTCCGTCCACCTTGAAATTATTGTTGTATTTATTTTGTGTATGTTCCATACACATTTACGTGTGCATGTGCCTCCTGATAAAATGTAATCATCTGGAGGGCAGAGACTGTTCCATTTAAAGAAATCAGTCAATAAACAGGCATTTGTTAACAGTTTTGTATGAACCAGGTAATGTGCTAATCAATAGGTATACAAAGAAAGGCCAAACCACAAAAATCCTTGCTTTAAATAAGCTGAAATACTAATAGAATATGACATGCTAAATTTCTCTGCTTTCTCAGTTACCAGCATAGTACCTGGGACACAGGAGGTGCTGACTTGTTGAGTCCTTTGTACTCTTCCCCTTCCTTTCATCCTTCTCCACCTTCTTCATGGTCACCATTTTCTTTCTCTTTTCTTTTTTTTTCAGTGTAACCTCTAGTCAAGGAGAGGTAGTTTCATTCTTGGTACTTGTATCCCCAGTGCCATTGTTGGTCCTTAATAAATATCTATTAATTGATTTATTGGAGTTTCCCCCCAGCACAACAGATTTTTCCCAATAAAGCACAAAACAACTTCCCTCTCCTTTCAAAGGGGTAGAGACAGAGACATAGGGACAGAGACAAAGAATCAGAGAAAAGGTAGAGATGAGACAGAGAGAGAGAGAGAGAAAGAGAGAGAGAGAGAGAGAGAGAGAGAGACAGAGAGAGACAGAGACAGACAGAGAGACAAAGAGACATAGAAAGAGACAGAGAGAGACAGGGACAAAGAGACAGACAGAGACAGAGAGAGAGACGGACAGAGACATAGAAAGAAACAGCATCAGAGACAGAGACAGAGACAGAGAGACAGAGAGAGAGACAGAGAGACAGAGATACACACAGAGACAGAGAGACATAGAGACAGAGAGAGACAGAAATAGAGAGACAGACACAGAGACAGAGAGAGAGATAAGGGAGAGAAAAAAGTAAAGGAAAAGAAAAAGGTGGGGGGAGGGAGAAGGCAATTCAGAGAGAGGGAAGGAGATTGTCTCTGGGTCTTCTCCCTCCCTCCTTTCCCCTCCATCTCTCCCTCTCTTTGTCTCTTCTTTCCCTCCCCCTTTTCTACCACTCTTAAATTTGCTAAATGTTTACTGAGAGAACTCTTACAAATCTGTAAGACAAGGTACTATGTGACATCAGAGGACGAAGATTTGAAGGTGTCTATGAGTGGGCAAATCGGTGGGAATCAGTACATCAGTATACTCGTGGTCAGAACATGACTTGTGATCAAACTTTTTCCATGTTGTTTATCCTAAAGTGTCCTCCTTCCTCCAAACCTTTGGACTCTCCAGCTGGAGGGATAGTATGAATTCCTATTACATTCATTCTATCATTCATTTAATACTAATATTGCCTCTTGCTGTTTTTTTTTTTTCAAAAATATATGCTTATCCTTGAAACTAGATTTTAAGCTCCTTAAAGAGCTGCTAGGTGGCACAATGGATAGAGTGCTGTACCTGGAGTCAAGAAAGTTCATCTTCCTGAGTTCAAATCTGGCCTCAGATACCTACTAGCTGTGTGACCCTGGCCAAGTCACTTCCTTCTGTTTGCCTCAATTCCTCATCTGTAAAATGAGCTGGAGAAGGACATGGCAAACCATTGCAGTACCTCTGCCAAGAAAATGCCAAATGGGATTGTGGAGAGATATGACTGAACAACATCAGAGGGCAGAGACTGGTCATTCATTCAACAGCTATTGTTACCTTCTGTTATACATGAATTAGGGGGTTACTGACTCCTTTGTCTTCCAAGAACAACAGTTTTCTTGCATATGCATAGTAGTTCAGTATGTACTTGTTGATTAGTTACATGCACTGTCCCATGAGTCATCACAGACTGTGAGAGCTATAACCTATTATAGGATGGAACTTTTAGCTGGAGGCATGGTACTCTTGGTGTGCAGCCCATAGCTGTGAAACTTGCTTTTCTGTGAAGACCTTGGCAAGAACAATTTTATTATTTTGTTTTTTAGTCTTTAATCTAGTGATAGAGTGAGGTTCTGCTATCTCTGTAAGGTAGACTGGGTTTGAAAATAAGTAAAGCATTTTCCACATACAGGTATTAATAAGTGATTAAAAAATAATCCAGGTTATATATCAGGCTATTAGGAAAGGTTTCTGAGACTTGGCAAGCCTCTCTATACACTCTATGCTCCCCAGAGCGTAGGTTAGCTTATGAATTCCTTTGAGGATGATCAGGACTGAACAACAACAGGATGAGATGAGGGTGATAGATTTGTAGTATCATTAACTTTAATTTTTTATCTCAATATTTTTTCTAATCTTAAGTAAAAACAATTTAACACTCATAATTAACATTTTAAAAAATGTCATCGATGCCTATGGAGATTTGGTTCTGACATTTATTACTCTAGCTGAAGTTCTAAGTTTTATTATCTTGTTTCCTTGTTATTATAATTTTAGGAATGTTGAACCCACTCTTAAGATTTACTCTTTTCCTGGGTGGAACATAAGCTTTTTAAGGAAAAAGATATATCAGCCATGATCAATACCATTGTTGTAGCATACCAACATATATTTAGTTCCCCTGTTCACTATTTATGTCCCCCCAAATGCCTGCCCACTGATGGATTTACCTGTAGAATTTATAAGTACAGTACTCCTTGTCCTGGGTGAAAAAGAATAAAGAATATAGCAGCTCTCTGAGTTAAGTCCAGCGTGGATTGTCAACCAAGGATTAAATTTCAAGACAGCTTTTGCCACTGCTTCATTTTTTAATAGCCCCACAGAGATAGACATTTAACTCTCTGAGCTTCATTTCTTCCACCTGCAAGATTGTGCTGTTACCATCTTCACTTGGTCTTGCAAGTAATAGTTTGCACGCTAGGGTTTGGCCCCTGTGGGGGAAATCTGGAGGATGAAGGCATCAGAGTGCTGAAGGCACAGTGCCTGCCCAAGACAGGCAGAAGAGAAGTGAATGCTGGCAAGAACTTGGACATCTGGGGTAAGTGTTTTCAGCTTTACCAGGAGCGAGGGAGCTAGGCTGAGAGAGTGAGGGCTCCCTGGGGACTGCTGCCTCATGGCTGGGCATACTGGAAAGCAGCCTTCACATAAAGGAGTTGATGGATGATTAAGAGGCATGATCCAGGTGACAAACTAGAGCCAAACTAAAGAAGATTGTGGTGGAAAAGCAAAGACTTGGGCAGAATTTTAAAGAATTCTCAGGGTATACAAAACTGGAATCAAATTAAAAGCATTCACACCTGCCTACCATTTTTTTTTTTAAGGAAGTAATCTAATACTTAACCAGCACCAGATATTAGCCTCTTAGATATAGAAATTTCAGTATTGATGTTAAAGCATGATACCACACAGGCAAGTCCCATGATCTGCCAAAGCAAAGGTGAATCATGTTTGTATGAATAGTAATTTCTGAGGATCTGATCAACTTGTCCCAGGGACAGGATAAATGGAAAAAGAGATTTGGGTTTTATGTTCCTGTAGCTGGATGGAGCAGCACAGAACACATAAAAACGGATTCTGCTTTTATACCTTATGAGCCAGATGTGTGGGATATTTTTCAAACTTTGGGGAGAATGTTGGCAGTAGGACAAACATTCATATTGTCTTATTGAAATGGAGGAAAAAATTTAGTTGGGGTGTGGTGTGGAATGTATTTGCTCAGGAATAGGAAAAGTGAATCCTCTGAAGTAGGGTACATTGCAAAGCTGGAAAAATCCCAGAGGAGAGTGACCAGGATGGCAAAAGACTTCAAAATCATGCCCTGTGAGGGTCAGAGGTCAGATGGAACAACTGAGAACGTTTGGGCTAGAAAAGAGGAGATTTAGGGGGAATGTGATACCTGTCTTCAAGTATATGAATGGTTGTCACATGTAAGGGTGATTAGATTTGTTCTGGTTGGGCCAAAGTGGAAAATGCAAAGAGGTGAGTTTAGGTTTGGTCTTAAGAGAAATTTTCTGTACAAATGTGGAGTGACTTTGTCAGAAGCACTTACTTATTCAGTACCTACTCTGTACCAAGCATTGTGCTAAGTGCTAGGGGTGCAAGTAGTGAGGTTATTGGATATGGAATGAAGAAATTGTTGTTCAGTCCTTTCAGTCTGACTCTCTATGACCCCATTTGGAGTTTTGTTGGTTTTTTTTTGTTTGTGTTTGTCAAAAATACTGGAGTACTTTACCATTTCTTTCTCTTGCTCATTTTACAGATGAGGAAACTGAGGCAAACAGGGTTAAGTGACTCTCCCAGGGTCACACAGCTAGTAAGTGTCTGAGGTCAGATTTGAACTCAGGTCCTGACTCCACTGCACCGTCTAGATGCCACAAGGAGTCAGGGAGACTTCAGTTCAAATCCCATGCCAGACATCTACTAGCTGCGTTACCCTGGGCAGGTCTCTTAACCTTTCTTAGTCACAGTTTCCTTATCTGGAAAATTAAGATAATAATAGTACCTACCTCTCAGGGTTGTTGTGAAGTCCAAATGAGATCATATGTGAAGCACTTTTACTACAACCCTTAGAGTGCTATATAAATGCTAGTTATTGCCAAGCCTAGAGGCCTGTATTGGGCTACCCGAGTCTTCCTTACCTCACCTCCCGAGGTCTTCGGCTGGCCACGCCGGATGCACGTATGAGAGAAAGGACGTTCCAGAGTCAAACAGGGGTTGAGCTTTATTACAGGGTTTCGGTTACAAGTGCAGGAGGTCTTCTTTCTTAGGACGAAGAGGGGGAGATTTCCTAAGGAGGCTAAGCTTAAGGGATTGGAAGTAGAAGTACAAGCGGGGAGAGAGGGGGAGGGGAGAGAGGAAAGAAAAGAAGCGGAGCCCTACTTTTCTCTTTGGCTCCACACGTGCTAAGAGAGCTTTTAGGCTTCCTCAATCCTACTTAATCTTCAGCCACACAGTTTGCATCTCAATACCATGCTGTTAGGTAACTAGGTGTGCTCCAATCCGGGACGACCTCGAGGGCAGGGAGACTCCACCCATCAGGTATCTCCGGGGGAGAGGTGGAAATACCCGAGCTAGCCGAGCTAGCTCGGTCTGACCTTCTCGAACCCCCGCTGTTCATGGAGGGCCTCGTAAGACTCTAAGATTTAGAAGTCCCACTTTTACCCGCCCGAGACTGTCCACACGGATTTGAGCTTCCAGTCCCAACAAGTTATTGTTTGTAGTTGAGAAGTCCTTCCCTGCTCTTCCCATTGTAAATCTTCTGGCAAAGTCTGGATGATTAGTATTCTATGTGTGGTGGAGGGATTTCCTGTTTAGGTCTAGATTAGATGAAATGACCTCTGAGATTGATTGAGTGATTGACTGATTCTTTCTAACTCTCAGATTCTGTGACTCTGTGATATATTTTCTAATTTCTATTTCCTTATCTCACATTCAAGTAATCTTTTGAAATCTGGCTCCTATTATCATTACTTTATTGGAAATTCATGTTATCCCCACCAAAGCATTAATCACCTCACTTCCAAAGCATAGTTTGATAGCTTTAGAGCTGGAAAGGAGACTTTCCAATAACATTGAGTCTGACATCCTCACTTTACAGATGAGGTAGCTGAGGCACATGATGATGAAATGATTTGCTCAGGGTCACACAGCCAGTGTCTGAGGTGGGATTTGGACCCACATCTTATTGACTTTAAATCCAGCAGAAGACCTTTACTCACTCCCCTTTAACTTCTCTGCCACCTTTGACACTGCTGACCATCCTTTATTTGAAAGTCTGTCTTCTCTTGAATATTGTGGCAATATAGTCTTCTTGCTCTCTTCCTCTGTCTCTGATTATTCTTCTGCTGTCTCCCTACTGTCTTCTCCTCATCTTTTAATCCCTTTATAATTATTACACAAGATGTTGTACTCACCTCTCTTCTCCCTCTCTCTATCTCTCATTTTTCTTTTGTGCTCTCATCCAATTACATGACTTCAACTTTCACCCCTATGTAGATGCTTGCCAAATCTTTAGCCCTAGCTCTAATCTCTCCCCTATACTCTGGACCTAAACTTATGATTACTTAATGGACATCTGGATATCCTTCTGGCACTTGAAACTCACTATGTCTAAAACCATTCTCATCATTCCTTCCCCCTCCATATTTGCTTTTTCTTTTGACTTCCCTATTTCTGTTAATAATACCACCATTTCCCCAATGATACACTCTTGAGAGCTTGAAATTCATCTTTGACTTCTTTTCCCTTTTCATTCCCATCAACCAGGTCACCAAATTATCAATTCTATTGTCTTCTCAATTTTGCCTTGTATCCTTCCTCTCCTTTCCAGTCCCACTGACATCATACTAGTTCAGTGTCTTTTAGGTAAATTATTATTATATACTCTTTACTACTCTCATTGGTTTTTCACTCTCTTTAATATAATCTAATTAAATTAGTCTTCTTAATACACAGCTGTGATTGTAAGTCAACTGTTGAAAAGACTCTAGTGGCCCCTTATAACCTATTAAATAGTATCCTTTCTCCTCGGCATGGTATCCTCAACAATCTGATCAGAAACTTTAACTCCCAGTTACCATTTCCAAAACATTCTTACACTTTGACTGTCATTCTCATCATTACCCCACCGGAACCTGTTTTTGGGACAGTGGATGAAACTCATTTCCTGATCATCTCCATCCCATACAACCTCTCCCCGCCCCCACCAAATCTCCCTCAACTTGCTTCCCTGAATGTATTGTTTTCTTTCATTGGAATGTAAGCTCCTTGAAAGTAAAGACTTACTTGCTTGTATTTGTATCCTCAGGACTTTGTACAGTGCCTGGCACATGGTATCTACTTAATCTGTCTGTCTGTCTGTCTGTCTTCCCATCATCTATCTAAATATCTATCTTCACAAAGTCTATACTTTGGCTCATATTGGGCTCTGAATATTTCCAGAACACAGTCTACATTTTCCTGCCTGAGTGCCTGTGCCCATGCTGTCCTTGGAATGAATCCTCTTTCCCTTCCTTCATTTCTGTCTTTTGAAACCTGGAACTTAAAATTCCACTTTTTTCTTTTGAAATCTTTTTTGCTTCCCCAACCACAAGAATCTTCTTCCTATTTTGTACTGTTTGAGAACTTTGTTTTTTATCTCTCATACCAATATGATATGTATATTTAATACATCTAAAATCTGTTTTATATTTATCATACTAATAACAAATATCACACTTATACACTTTATTTTTTTTTTTGTGCATGTCATATCTTTACTGAAATAGTCTCTTGAGACCAGGACCATGCTCTGTGTATCATTTCCTTTTCACTGCCTTTTACCATATATACTTTACATAAGCGCTCTGCAAATGTCTGTTGAATGGGTAGATAAAGAGTTTAATGGCTCTCTCTTTTAAGAATCACAAGTTGTGATAGCACTGAACCTAGAGTCCAAAAGCTTGGAGCCAAAGCCTGGCCCGAGGTTGTCTTGGTAAGTTCCTTTATATTCCTGTGCTTTTGGCAAAATGAAGGGAATGGATCCAATGGTCTCTTCCAGTTTTAAATCTGTAAACCTTAAAAGATACTTTTTACTTCCCTTGTAACAGTGTTACATATGACATGACCAGTATCATTGCCACTATCACTGAATTTAGAATTGGCTCTGTACCTAGATCTAAATAATGACCATTAATAGTATAATGCAGTTTTGGAAGAAGGTCTCATGTGTTTGACTGGAATGTGTGTTTGACTCTATTTTTCACCAGTTTGATCAGTAGCTGGGCTAATGGTATAGATGGCATGCTTATCAAATTTTCAGAGGACATAAAGTGAGAATTGATATTTGACATACTGGATGACAGAATGGGGATCCAGAAAGGCTCTTGACTGACTAGAATGTTGGGCCATAGTTAGTAAGCTGAAATTTAATAGGGATAGGTATACAGGCTTGTAGTTGGGCTCAGAAAGTCAACTTCATTAGTGCAAAATGAGAGAGTCATAACTAGGAATCAGTTTATCAGTAAAAAATATGGATGTTTTAGGCATATGTGCCTGTCTTCTTGATTTGCCTCCTACCTCTCTGAGCACTCATTCTCTGTCTCCTTTGCTGGATCTTTATCTAGTTCATGTCTTCTAACTGTATGTATCCCTCAGGGTTCTGTCCTGGGTCCTCTTTTCTTCTGTCTTTATACACTACTTCATTTGGTGATCTCATGAGAGCCCATGCATTTAATTATCATCTCTAGGCTAATAATTCTCAAATCTACCTTTCTTATCTCAATTTCTCTGCTGACCTCCAATTTCACTGCTTTAAGTACCTTTCAAACATCTTGAATTAGATATGCAGTAGATATCTTACACACAGTATATCCAAAACAGAACTCATTATGTTTCCCCATAAGCCTTCCCCACTTCCACTTTTCCTATTACTGGAGAAGATAACACTAGGGCGTATAGGGTATTCAAGGAGGACCAGCACCTCTGGTATGAGGGCTTGCTGACCCCATCTCGGGATTTCTCTTCCACCTTTGTTGTCCACCTAGCATTCAACTCTCACCTGTGGCTCCAAGAAGCTGTATCATGCACAGTGACCACACCCCAGTAAAACTTTCTCGGTGGATGAGCTAAACGAGGTTGATGGGCCTAAATCCCATAGGTGAGTTAGCAGGGTGTCTACACCAAGCATGTGAGGACTTCCCCTGGTGAAATGGGTGGATGAGAACAATTTGTTCCAATAGTCATGAATGTGGCAGAAACAGGTACCGTGGGGTGCTTAGAACTTGGTCAGACATTAAAGACACCAAGATCATCCGCTATAAACTAGGCCAGGCCTGCACAACGTTATAGGCTGCTTAGTGCTGCCAGAGAATTTCTATCTGTCTGTGAAAATGCAAATCCCTCAGCAAAACTGACTATGTGAAGTTCTCTTAGGGCAGGGCTGTACAACATCCCCTGCACAGACTGCTCTGGCAGGCACAAGCAATCCATGGGATGTATGTTGTGCAGGCCTGCCCTAGGCTATCATATCTTGTGACTTTTTTCTTGTCACTGAGCTTTGATGACTCTGGAGGAGAGAGTGAGGCTGATGACTGTGCAGTTGTGACTCACTTAAATCCAATTCACACGTGAGTCAAGATATCACTCTGTGATGTCCTTGGACTTCTTAAAAAATGAAGGACAAGCAACCACCACCACCACAGAAGATAACACCATTCTCCCAGTCCCTAGGAGTCAACGTGGACTTTTTACTATCTTTCAACTCCCCATATCCAGTCAAGGACTGTCAATTCCACTTTTGCAGTATCTTTTGAATATGCCTCCTTCCCTCCTCTGACAACACTACCTCTGTAGTTCAGGTCTTCATGCCCTCATACCTGGACTATTGTAATATCCTGCTGGTGGGCCTGCCTGCTTTAAGTCTTTCCCTACTCCTGTCTATCCTCCATTCAGCCATGAAAATGATTTTCCTAAATATCACCCCCTGCCCCAACCTCAAAAAACTCCAATGTCTCCTTATTGCCTGAAGATGCTCTGTTTGGCATTCAGACCTCTTCATAACCTAGCCCCGTTCTACCTCTCCAGTCTTCTTATACCTTACTCCCTATACATACTCTTCTATCCAGTGACTTTGGCCTCTTGGATGTTCCATGAACAAATCTTGCCCTCTCTTGGCTCTGGGAATTTTTTCTGGCTATCCTCTATGTCTGGAATATTTTCCCTCCTCCCCTTCACCTACTGACCTCTCTAGTGAAGCTTGGGAAGAGAGCAGTGACTACCTTTTGCTTTTCTTTGTATTCTCAGCACTTAGCACAATATACAAGGCACATAGTAGGCACTTACTAAATGCTTATTGACTATTAAGTAGTAGAACTTGCAAAATACTCATGGTCCATTGCTGTAACCACATTTTTATACCACAATGAGGCATCAGAAGAGTTTGAGAAAAATATATGTATGTCATTAAAAAGGACAATACAATAATAAATCACAAAATTGTATTTTTTGTTTCTTTGTTGAAGAGATTTCCTGGACAGGGGCCCTACACTTAGTGGAAACAGAGGAGACTAAGTGAGTCTCAGGGCAGTAGAAGAATAGGATGTTCCATGCTCAATGAAGCAGCTCCCTGACTAGGAGACATAGTTTGAATTCCAATCTGTTCTAGAGGTCAAGAGGAAGAGCAGCAGTTAACAAAGCTGTATGAGGGAATGATTAAATTATATATTTTTGTAATAAAAATGGAAGCCTATCTTTTATTTCATTCAGCCTCCACAGCACCTAGCTCTATCCATCTGTTTATGTATCTGTCTATCTATCTATCTATCTATCTATCTATCTATCTATCTATCTATCTATCTATCTATCTATCTATCTATCTGTCTGTCTGTCTGTCTATCTGTCTTTCTATCTATCTATCTGTCTATCTATCTATCTACCAATTTACCTATGTGTATACGTACACACACACACATGTATATCCATATATATATATGTATGAACATTTATTAAGTGCCTACTGTGGGGCAGGCACTGTGCTAAGCCCTGGGGATATAAAAAGAAGCAAAAAACAGTCAAGGAGCTTGCAATCAAATGGGGGAAACAACATGCAAACAAAAATATACAAAGCAAGTTTACATGCAGGAAGTAATTTACAGAGGGAAAGCACTAAAACTGAGAAGAGTTAGGGAAAGCTTCCAGTAATATAAGGGATTTTAGTTAGGGTTTAAGGAAAGCCAGGGAGTTCAGCAGGTGAAGTGGAGGAGGGAAAATATTCTAGACACAGCAGACAACCACTGTCGTTCAAAGTCTACTGGTGGAGACAACAGGCAAACAAATATGTGCAAAGAAGCTATATACCGGAGACAATGGGAACAATAGAAACTGAATTTTAAGAATGAGCCTTGTGTGAGACTGTTAAGGCTCCGCCCAGCCAGGGGTGGAGGGGTTTATTAAGAAAAGGCTGACCAGTAGGTGCTGATTTTAACTATTCATGAAATTATCTACTAAAATGTAGCAGAGTTGAGATCTTCATTGGTGAAGCATATACCTGGATATACTTATATTGAATGAAAGAATGAATGACTAAGCATTAAATGCAGAACACTGGGGATACAAATAAAAAAGTAAGACAGCCCCTGGGGGCAGGTAGGTGGCATAGTAGATAGAGCACCTAGCCTGAAGTCAAGAAGACTCATCCTCCTGAGTTCAAATTTGGTGCCACACTTACTAGCTGTGTGACCCTGGACAAGTCACTTAATCCTATTTGCCTTAGTTCCTCATCTGTTAAAAAAAAAAAAAATGATCTGGAGAAAAAAACGACAAACCACTTCGGCATCTTTGCCAAGAAAACCCCAAATTGAGTCACAAAGAGTTGAACACAACTGAAACAACTGAATGACAACAAAAGACAGTCCTTGCCATCAAGTAACTTGCATTTTAATGGGGAGAAAATCAAATAGAGGTTTCAGTTGCAAGTCATATGGAAAGATTCCCTTGGTCTTTAGAGTTCAGTGGCAAAGCAGTTGGCAATCATATCAGTTTCTGATGCTGGACCATTTGACACTGTGCTGGAGGAATTGATATTCCAAAGGCTCTTGTTCTGGGTTCTAGTCTGTCTATATGAGGGTCCAAGGGGAGGTGGTGGTCAAAGTGAATGTACCTGGCACATGTTGTCTTCCATCTTCCCCTTAGGGTACCTTGCTGCTTCAGTTAGTCTGACTGGCCAACCCTTTTGAATGGAAGTTGGTTGGCATTTAATGGGGTGGCTCATTTTTCACAGGAGCTTCCTCCCCAGATGATAACAATGAGGCCTGGTCCATAAGTAGTCCTGGCATTCTTTAAGGTGCTGCTACCCCCAAGGCTTCTATACTTATCCACTTTTTGGTGACAGTTGGCTAGAAGCTTTTCTTAGTGATGATGAGAAAGGTTGACCCTTGGCTCACAGTGATTTCTTTCCTCAATGATGTCTATTGGGGCTAGGTTGGAAGTAAGGTTGGTGCTCTGGGAAAAACTGCTGTTTCCAACTCTTAGGTTCAGGGTCTTGGGCTGTCTCCATCAAACTCTAAGGGAAGGTGACCATCAAGGTGGTGGTGGTGTTTTGACCTGCCCAGTCCGCGCTGCTTCCTGTCTCAGTCTCAGGGTGCCTTGTTGCTTTAGGTAGGCTGGCTTATTTCCCAATTTCTCAATATTGATGTAATCACAGTTTTTTTTGAAATGTTGAAGTAAATATATTTTATTTTGTATTCAGATATTTTGTTTTTGTCAATTTGTTTCTGAATATATCCCAATTTCCACTCTACCGGAGAATTATCCCTTGCAAGAAAAATTTAAAAGGAAAGAACCAACCAACATATCAACACATGTTCCCCTCCTTCTACAAAGAAATGAATGTATATATTCGCAACTCTTCTCTGGGACCAGGTTTGGTCCATATAATTATGCAGTATTCAGTTTCAATTTTTTATTCTTTCTTTTTGCATTGTTGTAGTCGTGTGTATTGTTTCATGGTTTTGCCATCTTAGCAAATTCCTTTGCTAAGAACTGATTGTTAATAAGGGGAAGCAGGATCACAGAGGATTGTGAGCCATATAGTATTAGAAATATAGACCCACTGAGTTACCTCTGGAACTTAAGATAGCAGTCATCTTCTAGAGTGCCAGTCTTCAAGTACAAAAACGTGTGTGTGTGTGTGTGTGTGTGTGTGTGTGTATTCGTATGTACCCCAAAAGGGTATATCTCTAAATGCATTTTGTTTTTATTTTGTTTAGGTTTGTATAGTTCATCCTAGCCCTCAGCAATTTGGCATAATAGTAAATCTGTAAGTTAATTTAGGAGCATTGTCATTTTTAATATATTAGTGGGACCCAATGAATAATGAGTATATCTCCAATTATTTGTCATTTTTTCTTTAAAGAATATTTCGTAATTATCTATATATTTTGAATGTGTCTTGATAGATTGACTGCCAGATGTATGTTTTGCATTTTTTAGTTATTTGGAATGATTGCATCCTTCATTTTGTTATTGTTGTATAGAACTAATATAGATTTTTATGGAGCCCTTTTGTATCCTGCTATTTGTCTGAAGCTATTGATTATCTCAATTCCTTTGCTTATTCTCTGAACTTTTCTAATAATCCATTAGGTCATCTGCAAATAGAGATGCTTATTTGCCAGTGTTTATACTTTCTATGTCTTTCTCTTTTCTGATTCTATAGCAAGTGTTTTTAGAACTGTGTCAAAAAAATAGAGGAGGTTCATCCTTGCTTTAACTCTCTTTTTACTCGGAAAGCTTCTAGAATGTTCTCATTGCAAATAATGCTAGCCTTTGGTTTTCAATAAATACATTTCATCATGTAAAAATGCTCTTTTCATACATGCCTTTTTTAAAAAAAGCATGAATAACTTTTACACGTCTTTTTCTGCATCTATTGATATAATAGTCTTGTTTGGGGGTATTTTTAAAAGTGTGCCTGATTATGTTAATTATATTCCTAATGTTAAACCATCTTTGCATCTGTGGTATAAATCAGATTTGGTCATATGGAATATATTGCTCTAGCCTTTTTGCTAGGATTTACAATTGTGTATAATAGATTCTAATGATTTAAAAAATGTCTTCTCTGTTGTTGCAAATTCACCTTATGGGTTCCTTATTTTGGTAATTTGTGTTTTGTCTTCTTAACTGGGTTAGCTGAAGTTTTATCCTTTTTTTTTTAGCCCTTTTCAAAGAATCCATTTTTTGTTTCATTTATCATTTCTATAGTCTTTTTGTGTTCCATTCAATTTATTTTCCTCAGATTTTCAAAATTTCTTCTTTTGCAATAATTTTTGATTTGTTTGTAATTGTTCTAGCTTTTTAAGTGGCTTCCTTAATTCATGAAACCTCTTTTTCCTCTTTTGTTAACATATGTTTTAAGAGAGATACTTTTTCTTCTGAGGAATTTTAGCTGCTTCTCAGAAATTTTGGTATGTTGTCTCATCACTCTCACTCCTTGTCATGTAGTTATTATAATTTATATAATATGATATGATATAATATACAACATAATATAATATATATAATTTAAAATTAAACTATATAATTTATAGTTTATTCTTTGGTTCATTATTTATTATTCAGTATACCATTATTAAATTTCCATTTAGATCTCTATTTTTTCCTTGTGTTCTCTGTGTGAAATACTATATTATATCGTGGTATGTTTGGTATTTCTATTTTAAAAACACTTATTTATTTATAATGAATGAATCAAAACACATTTATTGAATGCTTACTATGTGCCCAGAATTGTGCTAAGTGCTGAGGATACATACAAGCAAAAAGGCAGCCCCTGTTCTTAAACAGTTTTCATTCTAGTGGGGAAAGACTATACATACATATGTGTGTATGTGTAGATATATCTACATCTGTATAAATATAGATGCAGATATATCTACCCAAATATATATATACATATATACTCACACATACATACAAACATATATATGTTTATGTGTGTGTATGTATGTATGTATGTATGTATTATTCTGGAGTGCCAGATTTGAGCTCATTCTCTAACCCATTACTTTGTTATTATAACTGTAAATCATTTGCCCCTCCCTTTTTTCTATTGCATCTTCTCAGAAATATAATTTCATGAAGAAAGCAATGTTGAATAGAAATATTGTGAAGTGATGCGAGTCTCCCTGTTTCCCAAGCCATAGGGCCTCGTCCTCTCTTCTCCCTGTACAATGATCACTTTTCCTAAAGCCAGGTTGTTCTACCTCTGGTTCTGTGTTCTTCCTACCACTCCGGGTACCACTGCCTTATCTCCCAGGCATGTTAAGGAGGAGAGATTGTAACATTGTTTCTCCTGGGTGAGATAGGATGCTAAGAGATACAACCTTTCCTTATAGGTGGTGGCCTAATGTGCAGATGTTCTGCAGACGAAACCCAGTATAACTCCTATTTTTTACCATAGATATATATTTGTTTCCCATCATGGGAAGTTTCTTTAGTGGCATCCTTTCCTTTCCTCTCTGGGGAAGACCCCAGTTCTACTCCTCGTATTTTAATTCCACCCTCCACTGTTATTTACTCCATTTGCTTACAGCCCCTACTCTTATTGAGAGACTGAAGAAATTACTCTCCCTCTCTCCTCCTGTGGACTGGAAGACAACATAGCACCTCCCCTCCCCTTATCTCTCTTTAAGATAAAGATTTACTTATAAGGGGCAGATTGTAGAAGCTTATGAAAAATACTTAATTCTGCCATCTTGTCTATTAATTATCTTTGAGATACTTAAGAAAGCTTTACAGGCATGACAAGGTGATTAAATAGCTATAGTAATACAGTTGGCTGAGACTTCCATACTACAACCGTTTCCCTTTTACCACTATTCCTATCGGGCTATGGGCACAGGAGTCAGGCCTTCAGGGTTCAGATATGGTGACCCAAGATGTTTATGTCCTTTCCCATCTGACACTTTGGAAGAGGTTTTATACCCAAGGGAACTCTACCCACTTATTCATAAACCCAAGTAGAGCACTGCTATTGTCACCCAGTTAGCCCATTTAAGCCTGGTTAGGATCATACAAATCACCCAAGAATGTCTTTGGTTTTGATGTTTGCCTCCACTTTTGGGAAGGGAGGAAAGAGTGTTGTTTCACTCAGTCCCTGTCCTTAGGCATATATGCCTTTCAGTCCTAAGAAGTGGGAAGAGAGAAGGAAAAAAAAGAGCCTAACACCCTCTAGTAGGAGTCACACTTTTGAAATCCATTTAATAAATGTCACAGTTTGATGTCATTCATTAAGGACAATTAAAGTGAGGTATCTTTTATTTAATTCAGTTCTTTTGGGGTTGCAAAAATGCAAGGCTAGTGAATGTATATGAAGCCAGCTATGAGAGGTTCTTGTCACTGCAATAATGCCGTTCCTTTGGAATATTGCTCAAGAAATGGCAAATAAGCCCATTAAAATAATAGGAAAAAAACCATTTTCCCTCAAAAATGAGTGGAGAAGGAGAGGCCATAGAAATTGACCAGATACTCTGGAGATATATGAAAGCCGTGGTTAGTTTCAGATGCACAGCAGGAATGAAGGGATGAAGGATGCCCACAGTGACAGAACTATCAAAGGGCATCTGGGGCATGATTTCTAATAGTTCTTTTGTTCCCCTCACCACAGAGTACTAGTCATTGAATCTGCCACATTGTACCGTTCTGTGGCTACTGACTGGGTCTTGTCCATGCTTGCCTTCCCATTGGCCATGCATATAACATGTTACTTAATATAGGAACCCAAGCAACATAGAACATATATAATCATCTCAAGGTTGAGATGTATGTGGAGGATCAGCTGTTTTTTTTACCACCTGCAGTTGCCCCCTCTCCTATAGTATACTCAGCCTCAGCCTTCCCCAGTCGCTATCTGCTTGTGACCTTTTATTTCACAGTCCTTTTGCCACCATCTCTATTAACGATTCCCTTTCATCCTAGAGCTCTGTTTCTCACATTCCTTACATCTTCTGGTGCTCCCTCAAACTTAGCTTCTTCCTGAAGACACCAACATTTCTTGTCACTTTCTCCAAGGATGGCTGCTCCTTCTCTTACACCTACTTCCTGGCTGTCTACTCACCATACCTTCCCCCAGGAGATACTCCTTCCTTATCTCTTCCACTTACTATCAGTCCTTTGTATCTTGTGCTCCCCTATCACAATGTGGGCTCTTCAAGGGCAAATATTTTCCTATTTGCTTTTATAGAACTTAGTGCATTGCTTGGCACATAGTAAATACTTAATAAATGCTCACTCTATTATCTATCCATCCATCTTCTATCTATCTATCTTTTTATCTCTCTATGAATTCATGTCTCTTTGTCTGTCTTACTTTCTCTTTCTCCTTGATGAACAAGGCCAGAAAGAGTTGGCATAAGCCTAGTCCCCATTGCCACTGTTAAACTTTCCTTCTACCCATCTTTTAGCAACTATCTCCTCTCCTGTAAAGTTCAGGTCATTTTTTTTCTAGATCTTGTTCCAGGTCTATACCTTTAGGTTACTTTCCTTCCTCTCCAGTGAGTTTAATACATGGCTCACATTGGGGTTATGGGGTGTTCAGGCAGAACTACCACCTCAGTGTTTTGATTTGAGTTCTGATGTCTTCTGTGGTTGTTTTTACATTCTCATGGTTATTATGTGTGTGTGTGTGTGTGTGTGTGTGTGTTAGCTCTGCTTACTTCATTGTGCACCATATCATACAAATTTTCTCAAGTTTCTCTGAACTTTTTATAATCATTATTTCTTACTATGGAGTGATATTTAATTACATTCATATACCACAGTGGGTTTAGCCATTCTCAATCAATGGGCTTGTTTCCAATTTCTTCTACCACAAAAAAAGTGCTGTTTTCAATGTTTTGGTAGCCTGGAGACATTTTTGCAGTAATTCAGGTGCCAGGGATGAAAGAGAATGACATCAACTTCAGGACAAGGGCAATTTATGATTATTTTGGAAAGACTATCTGGAGGAAAACCCAACATCTGTTGGCAGGTCTTTTGCAGTGTTACTGTTAAGCAGGCCAGGCATAAAAGACAGTTTATATATTACTTAGAAATGAAGTGGTTGCTAGAGTCAACATAACTATAGAGTAAAGGCATGTTATAATGTTCTAAGTCAACTAAGAGAGAAATGAGGTCACGCTTGAATTAACAGAGAGGGTAATACATGTACGACAAAGAACAGTGGCAAAGGGAGGTTAGAGTGAGTCTCATGGAGAAAGTGTGACTTGGGCTACAATTTTATACAAGTTTGCAACAGTAACTGTTAGTGTAGAAATCATTTGATTGTAGGTTGCACCCCCTAGGATTACGTTCAATTTTGTTAGGAAGTTATGCTTGATTGTAAACAGACAAACAAATAAATATATATGTATGTATATAGATAGATAGATATGTAATCTTGTGTAATACTGTAATTGATTTTCTCCTTTATAGTGGCTTCTAAGTCATATATAATTCTGACTGTGATTCCTTTGTTTTTAAACTCTCTTTCAAGCTGCTGACAGTTTTTTTTCCCTTTGACCTCAAAACTCTGGGTTTCATTTGTGACATTCCTAGAAGTTTTTATTTTCAAGCGTCTTTCAGGAGATGCTAGGTAGATTCTATCATTCTATTTTCATCTTACCTTTTAGTTCTAATAAAAATGGATGGTTTCTTTTCATGATTTTGCAAATTTTGATATCCAGGCTAATTTTTTTTTATAATGGCTTTAAGATAGTTCAAAATAATTCTTAAATTATTTTTTTCATCAGTTTTCCAGATCAGTTGCTTTTGATATGAGATACCTCACTTTTTTGTTTCGTTAAGTCTCAGCTGAAAAATATCTGTGCCCCACGGGAAGACTTTTTTCAAGCCCTCTTAATTCTAGTACCTTCCATCTCCTAGTTATTTCCTATTTTTTCTATATAGATTGTTTGAATTTATTTGTTTGCTTGTTATCCTCCCCATTAGCTTGTGAGCTCTTTGAGAGCAGGTACTATCTTTTGTCTTTTTTTTTTTTTTGTAGCTTCCATGCTTAGTACAATACCCTGCACATAGTAGGCACATAGTAAATGTTTATTGATTGACTGACATATACCTTACATTTTCTTCTGTTTTTCCATCTTTTTGACTTTGTTTTAACATTCCTTGTTGCCTTATGGAGTCTACCACTCCAAAGGCTAGGGAAAAAAATGAAAGTCTCTTGTTCACCTCTCTCAAATCCTACATAGTCAAAGCTTGTCCCAACCTTTCTTCCCCCCATTCATGTGACATTCTTCTGTATGACCTTGGATAACTATAATTTTAATGTTTTAATGAGTGATTGAAGATTATTTCACATGGAATAGAAATTTAAATTTTCTTGTCATAATTTTTTTCTCATATTATTTAATTTATTGATACTCTTTTTTGCCTTTTTCAGTATTTCTCTGTTAAATGACTACTAAAAAACGTAGAAAAGATTATCAGTTAACCATTAGAATTTCTCTACCTGACCTTTATGCTCTTAGCCACATGAAAACAAACAGCTGAAAGGACTTAATTGCCTTCTACTTGATCAGTATGCATGTTGAGTACCTTGCTTACTTCTGCATTATTTTAAAAGAATAACCAGAATTCTTCCATTTTATTGAATATTCAATTATTTTCTTTAATGTGCAAGCTCAGATATGAAGAATATGTTTGTTTGTTTGTTTGTTTTTAGACCAATGGAACTTCTTTGGTTTTTTGGACTATTATATTCCAATTTCCCCTTTATTATTTATTCATTTATTCTTAGCATACAGTAATTCTCCTCTATTCTGGTTAGATGTCCTTGCAGTTTGAAGAATTTGTTTTCTCTTTCTACCTCTAAAGTTTACCCTTTTATATTATTGATATTTGACTAAGCTGCTTCTTGGTGAGTTCAACCTAGTATTTTTTTTTCTTTCAGTGTTCTGTGGATCATTACTATCTGTAGCTTGATTTCCACTCCAAATATTTCCAGAAGTTTTTCTATATGATTTTAAAGGCTCTTATTTAAATTTTCCTAACTTTGCTTTGTTATTTTTCCTTTGATTCTGCACTTAATTGAAATTAGATAGTCTTTTCAGAGAAAAGCTTTTTATAGATGTTTGTCTTTTGTACAAAATTCTATACTTTCAAGTGATATTTACTGATTTCTTCCACAAGAACCTTAAATTCTGTCTTTATTACTTTGACTTTTTTTTACTTAATTCTTTCATCTTCTGAACCACGATTTTACTTTAAGATTAGGAAATTTGTCCTTAAATCAAGCCCACATTTGCCTCTTCAACTTCTACCCATTGCTTCTGATTTTGGCTTACTAGTGCCAAACAGACATATCTAACTGGGACATTTCCCATTTCATAGGACAGATTTTCCAGTAATAGAAGACAATTCTCATGTGCCCCTTAAATATTTTCTTCTTCTGGACAAACAACCCCCTTTATTTCAACTGATCCTCACATGACATGACCTCAGAACCTTCCTGTGGATCTTCTCCAGCCTGTCAGTGTTCTTCCTAAAATGATCTCAGAACTGAAAATATATCTACATATGATCTACACAGGGCAGACCAGAGTAGCACAATTCTTTTTCTACACTTCTCTGAAAGATGTCCAAGATCACATTTATTTTATAGCTGTTTTATCACACTATTCATTCATATCCAATTGTAGTCTCCAAAAATCCTGTTTTTCTGACAAACTCCTTTCTAGACACATTTCCTTCATCTTGTTCTTGTGAAGTTTTTTTTTTAGCTCAGGTATGAGTTTACATTTGTTCTTACTGAACTTAATCTCATTTGATTCACCCCATTACTTTAGCCTCTTTTAGATCCCTTCATTTCCTTACTTCAAACATGCTCCTTGTCTCTCCCAGTTTTATGACATCTATGTATGTGATAAATATGTATTATATGCCTTATTCAAATCATTGATAAAAAATGTGAAACAGCCTAGGGCCCATCACATATTCATGAAATGCTCTGCAAAAGATCCTTCCCCCAACCAAGTTGATATTAAACTGTTAATAAGTATTTCTAAGGTTTAGCCATTCAACTAGTAAGTCAGGTTGACAAGTAAACAGATATTATTTATTAATTATTAACTTTGTGCTAAGCACTGTGCTAAAAGCTAGGAATACAAGCAAAAAAAGGAAGACAGTCCTGCCCCTAAGAAGTTTCTATTCTAATAAATGAGCACAATACATAAAGGGGAGCTAAAAATTGGTAGTGGGAGTGGGAGAAGCATGACACTACAGAAGTCTACAGAATGAGGGATGGCTTCCTCAAAGTGGAGATTCTGAGAAGCACTCACCAATAGGAGAAAGGACCATAGAGGAAGAGGGATAAAGCAGTTAAGGTGTGGTAGCAGATAATAGATACATCTCATAGTTCTATTATTTAGTCCATGTTTTTCCATTTTGTTCGGAAGAGTAGCTTGACATAGTCAAATGCTTTTTGAAAATCAGAGTAAGCTATATCTATAGCTTTTTCCCAATCTACTAATCTAGTAACCATCAATAAAGAAAATTAAGTTAGTCTGTCATCAGCTATTTTTTTATGAAAATACAGGGGTCTCCTGATCATCATTTCCTTTTTTAGCTGTTAATTAACCCTTTCTTTAATAATATGTTGTGGGAATTTTGCCCAGAATTAAGTCTTTTCTTTCTCTTGAAAATTGACATACTTGTGCTTTTGTAATCCTGAGGAATTTTTTTCAGTTCTGTGTGATCTTTTTAAACATCAGTGACAGTGGCCAAACAATGATATCTGCCAGTTCTTTCAGTACCCTGGGATGTAGTTTATCAAAGTCTGGTAATATGTACTGTGGTGTTTACAAAGGTTCAGCTTACATGGTTTCTGGATAATTTAATCATTTTATTAATAAAGTCAACATTTTCAATAAAAGGGTGGTCATTTGGCTGTCTCTCTAAGACTAAAAGACCTTTATGGTGGTGGGTTCACAGTTTATATGCCCTTTGAAGAATAGGTGTTCCTGAGGGATGATAATCAATTCTGATTGGTTAAAAATTAATGAGAAAATGAATATTACAATGAGAAGGCAAGCTGTATTACAATGAGGGTCTTGGGGTTGTGACTTAGATCACTCAAGTCTTGGCTAAAGAGACATCAATTCACCTGTACGACAATATCACCTCTCCGACAAAGGGGAGAATCAGTACTTCCCCAGACCTGTCTAAGCAAACATAATGAGCAGGAATGTACCCATTAGCCCAAACTTAGAATTTCTTTTACTGTCTGATTGGATCTTGGCTTGGGTAAATGTTTAAGAGAGATTTCTCACAATGGCTAATTTCTGAATGAGGAAGTAGAAAAGGGGAAAAACCTTGGTCCTAATACTATAGTTGTTATATATAAGATAGAAATAACAATTTCTTACAATACTCATAAAGGGCCACTAGATACCGTCTTACTGTCTTTATACTTATTTTTGTTATTTGCACCTTATTGATCTTTTTTGTTTTATCTTCTCCAGTCCAAATGTCATGTTCCTTGGCAAAAACAAAAACAGATTTAGAATCAGAGAATTCTTCCTTCTCTCCATTCTCCATTGTGATCATGCTATGCACCTTAATCAGGGGTCGTAAACTTTCTCAGGTCATCCTTTTTTACCCAAGATACATAATCACTGACTCCCTCTACCACCTCCTACATCCTTTTGTCCTTAGTTTTCCTCTTTAGGTCAGGTCATTCTGAATTTTAGAACTCCTAACATTATTTTTCCTGTGCTGTGCCCCACTCTCACTTTTATATTCACTTATCTTTAAAAAAAATTTTTTTGTGTCTTTTAAAAAGCAAAATTAGTGGATGAATTCACCCTTGCACCTACTTTGGGTTCTTTAAAGAGCAACTCTTTTTCCTTCCTGTTAGAATTGTTCCTCTTTGTTTCTTCTTCTCTATTACAAATTCTAATACAGAGTGGTTACTGCTCCACAATGTTCCCATCATTTTTACTCCAGAAACAATATTCATCTTGTTGAGAATTAGATCCAGAAGTTCCTCGTTTCGGATTTCTTAACCTTTGGAAAGAAGAAATTACCATTAAGGCAACTACTTTGTTTTTGGCAGAGAAGAATTCTGGTTGATGTCTGGATAATTGAAATTCATCATCACTACTATAATATATTTGCCTTCTTTTCAAGCTTTTGATGTGTTCTCTAAATTATTCTGTCATCTATTTTCTCTATAATTTTGATTTAGAATTGCCAGTAAGCCAAAGGTAACAGTAAATAGGTATAAGCAGGTAAAAATATATTATCAATGCCGATATTACGATAACTGGCATGAAGAACATCGAGGTACAAGCAGAAAAGGAGGTATGCTGTCATGGACAGAGAATAAAAGACAGACCCACTTATAAGAACAGTCAGCGATAAACTAGTAACCTTATTAGAAGCAGTAGACGATAACCTGCATGTACTGGAGAGGTACTCCTTGAGGGCTTTGGGGAAAAAATGGATGAAAATTATGCAGAATGAGAAGCTGTTAAAAGGTTGCAATCTGCACTGGAAGAGGGTACATACTTTGGTGAGATTCCTCAGACTCATCCAAGTATTCAAGAGGAAACAAGGTGGTGTAATTCAAAGGACTTGGATTCTGGAGAGGCCTGAATTTGAAATCTGCCTCTAACATTTCCTAGCTGTGTGGCCATGGGAAAGTCCCCTGACCTTTCTTTGTTAAATGAGATGATACATTAATCAACCAATAAGTATTTATTAAGCAGCTTTGTGTTTAAAGCCCTTCAAAGAACTTAAAATGCCATAGACATGGAAGACCGTATAATTATTTATTATCCCTCCTCTGTATTTCTGTCATTCAGTCAATAAACATTTGCTAAGCACCTACTTAATGCTGGGGATATAAAAAGAGGCAAAAAACAGTCTCTTCCCTCAAGGAGCTCACAGTCTGATGGGGAGACCATAGGCAAATATGTACAAATAAGCTATATAATACCGGATAAATAGGAAATATTTAAAAGAGGAAAAGCATTAGAATTAAGAGGGATTGGGAAAAGCTTCCAGTATGATGGCCTAGTGGCATAGCCAGACACCCATTCTCGTGTCTTTGGAACATTTGTGTAGTCGTTGTCTCTTTCGATTTCCTCTGTTTTCGTATCTAAGTAGGTGTCATGTCAGGGTTACATACACCTTTCTGTTTTTTTCTCTATAATCTCTTTTGCATTTATTCTCCCTTTTTTGTTTCCATAGACATCAACTTAATTTCAGCCCTTATTACTACCTGCCTAGACTGTGATAATAAACTGATAACCAGTTTTTTTTCTCTTCTATGCTTCCTTCAAATCCATCTTTCTTAGAGATGCCAGATTAATTATACAAACAGCTGATTATTTAAGATATGAATTCAACAAACAGCACTCACTAGTGATGTACTGACAGTACAAAAATTAAACAAAACAATCCGTCTTCATGGAGCTAAAAATAGGTAGACCTGTCCACAAATTGTCATTTTTTATCTTAGATTAAATATACAGGAGGGACCAAAGAGAAATTAAAGAGTAGGCAAAGCTTCATGGTTAAGAATGAGCTAAAGAGTACAGTAGAAAGAATTCTATATTCGGAGGCAGGAGGATCTGGGTCCACCTTACACTTTCCTGGCTTCAGTTTCCTCATCTGTAAAATTAGTATATTGGAATGAATGGCCTCTAAGATTCCTCTTGCTTTTAAATCTATGATCCTATAAAGAGGTGGTATCTGATCTAGGCCTTGAACAGAAGGAAAGATTTCAGTAGGGGGAGGTGGGTACAGTGAGGTAGGGGCACTGAAGAACCAATTCTAGGCTTGAGCAATCTATGAACAGATGCTCAGAGACTCTAGTAAGACAGAAGAATAATTGCCCATTTTGACTGGAACAGACAGTTTTCAGCGGATCCCTAAGACGTTTTAATTTTGAACATAGAAATTATCAATTGACTTAACCCACATAAGCATAAGCTCTTTAGGGGTCCTCAGTAATTTTTAAGAATGTCAAGAGGTCCTGAGACCAAAAAGGTTTGAGAACCACTGGGCTAGATGAAGTTGGGTTTTCAAAATCAACAGTTCAGTTACATTTCCTTTTTAAACATTCAAGTGGCATATCTGCTTCAATTTCACGATATATCTGAGATGATGAAAACTGTGGAAACTAACTTCACTTTTGCATCTGATAATAATATTTATTTTGTTTTACAAGATTCGGCGGATGGGACTGAAAGAATTCTACTGTGAAGAAAATCCATTTCTGAAAAGATTTCCAATTTTTGTGGAGCAGATGGAGGAAGTTTTGCCTCTGAAGGTGAATAGTCGTATGACTTAAATTAATACTCATGTAAATTTAATTAACTGCCTTAAGAAGAAGAAAAAATCCCATCAAATCTTAAAATACAAATCCAATCTACTTCAGTCTGACCTAGTATTTATTTGTCCCCAGGTAGAGGGAATGATAGTAGTAGCAGTCACTGATCAGAAGAGGTGCTGGTCTGGAAGTAGGACAAGGGGGCCTTACATGTCCCTCCTAAGAGGAGGGGCCTTTTTCTTCTGCTTTCCAGTTGAATATACAGTGAACTAATCTTCTCTTTTCAGTAATTGGATTCTGTCTTTAAAATTACATTTCTGAGTGTGGAACTCTTTTATTTATTTCTGATTATGTGTAGCAGGAAGAAATACTAGACCCAGTCAACCCGTCAGCCTCTACTGTGGCCTGGGTACCACAAATGCAATAGATAGAGCACTGGGCCTGGAGTCAGGAGGACTTTAGTTCAAATCTAACCTCAGAGACTTATTAGCTGTGGGACCCTGGACAAGTCACTTAGCCCTGTTTGCCTCAGTTTCCTTATTTGTAAAATGAGAGGGGGTGGTAGACTGCATTATTTATGAGGTTCTTCATACCTCTAAATCTAAAATCCTGTGCTTTTATCATCCTTCCTTGACCACATAATGTTCTTTTTTTGATTTTTTCCATTGCTGAATATATTTTTGAATACTTGTGACCTCTTCCAGATTACAGTAGTACCTAGGGTATATTTTTTTTTCAAAAAGTTTGTGACACCATTTGATGTTCTTTGAATTTGAAGAAAAACTTTCTATACCACAGCTATAGTGTATATATTATGAACTCCAAACATATATCACTGAAGTAATTTTACATAGCATTATATCACAGAATTCCAATATGAGTGATATGTCTCTCTAAACTTAAACTGGCTAATTCTCAAAGGATAATAATAGTAAAAGTAATTATAATATTAATTAATAAGGATAATAGTAATGGTAAGTATAATGGTAATAAGGATAATAATAGCAATTACATCTTTAATGTTGTAATAATAAAATTAGTAGTTTTTAAATGTTACTTTAAGGTATGGACAGAGCTGTACATTTTATATCATTAGATCCTTACAACAACCCTGTGAAGTAGTAGGTGCTCTTATTATCCATTTTACCAGTGATGAAATTAAGGCAAGCAGAGATTAAGTGACTTGTCTAAGGTCACACAGCTGTTAAAAGTCCAAGGCAAGATTTGAATTTAAGTCTTCCTGACTTCAGGTCCAATATTCTATCCACCGTATCACCTAGCTGCCTGTAATTAAATTATTGCCTCTAGGCATATGACATCCAAATCTATATAGCTTGTTCTAATCTTTCTCCTGAATTTTTCAGTCTCATAGTTACAACCATTTAGGTGTTCTGTTGGAATATCATACTCAGCATGTCAACACTAGAATTGATCTTTCCTCCTAAACGTTTTTGTCCTTCATATTTCTCTATTTCTGCAGAGGGCACCATCTTTCTTTGACTTCCTCAGGTTGAGGTCCTTGGAGTCTTCTGTGACTTTACTCTCTCCTACAACCTGGTTCCATCTTCCCTACCCAGTTTTATTTCACATTATTCTCTTTAATCTATTCTACTGGAATACCAGCTGTTCCCCAAACTAAGAATGCTATCTCATTCTTCCATTTATTTGCAGGAGTCATTCCTCCTGCCTGGAATGCCATCCCTCTTCATCTCTGTATCTCAGAACTTTTATTTTCCTTTGAAGTTCTCTTCAGGTGCCACCTTCTCAGAATACCTGATTTCTGAGTCATTCAGAAGCAGCTAGTTGGTTCAGGAAATAGAGCACTAGACTGAGAGTCAGGAAGAACTGAATTCAGACACTTACTAGCTGTGGCAGTCACTTAATCTCGGTTTGCACTCATTTCCTTATCTGTAAGATGAGGATGTTAATAGTATCTGCTTCCTCCCTAATTGATAAATCGTCAAAGGATATGAACAGGCAGTTTTCAGAGGAAGAAATTAAAGCTATCTATAGTCATATGAAAAAATGCTCTAAATCACTATTGGTTAGAGAGATGTAAATCATAACAACTCTGAGATAGCACATCACACCTATAAGATTGACCAACATGACAAAACAGGAAGATGGTAAATGTTGGAGAAGATGTGGGAGAGTTGGAACACTAATTCATTGTTGGTGGAGCTGTGAGCTGATCCAACCATTCTGGAGAGCAATTTGGAACTATGCCCAAAAAGCTACAAAAATGTGCATACCCTTTGACCCAGCAATACTGCTTCTAGGACTGTATCCCTAAGAGATCATAAAAATGGGAAAGGGTCCCACATGTACAAAAATATTTATAGCAGCTCTCTTTGTGGTGGCCAAAAACTGGAAATCAAAGGGATGCCCATCAGTTGAGGAATGGCTGAATAAATTATGGTACATGAATGTAATGGAATACTATTGTGCTATAAGAAATGATGAACAGGAAGACTTCAGAGAGGCCTAGGAAGACTTATATGATGTGATGCTGAGTGAAAGGAGCAGAACCAGATCTTTGTACACAGCAACAACTGCAATGTGTGAGGAATATTTCTGGTAGACTTAGCCCTTCATTGCAAGGCAAGGAGACTTCAAAAATTCCCAATGATCTCTTAAGGCAAAATGCCTTCCACATCCAGAGGAAAAACACAATGGAATTTGATCACAGAATGAAGCAGATCATTTTCTTTTGTATTATGTTTTGGTTTGTTTCATGATTTCTCCCATTCATTTTAATTCTTCTATGCAATATGACTAAGGTGAAAATGTATTTAATAGGAATGTATTGTAGAACCTATATTAAATTGTATGCCATCACATGGAGGGAGTGGGGAAGTAGAGGGGAATGAGCGAGAGGGAGGGGAAAAATCTAAGATATGTGGAAGTGATTGTAGAACACTGTAAACAAATAAAATAATAAAAATAAATAGTATCTACTTCACAGGGTTGTCGTGAAGATAAAATGAGATAATATTTGTAAAGCACTTTGCAAACCTTAGTTTGCTATATAAACGCACCTATTATTGTTGTTAATGCTTTGCTCCTCATATATCATTATTCTTATTTACATGCAAACTGAATCCCCCAAGTAAAATGTTAGCAGTTCATTGAAGGCAAAAACAATTTTATTTTTGTCTTATATTCCAAATGCCAATCATTTTCTTGCACATATTATGCCGTTGACAAATGGAATTTAACTAAATACTGGTTACCCTACTAAGCCATAAGTCAGTTCTTTCCATTTTTGGATAGCTTTAATTGTTAAGAAATTTTTCCTTATATTGAAACCAAATCTACTTCCCTATGAGATCATAGTTTTAAAACTGGGAAGAAATTTACAGGCAATCTAATCCAAACCCCTCATTCTACAGAGGAGAAAGTAAGCCAAAGGAGGGGAAAGGATTTATTCAGTGGTATAAGTAGTCATTGGAAGAGGTGGGATTTGAACCCAGGACCTTCCTCAGACTCCAAATCCAATGGTACTTTTCACTATACAATGCTACTCAATTCTCCCCACACTGGTATTATTTCTGATCCAATGAAGAATTAATTATTAAAAAGAACTTAATTGTTTGCCTATTGAAGAGTCATTTGCTTTTGGAGCTCATTGGGATAACTTTTTTTCCCTAGAATTAGGTAAATTTTACACTCTGAAACTTTTTATGGAACTTTAATTGGTGAAGAGATTTCCTTTTCCTTTTCTTTCCCCAGTGTAGCTTATATATCACTGGATCAGGCCCAACAATGTCTGACTTTATGTAAGAATCTTTCAGTTTCCTTTCCAACCCATAAATGTTAATTAAGTTTCTAACAGTATATGGTGTATCAGTATATGTTCTCCTCCCATAGTAACAAGTTGGCAGCTATAAGTTGTAGAGTAATATGAATAATAGGTGATGTAAGACATATGAAGAGACACACAGAGTGCAGTAGAAATGTTTTGTTTCAGAAATCTGAAGTGGAAAAAGTGAACTCTACGTCCACTTGTGACCTATTTATTGGTCCCCAATAGTGTAGCAAATTCCTCCAACATCTGCTGCTTTAGGGTGAATCCTTCAGGAACTCTTAATTGCCATTCAGTTTGATCCAAGTTTATAGAGCAAGCTATCCACTGAGCTTTTGTAGCTAAAAGATCATCTTGGCAACCCCTCCAGCAATGCTATATCTGTAAGCATAAATACATGGTGACTGTAATCCTTTGAGTACTGCCCAAAAGAGAACGGGTAATATTGGTGGGAAAGGGCACCTCATTCAGAAAGGATGATCTCAACCATGTGACTATTTAGAAGCGATTTTATGTGGGTAGGAGGCTATGCTATTGAAGGATCTTGTACTGAAGTCATATATTCTGAAAGGGCTATGGAATCTAATGACCCTTTGCTTTGCTGTACAAAGGCAGTTTTCTCAGAAGATGGCTCACTGGGAGGGCTAAGGCAGTAGGGAATAGGGAAATGGAAATGAAGCAGATCCTATGAGGAGCTCTAGAGACCTTAGTTGCATAAACCAAATGGTCTGCTGTGGGTATTGCCTTTTTCTTCCTCTCCATGCCCCCTCCCCCATTAGATTTTTGTTGTTTTTTTAATTGCTTAAGTTTGACCTTGGCAAATGAATGAAATGCTTCTTGCATATAACCAAGGATTCTTAACATAACATGATCTGTGCTACATTAATCATGTGGGAAGATTTCCACCTTAGGGGGAAAAGTCCCCAAACAAACCAACTCTTACATTACTAAAATGGCATGTGGTATTTGTGGGACATTTACATAGGGCTTGATTTCCACCCAAAGAAACCAGTGGGTGAACTTAGTCAATCCAGGCAAAAATTTGTTTGCTTCCCTTCAGTTTGCTCGTGGAGATGTAGCAGCAGCCACACAATGAACGTGGTTAATAACATTATTATCTTTGAGATTATCACCTTAATATCTTGGAGATGTTTAGTTTTTTTTTTCACTCTTCCCTAAAATCTGTGTCTCTCAATTTTTTCTCTTTCCCTTCCACCAGGGGTTCTTCATAATTTTTGTGTCATGGATTCCTTAAGAAGTCTGGTGAAGCCTGTGGATCAGAATAATGACTTCAAGTGCATTAAAAATACATAGGATTACAAAGGAATCCAATTATATTGAAATATAATTAGCAAAACATTAAAAAACGTTTATAGATCCTAAAGAAAGAACCCCTACCTTCTATTACCCTCTTCCCATTCCCCAACCTATTGGTAATTAATTGCAACAGTCTTTCTCTTTGAAGAGGGTCATGGTAGAATTCATGGAGATCATATGGAGTTAATACCATTAATTGTCTAAAACAGTTTAACTGAATCTATTGTTATTTCATAGAGTGGAATGGCTTATGATAGACCTGGATTGTGATATCAGAGGTCAGGGAGACCAACCTGTGTGATCTTGGGGGGTAGGAAGGGGAAGGAAATCACTTCACCTCTCTAATCTTTGGTTTCCTCATTTATAATTTAAGTGGATTCTGTGATTCTTAACAACTCTTTTAGCAGGTTCGAGGCTTTGTCAGTCTATGCTTCTACCTGAATTATAACTCTGGTGATTCCAATGGAATGGTGTCTTGGTGACCTTTCTCGGGTCACCATGTGTGACTCTTTTAAGCCAAGAACAACAAGGAGACATACTAGATACAATAAATCCCTGTTGATTGAGTGATTGATTTATTGCTTGATGTGGCACCTGGGAGTAGTTGTTTTTAGGGTACATACAAAAATATTGTTAATATCACTGAACTTTACGGCCAAGATTTTTAAAGATTACTGGGCCTATATCTATGATATCACTTCAACACACCTGGAAAGACTTCTTGGCAATTTCTCACTCATATCCTCAGGCCCTATTTTTCTTGAGTGGGAAAACAGTTTTCACAAAGAGTTTACAAACTCTTTGATAGTAGAAATATTGTGTATGTTTTATTAAATGGTGTAAAGAGTAATGTAAGTAATTATGACACTGCTTACACATCAGTACTATTCCTGCATCACAAAGGAATAGTACTTACTTATAGGAAAGCAAATCCACAGACCAGGAGAGACCAAGAAATAATCTTTAGACGTTATTCCTATGGAAGAAATATTTCATTCAGAATATTCTATAAACAACCTGGAGAGAAGGAGGCAATAGCTGAAATGTTTGGAAAAATACTTGTAAGCCTGCTACTAATTACAACAATTCAGGAATAGGGGACGCTAATTATCTGAATGTCTGCAGGTAGGGGACACAGTGGATAGAGCACCAGGCCTGGAAATAGAAAGATCTGAGTTTCAATGTGACCTCAGATATTTACTAGCTGTCTGACTATGAGGAAGTCACATCCCCGTCTGCCTCAGTTTCCTTATCTATAAAATGAGCTGGAGAAGGAAATGGCGAACCACTTCAGTGTCTTTGCCAAAAAAAACCCCTAGTGGGATCACAAAGAGTCAGATACAATTGAAGCAAATGAACACACACACACACACACACACACGCACGCACACATATACATTGCTAGGATTATCTGTCTGTCTAAACAAAGGCAGTTAATAATTTCTGAGTTTGTCTTGATGATAATCTCCTCCTTCTAAAGACAGAGGAAACCGCAAGAAGGAAAATACTATTCTTTTTTTAAAGGGATTAACAAAGACTAATTTTATTTAAAATATTTATAAGTTACAAGGGGAAGGGAGTACACATTGAAATCTATCAGCTCTAAGATAATATTAATCTTTTCCAGGCTTTCATATGGTAACAGACTTCAATAAAAGCTTATAAATCATAGGATGGAAAAGGAGTTGAATGGATTTTAAATATCATGTAGTCCAACCCCATCAATTTATAGGTGACAAAAATAAAGCCCAGAAAAACTGAATGATTTGTCCAAGGTCATATAAGTAAGTAGTGGCCCAGATGGGATTCAAAACTAGCCCAATTCCAGCTATAGCACTATTTCCACTATATCCCACTGTCTATAGAAGTAGACCAAAGAGTGGCAGGTGAATTTTTAACAATTTAAAAAAATGGGAGTTTCTGAAATACATGCCACAGTCCAGGAGTTATTATAAATTAGGCTATTATTGGGAAATAACTTTTGTAATGATACTTAAGGCGGTTTGTTTTGGAATTACGTGGTCTAAACAGTACTACCTCCATTTTACAAAGTGAGAAAATGGAAATTCAGAGAGCTTAAGTGACTTTTTTGCAATAAAATGATTAGTAAATGATGAGTGTGGGATTGAACAAAGGACTTCAGATTTCAAGTCCAGGGTTCTTTCTAATATAAAATGTATTCTGCTTTTCTAATCATACAGATAAGAAGTGTAACAAACTGTTAGGCATTAAGAAATGTATAAAAAGAAAAGAGAAAATGTTTTACTCATATAAAAATGGTGATGTAACAGTACCTATGTGGTACTAAAAGAGTAATTAAAATAACTGAAGGATGAGGCTTAGGGAATTGTAATATTTAGATAGATTAAAAAAATGAGTATCCTTTAGTGTAATAGATACATGGTGAAAGACATGATGAAAATTCATGAAATAATGTTGGTGAATGAAGAACATGACTTGCTAGTCAAATCTTAAGATACCAAAACACTCTATGAAACTTCAGGGAATTAAATGCTTAGAATAACAGGTTACATTTGTTTAGCACTTTAAAAAAGTTTTCATATCCATTACCCCTTTTGTTCTCCATCAAGAACCCTGAGAATAAAGTTTTCCTGAAGTCTTTAGTCATGGAAAAGAAAGTATTGCTTCATACAAGGGATATGAATCTCTTTACAGAATAATTAGAGTACATGACAAGTTTCAGAAAGGGTTTGGACAAAATTATCAATTAGCCAGATACAAAATGGCTACTAAGAAAATCTCATTTTTTAAGGATGCATTCAAGGAGGAAAGCTTATGCTTGTTTATGCTGACACACTGTAGTCCTTTTTTGGCACCAGATAGTTACCATGAATACATTTAAAGAACTGTGTTTTGGAATGGTATACCTTTTTCTATGTTTAGGAATATAGGAATTTCTCTACTAAGAATTCATTCTTCCTAATGCTGCCTAAACATCAGATAAGTCCCAAGACTTATTGACCTAAATTACCACATTTCACTTTTTTAGTGAGAAGGGTTTTGTTCCTTCAGGTGCTCACATGGAAAACTATTTTTTTTTCCTGTACTGTATAGGGACTGCTTGCCAATATATTTATGAAGTTGGGCCTATATAAATGACCATTTATGAAAAAAGCTTTTCACAGTCTTTCTAAAAAAAAACCAGCTAGTCATTTCATGAAATAACAGTTATTTTATAATAGCCCAAAATTTCTGTGAAAACATATCCAGTACACTGACTAGAACAATCTTTTAGAAAGAAAAGTAGTAGAAATAGACTTGTACAAGGACACTGAGTACAGGCATTTTTGTTGTTTGCAAATTTCTTTGGCAAAATCTTTGTTAAATATCATGGATTGATGTAAGATTTTATTTTTATATATTTATTTGATTCTTTTTTATTCATGGTTATATTTGTAATAGAAAATGAAAAAAAATTACAAAATTATTTAAAACAAAATGTTAAGGCGCAAAAAGTACCTAAGTTAATGCAGCACAGTTCTGAAACCAGAACTTAAAATGTCCAGTATGTTTACGTTTTAGGAAATTTTAAGCTAGGGCTAGACCTTTTTTTTAAAGTGCTTGACACAATTCAATGCCTCTGCCATCTTTCTGGTAAAAATGGATACCCAAAAGGACATGATCAGCTTGACACCTCCAACTTTTTGTGTATATTATAAATCAGAAGTATGTCCTGCTCACAAACAGATATTGGGAAGGCGGGAGACAGGCAATTGCAGTCAACACGATTTGACTGATGTTTAGCTTTCTGAAGAAAAGCTTTCCTTACTCCCCAAATTCCGAACTCGGGTTTGTCTTTCTATCGTAGCTTTGCTCTGTATCTCTCCATTAGTCACCGGCTGTTTGCTTGTTACAGTATCGCCTCCTGACCGAGTGCTTGGTACTTCAGAAGCAGAGCCCAGCTTGGCTGCTGCTGAGCTCTGCAGAAGCTCTTTCTGCCGTAGGTGGTCCTTCTGCGCGAGGGTGCCGAGGCCAGGCTGCTGCCGCCGCTGCTCACTGCTGGCCGGGGCCCGCTTGGCATTACTTGGAACTCAGGTTGGCGTGAGCGCCTTAACAGAGTTGGGAGGCGTGGGCCGGCTTACACTGCCCTTTATCTGTTTCGGCACCCTTTTTGTTCAGGACCTTTCTTTTGAGCAGCTTCCTACATTTTCTTGTTCTTTCTCTTTTTCCATTCTTCCATGAACTGTTCTTCCTCTTCTTTCCCTAAGTCCCCGCTTAGTTTTCTTTCCACTTCCTTGCTAGCTTTCAGCTTCCAATTGCCCCAGGTGTGTAAAGCGCAAGGAAGGAGGCGGGGGAGGGGGAGAAGGTCCCGAGCGGTCTCAGTCCGTCCGCGGCGCTGGGGGAGAGGCTGGGGCCGCAGCCCAGCCACCTCCGTCGCCCGGGACCAGTGAGGAGAACGTGGCAGCGGAAGAAAAAAGAATGGGAACCTTGGGGGCAAGTGAGAGCTCCATTTAGAGATTGTCATGGGGAAGAGAGGAAAGCCAGGCTCAAGCGGACCTGTGCCTTGATTTTAGGAAAGTGCATTTTAAAGGGTTCAGGATAAAGTAGGAAAGATTGTATTCATTACAGTTCCTCAGAGTAAATAGATTCAGGACTTTTGGGAAGCTCTTAAGGACAAAATTCTGAAGACAGGACGAGAAAGGGAAGTTGTTTAAAGAAACCAGTGTGGATTCAAAGAAAATTCACCCTCCAAGTTTGACCTTAAAAAGAAAATTCCTGCTGACCCAGATTCTGTGGTTTAATTAAGAATTCAGGTTAGGAGCTCAAAATGGGAGATACGAATTTTTAGGAGTCCTCTCCATAGTAGTCATTAAAGTCATGAGAATGAATGAAATTGCCAGGGAAAAGGGTATATTAAGAGAACAGGGTCAAAGGTAGCACACTAAGGAATTGAGGAGAGGAAGAAACCGGAGAAGGAGCATTTAGAGAGATGGGAAAAGAACCAGGAATGTTTGGTCTCCCTGTACACAGGCAGAGGGAAGTATGTAGGTTCAGCAGCATTAAAAGCTGCAGAGAGATTCAAGTCTGAAAAAAAAAGGTTAATGGTATTTAGGATGTATTGGTATTTGGGAGGTCATTGGTCATCTTTGAAAGAATGGATTTAGTAGAGTGATGAAAGCAAAGGTCCGCTTGCAAGCATTAGAGAGGAAGTAGAGATGCTGAGCTATAGATAGACAACTTTTTCAGAAAGCTTACCAGGGAAGGAGAAGAATGGAGAGGAAAGAAAGGAAGAGGGGGGGGGGAGAGAGAGAGAGAGAGAGAGAGAGAGAGAGAGAGAGAGAGAGAGAAGAGAGAATTGTACTGAAGTGTGATATAAAGATTAAGAGGTTTTTTTTCTCTCTTCTGGGGGGATATTTGGGGAAACGAGAATATTTTTAGGCGGATAGTAAAAAACTAGTGGTAATAGAGATTTCTTCTAAAGACACACAAGGAATGGGTGGGGGAAGACTGGTGCATTTTTGGAAAAGCAATGAGGAAATATTATCTTTGTTTCAAGTATAAACTGGTCCCTTCCCAAAAGAGAAGATGAAGGAACTTAAGGAATGTCTCTCCAGACTCCAGATTGTCAGGGACAATGAAATGTTCCTTAAAAAATGGAAGTGAGACTTCAATGGGAGAAAAGGTAATGGCCCTAAAGTTGGCGGAGAGAAAGCTTGAACCCTGTCAGGAGGTTGGAGAGTAGAAGAATGCCTTGGAGATGAGAAAGCAAAAGAAAAGGACAACTGCATAGCTGGAGCTGAAGAACAAATTTGAAGCCGTTTTTAAAAGAAAGGAGCTCCATACTTTGAGTAGGATCTGTCGTCCTATGAGTAAAAAAAGTAGAGCTACAAAAACTGTTAAACAAGGGTCAGAGGAAGAAGAGTGGTGTATTTATGGGTCCCAGTTGAGGGGTACAGAAGCAGCTGTTTGTCAACTTGATAACAATAATATAGAGGCCTGTTGTCATGCTAGGACATGTGTTCAATAAATAGCAGAGGACCTTTTAAGACATGTCAAAATATATGACCAGTGCCCACTTCTGGTGATTCATTTGACCACAAATGACACAACAAGAATGAACCTAGAATGTGTTGGGGAAGATGAAGAGTTATCAGGCAAACAACCGAAGACCAAAGGGGCCTAGGTTATGTTTTCCTCCCTGTTGTGTATTAAAGACAAGAGATGCAGAAAAGAAAAAAAAATGGTTTAGGAAGTAAACATGTGACTGATATTGAAGATGGTTCTTGAGACTGGGACTTGAATTTCTGAACTGTGGCTTAAAACATAGGAATGATACAGACTCCTGACTGAAATGAAATATTTCTAAAAAACAATGTAAGAATGAATTGACTTGGGGTCTTACAATAAGGGCTTTCAACCCTTAATCAAAAGGACTTTAAATGTAAAAGATTGAGGAAGGGAGAAAACTATTTACATATATCTGCCTAGCTAGAGATATTCAGAGTAGCTAAAATAAAGGGAGAAAATAGTATTCCAAGAAGTTCAGAGGAGACAAAATTCAAGTAAGTACCCAGTAGTAAAACTAGTGTGTTTTCCATTTTGATTTATGTTTCTGTTTTTTTTTACATGCCCCCAAATCAGGCAACAAACATGAGACCCTAACCCAAATATTTGGGTTTGAACATAATTGATTTCATAGTTATCACTGATTCTTGATGGGATGAAAGTGGACTATGGCTCTGAATGAATTACCTTACTCAAAATAAACGAGACTAGTATAAGTAAAAACATGGGCATAAAATTTTATATTAAGAAAGTATACTCATAAACTAATCAAAGAAACAGATGGAAGAAGTATGGTAGAGAGCACTTGGGTGAAGGTTACTGGCAGAACAAATATTAGTTATTTTGTTATCAGATTATAATCACAGATCATGGGGACACAGAGAGGAAATAGTTGAAGAGTCCAGGAAACAGTTCAAAAGTTTGGTAGAGAGGCAAGATATAGTAGTGATGAGGGACTTTAATTATCCAGATGTCTGCTGGAGTTCTCTCTGCCAAAAATTGAGTGGCCACTAACTTCTTAACATACCTTAATGTTTATTTCAGACTTCAAAAGGTTCAAGGAAACAGGCAAAAATTATACGGTGGATCTGATTCTCACCAACAGGGAGGAACTTGTTGCAAGAGGGTGGGATTGATGAAACCTTGGAGGAAAATGGTCTTTGCTAGAGTTTGTAAAGAAGGAAAAGAAGGCTAGGGATAGTGTGACATGCATAGGGTTCATAGGAAGGCTAGGGAAGATTACATGGAATACATTCTACAGAGTAAATCACTCTAAGAGAATTTGCAGATGACACAAATCTGGGAGAGATAGCTAACACACCGGACAACAGGGCTGGTCTAAATCTAATAAGATGAAATTCATCTGAGAGATAAAAAAGTCAAGTTAAAAACAGGCAATGGGCAACAGCCATTTATTAAGCACTTACTGGATACCAAGAGCTGTACTAAATGCTGGGAATAAAAACTGGAATCTCTGCCTGCAAAGAGCTTACATTAGTTTTTTTTTTTTTAGTAAGCCTCTATTTATATCTTTTGTTTCTTACATTTTCATAGTTATCCAAATATTTCTTTCTTCCACTTCCAGAGTGCTATGCTATGTAATAAATAGTGTGTGTATTGTGTATATATATGTAAAATGCACATACATATGTGTGTATGCACATGTACATACATTACACCACAGGTTACATGTGTATACTGCACACACATTATATACACATGTCACATGTGTTGCATTATATGTGAAAACACATACACAAATCCATTATATATGATACACATGTATACACACATGCATACATAATGTTTTTAGGTGACTTCAAACCCCATAAATGTCAGTGTGATGTGGTAGATGAAAAAGCTAATGTGAACATTGACTGCATTAGGAAAAGCATCATAGTTCCTGGCACATAGTAAAGACTTAAAAAAAAAAACTTGACTGATGTTAATTGTTCCTTTCTACTCTTTCCTAATCAAACCACATTAGGAGTACAGTGTTCAGTTCTGGATACATATGTATGTGTGGAGGTGGAGGTGGAGGAAGAGGAAAAGAGTGAGACAGGGAGAAGATGAGAGAGAGAGAAAGAGAGAGAGAGATGCTTTATAGACCTTAAAGAGCAATATCAATGTTAATTCTTCCTCCTTCGCTGACCAGTTCTTTTGTGTGTGTACTTAGGGTGGAACAGTATAGAGAAATTTGTAGACTGCAAAAACTCCACTAAATGACCACCCTTGGTAGTGGAAAAAAATCTTCCCTGCCTTCAGTTGAAGTTTGTTACATTCATACCTATCCCTAGTGCACAAGACACAGTGCCTAGGTAGTTATAATTTGTGTATGCCGTGGGTACTGTCAACAGCTGCAGTGCTTTATTTGTCCATTTGTCATCTCTGAACTCAGTAAATACTTCTGGCATGAAGTATAAGGTATGACCCTTGACCAGAAACAACTTCCATTCTAATTTAGGAGATATTAGCATATATATGTATGTATATGTGTATACACACAGAGACACACAGACAGACACAGACACAGACACAGACACACACACACACACACACACCCTCTACCCCTGCAGTGACTCCCTGTTGCCTCCAGGATCAAGTACAAAATTCTGTCTTTGCTATTTAAAGCCCCTTAGTAACCTAGCTCCTCTGGCTATTCCACAAACAATACACTCCATCTTTCAGCTTTAGGCATTCTCTGGCTGTTTCCCATGCCTTCAATGCTTCTCCATCCAATCTTCCCCACCTCCGACTTTGACTACTGATCTTCCTTTAAATCTCTACTAAAATCCAATCCCTTACTGGAAGCCTTCTCTAACTCTTCATAATTCTAATGTCTTTCCTCTGCTAATTTTTTCCTATTTGTCCTGTTTATAGCTTTGTATGTATTTGTTTTCATGTTGTTTCTCCCATTAAACTTTAAGCTCCTTGAGGGCAGAAACACTCTTTTGCCTCTTTTTGTACTCTCAGAATTTTAGCACAGTGTCTCGTAAGTAGGTGTTCAGTGAATGTTTACTATTTGATTAAAGTAACAATATATTTCAGTGACAGTTCAAGGTAGTACTTGATTAGTTGCTAAATCCATTGTGACAATAATGAGTGGAAGCCCAGAACCTTTGATTTGGAAGGTAACCCATAAGTCATCTAGTTCAAATCCTAACCTGAAGAATGAGTCCCCTCTACAGCATTCCATATGTGATCATTTACTGAGCTCAAATTTGGCTCTTTGAGATAGAAGCATTAGTTGTTAGCCATACTTTGTTCATTCGTTTACAGATATCCAAGGCCCTAGGTTTTGTTTTAGCTCCTTTCTTGAATTCTAGTTTATTCTTTCTTTTTATCTTATAGCTACACTGATAGTATCTGTTTTTGTTAAAATAGCGCTTTTCTCCCTCATTTAAGCAGTAGTCCATCCATAAATCCAAATCCCATTCTTCTCCCTATCTTTTCACCCAACTATTTGCTTCCCAAAGCTGCCTTCCTCTTCGGAAACCCATGCCTTTTTGTTTGTAAGTGATGAAAATATCCTATCTTCTTCTCAGGCCTTCTGTTTCTTTACTAAGAGTTCATAATTTTAAGTTACTATAAGCTTCTGATTAAACCAAATTGCCTTTTGCAGTTTAATGAAATTTAGTTTAAAATATGGTTACTGTAAAAATAATCAATAGAGCTTGATTCTTCTTTAAATCTTGTAGGAGATTGCAGCAAGATATGTTATGAATGAGATAAGTGAGGAGGATCCATTGTATCAGCGAAGTGTAGCACATTACCCAGAAATCTTGGAAATACTTGCTAACTACAGGGAATGTATGTTATGTGGAAAATGCATTCTATCCTCAGGGATAGATATTGTACTTTTTGTTCCTCCAATGAAGGTAAATTGTGCTTTCTGTATGAATTTGAATGGTATACTAATTCTTTCCCTTATCTAACCCTTTTGAGATTAGATAACTTTTTTTGAGGAATTGATTTTCATATGTAACTTTAGAGTTCAGTGCTTCTCTCTTTTCTGTACAGAGATACAGCAGTCATTGGGTTAATCATAGTTAAGAATTATGTAGTTATGTAGTCAAGGGAACTTAAATTAGTGAGAGTTCCATATTTTAATTAGCCAACAGGTAGCTGACAGATACCTTATCCTCTATTTTTCCTTATGTAATCATCCTGGCAAAAGTCACTTTATAGTAGGTCTGGAACCCTGAGCAAGCTAAGTGGTTGCCCTTCCTCCTATAAATGACTATCACTTTCATGTACTTGGCTCTGAAGTGGCTCATGTTTTAACCCCTTGTCAGTTTCTAGTCTTAGATATGAAATGAGATTTTGTCTAGATATTAAAATATGAACCTGCTATTTATATCAGACTTTGAGCACCAACCCCTTAGGTGATCCCATTTTCTCAGGCCACTTCCCATTGTCATTCATAAGTTCTGATAATATGTTTTGCTCAAATAGTCTATTGCAAATGGAATAAAATTCAAAGGAAACCAGATACTAGAGCTCTTATATGGAGACAGTTGCCACCATTTTCCTCCTTCATCTTTCTCCATGTTCCACTTAAATCTCTTGATATGGCTAGATTTAAAATCATGTTAATGAATATTAAAGCTCATCAAAATGAATAGGGAGGGGGCATTCACTTCTCATATCAAGCTGATATATTTAAAGGAAAAGTGAGAGGGTTCAACCAGCAATAAGCCAGTGAGAGTCTTCGTAACTCCTTGGTCTCAGTTGCTTGTGGAAGACACAGGTCGTGCTATCTGTGTTTCTCTCTGTGGTCCCTAACACTCTTAATTCCCATTTCTCACACAGAGGTTCAAATAAGGAGGGAAAGGAAAAACAGTTAACAAGCACATTTAATACTTCTTTTTTCCTATTGTACAATTCCTTGATATAGCAACTCCTTTTGTGATCTAAGGCTAACCCTCTTCTTACGAGAACATTCTATCAAAGAGAAGTTAGGGGAAAACTCATTTCCGGTGTAGGTGCACAAAGAATTATCTGAATTTTTTTCTTAATATGGTTGTATTAAAATCATTTTACACCCAAAGAAGGATTCTGTGTGGCAGCAAATTCTAGTCTTCTAAGGCTACACAAAATTATATTTTTTTTCCTTTCTGGATAGATGCTTTTCTGTAGAAAATGCTTGTAAATTTCTGTATAACAAATCATAGTTTATGGTCAGCCAATTATTAGAATTAGAGCTGTGTATATGTGCCATGAAAAAGGTCTCCCTATAGACTTTTATAAGGGGCTTCTGGAGATGAATCTCTGCAGGTAGTGCATGTCTAAAAAACTCATTATCCTAAGTTGAATTTTTTTTTTTGTAAAAAAAAGTTATAGTCTGTCTTGTGACATTTTAGGCATTATAGTATAATCATGTTCCGGCACGTGACGAGAGTGACCTAGATGACATCTCCATATAGAGAATCTTAGGAGGCTACTTCTGAGAGAATGAGGATAAAATATGATGGAAGTATCTGTGTACAACCTTCTGTAACTGGTTCCAGAGGCAGTCAGATGGTACTTCATGTTGGGCCTGGTGCCAGGAAGATCCAAATTCAACTTTAGCCTCAGACAATTGCTTGCTGTGTAACTAAGCAAGCTACTTGACTTGTCTGCCTAATTTTCCTCCACTGTAAAAGTAGTTTAATAATAGCACTTATCTCACAGGGTTGTTGTGAGGAACCCAGCCCACCTTTATGAATGCCTTTCTTTTGTTTTTTGATATCTTTGGAATACATAGATCAATCAGATTCATCATCTATTAATGTCTCTCATTCTTGCTATGTGACAGGTCTCTTTTGATGAACCCTTCTAAGGCAAACAGAGTTGAACATATTAGTAAGGTATACATTTAAGGGGTGTATATTGAAGTAAATTTTCATGGAGTTTTATAAATCTGGCATATGTTTTTAATCTTGATAATGAGAAAAAGTATTGAGATGTAAAGGTGAGTAATAATGAGAAAATGATTGTACCTCATGAACACTTGTAAATAATAGGGGAAAAGTAGCATGGTTATTAGGAAGCAGAATATTTCTGGTGGTGAAAAGTGGATCCCAGTGAGTGTTTCTGGGATTTGCTTAGTACTGGGATATTATTTATATACTCAAGAAAGAAAGAAAAAAGGGCCTAAAGGGAAGAGAACAAATAAAGGAGAAATTACATGTTGAAAATTAAAAGGGAGTTGGAGATCAATGTCTGAAAAGTGACATATAGTCATGTTGGAAAACATAAACAGCAACCAAGCCAGGGGACATTCAGGTAAGTGAAGCCATAAATATACTTAACAAGAGACCTCAATATATATATATATATAACAAGGATCAGTAGTAGCCCATTATTAAATTCAAGGCAGAGCAAACCATTTATGATCTAACATTGTAGATGAACTGCCTTTTTATCTTTTCTTTAAAGAGAAAATGATATTTAAACAGGAAAAGTATATCAACATTGGAAATAGTCAAAATCTTGTAAATTTGTAAATAGGTAAAAAGACATTTTACATAAGTGAATCTGGGAAAATCAGCAAGTATGATCTGACACCAAGGTGTCAGGCAGCTAGGTGGAGCAGTGTGAATGGAGCATGGGACTTAGAATTAAGAAGAAGAATTCAAATCTTGCCTCAGATGCTTACAAGCTGTGTAACTCTGGCCAAGTTACTTAACCTCTGTCTTTCTCAGTTTCTTCATCTGTAAAATGGGGGTAATAATAGTGCCTGCCTCACGGAATTGTTGTGAGAATCATAACATTTGTAAAGCACTTTGCAGACCTTAACGCACTATGAAAATGTTAGCTATTCACAACAATAACAATAATGATGAGGCACCAAAGAGGTACACTTTTTAATACCATATTATATAGATGCATATTTATTAATGGTAGAAATTACCCTTCTCCATGAGATGTACATCTTTTTTAAATGAAGTTAGGTCACATGTTTACAGTAGAAAAAGTAATGCTTCTTGTGGACAGTTGAAACAAGGGATATGTGTTTTTCAAGTGTATGCTTCCAATTTTCCAAACCTGCCTCAGCTTCACTGAAATTGACTTGTTTTAGGAACTAAGTTTAACAAAGTGCTGACCTTCTTTTGTCTATTCAACCATGAGAAGAAAACCAGTTTCTAATGTTAGAGAAGCAGTAAGGTATCATGGAAGAAGTGTGGTTGGATATGGGATGACAGGGTCACAGGATCCTGGGATTCGACTTTTAGAGCCAGAATAGATGACAGAGGCCATTTAATCCAACTCCTTCATTTTAGACCCTGGGCTGAAAGCCTCCCTCTACCACAATACCTGTGTGACTTTAGATACAGGTAATCTCTCTGCTCCTTAGTTTTCTTATTTGTAAAGCAGAGGTAGACCAGATGGCCTTTAAGGTGGTTAATAATGATCATGATGTTAATAATAATATAAGAACAGCTAGTATTTAAATAGCCCTTAAAAGTTTGCAAAATGCTTTGCAAATATTTTCTTATTTTACCTCTCAACCACCCTGGGAGTTAGCTGTATTATTACCCCTATTTTATAGATGAGAAAACTGAGGTAGATAGAGGCTAAATGATTTACCCAAGGTGACACTGCTAGTAACTATCTGAAGCAGGATTGTAAATGTAGGTCTTTCTGATTCCAGATCCAGCATCTGCACCTTGTTTCATCTAACATTGTCATGTTGTTGTACTTATGAAATGTTATGGTGGTGTATGGAAAATGGTCTTTGAATATTTTTTCCTACTCCTTTCATAGTTCCTATTAAATAAAATTTATTTTATTATTCTTTATTTGAATCCTTCCTCATAGCAATAATAGGAATAGTTTTTATTTCTAAAGCAACGGATTTACTTAACTATTACCTGTTTTAGTATCATCAATAATTTTAAAACAATTGTTTTTCTCAGCAGTGACTAAGACCTGAAATAGGAACAGATAGATCTCACTTTAGTCACTACCAACCTGGGCCACGTTTGAACTAATGACCCAGAGATAACATAAAAATTCTCATAAACCTCTTACAAAACACTTGAGTCACCCCATGCCCAAGATATGCATTTGATAGTTTTCATTTCTTATAGTTACATTAGTTGAGTTTAACATTTCCCCAGATCCTCTTAAAGTGGAGGAGTTTAGGGAATGAACAGTTTGCAAAATGAACTCTCAACCCTGCATTGAATGATGTAATGTAATTAAAACTAACCTCAAAAGAGATTCAGTTGAATGAACCTCACTACAAATGCGTGAAAACACAATCTGCCTCATGAAAGTACTTGTAATGTAACCCTAGTTCCATTTTTTATGACAAGCTGCCAGTAATGAAGCATGCAGAAGATTATATTTTCATAATTTTACTCATTACTTCTAATATAAGATCCTACTTTACAACAAGTTATTTCCATTCTAGATACCCCTGGCATACATTGACAAAGCTTATAATCTAAGTAACTTGATTAGAAAGATCAGTGTGACTTTTCAATGCTGATTATTCAGCAGTCAATTCAGTTTAAACTACACATTCAAAAAGATCTAGAGAGTGTCAATTCATATTGTAAACAGCAGTGATGATAAATGCGTGTTCATTGTTATGAAAACTCAAGGGGAGGATATAAGGTTCTCATTTTGTCCAACCAAATGTATTGTCTTTTTTATTTGTTCTTCGTTTCAAATTTGGTTACCTCATGACTCCCTGGATTACTTCTCTATCCAATAACTTTCTCACTCTGGTAATACCTTAATCCCTGGGGTCTTTTCTTCTGATCTATGAGTTCCTCCCCAGAGCCTCCACTTGAGAAAGTAGCCATGCCAGCCATGGCTACTTCCAGCCCAGCTTAACCCTTGACTTTTTGGACTACTCCACTTTACCCAGGATTTTCAGCCTCCTTTTTTGTATTGTCTTCCGCATTAGCATATCAGCTCCTTGAGGATAGGGACTACATTTGTATTCCCTGTGACTAGCACTTGGTAAGTGCTTAGTAAATGCTTTATTTGTCTGCTTATCTGTCTGATCTATCCCCATGGAATCCTTCATATCCCTCAAAAATCACATCCTGTTTCTTCTGTTGGATGGTGTTGTAGTTATCTAAAGGATCTGTTTTTTCCAATGCATCCAAGAAGTGTTTTTGACTTGAAGCAGTAGATAGCCAAGGTGTCCACTCATTTAAGAATTCACTGGACATTGAGTATGTCATGTTCCAAATAAGAAATCTTTAGGTGAACTGACTACTCTAATAACTGGATGACTGGTGACATACATAGTGAGGTCTGAAATGGAAGAAAACCTTACCTTCAGTGGATGTAATGATAGGTTTTGTTGAGAGCCCTTAATTTGATGGGCATCCTCAACCAAGGAAGAGGACAACACATATGATACACAGGTTCTCTGCCCCACTGAGTCACTGCTTTGGTTTGGTTCAGAGGAATAAAAAAACACATCTCAGTTGCATTTCAGGTGACTGGTTCTACTCAGGTTATATCCAGACGAGTTTCTAATGTTTCCCAGATTTTAGTGATACTGTAGTTTTATGCTGAGAAAGGGAAAGGTAGCATAGGCTTCCTGCAAATGTCACCTTTCTAAAGTAAGTGGAATCTTAGGTACATTTGAATATGCCAATAAGAGCAGATTAGATATTGCTCAAGACAGGAGTTGTTAGGATTGCTTTGTAGTCAGGGTTACACTCATGGGTATTCATCAGCTATTTTAGTTCCGTTTTCCCCTTTGCTCCCCAACTCCCAACCAGAGTTAATCTAAAGTCCATCATCTGGCTTTGTTAATGTTATGTGTGTATATTTATTTATCTGTACTGTAGCAGTTCAAAGTGCTTTTATTTATTTGTTTTTGCAATCCACTTCAATATCTTTATTTTTTCCTTAATAGTATTTTGTTTTTTTCTAATTAGTTTTCAACATTCACTTTTTTAAGATTTGAGTTCTGATTTTTTTTCTCCCTCCCTCCTTTGCCCCTTCTCCAAGATGGCCTGCAATCTGATATAGGATGTACATGTACAATCATACTGAATATATTTCCACATTAATCATAGGTGAAAGAAGAATCAGAACAAAAGAGAAAAATGAGAAAGAAAAAAAAAGAGAAAATAGAGTGCTTCTATCTGTATTCAGACTCTATAGTTCTTTCTCTGCACGTGGATAGCATTTTCCATTTTGAGTCTTTTGGAATTGTCTTAGTTCATTATATTGCTGAGAAGAACTAAGTCTATCAGAGTTGGTCATCCCACAGTGTTGCTGTTACTGTGTACAATTTCTCCTGGTTCTGCTCACTTCATTCAGCATCAGTTCCCACAGGTCTTTCTAAGGTTTTTCCGAAATCCACCTGCTCATAATTTCTTACAATGATAGTATTCCATTGTATTCATATATCACAGCTTGTTCAGCCATTCCCCAATTGATGGACATCTCCTCAACTTCCAATTCTTGGCCTCTACAACAAAGAGCTGTTATAAATATTTTTGTACATGTGGGTCCTTTTTCCTTTTCTACACTCTCTCAAACTGCTTTTAAAACAAGAGACAGTTTTGGAATAATCTAATCAGGATTATCGTATTCTAAATTTTCAGCTCAGATTGGTCAAAATGTTTCAAGCAGTAAGCAAGAAGCATACGATATTTTCTCTGTCCCCAAGGAAGTTACAATCTAGTTGCAAATCATACAAATACAAATAATACAAAGCAATAAATACCTGACAGTTGAAGGACACAGTAAGTTTATAAGAGTCAAAGGTTGCCTAAAATATAGGCATGAATATTATGCATCTTTCTTTAGATACTATTGCCACATAGATAACATAAATAGAAAGTACTTTGGACTTGGAGTCCAGAGAGGCCCTGCTACTCTCTTCTGATAGTTTCTTCATGGTAAAATGGGGACAAAAATATCTTCAGTATATACTTCTTAGTCTTACTATGAGGGTCAAATGAGAATGAATGTCATGTACTTTTATATCTATCAATCAAACAAGCAAGTTTTTATTAAGCACTTTTTATGTGCCAGGCATTCATTGTACTAGGGATATAAAGGAAAAAAAAAAACCAAAAAGTAGTTTCTACTCCCAAGGATTGTATGTTTTCATGGGTGAGACATGGACATAAATTGGTATATGCAAGATACACTCAGAGTAGAATGTCAGTGGTAGTGGTGATGGTGGTAGGGAGTAGTAGTAGTAGTAGTAGTAGTAGTAGTAGTAGTAGTAGTAGTAGCAGCAGCAGTAGTAGTAGTAGTAGTAGTAGTAGTAGCAGCAGTAGTAGTAGTAGTAGTAGCAGCAGCAGTAGTAGTAGTAGTAGCAGTAGCAGTAGTAGTAGTAGTAGTAGCAGCAGTAGTAGTAGTAGCAGTAGTAGCAGTAGTAGTAGTAGTAGCAGCAGCAGTAGTAGTAGTAGTAGTAGCAGCAGCAGTAGTAGTAGTAGTAGTAGCAGCAGTAGTAGTAGTAGTAGTAGCAGTAGTAGTAGTAGTAGTAGTAGCAGCAGCAGTAGTAGTAGTAGTAGTAGTAGTAGTAGCAGTAGTAGCAGTAGTAGTAGTAATAGTAGTTGTTAATATTATTCTACCCTGGCCTGATAGCATCTGGAATATTATGTTCCATTTTGGGTATGACCTAAGAAGGACCTGAGTTAGAGAATGTTAAGACAAAGGAAACCAGAGTATTGAAGTTTTATTCATTCACTGATTAAAGGAACTATGGGTATTTGGTTTGGAGAAAAGAACTCTTGAGGGGAAGGAGAAACATGAAAACTGCCGTCAAGTATTTGAAAAGTTATTCCATGCAAGAAGCAGCTAGGTGACATATGCTCCACGCAGAGTTAGGAAGACTTGATCAAATCTTGTGTCATGTACTTTCTGGTTATGTGACCCTGGGCAAGTTGTTTAACCTCGATCAGCCTCAGTTTCCTTATCTGCAAAATGGGGATAGTATTAGGACCTTTACAGGATTGTTGTGAGGATCCAATGAGGTAATGTATGTAAAGTCCTTCACAAACCTTAAAAGTATAATACATACACATTAGCTATTATCATTAAGAGCAATTAGTCTTCCCCTGTTTAGCCCAAGAGGGAAGAAAAGGTACATTTAGATTTTATATAAGAAAAGTCTTCCTTAGCAATTAAAGGTATTCAAAACTAGAATAGGCTGCCTCAGGAAATGAGGAGCTCCCATTCACTCAAGGTATTTGAGGGGAGAGTTGATGACCACTTATTGGGGGCTTTGTAGTGGAGATTGCTTTTCTGGCACAAGGATTCTCAGTAGTGGAGAGAACACCAACGGTGAAGTCAAAGGACTTTTGTTCCAAATCCAGCTCTGTGACTATTATCTGTATGACTATGGGTAAATCAGTGTCCCTCAGTTTGTCTCCAGATCTGTAAAAATTGAGGATTAGGCTCAAGGTTCTCTGATGTCTCTTCTGGCTTCAAATATATAATCCTAGGAACCTCTGAGGTCAGAGCAGTAATTAGTAATTCTGATATAAATTTAATTTGGTGAGTGACAGGTTGTGTTTAGGGGAAACTACCCTCTGAAAGAGAAGCACGGAGGCAGGAGTCTCCAACAAGTGGACTTCCAGGTCAGGGGCTCAGAGGTGATCATGCTAATCTCTTTGTATAGTGAGGATGGTGGAGGTGAGGGTAGGGACAATGGAAGTCCCATGTCATCATCCTGGAGTAAAGCTTGGGGCTCCCAGTACTAGCTATGGCTCTATTACTCTGATTATGTTCCTTTTGTTGAAAACAGAGTTGAACAAGTAATCAGAAGTTTGGCCATTTGGAATATGTTTTCGTTTTATGGAATTTTTGCTAAAACAATATACTCAGAAAAAAAAATTAATTCCAGATGTGGATAGGTAAACAGATTTCTTTTCCTTCTACCTGAATATGACATGATTATACTGTCAAGAAAGAATTACTTGATTTCTGCTTGTTTGCTCTTTAAATGAGAGTAATAATAATTATTTTCTTTGATAGTGTTATGAAATTTTAATTTGTTTATAAAAAGAAGTGGTTTTAAGGAAAAACCTAACATTGTTCCCCTTAATTTACTCCCCACTTAAAATGACCTTGTAGATGACATCTTCCGCAGTACTTATATGATGCTGACAATGAACAGAGGCCTTCAGTTGGATGCTGAGAGTTAGCAGTTTTGTAGCTTTCCTATTTCCATGTACACATTCCTAAGATAATAATGACTGTCAGTGGGAAAGTGTTTTGCAAAGCACTTCTAAGGCATGGGGAGGGGGTGAGGGTGGAAGGGGGAGGTAAATTTATCTCCATAGAAAGTTCCAGGAAATTATACTGGGTGCTCAGAAAATATAATCTTAGGAATAGAGATTAATAAGTTGAAGAAAAAAAATCACCAGCAGCACTGCCACAGCAAATTGATAATAGCCTTTGGTAAAGTAAATATGCCCCTAAAATGCTAAACAAAACATTATTTTTATTTTAACTAAACAACCGTACCCCCAAGAATGGGAATGAGAGACATAGACGCCTTGCATTCCTAATCCCAACAAGAGCCAACCTAAACTCTGTCTATGCAATCTTTAATGACACAAGGGAAATGGCTTTAACCACACTGGAAATAGAAAATGTCTTTAATAGTTTCTATAATAAACTTTTCACTTCATGGAGACACTGGGCAAAGAAAACCAGATAGCTCTGAAGAATGTGAAATAGGCAGCAGGAAATTAGCAAACTCTTTTTTGATAACTGAATTATAAGTTGCAATGAATACATGTCAAGAATTTTCTATAGAGCAACAGACTCATGAAATGGATAGGTGCTACGGTACTAGTCCTTTAAGTGAAGAATGCTTTTTCTGCTCACATTTAAGAGAAATTGGACTTTTGCAAAATGGTGGAAGGGTCAAAGCTGGTCTTCCATGACTCTTTTCCTCCTCATTTTTATATGAAGAGAAATTTCAATTTTTAAACAAAAGCTTTAGTTACTTTTTAAATATTTTATTATTAGAGAGAGATGGGGTAGCATCTCATCTCCTTCCTCTTCCTGATTCTGTCTTCACTCTTGTCCTGATCCTCCTGTGACTCCACCATTTGTCTCTTTTTCTTTACTTTATCACCATCTTCATTTTTTCCTTTTCCTAGCCTTACCTATTTTTTTCTTTGCTCTTGCTGCTATAACTGTTTTTTTGTAGTTTTTCAAGTGGGACCTCAACGCAAACAGACAGAGGAGTGTCCTTTCTCTCCTGCTAAACTCATTAGCTCTTGTGGAGAATGGGAGAGCACCAAACTATCCATTCATGGAAAGCCAGCAGAGAACAACCAGCTTTTTGACTGTCATTCTTCAACCAAAATTTCAACTCTTCTACATTATGTTATTTTATATTATCTCATGGAAAGCTATTATAGACAGATAACTATTAGAGCTGTTGTAGACAGATAGCTGTTAGATGATAAGCCGTTTGAGGGCAGGTACTTTTTCATCTTCTTTTTGTCCCCCAGTGGATAAATATGATACTTTGTATGTAGTTGGCATTTAGTTCAAACTTTGGCAAATGTTTATTATGTTATGCTATCAAAGTCTCTTTTGTATTGTAATTATTTATATATGTGAACTCTTCCCAATGGGACTGTATCCTCCTTAAACAGAGAGACCAAGTTTCATCTTTGCATCTTTTCTGGAGCTCAGCACACATGGCAAAACTCATCTGGGCTTAATAAATTTTGCTTAGTTTGAAAGTACTAGAAAAATATTACCTCATGTTATCCTTATAGTAGCTCTCAAGTATTATAATTATTATCTCCACTTTACAGATGGGGAAACTGAGGCTAGGAGAAGTTAAGTGGATTGTTTAGTCTCACAGCTGGTGTCTAAGGCTAGACTTCCTTTTTGACTTGAAGTCCAGATCTCTATTGACTGTAGCTGCTTGTGATATTTGAGTTTGTCACTTAATGATGGATTAATTATTTTCATATCCATCTATCCTCCCCCAGATTCTTCAGATGTCTTCTTTCAGGTGCTCCTTCCTTCTTATCCTTATCTTATCATCTTCCCCATGTCTGGAATGTCTGTTCCTTTCTTTTTCATTTTGTTGTGGGCCAGGATACTGGTTGAATTCATCTTCTCTTTTCCCACTTCCTTCTTCCCTCTGTCCCCCAGTTATTCCAGGACACTAGTAGGAACTCTTGTGAGCAAGTTAGCTAGTGGTGAAGACTTAGGGTAGTTTAGGTTAACTTTGCCCCAAGTTAGATTGATCTTGGACCCAGTTATGGGTCTTCTGGGGAAGAAGAACCTAGAAGTGTTTTTTAGGACTTTGGCCCAAGCTCCTTAGACCTCAGGGAACCTCTTTGCCATTTGCTTTTAAATCTCTTTGCTTTCATTTACTGAGATCTTCCTGAGGTGCTTTTTAACTGCCTTGGGAACTATTTTTACCTGGGGGTATTTGAATATACTTTTATTAAGTAGATTGTTGGTTTGAACCCTTGGATCCTGAATTATCCATTGTGTCAGACCCAGACTCTGCAAGGAAGATACATGTAAAATATTATTCCTTCTTTAAAACCCAGTAATATCCCATATCTATTGTGAAGCATTATTCATAGTGATCCCTTCACTATCTGGTTGTACTTTATGAAATCAAGGGGTTATTATTATAACTATTAACCCCTCTCCATTTTTATTAGCAACTGAGTCTGCCATGATTGTCTGAAAGGGAAGAGGTCTCAAGTACAGCCCAGGGTTTGTTCTCTTGTGGCTAGTCTTCAGGGAAGAGAGGAAAAGTAGAAGGAAAGATGTACTCCCCTCAATAAACTGGACCCCATCTTCTCCCTGAAATGCACCAGAAGAAAACTCCAGGAACCCTTGCCTACTTGTGATGAAGTCAGGCCACATATAGTCTTTAACCCCCCCTTCTTGGTGGTGATGAGATTAATACTCATCTACGCTGAAAGTTATTTCAGTGGAGTGGTCAGTTCAGATCACCTGAAATCTTTGTCCAAATCTACATTAAATTAAGAGGATCATAGTCTGTCAGACCATGGAATGCCATCCCCCTCATCTCATCACCTCACTGGGGATGCTTCCCATGCTGGCAAACTCTGTGGGAGAAGCTGGACTCCTCTGCCACCCTCTTCATCCTTTAGACATTGTCAGTTGTTTTATGTGATTATCATAAATTGTGAAGTTAGGGACATAGACAAAAGGTAACAACTAACTAGGATGTTACCAAAGAAAGTGGAGAATTTGAGGTGCCTGCCCCATTAGAAACTATTATTAACATTACTCACTTAATACTTCTTACTTAATACTTCCTAGGGCAAAAGTTAGGGTTCAGAGGATCATAAATTTAGAATTGAAAACATCATTAAAGATCATCTTTTCTGGATTAACCTAGATTCTAGGAATTTGCTTTTTAAACAAATATTTTCATAACTGTATTTCAATATTTTTAGCTTCCTTTATGATCCCATATGTTTTATTTTATGTCTTAAAAAGCATTATCTTGAGAAGGGGTCCATAGCCTTCACCAGACTGGCAAAGGGGAATATGTCACAAAAAAGATTAAGAACCCATGATCTGGTCCAACCCTCTACTTTACACATGAGGAAACTGAAGGCCAAAGAAGTTAAATAACTTGCCCAAAGTCATGCAGGTAATAAATAGCAGGACCAAGATTTGAACCCTTACCATCTCCTTCTGAATTTAACCCTCTAATGTATCATGTGGCCTCCAGATTTTACCTAGTGAACTTGGTTACATTTTTATAATGAAGGTGAGTCAATAGCTAAGGTTTTCATTTTTTCATAGACATTCTTTATTTATAACACACAGTACCCCTGACAAGGTTTTCTTAATCATGGCATGGTATTTTAAATATTGGGTTCTGGAATACTATACTTGGAGGACACAAGCTCTTTCAGGTCCTACCATGCTGCAAGGACTTTGAGTATGGGCTTTGTGATAGATAGATAAGAGTATTTGTCTGTTGTCTGAGGACAAGCTTAGCAGGGTTCCCTATTTTGTTACCAGATTATCTATTGACATTGAAAGTTCTTCCAGGGGTATAATCAGTTTGGATCACCTGGAATCTGACTCCATTAAATGAATAGAAAGTTGCCTTCCTTGCTTCCTGCAAGGTGATAAATTTCTTGGTCACACAAACTCTTAAATACCACCTTTTAAGTAATGGAGGGGCAGCCTGCAGTCTGTATTGCTAGAAGAACAAAATGGCAGACCATTGCAGTGTTGTATATACAGATTTCTAAATCACAGAATAACTGCATCTGCTTTTCTAGTATTAACAATTTCTACAGTGTAAATTTGGAGACAGTTTGAGGTATGCTTCATATAAAGAAATGTTTTTTTAAAAAATATTTTGTTAAAATTAACTTTTAATATTCTGTCTCTTCAACTTTCCTCCTTGAAGGGTGTAAGGGCAAGTAAAATAGGATCTTTTCCTGTTTTTGTTTTAATATAATCAAGAAGTGTAATGCCTCCATTTGAATGTGACTGAGGAGGATCTTTCACACCCATTGTTGGGCCTGAGAGGATTTGTAAGAAGGTCCATACCTTTTGTTAACGAGGCACTGGTTCTCAAGGGATGCGATGACCTCAGGCTCTAAAAAGTATATAAAAACTCTGAGGGTGAGGTTTTATTTTGGAGCTTAGTTTTTGTAAGAGTGTTTGTTTGGCCAAATGAGGATTCTGGGAAGCTGCTAAGGTGTCCCCTGGCTTCGAGAACCCAGATGTTGTGCTTCCCTCTCTGGGTACTATGGCCAGACAGCTGTACCTGTCTGTTGAATTATGATCAGGCAGAGGAAGCCATGTCTGTTGATTACTTTGGGGCTTACTGACTGGAAGTGTTTGTTTGGCCAGAGGAGGACTCTGGGAAGTTGTTAAGAGCCCCTTGGCTTTGAGAACCCAGATGTCAGTGCTTCTCTCTCTAGTAACTATGGTCAGACAGTTGGGGTCCAACTGTCTTGTTGAATTCAGACAGAGGAAGCCATGTTGGTTGACTTTTAATTTCTCTGTATTTTCTTTGAAGTTCAGGGTGCTGACTCCCCTGAATGAGGTGAATGGTATATGTGCTTGGTTAAGGGAGTTATATATGTGCTTGATTTTTAACCCCTCAAAAGTTATCTTTCCTTTTATGAATGCAGATCTAAGGATCTGTGATAGCAGACCCCCTTGTGTATGTTGGGGTGCTTACTGTTACAAAGTGAAGGAATATTTTTTAATAGTGTTCATCTTAGCATTTATCCCAATTCCAAGGACATAGTAACAGCAATAAAGTTGTTGAATGATTTAATGCTTTTATATTTTTTAAAATCACTAAGACTAGGTTTCTCCATGTGATATAATATTTTGTACCCCAACTCATAGAATATGAACATTCTCAGTAGGATGTAAATTCTTTCAGAACAAGGATTCTTTCATTTTTTTGTTTTTGTATTCCAAGTATCTAGCAAAGTACCTGGTATATACTAGGTGATTAAATAAATATTTACTGATTGATTATTGATCGAACCAGTGCATTTTGTGGTTAGTATAATGCTGGGGACCATTTGAGAAGTCAATACTTCTTCATTTCTCCCAAAGATTTGTGATTTCATTAGTGTGACTAGTCATTCTATTAATAAGAATTGATTAAATGCTTGCTGTGTGCAAGATATGCCGCTGATGCTGAGGATGCAATGAAAAGGCAAGTACTACCTTTGTCATGAGAACTGTAACTACTTTGTGCTTCAGTGGAAAATTCATTACCTGGTGGTCAGCCTTTTAGTGATGAGCTTTTCTCTCAGATGATAATTTTTGCTAGGGAACCATACACACAGCTGTTCCAGCATAGCACAACCTTTCACAGCTTTTACTCTCAAAGTGATTAGTGGTGTTGACGGTTGAGAACCCGGAGTCAGCAACGGTAATATTAAGATATTAAAGTAGGACTTTAGTAGAAGAATGGTAGAGTATGTGTTAATTGTTGCTTAATAGATTGTTAATTCATTGTTAATTCAAATGTTAATTGTTGTTAATGAATAACAATAAATGTTGGAAAACAAAATAATATAATCAGACATTAAATTTTAAAGATCAGTTGAAGCATTTTTATTGAGGATGGTGTATAGAGATCTTTATATTTATTAAGAACATTCAATCTCTTAAAGAATTCTTATTGATTTCTTCAGTACATCATCAGATGGACAGATTTTTATCTTATGCTTTTAAAGCTCCTATACATTTGTTTTTAGTTGCTAACTTAATGATAACAATGATCAGTGTATGAACCAATCTTTCACTGCCCAGGACTAGTTGGTTGGCCAAGGAGATGATGCTTTGTCTTTAGGCACCTTGTACAAGATTTTTACCAGTGCACAAATAGAGTTTTAAAAAGCATATAAGATTATATTGGAGTTGGTACCAATGAGCATTCCAGATATGGAAGAAGGAGAATTAGGAGAAATGATGGATGTTCACCTTAACATGCTTGAAATATAATACAGAAAAGTCTTTGTACTATGAGCTGTGTTCAGTGATATGTAGTTTTTTCTTATTAGTAAATGTTTTATCTCTCTCTTATAGAATAAGAAAGTCAACTATAAATGGTTTGGGTAATTTACATACAAATTTCATAACACCTCTAAGGAAATTTAATTTTTCCTTCATTCATTCAATAGTTGGAGGAAATTTGCCTTTCATTTATTCATTCAATGCTCACTGAGCACTTTATTTTTCTTTTAGAATTGGAAGACAAGTGCTGATATAAAGGAACTACCCCTAGAAACTGTAATGTGCTCCCAAACTTGCTTTGAAAATCGAGCTCCTCATCTCTTTCGACTTAAGAAACTTTAAAACAGGCAAGCAGATCATTCATCAGCTTGCCTTCTCTGGGTGTAATTTATATCCCCAGATGATCCACTTCTTAGGATTTAGTGCTGAATCTCTCCTCTTAATTTAAACCAAGTCAATAAATGAAAGAAAAAATAATAGTTGAATTGTATTTATACATAAAAAGCCATATCTGTGTTTTACTTGTTTTCCTTTCCTTGCATTTTTAGTTTTCTGAAAACCATTATTACCCAAATTGCTGTTGTTCCAGTAGGATAGGTAATTACAATGCAAATTTTTGACTCAACTAGTTTTTGTTTGACAATCCCCTTTTAGATGATCTTGAAATGTAAATATTTCTTGTTCAAGATTAAAAATAAAAAAAAAAATGGCAAGGGATTTTTAGTAGTTCCTCTGCTAAATCTGCTATACTCGTTTTATGGGTATTTTATAGTAACATGAAAGGTTTCAACATGGGAAAAATATTTCTTTGATGAAATTTTCATTAATGAAAAGAGATTTGTGGACTAACCTAAAATCTGCCTTGTGTCCATTAGATTTCAAGTGGTTCTTCTTTTGAAAGTGGGGCAATACCTCAAGTACTTGGAAAAACAGTCTTAACTATGCTTAGAAACAGGCTCTCAAACTCAAGCTTTTTTGCTACTGATGTCTCCTTGGGCTACTTTTACTGACAAGTCAGAAATGTTTTTGCATAAAAATCAAGCTGGTAGGAACTTGGGCAATAGCAGTAAATGAGAATTTGGCTCATTGTTTCTGAAAGACAACAGAATAACAGGGGAACATTTTGTAAAAACCCAGTGGCATGCATGGCATAGGCTGAGTCAAGCAAAATTGCTGTGGGCTGGGAAGGGGAAGGAACTGCCAGTATTTTCATATGGAAACCCACCAGGAATATGCTGTTTCTTCACATATCCTTTTGGTGATACTCTTATGGATGGTACTGGGAATTCTTGCCCTCCATCATCACTCCCTTGCAGACCTTACTAAAAACAAAGAAACCAGCATAATTACCTCATTATCAAATTGGCTTCCAAATCTATGCCTTTTAAGAGGTCACTTTAGGACACATTCATTTCTGCCAAAGAAGTTCCTCAGGCATACCTTGGCAATTAAACCATCGGAGCAAAGCTGAGATATTTCAAATTCCAATGTACTCTGAAGTTCAGGCATGACTCAGTTATAGGGGCACCCTAAACCAAACTCAAACATAAAGCTCATTCAAATCTTTGTGACAAGAATTTAAAATACATATCAGAAGTGGGGGATCATGGGGAACTATATTTCTTTGCTTACTGCAGTAATTCCCATGACCCATATTCTTGAGCAAAATATTAAAAGTATACAGGAAAATTCTAGTGCCCCTGTAAACAGCGACTGCCCTTTATACTCTTTTGTCTTTGGGATAAAGTCCAAACAACTTAACCTGGTTCCAGTATACCCGAATTATCCCATGGTTCACTCCTTAATGTACCCAAGTCAAGTACTCTGTACTTGACTTATCTGTTCTGGATATGTCATGTCTCCTTTTTTACCTGTTTGAATTCTACCCCTTCATCTTGGCTCAGCTCAATTATGACTTTTTCCTTGAGATTGGTATTTGAAGCAATAGGGTATATGGCAAGATATTCCTTTGGGGCAGATCCTTGCTGTCCTGGTAGAGGGGATGTGAATTTTGGTCGGAGACTAACTCAGGGTATAGATGATGGAGTAGGTAAATTTACTCACCCATCAATCTATACAACTCAGTCCCAGGGCTGAATCTCAAAGATGAGTAGATTAACTCCTATGGGGTTATAGGGCATGTTATATAGCAGTTATGGATCAGGAAATCTATTCCCTGGTGGGACAAAGGGAAGCATGAGCAAAGAAGGTGTCAAGATGCCTTTGCTGTATATAAAAAAAATGAAAGGAAATCATTTATCTTTTAAATCTCACTAAACTTTAGCACAATTTAAATATGCCAATTCTGGGGGTTGAGGGAGTATGTAGGACAACATGCAGTCCCAGAAAGCTTCAGTGAAATTATAGGAGAGCTGTTGTGAGGGTAGATAATGGTGGGTCAACTTTTGGTTATGTTATTTGAAAAAAGAGACAGATGAGGAAGAGTCCCAAAGAACACTGTCCTGGAGCCTATCCCATGGCAGGAAGATCACATGAATACAAGGAATTACAATGGGGTGCACCAAAACCCAAGAACAAGAAAACATGATCTCTTGGGAGGAAATGGCAATAAGAATTATACATAGTATTTTAAAGTTTACAAAGCACTTTTATTTTCATTTTATTATTTAATTTCCCGCACCAAATCTGTAGGGTAGGTACTGTAGCTGTAGTTAATCCCATTCATTTTAGAAAGTCACTTGTCAGTGGTCATTCAGCTAGTGAGTGTCAGAAGATAGGATTCAAAGCCCAGTGTGTTTTGACTTAAAATTCAGTATTTTTTCTGCAGCCATATATAACTTTTGCTCAGAATTCAGCTAGAACTTGGTTCAAAGATAGAATATGTTGTCATAGACGTAGTTCATGTTTAGCAAATATTAACTGGTTGCTACCTGACAGAGAAATTTCCTCATCTAAAGTTCAATAGTTCTGTATTTGGAAAGTTGGAATTTATACTATTGATTTATGGCAAGAGGAGGGAAAAAGAGAGTATAAAGGACAAGGACAAAGACTTGTACCTTCCCTATATCCAAGCCTCCAGGTGAGTCATCCCAAAGAATTTAAGCTGATCATAAAATCCCCTAAAAAACACCAAATGCGTCTTTGGAAGGTATGTTTCCTATAGTCCCTATATAGAGAAATACTTGACAGTATCAAGAAAGTGTTCTTATAGTGGATATACTTAATAGGAAATTGGGTTTTTGGAGGTTCTAAATTTTTCAGTGTTAAATAAAAAATATAAATTTCACAACTGCGTATAAGATGCCAACCTGATGTATTATAGAATTAAAATAAATCAGCAAACATTACATTTATTAATATATTATATATGATTGTATATATCACATATTATTTTTGTATATTATTATTTGTTAAGCCTACTATGTACCAGGTGCCATGCTAGGCATGGGAGACAGGGCCAGATTATGAGGGAACCTTAAATGTCAGACTAAGAGTTTATACTGTATAAAGTAAAAAGCTAATGAAGATATTTTCTGAGTTTTTTTGTTTTGTTTTATTTTGTCTAGCAGGGTAGTATCATAGCTAGACTTGTGCCTCTGTAAAAATTATTTTGCTAGTTGTATGAAGGCTGGGCTAGAAAAGAGAAAGAGTAAAAACTTGGAGAATAGTTAGAATTAAAATCACAATTCTGGGCAAGAATTTTTACAGGTAATTTGCCAAGCACTCTTTTATTTAATCATAACAATAGTAACCAGCTCTTGAATTATGCTTATACTTACCAGTTCCACAAGTAACTTTTATAAAGGAAAACCATGATGTTGGTGTCACAGATACGATTTCTGAAAATGTTTCTTTTGCTTTATTAAAAAACATCTAGTGTGTCTGGAAAAAGTTATATTGTGCTGTTAAAACATTTGGTATATTCCCTTTTCTATTTTCATTTCAATTTACTAGGTTTCATGATATCCATAGTTAAAGCATTTATACAGAGGCAGGTAGATGCTATAGTGGATTATGAGCTGGGTCTGGAGTTAGGAAGTGTTGAGTTCAAATTTATTCTTAGCCACATAATAGCTATGTGACCTTGCGCAAATCATTTAACTTATGCCTGTCTCAGTCTCCTTGTTTGTAAACAGGGATAATAATAGTTTCTACTGCTTAGGGTTGTTGTGAGGATCAAGTGAGGTATTTATAAAATGCTTACCATAATTCCTAGCACCTATTGGGCAAAACTATATAAATATTAGTTGTTATCATCATAATCATTGTTATTACAAATTACAAAGCATTTTCTTCTCTGTCAGTAACAGTATTTGTGAATCACAATAAAAAACCTAATGGATGATATTGCCTGGATTTAGACTTTTAATTTTGTCTTTCTGCGCCTTTTATTTCTTATTGTCTTTGGATTAGTTTCAGTTGATCTTACAGATTTTCTTATTAAATTGATTATATATTTGTCCATCATGATAGAAATAGGTATTGGGATAGGGCATGTGATTTCCTAGAATCATTTCTGGAAAGGACCTTTGAAACCATCAAGTTCTACCCCCTCCTTTTGCACATGGAGAAACTGAGGCTTAGAAAAAGAAAGTGATTTGCCCATGGTGACATAGCTAGTAAGTATCTGAAGCAGTATTTAAACTTGGGCCTTTCTGACTCCAAGCCCAGCACCTTCATGGGTGGTAGAGAGTTCCTGGTAAAGAACTTCCTCAGTCAAAGCAGGTCTGAGACTTGCCTGAGACACTGAGAAATTAAGTAACTTGGGGAAAGTCACAAAGCCAACATTTATTGTACTTGCTGAAATGAGTGATATCGAGGAGAACAGGGATTTTATAGTATTTTTAAATTCCATACAAAAATTTTTTTAATTTTGATTTTACACATTCAAATGAAGCAAGGAGAGTAATGCTACAAAACCCATCTGTGTAGTGAGACTATACCGTATGACAGTGGTTGCCCGCATAAATGCAAATCTCATCCCATTTGCTCATAGTTTATTAAATCACTGCACTGCATTTGCTGTTTGTTGGCGCATATAAAATTTGTTAGTCAATAAGCATTTATTAAGTGCTTACTATGTGACTGGCATTGCGCTAAGCCCTAGCAATATAAATTTAGCAAAAAACATAAATGGTCCCTCACCTCAATGAGCTTATTATATTCTAATGGGGAGAGACAAAGGAAGCTGAAAATTGGGGGTAGGAGGAGGAAGAGGAGTTTTCAAGGAAGCTGAAAAGGGAGCATGAGGGTGGGAGATGATGAAGAAAAGCTGAGCAAAGCCTGGTGAGAGATGAAAAAATGGCTGGGTTGGATGCCCTCCTTAAATGGAGATTCTGGGAGAAGGCATCCCATCAGAGGAAAGAGCCACAGGTAGAGTATCTTTCTGAGGTGGACATCCTAAGGGCTGAGATTTTCCAGGTTGAAGAGGTTGCTGGAGGAGCCCAGAGAACAGCTGGTGAGAAAGAAAAAAAAAAGTCTTGCTTTTGTTGACTTTGATTTTTTTTTTACATTTTAATAGCATTTCCCCCCAATTACATGTCGACAATTTTTAGCATTCATTTTTACGAGATTTTAGTTCCAAATTTTTCTCCCTCTTTCCTTCCCCTCCCCTCTTCTGAAAATGTTAGGCAGTTTGATATGGTCTGTATATGTGCTTTCATGCACAAATATTTTCATATTTTTCATAGTTGTGAAGAAAGAAACCGATCAGAAGAAAAAAAACACAAAAAAGAATAAAGTAAGCAAAAAAAAAAGCATGCTTTGGTCTGTATCCAGAGTCCATCAGTCTTTAACTGGATGTGGGATGGCATTTTCCCTTGTGAATCATTTGCCCTTGTGTTGGATCATTGTGTTGCTGAGAACAGCTGACTCATTCATAGTTATCATCACACAGTGTTGCTGATACTGTGTACAATGTTTTCCTGGTTCTTCTCATTTCACTTTGCATCAATTTGTACAAGTCTTTCCAGGTTTTTCTGAAATCTGCCTTTTCATTATTTCTTATTCCCCAATAATATTCCATTACATTCATATACCACAGCTCGTTCAGCCATTCTCCAGTTGATGAGAATTTCCCCTCAATTTCCAAGATTTTGCCACCACAGAAGGGCTCTTTAATATTTTTGCACATGTTAAGTCCTTTTCCCTTTGGGATTCAGACATAATAGTGGTATTGCTGGATCAAAGGGTATGCACAGTTTGGTTGCCCTTTGGACATAGTTCCAAATTGTTCTCCAGAATGGTTGAATCAGTTCACAACTCCATCAATTTTGTCATATCTTCTCTAACATTATTTTCCTTTTTTGTCATATTAACCAGTCTGCTACATGTGAGATGGTGCCTCAGGGTTGTTTTCATTTGCACTTCAATCAAAAGTGATTTAGATCATTTCTCCATATGCTTGTGGATAGCTTTGATTTCTTCATCTGTAAACTTCCTGTTCTCATCCTTTGACCATTTAGGAATTGGATAATGGCTTATATTTTTAAAAGTGCATTTCTCTATATATTTGAGAAATGAGACCCTTACCAGAGATACTTGCTGTAAAGATTGTTTCCCAGATTTCTGTTTTTCTTCTAATCTTGATTGCATTGTTTTTGCTTGTTAATTTAATATAATCAAAGTGATCTGTTTTACATTTCGTAATGCTTTCTTTCTCTTGTTTGGTCATGAATCTGTAACTCACTTAACTTCTTTAAGAATTTGGTTGCTATATCACTTGGTATGTTTAGTATTGTTATGACTTCTTTATCAATGGTACCTTTTAGCAAGATGTAGTTTCCTTCCTTATCCCTTTTATTTTTTATTTTTTTATTTCACTTTTAACATTCATTTTCACAGAATTTTTGGGCTCCAAATTTTCTCCCCCCTTGTCCCCTCCCCCCCCAAAACACCACACATTCTAATTGCCCCCATCTCCACTCCGCTCTCTTCTCCATCATTCCTCTCTACCCTTGTCTCCATCCTCTCCTCTGTCCTGTTGGGCCAAATAACTTTCTATACCCCTTTACCTGTATTTCTTATTTCCTAGCGGCAAGAACAGTACTTGACAGTTATTCCTAAAACTTTGAGTTGCAACTTCTTTTCCTCCCTCCCTCCCCTCCCCCTCCCTTTGGAAGGCAAGCAATTCAATATCAGCCAAATCTGTGTAGTTTTGCAAATGACTTCCATAATAGTCGTGTTATATAAGACTAACTATATTTCCCTCCATCCTATCCTGCTTCCAATTACTTCTATTCTGTCTTTTGATCCTGTCCCTCCCTGTGAGTGTCGACCTCAAATTGTACCCTCCTCCCCATGCCCTCCCTTCCATCGTCCCCCCCACCCTGTTTATCCCCTTGTCCCCCACCTTCCTGTATTGTAAGATAGGTTTTCATACCAAAATGAGTGTGCATTTTATTCCTTCCTTTAGTGGAATGTGATGAAAGTAAGCTTCATGTTTTTCTCTCACCTCCCCTCTTTTTCCCCAAACTAAAAAAAAATCTTTTGCTTGTCTCTTTTATGAGAGATAATTTGCCCCATTCCATTTCTCCCTTTCTCCTCCCATATATTTCTCTCTCACTGCTTGATTTCATTTTTTTTTTTAAGATATGATCCCATCCTATTCAATTCGCTCTGCGCACTCTGTCTCTATGAGTGTGTGCATGTGCATGTGTGTGTGTGTAATCCCACCAAGTACCCAGATACTGAATAGTTTCAAGAGTTACTAATATTGTCTTTCCATGTAGGGATGTAAACAGTTCAACTTTTACAAGTCCCTTATGACTTCTCTTTGCTGTTTACCTTTTCATGCTTCTCTTCATTCTTGTGTTTGAAAGTCAAATTTTCTTTTCAGCTCTGGTCTTTTCATCAAGAATGCTTGAAAGTCCTCTATTTCATTGAAATACCATTTTTTCCCCTGAAGTATTATACTCAGTTTTGCTGGGTAGGTGATTCTTGGTTTTAGTCCTAATTGCTTTGACTTCTGGAATATCCTATTCCATGCCCTTCGATCCCTTAATGTAGAAGCTGCTAGATCTTGTGTTATCCTGATTGTATTTCCACAGTACTTGAATTGTTTCTTTCTAGCTGCTTGCAATATTTTCTCCTTGACCTGGGAATTCTGGAATTTGGCCACAATATTCCTAGGAGTTTCTCTTTTTGGATCTTTTTCAGGTGGTGATCGGTGGATTCTTTCAATATTTATTTTGCCTTCTGGTTCTAGAATATCAGGGCAGTTTTCCTTGATAATTTCATGAAAGATGATGTCTAGGCTCTTTTTTTGATCATGGCTTTCAGGTCGTCCCATAATTTTTAAATTGTCTCTCCTGGATCTATTTTCCAGGTCAGTTGTTTTTCCAGTGAGATATTTCACATTATCTTCCATTTTTTTCATTCTTTTGGTTTTGTTTTGTGATTTCTTGGTTTCTCATAAAGTCATTAGCCTCCATCTGTTCCATTCTAATTTTGAAATAACTATTTTCTTCAGTGAGCTTTTGAATCTCCTTTTGCATTTGGCTAATTCTGCTTTTGAAAGCATTCTTTTCCTCATTGGCTTCTTGAACCTCCTTTGCCAATTGAGTTAGCCTATTTTTCAGGGTGTTATTTTCTTCCGCATTTTTTTGGGTCTCCTTTAGCAGGGTGCTGATTTATTGTTCATACTTTGCTTGCAAGTCTTTTATTACTCTTCCCAGTTTTTCCTCCACCTCTCTATCATGATTTTGAAAATTGTTTGGGCTCTTTAAGACCTTTTCCCAGAACTGATCCCATTGAGTGGGCTGGGATGTAGAAGCACTGACTTCAGTGTCTTCCCCTGATGGTGAGCACCACTCTTCCTCATCAGAAGGGAGGGGAGGAGAAACCTGCTCACCAAGAAAGTAACCCTCAATAGTCTTGGTTTTTTCCCTTTTCTGGGCGTTTTCCCAGCCAGTGACTTGAGCTCTGAATATTCTCCTCACACCCACCTCACCTCCGGATCTTCCCAGCCAGCGCTTGGGGTCTGAGAATCAAATGCTGCTTCCCAGCCTCAGTGCTTTGGGCGGGGGCAGGGCTGCTATTCAGTGTGAGATTAAGTTTAGGTGCTCAGGCGGGGGCAGGGCCGCCTCACGGGCTCAGTTCCCTCAGGGGGTTTATGCAGAGACCTTCAACAATGGATCCAGGCTCCTGCCTGCTTGGGGAGCCCTGGTCTGCTCCCACCTCCGCTGTTGCCTTCCGAGGGGGCCTGAGTATGGGGGCACCCCACTCCCCTCTCGACCCACCAAAGAGACCTTCTCACCGACCCCCGTCACCTGTGGGTGGAGGGACCCGCGTGGCCGCTGGAGATCCTGTCCCTGAAGTCTGCTCGGATCTGTTCCTCTCGTTGCCGGGGCTGGTGCAGGGCTGGGCTGGGCTCCGCGTCCACAGCGCGACGGACCTTTTGCAAGAGGTTTGCAGGTCCCTCTAGAACAGAAATCTTATCCGCTCCACTATTATGTGGCTTCTCCTGCTCCCAAATTTATTGGCGGCTCTTTACTACGGATATTTCATGGGCTGTGGGTTCGGAGCTAGCGTATTTGTGTGTTTCTACTCTGCCATCTTGGCTCTGCCCCCTTATCCCTTTTAATTAGCTCTATATTTGCTTTTGTTTTGTCTGAGAACAGGATTGCCATCCCTGCTTTTTAAACTTCAGCTCAAGCTTGATAGATTGTGCTCCATCCCCTTACCTTTACACTGCGTGTCTCTCTGCTTCAAGTGTATTTCTTGTAAACAACATGTTGTAGGATTCTGGTTTTTGATCCACTCTGCTATCCACTTCCATTTTATGGGATAGTTCATCCCTTTCACATGAAAAGTTATGGTTATAACTGTGTATTTCCTACCATTCTATTTTTCTTCCTGTTTGTCCTCCCTCTTCTTTCATCATTTCCCTACTGAACAAGTGTTTTGCTTCTGTCTGCCACCTCCCCTGATCTGCCCTCCTTTCTGTCAGTTCCCCCCCCTCCCCCTTTTACTTAATCCCCTCTCTTCCTATTTCCCTGTTGGGTAAGGTAGATTTCTATATTCAACTGATTGTACATATATTATTCTGTCTTTGAGCCTTTACTGATGCAAGTAAGGTTCAAGTGATGCCCATTTCCCACCCTCCCATCTTTGCCTCCTCTGTAATAGATTTATTGAGCCTCTTCTTGTGAAATAATTTATCCCATTCTACCTCTCCCTTCTTTCTGCATCCTGTGTACCCCTCTTTATTATCCCTTAGCTATTTTTTTGTCCTTCCCCTCAAATTCACTTTATACCCATACCCTCTGTCTATTATTTTACTTCTTGCTGTACTATTAGTGGTACAGTCTTTAAGAATTACAAGTCCTATCTTCCTATGTATGAATGTAAACAGTTTAGCTCTTAGTTTTCTTTTCCCTTTTTACTTGTTTATACTTCTCTTGGGTCTTGATATTGGAGATCAAATGTTTTATTCAATTCTGGTCTCCTTATGAGACCTGGAAATTCTTCTATTTCATTGAATGATCATTTTTTTTTTAGCTTTTTATAAAAAATTAATCAATTTATTTTTAGTTTTTAACATTTGCTTCCATAAGATTTTGAGTTTTGAATTTTCTCCCTTCCCCATGCTTCCCCTCTCCCCAAGATGGTATGCAATCTGATATAGGCTCTACTTACACATTCATATTAAACTTATTTTCACATTAGTCGTGATGTAAAGAAGAGTTAGAACTAATGAGAGGAACCACAAGAAAGAAGCAACAAAACAAAACAACAAAAGGGAAGCAAATAGTATGCTTCCATCTGTATTAGGACTCTAAAGTTCTTTCTCTGAATTTTCCATCATTAGTTTTTTTGGATTTGTCTTAGATTCTTACATTGCTGAGGAGGGCTAAGTCTATCAAGGGCAGTCATTGCACAATATGGGTGTAACTGTTTACAATGTTCTTCTGATTCTGCTCATTTCACTCTGCATCAGTTCATATTAGTCTTTCCAGGGTTTTCTCAAGCCCACCTGCTTAGCATTACTTAGAGTGCAATAGTATTCCATTACATTCCCATACCACAACTTGTTCAGTCATTCCCCAGTTGATGGACATTCCCTCAACTTCCAATTCTTTGGATGACTTTATTGGTTAAGAAGAATTTATTGACATCAGGCCTAAATATGCTTCTTAAAACTTCTATCCATTGCTCCTAGTTCTATCCTCCAGGGTTAAACAGAACATTTTTCATCTTTCTTCTCTCTAACTCTTTTTCTAATACTTTCAGATGTTATCATATCTTCTCTCCTCCACTGAGTCTTCTTTTCTCTAGCCTAACAGGTCTGATTGTTCTTTTCATTTCTCCATTACATACTCATCTTGGCTCATTTTCACATTGTGATTGCCTTCTTCTAGATGCTTTCCAGATTATTGATGTCCTCTCTGAAATGTAGTACCCAGAATTGTACATAATAATCCAGATGTGGTAGGAGCATGACATAGTAGGAATATCTAGTGACGCCTGAATCCTGGGCACTTTGCTCTCATAACACAGTCCACGGTAGCTTTGATCAGAGCTAGCTTGAGGTAAAACAGTGTTAGAGGTGAGTGCTGGGAGGCCTTCTACCAGTTTTCTTTTTGTTACACTTTCTTAAGGCAATGAATACTTAGTACTCCTCCATGTCTAGGACCTGCCCCAAGTTCTCATGTTCTCAGGAAGAGCAGGCTGTCAAGAAATCCAGAATTCAACTCATTCCTCCCAGTGCACAAATGAAGAAACCAATGATCTTTCTCAATTCTGCAGCTTTCAAAGGAAAAGTCAGAAATCTTTTTGAAAAGAATATTACCCTGATTTACACTTATCTGGTATGGATGTGACTGTAGTGAAGATAGATTATGCTAGACAAGACAAGAAGACAAGAAAGTGCTAGAATTAACCGAAAATTTTCTTTTCTTTTTGAATGCAAAGAAAGACTATAAAAATATTTGACTAATGTTCACCAGTATTTACGATAAAGTAGACAACATACAGTTGTTAACATTCCAATGACTACAAAGTTTGTTTGTTTGTTTGGTGAGTTTTTGTGTGTTGTTGTTTTTCTTTTTACCTGACTTCTGGAGCCAAGTGACTCAAAAACTCAAATGGCTGGTCCTTCATGTGAATGATCATTTTTTACCTTGAGTATTATACTTAATTTTTCCATGTAGGTGATTCTTGGTTGTGGTCCTAGTTCCTTTGCCTTCCAGAATATAATCTCCCATAACCTCCAATCCTTCAGTGTTGTAGCTGCTAAGTCCTGTGTAATTCTCATTGTGGCTCTCCAGTATTTTGTTTCTTTCTGGCCACTTGCAGTGTTTTTTTCCTTGACCTGTAGGTTCAAGCAATGTTTCTGTAATTTGGCTATAATGTTACTTGGAGTTTTTATTTTGGGATCTCTTTCCTTAGTGGATTCTTTCAATGCCTATTTTGCCCTCTGGTTCCAGGATATCAAGGCAGTTTTCCTTGGTAATTGCTTGAAAGATGCTGTGCAGGTCCTCCTTTTGATTATGCCTTTCAGATGATCCAATGATTCTGACATTGTCTCTCATGGATCTTTTTTCCAGGTCATTTGTTTTTCCAATAAGGCATTTTACATTTTCTTCTATTCTTTTCATTCTTTTGAACTTGTTTAATTGATTCTTGTGTCTCATAGAGTTATTAGCTTCCACTTGCCCAGTTCTAACTTTAGGGACTTGTTTTCTTTAATGGATTTTTGTAGCTCCTTTTCCATTTGGCCAATTCTACTTTTTAAGCAGCTGTTTTCTTTTTCTGATCTGTTGACTCTTCTTTCATAATTCTCTTGCATCACTCTTATTTTTCTTCTTTTTTCCATTTCCCCCATTTTTCTTCTACTTCTCTTATATGATTTTAGGCACCTTTTTGAGTTCTGCCATGAGTTCTTTCTGGATTTGAGACCACTTCCATTTTTCTTTGGGGTTTTGCCCATGGCTGTTTTGACATTGTTGTCTCTTCTGACTTTGTGTATTGATCTTCCCTGTCGAACTTTCTATGGTCAGATTCTTTTTTTTGATGTTATTTTTTGCTCTTCTCTTTTTGGCCTTTTTTTTTCTTTTAAATTTAAGCTCTGCTTCTAGGGTGGAAGGGGCACTAACGCAGGTTTCTTGTGCCAGGGGCTGTAGACCCTGGCTGTTTACCTAGTCCTGCACTGAGGGGACCAGTGCGGGGGTAGCGGTGCTTCTGTAGTCCATAAAGGTCTGGCAGCTTGCCTAGTTCTAAGCTGAGATCCTAGTGGTGGTGTCTGGCCTGTGTTGAGGCTTGTGAGGTGTTTCTGTGTCAGGGCTACATTGAAGCATTTGTCTGTCTGGCCAGTGGCAGCTGCCTGTTTGCCCTGGGTTATACTGCAGCACCTTGTGGTTTTTGGACTTGGAATCTATTCCCCAGCTATGTTGTGTGTGGGGGGGTGGGAGGTGGGGAGTGTGGGGGTGTGTGTTGGGGGGATCCTGATGTTGCTGCTTCCTTGCTCCATCACACTGGGGCTCACAATCTCTTCCTAGTTTGCTGAAAGGGAGCTTGCTAACTTAGTGGGATGCTTTCTGCCATGAACTGCGTTTCTCATTTGCCTGAGTGTGACAGACCTTTCTTGCTAGTCTAAGTTTCTTGGGCTAAAATATTGTTTTGCTTCATCTTTTTCCTGGTTCTTCTGTTCAAGGACTTTTGGGGAGGGTACTATTTTATGATTGTTTGGAAGTGAATATGGGAAAGTTATGGCAGTTTACTGCTTACTCTGCCATCTTGGCTCCCAGAAATTCCTGTTGTTGATTTTAATTTGAATGCCATTTTTACTGGGAAAAAAAGGTGGATATATTTATGCATGTATTCTACTCAGTAATATGCACAATTTTGATCAGAGTTTCACCTTCCTTCTTAACCTAGATGGAGGGACATGTGTTATACCCCACATTTTGGTAAACTGTGTCTAACTGTGACTACCTCTGCTAATGTTATTTTTTAATATTTGGTTCTTGTCATGAATGTTATGCCTCTCTTCCATGAAGGCTGAAATATTTCATTATATGTTTTCTAGAACATGTACTGGTTTTTCAGTTACTCAAAGTCTCACTTACTTTGAGAAATCTTGCCATTTATGTTGTTTTCACCATGTATATTCTTTCTTCTTTTTAGTTCTGCTTGTTTCATTTTGCATTAATTCATATAACTTCCATGGTCTATATGACATTCTCATGTTCATCATTTCTTACTATACAACATCATTCCATTTCATTCAAATAATATATTTTTTTCTTAGTAATTTTTCATTTGATGTGTGCCCAACTTGTTTCTGGTTCTTTTCCAGTACGGATGTTGCTACTAATATTCTGATTTACATTGGGATTTTGTTTCTTTCTTGGACTTCCTTGGAGAAGTCCAGTAGTATGATCAGCTTAAGTCAGTTTCCTTACATAATTCCTTATCATTACACAGAATGGCTGGACCACTTCACAGCTCCAGCAACAGAATCCCTCCATAGCCTCTTCAACATTGTTGACCTTTTGTGAAGTGATCTTTTTCAGTTTGCATGGAGTGAGATGAAACTTCGGAGTTGTTTTAATTTGCATTTCTCCTTCCATTAGTCATTTGGAGCATGAGGTCTGCTTTTTGAAAGCTATTCATCTCTCCTGACTATTTCTCTATTGGGAAATTGCCCTTGATGATTTATATTTGTGCCAATTTCTTACATATTATGCAGTTAGACTAAATGATACTTGATTCAAGTATTTTCCACTCTAGAGTTTCTCTTTTAAGTCTATCTTAATTGATCTTATTAATGCAAAAGCTTTTAAATTTTATGTCAGTAAATATCTACTTTGATTTTCTCTATCACTAGGGTTAGGTAAGAATTATTTCTCTAGTTGTAGTTGTAGAAGTTTCCTGATCTTGTCTCTTTTTTATATTATGACCTTGTATATTTAGGTCATATATTTTGAGCTCATTGTAGTATATGGTGGAAGATCTTGGTCTAAATCTAATTTCCTCCAGTAATTTACATTCTTGCATTTATAGAACACTGGGTGATAGTTTAAGTTTGCATGTGATGAGGGCTTGAATTATAGTGATTGTAGGTTTGGTAGAGAGAAGCAGATGCATTTAAACAATGGTATGAAGATAAAATCCATGAAAATTTAACCCTTGCTTAAGAATTAGAAGACCTAAATTAGAATTTGGGCAAGTCATTTAATTTGTTTGAGCATCAAGCTCCTCATTTGTAAAATGAGTGTGTTGGATTAGATGACCTCTAAAGTCCTGGTTCTAAATCTATGTTCTTATGATTCAGTGTCCGAAATGGAATGAATTATCTTTCCCTTCAAACCTCTCAAGTCTCTAAACTCTCTTATTTCTGTTGAGGTCATAACCATCCTCCAAGTTACCCATATCTAAATCTCCAGGTTCATCCTTGGTTCTGACCTGATTATCACTTCCACCAAGGGTGTACAGAAGCCAGCTCATATGGACTGGACAGAGCTGATTGTTAAATTTTCTATGTGAATATTTACATCTCAGAAATAGGGAAATGCCATACATCAGAGTTTGTTTTGTTGATTGTCTAGACTTAAGAAAGTGATGGAGAAAATGTTAATAGTGCAGGTTAAACTTGAAGTGTTGTGAGTACAGCTCACCGCCCCGCCCCCCCCCCCCCCAAAGAGCTGCCTATTAAATATTTACCAGCACACCATATTTCTTGAGGAGCCAGGTCTTGCTGACTCTATCTTTACAACATTTCTAGCATCTATGTTGTTTTTCTCCAATCAAATGGTTATCATATCTAGTTTAGGACCTTATTTTCTTGACTGTCCTATTTACCTTGACTGTTACAATAATGTCCCAGTTGGTTCCCAGAACTCCCAGTAGTATCAATTCATCCTCCACACAGCTCCCAAAATAATCTTTCTAAATGCACACGTGGAATCAATCTGCTTTAAAAAAATCTTTAAGGATTTCCTGTTACCTTTGGGTAAAAGTACAGAATTCTTTAGCCTGGCATTTGAGGCCCTTGATAATCTGCCTTCAGCTTCTTCAACTTAAAAAAAATTTCTCCCCTTTTATCATGCTCCATTCCAGTCTAACTGATCTACTGTTTCTTGAACTGAACATTCCATCTCTCACCTCTAGGCATTTACATTTATGGTGTCCCGTGCCTGGAATCATTCCTTCCTCATTTCTGTCTCTTGGAAAATTTTCTTTCTTTCCAGGGTCAGCTCAGGTACCACCTCCCCCAGGAAGCCTTTCCTGGTCCAGGCAGCCTTTCTTGATCCAGGCAGTTATTAGCGTCTTCTACTTCATATTTACTTAGCTGTTACATGTTGTATTTCCAGCATTATTCTCATAGCAGAATGTTAGAGCCTTGAGGGAAGGGACATTCTGTGTATCTTGTCTGTTTCTGTCTTTAGATGGAAACTGCCTACTGGGAATCTTGCACATAACATATACTTATGAAGTGTTTGTTGATTTGAATGGGTACTGAGTAGGAAATGGATTAAAGATTAGAAATTGAATATACAGAGACTAGTTTGGGCCTGGTGAAGAGTTTAGAAGTGCTCATGACCTGAATTAGCTAGGTGTCATGGGATTAGAAAAAGAGGGAGAGATTATGTTGCCAAACACTTGATACAGTTTGGTGATTGATTAGGTGTCTTTGGAGGCAGAGGAACATATTTAGGGAGAGTAAAGGGCAGGTGGCTTGGAGGTTTTGAGGCCAGGCAACTGGAAAAAATGAAAAGATAGGGGAATATCAGTGGAAAGGGCCATTTGGGAGGGAGGGCTAAAATGATGAATTAGGTTTTTTACATTTTGAGTCTGCTAGCAATGTATCCTGTTGGAGATCGTCTTCTTACACACAGTTGGAAAAGGAGATTGTTTTATAGGAGGGGAAATAATATAGTGAATTGTTCCCTAGTCAGCATAAAGGGTTTGTAATTTTCCAGGAGGGGCAGTGTCCATAGAATATAGCTTAGATTCAGAGAACCTTCTGGGGTCCAATATCACTTAACCTGTTAGTGCAGACTGTCAGTTACAGACTAGCTGCTGATCCTTATTGATAGAGGCAGTTTCCAAAACCAGAGTGAACCATATAAATGAAAATTATGAATCTGAGACCACCTTACCCCCACCAATATTCAAATAGATAGTACCTTTGATAGGTTGTGGTCTGTTTCATTTTCTGTTTTTGTACTCCTACCACCTGGCACTGTATCTTACGCGTAACAGGCCTTGAATAAGTTGTTGTTGAAAGGAATACATTTAATTGTGTAAGTAGATTTTTAAGCTAAACGTTTATTGATTACTTTTAGATCACCTTCATTTTGGAATTTCTCCCCCACCATCTTCTACCCATCACATTTTTCTTTGTAACAAAGATTTTAAAAGAAGACAAACAAGAAACAGTTCAGCAAAATCAACCAATCTATCCATATATCCTGAGGGTGTATGTGATTTTGCATATCCATAGTACCCCAGTTTGGCAATGGAATAAGTTCATTTTCTCAATTATTCTTTAGGACCAAGATTAATTATTATAACGACCTAGAATTGTTTCATTTTATCCTTCTTAGGTGTTCTGATAAAAAGGGCATTGCCCTTTGCAAGAACCAGACTCATATGTAATGATGGGTTAATTGAGATATCAAGGAGCCAAAATATGTGCAGGAAAATCTGTCAGTGGGGCAAGGGCCTAATGTACACACTGGTGGCCCCTTTCATACTCTAGTGTCCAAAAAAGGCACATGGGGTATTGTTTCTGTGGACATTTGGATAATTTAATACAGAGAACAGCTTGAGCTTAGCTTCTTTACATACAGACCTTTGCATTTATTTTATTTCATTTTCACAAAGGATTAAGGCTCTGGCACATTGAACTATGTCCTGACTTATGGTTTAGTTCCTGATGCCATGAGGGAAAAGAGAAAGCCCATAACAAGAAGATTTCTGATTTCAAGGCAATAGGCAAGTACATAGGTTTCAGGTAAGTATTTTGGGTTTTTTTTTGTTTGTTTTTTGTTTTTTGCCTCCCTTCCCTACCCTCTCTACCCCTACTCACTGTTTCTCATAGCTGGGAAGAAATTGGAGATCAGAGAAGCAATTGGCCTTATAATTATGGCTTACTTCTGATCTAATGACAACCTCTCTGTCACCATGTTATGGTTTTATATCTTTGGTTTGAATGTTAAAAACTGTATCAAAACTCCAGTGGCTTTTACACTGTACCATTGCCTTTAGGGGGTGTATTGGAAAAGTAGATACCAGAGCATTGGTTACCCAAGACTTCCAAGTTGATGCTTTCAAGAAACAAAACCTATCTAAAATTAATTTTTGACTTGGTGGATCTGTTTTAAGGACTGAAATGGGTGAATGTGGTTTGGTACCATGAAAGATCCACAAAAATCCACAAATGGTGTATATCCACTTGGCTCTTTTAAGGGATAGTGTTAAGGACTGGAATTGTGATTTCATTGATATTGGGAACCCTCTTTACTACTGCAGGTTGGCACCTTTTTAGAGAGTTACTTAGAGCTCCAAGAAGTTAGGGGCCTTGTCCATGGTTACACAGCCAGAGCCAAAAAGAACATTAACTGATTTGAGGCCAATTCTCTATGCACCATATGAACAAGCTTCCTTGCCCACAGTCACACAGCTAAGAAATGTCAGAGGCAGGATTTGAACCCAGTACTTACCAACTCTAAGCACATCATTCTATCCACTATACTAGGCTGCCTCTGTATGTCTGTGGCACTGAATATGTAAATTAATTTAGGTAGAATTGTCATTTTTATTATATTAGCTCAGCCTACCCACAAGCAACTGATGTTTTTCCACTTACTTAGATCTGATTTTATTTGTGCGAAAAGTGTTTTGCAATTGTGTTCATATAGTCTCTGAGTTTGCTTTGGCAGGTAGACTCCCAGATATTTTATAGTGTCTACCATAGCTTTAAAGGAGATTTCTTTTTCTGTCTCTTGCTGTTGGGCTTTGTTAGCAATATATACAAATGGAGATGATTTATGTGGGTTTATTTTGTAACCTGCAACTTTGCCAAAGTCGTTTATTATTTCAAGAAGTTGTTTACTTGATTCTCTGGGATTCTCTAAATATATCATCATATCAACTGCAAAGAGTGACAACAGTTTCTTCTTTGCCTATTCTAATTCCTTCAGTTTCTTTTTCTTCTCTTATTGCTACAGCTAGCATTTCTAATGCCATATTGAATAACAGTGGTGATAATGGATGTCTGTGTTTCACCCCTGATCTTATTGGAAATGCATCTCGCTTATCCCCATTGCATATAATGCTTGCTAAAGGTTTTAGGTGGACACTGCTTATTATTTTATGAAAAGTTCCCTTTATTCCTATGTTCTCCAGTGTTTTTAATAGGTATGGGTGTTGTATTTTGTCAAAAACTTTTTCTACATCTATTGAGATAATCATGTGGTTTCCGTTACTTTTGTTGTTGATATGATCAGTAATGCTAATAGCTTTTCTAATATTGAACTAGCCCTGCATTACTGGTATAAAACCTACCTGATCATAATGTATTATTCTCTTGATAAGTTGCTGTATTCTTTTTGCTAATATTTTATTTAAAATTTTTGCATCTATATTCATTAGAGAAATTGGTCTATAATTTTATTTCTCTGTTTTTGCTCTTCTGGTTTAGGTATCAGAACCATATTTGTATCATAAAAAGAATTTGGTAGGACTCCTTTGGCAATTTTCCCAAATTGTCTATATAGTATTGGAATTAATTTTTCTTTAAATGTGTGATAGAACTCATTTGTAAATCCATCTGGCCCTGGAGATTTTTTCCTAGGGAGTTCATTGATGGTTTGTTCAATTTCCTTTTCTTAGGTGGGGTTATTTATGTACTCAAATTTCCTCTTCTGTTAATCTGGGCAATTTATATTTTTTAAAATAATCATCCATCTCATTTAGATGCACAAATTTATGAGCATACAGTTGGGGCAAAGTGATTTCTAATTATTGTTTTAATTTCCTCCTCATTGGAGGTTAGGTCACCCTTTTCATTTTTGGTATTGGTAATTTGGTTTTCTTCTTTTTTTTTTTTTAAATCAAATTGGCCAAAAGTTTATCAATTTTATTGGTTTTTTCATAAAACCAACTCTTAGTTTTATTTACTAGTTTAACAGTTTTCTTAATTCCAATTTTATTAATCTCCCCTTTGGTTTTCAGTATTTCTAATTTGGTATTTACTTGGGGACTCTCAATTTGTTCTTTTTCTAGCTTTTTCAGCTGCATGCCCAATTCATTTATCTCTTCTTTCTCTATTTTATTCATCTAGGCATTCAAAGATATAAAACTTGAACTGCTTTTGCAGTGTCCCATAAGATTTGGTAGGTTGTCTCATTATTGTCATTCTTTTGAATGAAGTTGTTGATTATTGCTATAATTTGTTATTTAATCCACTCATTTTTTATGATTAGATTGTTTAGTTTCCAATTAGTTTTTGGTTTATATTTCCATGGCCTTGGATTACATATAATTTTTATTGCATTATGATCTGAGAAGGATGCATTGACTATCTCTGCCTGGATTGTGAGGTTTTTATGGCCTAGTACATGGTCAATTTTTGTATATGTGTCATGTACTGCTGAGAAAAAGGTATATTCCTTTCTATCCTCATTCAGTTTTCTCAAGATCTATCATATCTACCTTATCCAGAATTTTATTCACCTCCTTAACTTCTTTCTTGTTTATTTTGAGGTTAAATTTATCAAGGTCAAAGAGAGGGAGGTTGAGGTCCCCTGCTAGTATAGTTTTGTTCTCTATTTCTTCCTGTAACTCCCTTAACGTCTCCTCTAAGGGTTTGGATGCTATACCATTTGAAGCATACATGTTTAGTAATGAAATTGCTTCATTGTCTGTGGTGCCTTTTAGCAGGATATGGTTTCCTTCCTTATCTCTTTTGATTAGATCTATTTCTGCTTTTGCTTTGTCTGAGATTAGGATTGCTACCCCTGCTTTTTTTTTACATCAGCTGAAGCACAATATATTCTGCTCCAACCTTTTACCTTTACCCTGTGTGTATGCTCCTGTTTCAGATATGTTTCTTGTAAACAACATATTGTTGGATTATGGTTTTTAATCTATTCTGCTATCCATCTCTGTTTTATGGGAGAGTTCATCCCATTCACATTCACAATTATGATTACTATCTGTGTCTTTTCCTCCATCCCCTTCCCCCTTGTTTATGCTTTTAGTTCTCCCTTCTCCCTTCCCCTCCACAGTAGAGTTTTAATTTTTGACCACCACCTCCCTCAGTCTTCCCTTGCTTCTTTCAGTCCCCCTCCCTTTTAATTCTCTTTTCCCTTATTTAATTCCCTTCTTCCCTCCCTTTTATCCTCCCTTCCATTTTTTTCATTCTTCCCCTCCTACTACCTATAGAGCTAGGGGCAGCTAGGTGGTGCAGTGGATAAAGCACCAGTGCAGGAGTCAGGAGGACCTGAGTTCAAATCTCACCTCAGATACTTGACACTCACTAGCTGTGTGACCTTGAGCAAGTCACTTAACCCCAATTGCCTCATCCTGGGTCATCTCCAGTGATCCTGATGAATATCTGGTCACTGGATTCAGATGGCTCTGGATGAGAAGTGAGGCTGGTGACCTGCACAGCCCTCTCTCACTCAAAACAAAGTCAACAAGTCATATCATTATTTGTCTGATGGCATCGTCTTCTTTGGCAATGAAGGACGAACGCACACTGTAGAGCTAGTTGTATTTTAAAACTTAACTGAGTTTGTTGTGCCCTTCTTGAATCCAATCAGATGAGAGTACCTCTCATACATTGCTCATCTTCCTCCCCTCTTTCCCTCTACTATAATATATTTTTGTACCCTTCCTGTGATGTAATTTATTCTTTTCTGCCACCTCCTTTTTACATTTTCCATTACAGTCTCTTCGCACCCTTAAATCACTTTTGTTTATCATTACATCATTTAATTTATACCCACTCCCTCTATGTATACACCTTTCATTTTTCATAATATACAGTTCTCAAGATTAACAAGTATCATCTTCCCTTATAGGGATATAAACAGTTTGCCCATATTAAGTAGCAAATTTTTTTCTCCTCTTTACCTTTTTATGCCTCTCTTGAGACCTGCATTTGAAGAGCAAACTTTCTGTTTCATTCTGACCTTTTCATCAGCAACTCTGGGAATTCCTTATTTCATTGAATGTCCCATCTCCTTGCCTGGAATATTATTCTCTACTTTGCTGGGTAATTAATCCTTGGTTGTAGTCCCAGCTTCTTTGCATTACGGAATATTGTATTCCAATTCCTTCAGTCTTTTAATGTAGAAGCTGGAAGTTTCTGTGTGATCCTGACTGGAGCTCCTCGATATTTCAATTGTTTCTTTCTGGCTCCCTGCAGTATTTTCTCCTTCACTTGATAGTTCTGGAATTTGGCAATGGTATTCCTTGGTGTTTTTAGTTTGGGGTCCCTTTCAGGAGGTGAATGGTGGATTCTTTTGATGACTATTTTGCCCTCTTGATCTAAGACTTCTGGGCAATTTTCCTTGATGATTTCTTGGATGATATTGTCCAGGCTCTTTTATTAATCGTGGCTTTCTGGTAGACCAATAATCCTTAGATTTTTTTCTCCTGGATCTATTTTCCACATCACTTGTTTTTCCAATTAGCTATTTTATGTTTTCTTCTGTCTTTTCATTCTTTAGATTCTGTTTGACTGATTCTTGATGTCTCATTAGATTCATTAGCTTCTACTTGCCCACTTCTAATTTTTATCAAATTATTTTCTTCAGTTAACTTTTGTATTTCCTTTTCCATCTGTCCAATTGTCCCTTTTAAGGAGTTATTTTCCCCAGTTAGGTTTTGAACTTCCTTTTCCATTTGTCCAATATTTCTTTTATTTCTTCTGTTTTCTCTTTTCATATTTTTAAAGTTATTGGTCAGTTTTTCTTCTGTTTTTCTAATTTGGCTTTTAAAATCCTTCCTGAGCTCTTCCAAGAAGGCTTTTTGTGCTTCAGACCAGTACATATTTCCTTCTGAAGTTTCAGATGGGAGTACAGTCTCAATGGTGACCTCTTTGGTATTTTTGTTTTGGTCCTTGTTCCCATAGAAAGATTCTGTGATCTTTTCTTTTCTGCTTTGCTTCTTACTCATGATAATCACCCTTTTCCTGACTTTTCTTGTGCGTAAAACTTGAGGCTTTGTTTGTTGTGTCCTCTGGTTCTTTCAGCTACAAGCTAAAATGCTGCAGCTTACCTGGTATTAAGCTGACTGGTGTTGAAAAGCAGAGGCCAGGTGAATTCTTTTTGTGTTTCCCCAGAGTTACCCTGGAGACAGCTGCATTAAGTGTGGGGGAGGGGTGGCATGGCAACAGGAGGTCTGCTCTGCTGAGCTAGAGCGTAGCCAAACTCAGAGGTTGGTGATCCCATCTGCACTAGTGTCTTCCTGATTCCCTGGGGTGCTGATGCATGCATGGGGTTCTGGTGTTGGCAGTTACTGGATTCACCCCACCCTGGGGCTCAGGATCTTTTCCCAGTTTGCTGAGGTGGGGCTGTCTGGAACAGCTCTGGTCCTACACTGGTCCCCTTCAGCCACAGCAAGAGGAATGCTCCTTAGTGATTTTCCTAGCCTCATGGACTAAGCATCTATTTACCCCTTCAGTTGCTCCCACTCTTCCAGGGTTTTTCCTGGGGAGATATTCTCTGGGCTCATCAAGGTCAACAAGGGGGATGGGATAGCAATTACCAATCACTCCGCCATCTTAGCTCCCAGAACTGGAAATCCCTCTTCATACATTTTTGGGTCAGGATTATAAAATGGGATGGGTTTATTAACAAGATATTTGGAAGAATAGAAGGAGAACATTCTAAATGGGAAGACACTGAACTGTGTGCTACTGAGTCAAACTTCTCTCCCCATGAGAGGACTTATTTATTGTTAGAGAAGTGACCTCCTCCCCACCCCCAGTTGCACTGTTGGATCTCTTAGAACCTCAGTGCTTCAGTTGTTTCCAGCTGCCCTCTACCAATAGATTTTCCAGAGTATACATCCCATAGTTATTTCTGCATTAGAGGAGGTGACTGAATTTCAGAAGGGGCCGAACAATCCCAGTGACTGCATTTTAGGGGAAAATGAAAAGTCAGAATGCTTGGTTAAGATGGCAAGTCCAGGGAGAAAGTGATGGAGGTCAGCTTTAGGTATACAAATTGGTCTCATTTAGTAGCTACTGTGTGGAATAGAGGATTCTTATGCTACTGTAGCATTATATGAAAACACTGAATTATATATAATTCATACCTGCCAGGTCCATCATAAGCCCTCCGTAAAGCCCTCAGATCCTAAAAGAATGATGATTTTTCCTCAGGGGAAAAAATAAATAGAGCAGATGACTGAACTACATGACATCTTATGGTTCTTTCTGGTTCTGTGATTACATAAAAGTGCCAGTATTTGTGTAAGCTAGTGTGATTGCCCATAAATTAAGGGGAGGCCATTTCAGCTAAGAGAGCTGCATATCATTCATTAAAAAAGCTGGGAGAGGTTGGGAAGTTCTAACGTTTCATGGAGAGTGCTCTGGTTTTGTAGAAGTTGCTCCAAGTCATCCTAGCCCCATACATTTCTGAGGTATCAAGACACAACCTAGAGCAGGGAAAAGAATACTAAGCATGGAGTCAGAGAACCAAGCATGCCTTATTATGGTCCAAGTGATCTTCTCTGGATTGAATCTTAAAATGAGAGATTTAGAGCCAGAAGGGATCTTAGAGGTCATCTAGTTCAGTTCCCTCATTTTACAGATAAGGAGATTGAGACCCAGAGAAGTTAACTTTCCCCAGGTCACTCAAGCTGTAATAGAGCTAGTATTTAAACTCAGACCCTGTGACTCCAGATTCAGTGCTCTTTCAATTGTACTATATTTTTCCATCACCTGTAGAACGAGAGGTTTCATGGGATCGTAGCTCTAGACTGAGAAGGGACATTAGACATCATCTAGTGGATCCAGGGGTGTCTAACTCATAGTTTGTGGATTATATTACAAACAACACTCCTGAGTGCTGCTGAACCAGTTTAAAGTAATTGAGAAATAGTTAACAAAATGAATAAAAATACAATAAAACATAGATAGCATTGCATTTTAAAACAAAGTCAACATGGGCTCTACAGTTTGATAACTTCTTCCCTCCCATTTTGATTTTAGTTTGGTATCACTGATCTAGGCCAATCCTCTTGTTTGGCAGATGAGAACATTGAAGTTTAGATAAGTCAAATAATTTGTTCAAATCATACAAGTAATAAATGGCAGAACTGATATTTAAACCCTGTTCCTCTGATTCCAGATCTAGTATACACAGTCATTAAGGAGGAGGCATCAAGCAGACAGGTGGGTATGTTTGAGTCCAGCTTAGATCCATCTAGGATCCATCTCTGCGGTAATGAAAGATCAAGAGAAACTGGAGCATAAAAAAAGATGGAAACGGAAAGATTTGGACTATGTGGGAAAGATTTTACTGATATGGCAAATGGCAGTATTTATGTTGTCCTTATGAATGATGCCTCTAACAAAAGAGATCTGCTTTGGAATTAGAGGGTTGAATCCCAGGCTCTGCCGTTTTATTGTATGTCTATGCTGTTTATCTTTATATCTATATACCTGCATACATATATACATATGTATGGAGATAGAGTTATTTAATTAAATGTACACTACATACACACATATGCACACATACAATATACATATACATACATATATATGCAATTAGATGTTGCAGTGTATGGGTCACTGGGCTTGGAATCAGGAAGACTCACTTCATGAGTTCAAATCCCACCTCAGACATGTGACCTTGGGCAAATCACTTAACCCTGTTTGTTTCAGCTTCCTCATTTGTAAAATGAACTGGAGAAGGCAATGGCAAACCACTTCTGCACCTTTTCTAAGATAATCCCAAATGAGATTGCGAAGAGTCAGACATGGCTGAAAAATAACTGAACATTTATTATGCATATACACATAATATATTGTACATAAAATATATGCCACACATACATATGTACATGAATTTTTGCTATTTTCTATTTTAAATAACTTTATACATAAATTCTATTGCCCATTCATGCTTCTTGACTTCCATCTTTTGGCATGTTTTTCCCTCCATTTCTGCCTATTTCCCCTTCTTTTATCTTTCATTCTCTAGTCTTTACAATTTTATTCCATGTTTGGGACTTTAAAACATATGATGACCCCAAGGGGATCAGATGAGGAATGTAGTAAGCCAGGGGAAGAAAAAACAACTTTAGCACTTAACTTGTTTTGAATCTGGAGCTAGTATTATTGTTTGACCAAACTTCACTCATCTTTCAAGTTTAGCAGTCCCCAGACCTCTATGAGTTCTTGTGTTCTTCCTTTCCCTTCCCCCCTCCACCCCTGGTTCCTCAAAGCCTAGCCACCATCACTCGGAGTAAGGGATAGCGATCAGGATGCTGCTTTTCAGCATCAGCTCTGCTACTTCATCATCTTTAGTTATTACTTTTGGGTGGCTTCTTTTCCTTCCCTGCTTTTTCAGGGAAGTTAAATAGACAATGATATTCCTGAATGACCCAAGAGTCTGTCTCTTATAAATAAGTACATAGCATTTAGCACAAATCCAGCCTTGAAGATGGATTTTTTAAAAGTGCATTTTTAAATTGCACTTTTTAAGTTGTCTTTTAAATTGCACTTTTTAAATTACATTTTTAAAAAGCATTATTGTTTTTTTATGAATCATTTGAGCAAAAGTTATTAACTGCTGTGTTTCTTGATAATGTCCTTGTCTGAAAGTGATGGAAAATATTGATGGAGAAATGGAGATACTCTGTGTGTATGTGTGTGTGTGTAAGTAAATAGTGTGGTATGGCAACAGTGAAAGTCATTTGTTGTTTCTTCCCTTTTTTTAAAAAAACACCTGGTTTTTCTGAACAAGTAAAATATCTTGTGGCATATTCTTAAGTAAGCTTAGGGAAATCAAGTGTTTATACAAGTCAGACTCAATGTATCCCAAACAGAATTCATCATCTTTGTTCCTAAATCTACTTGTCTTCCATACTTTTTAAAAAAATTTCAACAGTAAGTGCTATCATTCTTCCAGTTTCCTTGATGTTATCCTTGACTTTGCCTCATCCCCCATATCCAGTCACTTGCCAGATCTTGCCTTTTCTGCCTCTGTACCTTCTTTCACATCCTATACTTTGTCTGCATTTGATATTTGATAATACCTTGTTTCAGACCCTGGTTATCCCTTTTGTTTCAATCATTGCTCCCCCTGACTCACATCTCTCCCCACTTTAGTCCATCCTCCACGCTTCTGCCAAAGTTATTTTCCTTAAGTGTTTATCTGACCACATTGCTCCCCCTGCTCAGTCAACTTTAGTGATTTCCTCTTACCCCAAGAATCAAGCAGATTAGCTTCTGAAGGCCTTCACAATCTTGTCCTGAGCAAGCGTTTTAACCTCATTGTATGTTGTGTCTACTCCAGCATTCTGTGGTTCAAACTAGCTTCTCTCTGTCCTTCAAACACAACACTGTCTCCTGTCCTTGTGCCTTTGCATTGGCTGCGCCTCTTCCCTGCAATGTGCTTCCACTCAACTTCACCTCATAGAGTCCCCCCCATCCCTTCAGCCCTCAGCTCAAGCACCATGTCCTGCATGAAGGCTTTTCTTATCCCCTCAATTGCTAGTTGTCTCCTCCTCAAATTACTCAAACTACTCAAACCAAGTGGTACTTAACTACTCTGTAATGATTTTCATTATTCTTGTTTAACAGGGTGTCCCCAAAGTCTTAGTTCAGTAGGTTAAAACTGCATTATGACTTTTGAGATACCATATTCTGTATACTTATATATGTTTTTCTTCTCCTTCCTATTAGCATGTAAGCTTGTTGAAAGCAAGGATTGCTTCATTCGTTGTATTTGTGCCCCTAAAGCCTAGCACAATGTCTGGCATCTGGGTGCTTAATAAATATTTGTTGATGGATTGGTTGATTGATAGGAAAGTTTTAGTACTTGACTTTTTTATAAGAGTAGTTCAGTGTGCCCAAATTCCATAATCTTACTATTTTGAAATCATCATAATTGCAAACCCTTGCGGGAAGCAGCATGGTGTTGTACTCAGGGTGCTGGACTCAGAGTCACGAAGGTCTAGATTCAAATCTCGCCTCTCCTAGCTGTGGGATAAATAATAAGATCACTTTTCATTTATGAAGCTTCAGTTTTCTCATCTGCAAAACTGGAGGGTAATAATGCCTGCAATACCTGTCTCCAGGGGCTATTGTGGAAGCTAAAAGAGTTAATCAATTAAAATATTTTTCAAAATCAGAGTATTATGTAAATGTCAATTATTCCTCCACTGAGGAATTATCAATCCATTATCAATACAGCCAATCTTCTTTTACTATAGATCATAAGGCAACTGGGTAGCATAGTGGATAGGGCATCAGTTTTGAGTCAGGAAAACTAGAATTCAAATCTTGATTCACATACTAGCTGTCACATACTTGATTCACATATTAGCTGGGCAAGTCACTGTCTGCCTCAGTTTCCTCATTTGTAAAATGGGGATAATAATAGTCCTTACCAGGTTTATTGTAAGAATAAAATTTTGTAAGACACTGTAGAATTGCTGGTTTTTTTAATATTTATCTTCACATCTCCATCAGAAGTGAGAACCAAGGCTCTGTTTTTTTAATAAATATTTTTTGAATTGGACACATTCAAAATAGTACAATCAGAAAACATGAAGAGAAAGTTTTCCTTTTCCTATCCAATTGAAATATGTGTGCACAAAGGAAAGAGCACAATTTCTCCTATAAAAATAAGGTTTAATTTATCTCCTAAGGGCTGTCATTAGTGACTATGTAAACAGAAATGCCAAGATTTAGAGGGCAAGGCTACCCAGGTGAGCTTGGGATGGAGGCCCACAGGAAGTTGGACCTCCTTATTCTAAAGAATGGTTTAATTGGAACTCTTGTGTTTTCTGTAGAATAGAATTATTTTTAGTTTCTCTGCTTAATCTATCTTTGGGAAATTAATCCCAACATAGCAAAAACAAACATTTAGAGGGAAAGGAGCAACTAGAAAAAAATCTGATGTATAGCGACTTCTCTGGAAAGAAATATTATAGGAGATGTATTCACACCCATAGTTAGAACTGACTCCACGGATGTGGGCATGTAATTTCTAATAAATTATCTGTTTTCACTTCCTGACTCATTCCTTTGAGGAGAAACGAAGAAACTCAGGATTCCCACAAGTCTTGAAATGTTGTGAAATAGGGTCGGTATTGAAACATTTATGAAAGCTTTTGGGTGAAAGTGGTCCTGGGGGAGGAGTAACTATGAAATGTCTTGAAGTAATCCACAGGCTTGGGGACTGAGGACTGATGAGGCCAGAATATGGAGAATTCATGTAAAAAACTGGTTTTTATTCAAGGAATAATTCATTAATGAAATTTAAGATACTTTTCCTTTGGACAAGCTCAGGTACTAGTTCCAGTAAGAGTAATAAACTTTAGATATTTCAGAGATAATATATTACTACAGTGATCATGTTTTTATGAACTGACATTGGGTCTGACATGGTCTGGAAAAGTATATTTCCTGTTCTCTTTGCAAAGATTGTTTATATATATGTATATGAATATACATGCATACATATACATGCATATATGTATATATACATATATACACATATGTGTGTATATATACACATACGAAAAATATTCTGGAAAACTCAAGACTTGTAATTTTAACTATGCACATACTTGTACTTCCATATTGTTTCCTCTATTTTTGACAATATTTGGACTCTTGGACTATGGTTTTGGTTATGTGAATGAGCACTTTCATATGAGAAAGAAAAAGATTAAAGAGGGTCAAAGTGAAATTCCTATCAGTGGCCAATATATTACCACTTTGGATTCTTCAGTTAATTTTGCTGACTTTATTCTAAATGGATGTATTCTGCAGCATTTATCTCTTTCTAAAAATTTAACTTATTGGGCTAACGTTGTGAGATAAACATCTCATCTCTCCGAGAAGCCCTGGAGAGAGAAGTCATATAGTATTTCTGGAGACAATTCTAGTAACAAACCAATAGCAAAGAATTTGTGATAAAGAGTATTGCTTACATCTTTCAGTTTAGACTTTGGGGAAAAAATGTGTTTTTTGCATAGAGCCTTTTGGCACATAAAGAAAGGGAAAGTTATGGTGATGATGATGATGATGATTATGGTTAATTATTTTTGTCCTGGTAACAGTAAAGGCCAGTTGTAGAGTAGAAAGCTGACCTTGGAGTCAGGATGATCTTGCTTCAAATACTGCTTCTGACACTTACTAGTTGTGGGACTCAAGGCAAGTTATTTGAACCTCTTAATACCCTAGGCATCTCTGTCTGTCTGTCTGTCTGTCTGTCTGTCTGTCTGTCTGTCTCTCTGTCTCTGTCTCTGTCTCTCTCTCGACACCTTTCCCCTCAGTAAGGTTAAGTGACTCTTCCCCAGGGTCACACAGGTAGTGAGTATCTGGGGTAATATCTGAACACAGGTCCCTCTGACTGCAGGACCAGTGTTCTCTCCACTGTACCACCTAGCTGCCCCCTATTTTTTTTTTTTATTAAAAACAGAAACACATTATTTTCTAAAATGATAAAAGAAGCACATTTACTATACAAGCAATAATGTACATAATGGAGAATGATACACAAATTAGAATAAGCTCAGAGGTAAAGAACAAAAATGAATAAAAACTAAAAATTCAATAAAAAAACCAAAATACTTCCTCACTGACAGTTCTCTAAGACTGTAATTTACCAACAAGGTGCCGATGTGGTAGTCAACCAGTTAACATTTATTAAGTGTCTACTGAAGCTCTTGAAATCCTTGACATTTTTAATCCTTGGATCTTATTAGTGATCTTACACTGAGCTATCCAGCTTTCTAGGACTCATTTTCCTCTCGAATCACATAAAGGATTTGGACTCAAAGACCTCTGAAGGACTTGTCACTTTTTGGCTTTGGATACTTGTGGGTGCACTTACGGTGTTCACTAGACACTCTATGCCTCAGCTTCAGGCAGAGTCCACGGAGGGGCCTCTAGTGAAAATGCTTTTCATTTTCAGTGCCCAAGTTCCATTTAATAACTGGCTTAGAGTTATTGTCAATAGTAAAAGTTTCTCTTTCCCTCCCAGCTTAATTTAGTTATTTTTTCCTTTTGCTCATTAAAAGGACCATTCCCTGACTACTTCTTAAAGAGACCTGTTCACTCAATGGGTGTTACCTCCCTCTAAGTGAATACCTGAAAAGGCTAAGGTCTCCCAGTGCATCCTGGGTCATCTCCAGTCATCCTGATGAATATCTGGTCACTGGATTCAGATGGCTCTGGAGGAGAAGTGAGGCTGGTGACCTGCACAGCCCTCCCTCACTCAGAACAAAGTCCAGTACAAGTCATATCATCATTTCTATGATGTCATGGTCTTCTTTGAAAATGAAGGATGAACACAACAACTATGTTCCTGCCACCATTCTAAAAGCACCTAAAGGTCACACAGAAAGGCAAAAACATTCCCTGCCCTCAAGAAACTACCCATATGCTGGAGTATAGCATGCAAACAATAGACGACTCTATCTGAACAAGATACATACAGAATAAACTAGAAATAACCACAGAGGGAAGGCACTACCATTCAAGGGACTGGGCAAAGCTTCTTGTAAAAGGTGGGATTTTAGCTGGGACTTGAAGGAAGCCAGAGATGATATGAGACATAGAAGGTTAGAGTTCCCTAACCTGAGAAAAGGACCAGTCTGGTCCAAAATTAGATATATAAAGCCAGGATTGAGTGATTATTCTTTTATCTATTCATCCATTAAGCTTTTAGTCTACACCTACTTAATATTCAAAGTACTGAGACTATACAAAGATAAAAATGAAACATCCTTTTTCCACTAGGCTTGAATCCTGTGATAAATTTTCAGAAGATATTTCTGTTGTACAGGACTTTTACAAGTCATACAACCCATTCCAGTCATTCCACAGCTAGGACTGGCATCTTCTTGAGGACCACAGCTAGCTAGCGGATACGGTTAGATCAGGCAAACCATTACTTAACAGGAACTAGATTAGTCAACAATTAGTCAACAGTTAACTGTCAATAATTCATGAGTTCCCCTCGAAGAAAAAAGCCTTAGAAGTTTGAATTTCAGGGATATTCCTGGTCACAATGGATAGTGAACAACCTTCCTACCACTAGGTGGCACTATGACTTCATGCACTTGTGGGTCCATTTAACTGGATAGTTTAACATAAAGGTCTGGTTTAGTATCACTAGCGATATTATTAATAATGCAACAATAATGCCTCATGTATTAATTTCAAGGTACCACTATTTCACATGTACTCATGCACACATTTCTCAGACTAAAACACAAATGTATGCAAATAATTATGCATCCACTCAAGTTTTTAAGGTTTTTAAAGGCCTGTTCTCACAACAATCCTATGAAACTGATAGTACTAGGATTATTTTTCTCACTTTAAAAAGGGAAGAAACAAAGACTCAGATATATTAAGTCACTTGACCATGATTCTGTAATTAATATCAGAATCAGGACTCAGAATTAGGTTTCTTAATTAGGATACAATGTTCTTTCCACTACCACCCACTGCCTCAGGTCTAAAAACCATGAATGGGACCTAAAAAAAAGCAGAAGCAGAAATTTTAAAAAAGTGAGGGATTCTTCTTTCGTATAAAAGAGCTTAGCACAATGCCTGGCACATAGCAGGCACTATATAAATGCCTATTCCCTTCTTCCTCTTCCATTCCTCCCACCCAGATCTATTACTGTTTTTTAAAGTTGTAATAAGAATGTGTGTCTCTTGGGAAATGTTGAGTAGGTTTGATACAGACAGATGCTTATATGATCTTATGCAAGTTGTTTAACTTTGTGGGTTTCAGTTTTTTCATTTATAAATGGGGACGGTGTTGGACAAGATGTCTTTTGAAGTTCCTTTGAGCCCTAAAATCACGATCCGAAGAAATTAAACAGATCTTTGAATCATGGAAGTATGACATGGATAAGGAAAGAGGAGTGAAAGTGGTAGGATATAATTCTTAATATCTGTGGTGCTTGCTGATTAAATGACCGAAGGAAGAATCCTGGCTCTACCACTTATTATGTATGTGACATTGGGCAAATTGCTTCATTTCTCTGGGTCTCAGGTTTTAAAATAATAAAAAACATTAACAATAATAATGATAGTAATAATAACTAGCATTTATGTAGTGTATTAAGGGTTGAAAAGTACTTTACAAATATTATTTTATTAAATTCTTATAATAGCCCTTCATGTAGATACTATTATTACCTTCATTTTACAAATTAGGAAACTGAGGTTGAGAAGTTGAATGATTTGCCCAAGTCCAATAGCTATTAATAGTCTGAGTCAGGATTTCGATTCTTGTCTTCCTGACTAAAAGTTCAACAGAACTTCACCATGGCTTCATCTGGCTCACTAGGAGAAATGGACTAGATGACCTCTAAGATCCCTTTCACCTTTGAACCAGTGTTCCTTATGCTGTTTAGAGCCATAAGGTTTGGACAGGTAGGCTTCAAGAAGACAATTTGTTCATGCATTTTGACTATTTTGGGGTTTCTTACTGTGCCCAGGAAAATTTTACTCCCTTTCTAGAGACATCATCCTCTTGCTAGATGAATACAATAGGCATCAGAGTGAATATATGATCACTTTATAGGGATCACTTGTCCTTTCCCAGGTATACAAGGGCCCTAACTACCTTTACCAAACTCCTATTTCCTGACATTCCTTCCCTGTCTCTTTTAGAGACAAATCCTTGAGTCCCATTAACATTCCTAGCTCCCTCAGTGGTCTGGTACTGTGAAAATTTGTCCTGCCTTCAAGGAGATGGCCACTTGACTTTGGATATAAATACTGTGAAGCTTGAAGTGTTTTTGTAATAAACTAGTTTTTGTTTTCAACGATAAATGGTGGGCATGAGGCACCAGATAATGTTGTTATATGCATTTCAAAACAGCATTCAGAAATTCAATTCAGAGTGACTTATTAGGTACCTCATATGCAGGTCCCAAGAATAAAAAGATAGAAAAATTTAAAAAATAGGAAAAGAAAGAAGACTCTCAAAGAGTTTGATCAGAACAACTCTAGAGCTAATACTCTGGGTGCAGCGGAAGGAACACTGAGAGTTAGGGTTATTGGATTATAGTCTTAACTTTGCCCCTGCCCAGCTTCATGGTTGTAGACATCCTATACCATTTATTTGAGATTTCAGTTTCCTGGGTTAGACTAGGCAATCTTTAAGGGCCATTTCCACAAATAAAATTTTATGATTATATTACTGTCATTTAAAGTCTGAGTAGGACTACATATAGCCATCAATTCTGGGATGCTGGTATTAAATCCTCCTCTTTCATACGTTTCTTAAACAGAGGACACTTCGAATTGCTCTGTTGGATTCTTGTGCCCTCTGAATAATTCTATCGTTAACAGAAAGAGGTGCCTGTTTAGGATTTCAAAGCCAAAGGAGAATTATAACAACAGTAATAGAAACAATAATAATAGTAATGATAGCTAGCATTTATATAATACTTTACAATTTGCAAACTCCTTTGAAAACATTTCTATCTTAACATACAAGGAGAAAAATGAAATATACAGCCCCAGCTTTTAAGAGCTTATATTTTTGTTTTAAATAACATCTTACAGAAAGAAGGAACTCTGCTGCGCTAAATTCACTTTAAAATAGTATTCATTATATCATTTATTTAATTTCAATCCAGCAATCATGAATAGATATAATCAGTCAGAAGATATTTTGATCTTGGTGTACGTTGTACAGAGGCATCCATTTAAAATAGAATAACTTAAATTCAGTTCAGTTCAGTTCACCCAACATTTATTAAATATTATAAGATGACTTATACAGCATTGAGTTGGGAAGACCTGAATTCAAATCCTGCCACAGACATTTACTAGCTTTGTGATCTTGGACAAGAGACTTAACCTCTGTTTGTCTTAATCTACTGGAGAAGAAATGGTAAATCACTTAAGTGGTTATGGCTCACATGGATCACAAACCATGGGGTGGGTCCATGGGGTGGGTCATGAAGAGTCAGATATGCTTGAATGACTGAAAAACAACAAAGTGCTAAGTATTGTGCTGGCTGCAGAAGATAGAAGAACTAGAGCCTCTGCCTCAAAAGAGTTTACATTCTAGTATGTACAGGGTACACAACGAAATAAGTGTACAGTGTGTACCGTATAAATTCAAAGTAGAAGAAAAAAATCCACTTGCATTTTGGGAGACTGTGGAAGTATATGCCTAATTAATTAAGTGATAATTTTAGGAAGTCTAAAATAAATTATCCACATTGTCTATCCTCTGGTATTTGAAAGAAATGAAAAATATTTCCATTACTATCCAATTCAATTCAATTTAAGAAACACTTATTAAGTACCTATCATATACAAGGCATTCAGTGCTAGGCATTGGAGATACAAAATCATTGATACAAGCCTTAGTTTAAAGGATGTCATGTTTTATTAGGGAGGAAGAAAACATACATAGGTGACAGATACAGGGAGAATGACATAAGTACAAACCACTTAAGAAATGTGTTCTGAGAAATCTGAGAAGAAAAAGATCTCCTTCACCTGGGGAAGGGGGTGGAGGGGAGAAAGAAGAGAGTGTCAGCAAAGACTTCATACTATCCAAGCTGGCCCTTGAAGGAATGGGGCAGGAGCACCAATAGAATGTTAACTAAGGCATTTTGATGGAAGGATCAAGTTTTCTAACTAGAGTAAAGTTCTCTTTTTATTAGAATAGGTTTAGGATACGGACATGCAGTAAAAAAAAAAAAAATAAAAGAATTTATAGGAGAAAATGGAGATGGGTCCTTTGTCCTAAGATTTTGGTTGAGAAAAATTGTATTCTTTTGGAATAATAGTGGAAGACTGAACAGGGAATAGAATACAATCAATTCTCAGCTTTTGCAGAGGTAATGTTCTTAGGAAATGGCACAAAGGTAAAAGACCTTAATATTGATGTATTGAACCTATAGAAATAAGAGGGTAGTTAGGTTTCCAAGACCAACAAAAACTAGAGAGTGCTGAAAATACACTTTTATGAATATAATTCTTTATAATAAAACATTAATTCTGATAATATGCATTGTTTCTAAAACAGTAACCATGGAATAACCTATAAAATGCACTTCACAAAATGAAATTGTTAACATGCAGTGCATTCTGTGACCTTTTGTGCTAACATCTCAAAAAAAGCCCATTGATTTCAAACAGTATTCACCTTTCATAAAAGATGAAATCTACAGTACCATTAATACCATACCGTAAATAAAATTCTTAAAGCTAAAACAGTTTTTTCATCTGAATTTTATCTTCTACATGTCACATGGTTGCATGAGGGCACTGTACTGTATAAAACTAATCATCTGTTAACACCAAACTCATGGTTGACAGTGGCTGTAGACATTCTGGCATGAAGTGTAACACTTTTATTTTCTCACTAAGCTGCATCACTGATTTTGCATGCTTGGACTTACAACCCAAAGGACTGGCACTAGGCATTTGGGGCATAACTGCAAAACTTGAGTTTTCAAGGTATGCAATAAGGTATATAGTGTGGCAGGGTGAAGATCAGTGAAACACAGCTGCTCCACAACGTTGCATGATTCATGCCTTTCTCTACTGTGCATAGCCTTTAATATGCATGGTTGCCAGTGCAAAAGTGAAAATGAAGTTACTAATAAAATCACAGGAATGCTTAAAGTTAAATGTCTTCTTCATCTAGTTGACCAAAGTAGAGTTTAAATTTACCCAAATGTTCCTAAGTATCTTTCACATGTTAGTTACTAATAGAACTGACATTTCTGTTAGAGTAGTTTCGTGAAATTGGGTCCTTCATTTGTCTATCTTAGTTTCCTCAACTGTAAAACAAAAGTAATAATTACAGATACTTCCTAGGGCTGTTCTGAGGATAAAGTGAAATAATATATATAAAGTGCCTGATACGTAGTAGGCTCTTAATAAATGTGTATTTTGTTCCCCATCCCTCACTTCAGGTGTGTACTCACAAGTACTTTAGGTACTTGAGTCCTAAGGATAGAATATTTCTTCAACACTTAAAGAGCATTTTAAATGTCATTAGGGTAAGGTGTCTATCCATCAAAATAGAACAAAATCTGTCATGCCTCTTAGCAGCCAATTTTATGAATGACCATAACCAAAACCAATGATCATTTAAGAGCCAACTCTTAGATCATGAAATTTTCCACATTTAGATAGGGTAGGCCCCAGAGGACATTCCAAGGGCGCATACTCAACCTCTGTGGCTTGATGGAACTTACCAGAGCATGCATATCACTGGCATAGGCCTTGAGAACCCAGCACCAATTTTGTGCCATGAAGAGACAATGGCCTAGTACTAGGGAAAGGAAACAGTGGGTCACAATTTCTCAATTTCTCTCCCCCCAATGTCTTAGAATCTTGGAGTTGGATTAGAAACCATTTAAGTCAATCCTTCCTTTTACAAAATGAAATTCAGTATAGGAGATAGTAATTTGTCCCAAATCACATAGCTTGTTAGTTAGTTAGTTAGTTAGATTGAGGGTTAGAGTCTAGTTTTCTTGCCTCCCAGTCCTTTTGATGTTTAACCCCCAAGATGCCAGTTGATTATCTGTCTTCAGAGTTCAGTATTTTATGTTTCATTCTGTTAAATATCTTTTAATATATCTATATACAATAAGAGAGTTCACCTATTATAATGTTTGCAGTCATGTATGTTTATGTATAAGTCATAAATGCTAAACATGTTTTTTGACATGGTGCAGTACAGAATCATAATCCATGCCTAATGTAAACTCAATAACTTCTAATAGAAAATTCCAATTAAGATACAAGTAAAGTGAGAGAGTGAGGCCTTTAAGTCATTATACACAATATAGCATCCTATTCATCTAAAAGAAATGCTGAGTCAAAAGATGAGGATTCTAGATTTAGAGCTAAAAGGGACTTTTGATATCATGAAGGCCAGGGGTTCTTAACCTTTTTTTGTGTGTCTTGGACCCCTCTGGTAGTCTGGTGAAGCCTATTGACCGATTCTCAGACTGTTTTTAAATACATAATACAAAATACATAGGATTAGAAAGGAAATCAATTACATCTAAGTATAATTATCAAAATATTTTGAAAACAAATTCATAGATCTCAGGTTAAGAACCTTTTGTTTGGGCCAGTCCTTTCATTTTATAAATGAGAAAACTGATACTCATAAAGATGATGTGACTTATTCATGGCATATAAGTGACCAGAGCTAGCAAAGCTGAGATTCAGTCCGTCTTTTCAGTTCCATTCCAACCTTCTTTCCCTTCTATGTGTGTCCAAAGCCCTTGAAGGTATTTGAATTTTGTAACATGAAAATGCCATTGATAGTCTGTCACTGAGCGCATTTCCCTTTTAATTTATTTCTCTTGATCTCTTGTTCCCTAATATGATTCTGTTCTTTGTACCAATGACCCAGCAACATGAATTTGCAAAATAGATTTGGCCACCAAGAGTTTTAGAATGTTACTTTGTTCAAGACATCAGTGTTAACTGAAATATGAGTTACATTGTTACTGGTCAATTTGAAACAGACAAATAGAAACTGACTTTAAACCCTGAATATCAAGGATCCGTAAGGTTCATGATTCTATTTTACTAATAAATGGAAAAATACAGCTCAGACCATAATAAAATATTAAGCTGGATAAGAGGACACTGAACTGTTAGAAAACTAAGAGTTCCCTGGCTGTAAAGCTAATTGGTTTAAACAAAACAATAGTTTGGAAGGAGTCATGTCAAGGCCTGGTTGACAAACTTCCCAACTGAACTTCCCCCTGGATCAGTTAGAAGTACCCAAGAGAGTGAGCTAACTTAATAGGACTGCTTTCTTATAGGAACACCCAGAAAAGTCCCTGTTTATAGTGTGGAGAAAAGTCTACCACTAAAAGACCAGTATTAGAAATGGCTCTTAGGTTCACTTCATGGCAAAGGAGGGCAGGCTGACATCCTGCCATTTTCCTCTAGGATGTAAAGAATAAAAGGAAAGATAAAAGTCTTTGAGAAGGATCTCTAGAACTAAATATCTAATGAAGTTGCCAACACTGAGTGTAGTTCAGGAGGATCATTATTAGCCACCCACCATTACTATTTTCTAAGTGGAAGGGGTACCATACTAGGTTGCCTGGAGAGGGACAAAAGAAGCAGAAAACCAGGCTCATGTGCCCTTAGATATCTTACAGTCATGAAGGATACCAGCCAAATACATGCAAAGCAGACAAAGAAACACAAACCAAGAAAATTTATGAATGTGATTGCAGAGAACTTTTTATGTACATATATACAAAAATAAGGTCATGTTGACAGGACATTGAATTTATGGAATAAGTAGATGTGGTGACATATAAACTTGGAAGGCTTCATGAAGGAGAATCTTTATTCTAGCATAACACCTGGTATATAATAAGTGATTAATAAATGTTTCTTAAATTATTGGCCAGACTTTTAAAGGAGAGTAGAGTTATTTGCAAGTATATAGGTTGAGAATGGTGTTGTGGATAAAGAGTTGAACTTGAAATCAGAAAGACAGCAGCTCTCTGAGACTTTCAGTTATAGAAAAATTATCAATATAGAGATGAAATCATGGTCAGTATCCCTCCCTTCCCCCCCAAAAAAGGCCACCAAAAATCAAAATAGATTGAAGAGAATAAGTAGTGTGTGTGGGTGGTATACAAATTCCATTCAGTGAAGCAGAGTTTGAAGAGAGAAGGTGAGGCACTCAGGGTTCCTTTATTTTGAAGACTGTGGGAACCCTAAGATTTGGTACTGTGGCTTTGGAGGTCATTTTATGAGGCTATTAGTAGGTCTTGAAGTACTTACTTGCAAGTTTGGATTTCAAAGCTATTGATTACTGGAAGTTTTAGAGTCAATATTTGGGAGACAGCACAGCATAGTGGAGTAAACACTGGCTCTAAAGTGGATCTGGGTTCAAATCCGGCTTGCTTACTATCTGTATAGCCCTAGCAAAGTGACAGCTTCAGTTTTTTCATCTGTAAAATGAAGGAGGTTGGACTAAATGGCTCTCAGTTTCCTTCCAACTCTAAAATTTTTAGAAAGTGATTCTTGCTGTTGCACTATATGTGAGATGACTTAGAATGGGGAAAGGCTGTAGACAGAGAAGCTGTCCAGGAAACCTTTTCAGTGGTCCAGGTGATCTGGGCCTGTAACAGGAAAGGGTCCATAGAGATGAAAAGGAAAGAATGAATTACAGGAGCGTAACGAAAGAGGAAACCAAGTGAGACTCCGTGATGAATTGGATCTGGTGAACAAAGGAGAGAGGATGATGTTAACATGGTGAGTCAGTAGAGCCAAGAGGAGAGTGGTGTCTTTGACAATAAAATAGAAATTAGAACCTGCGTGGGGAATGGGGTGGGAATGATAAAGGAATCTAATTTTTTTTAATGTATAATCTGGAAATCAAATTGAAACTTCCCTCTATTTGGCATATGGAGGAGAGTGAAAGACATGGAACTAGAGAGTGAATTGACATCAGCTACTGAAAGTTATGTAAAAGCTTATCTAATTTTCTTGAACATTATGAGTCTGTCCAGTTGCCCTGGGAATCTCATGTGGGCAAATAGACTAATTCATAAAGTTTTTGGCATTCCTATTTATGATCTGAAGTGGATCTTCCATAAATCAAACTTGTATTGTGAGGTTTTGGCACTCCCTAAACAGAACATATAAGTATAGGAACCAGTTGAAACATAGAGATAAAATAAGTGAATTTATTGTATGGATCCTTGAAAAAGAGTCATCTAGATCAGGATTTCTTCACTTGGGGTCTATAAACCTGTTTTTAAAATATTTTGATAATTATATTTCAATATCAATTGGTTTCCTTTATAATCTTAAACATTTAACAATATTGTTTTGACAAAGTATCCATAGGCTTCACCAGATTGCTAACGGAGTCCATGATACAAGAAAAGTTAAGAACCCCTGATTCAGATCACTGAAACTTTTTTTTTTCCCAGAAGAATCAAAAGACACAGAATTAGCTTATATTTAATCTGGTTCTCTTCCTCCAATTGGTTCCCGAACATTGCGAAACAGTTTCTGTTTTGTAATTGTGAAAATTCATCTTTAATTCTCAAATATAGCAGGTTTATCTGTGTTAGTTGAATTCTTATATGTAGCACTATTTGTTAATTCATTCAGCGAGCATTCATTAATTCTCTGCTCCGTGCCAGGCTCTGGAGTTACAGAGACAAAAACCAAAATATTTACTGCATTTACAAAGTTTACCTTTTATCTGTAATCATAATGGGTTATCCAAAATGGTTTAAATTGAGCCAACAAACAAAACTTTCTGTTAATAAATTTCACTTTAACTTTCAATATCTATGATGACATCATAGACTTATGGAAAGCACCACAGAATGCCAGAGTTGATGATCATCTGGTCTAGTCTAACATCCAATGCAGAAAAACATTCTGCCACATCTATGTCAGGTGATCCCCCATCTTCTGAGTAGATTGCAAATTCATGACCTAGATATGTTTTGAAACTTTTGGGGGGTGGTGGTAGTGGGGAAGGTCTACAGAACAAGGATTTCAGATGATTACAGAATAGAATTAGTTATGGTTATTTCTGAAGGAAATAAACAAAAAGCATAAGACAGTTAAAATGATGCAATTTCTCTTTGGAACTCCTGAGGTTGATGCAGCTTTGTTGTTGACACAGTGATGATGATGATGATGATAGCAAATCTCAGGTGGTTTCACTTAGACGTGAGAACATAAGAAAAGGGTCTGGAAACACTGCAAGCCAGAGTCTCGAAAGGAGGTGATAATTATAGGAATCAAATAGTTTGGACAGTTTGGAAATTTTGACTACAAAAGGGAAGAAAGCAAAGCAAATTCTGACCTGCGGACAAAAATATCAATTGCATATATGTAAGGCACTGATAGGTTGTAAGTTAGAAGCAGGTATATGTCAGAACACTATATAGGAAACCAGTGAGGTCATCCTTGGAAAGCTGAGAAAGTAGCTATTCACCTTAATTTAAAAACAAATGAACAAGGTACAGCAGGGGACCAGAGAAGTGTCCAAGGGATCCAGGAGTTTTGTTATTCTAAAGGCTTCCAGAAATCAGCTTTGTATTCTCTGGACGAAAGGGCATTAAAAGGGGCCTCAGTGAACTATATACATAGTATTCTCTTTCTTGGCTGTCAGAGTTTTATTTAATAAACTGTTTCTTTGGTATAATTCCAATCGCACAGCTCATAAATGCCGGCTTTCTTTCTTTAAAAAAAAAAAAATGATGGTCTCTCCGAACTACTATAAAATGTAAAAACAAAGGGGATATGCATTTAATGAAACTATAAAAATGGTATAGGCACCAAAAACCTTTGGGGGACACTTTACACATTGATTTGTGCCATACTGTCATTCCTCAATAAACACCAGTCACAACGGAGTGTGTGTGAGAAGTAAAATAAGAGAAACAGAGAAAACCCAAGGAGCAAATTGCGGGGGGAGGGGGGGGAACAACCCGTAGCCACAAATATTCCATCCATTGTCATGCGTCTTTTCGTAGTCAGTGGGATGAAGTTTCCCTTTATTTATGAGAACTGGAAATGCCTTCCTCCAGACTGGGCAGCCGGCTACCTGATCCTTTCTCTATGAATGAAAACCTCATTTCACAGGGAATAAAATGATGAGAAGCATTGAACAGATTTCCGTAGCTTGCTTTCACTTGAGAAGAATCGCCAAAATTTAATAGGCTGCAAACAAAGTATCGAATCGTTCTCAAAGGGAGGCTCGGTTCTGTGAGCTAATTTTGCACTCCAGAGCCTCCTGCAGCTTTCTGCTTATGCATGGCTTGGAGGGAGCGATCGGACTAGCTGAGGGCTTCCTGGTTGTATTAGCATAGCCCAGCCCACTTCCAACACACGCCCAGCACTACCTCATTAACCACTGGGATTGTAGCCAAAAGCATAAGGCACTACAGTGAATATAAGGGAGAAATTACTGGATAGAGAGCCATAGGCTAACTTAAGGCTAGACCTATTACTTTTAAAAGAACGTTAACATGTTACACTAACAAGGGGCCATTTCTCCATTGCCTTCAGATGAGGATGCAAGGCTTAAATGCATATTTGGAGTTAAATTAATTAGCCACCCCAAAGCCAACCAGAACTCAGCTCCAGATATTTAAGTGTTTCCCTTAATCTCTCTCTCTCTTTCCTTATTTTCTTTTCCTTTAGCTTTGACATTGTTAAGCACTGAAAAAACTGGAGGCTGGCACTGAAGGGAGGTGTGCTTGAAACGACTTTGCTGAAGAAGAAACTTTTGGGAGGAGGGGATCTGGAAAATGACAGGAGTGAAGAGAAAAAAGAATAGTGTGGTATGGAGGAAGATAAACTCCTTCCACTGTGCAGACATTAAACAGTGGTGTCTAAGGCGGCTGCCAATTCTGGAATGGGCACCATGCTACAACTTGAAGGAAAATTTGATTCCGGATACAGTGTCGGGGATAATGCTGGCAGTCCAGCAGGTGACACAAGGTAAAGTAACCTTATTTGATTTTTTCCCCCATCTTCTGGAAACCAGCTTTCCCTTTTATCTCCTGGGTATTGTGAAGAGACCAACTATTAAAAATGCAGCTTAAATAATACAGTTAGAAAATAACAAGTGGGCATCTAATTTGTTTTTGGGAAATAAGCACCTGGTAATAATTTGACTGTGAATTCAGTACATTAAACTTAATTTTTACTTTCTCATTTTTGAATCTGTTTTAATAGTTTGTGAGGATATATATGTATATATATACATATATATGTGGATATGTATATAATATACAGTGTTTATGAAAATTAACTTTGTAAATTATGAAAAAACAGTGAATCAATGTCTATCAGTGTTAGAGCTTGAGCTTGCAGATAAGGTTGTCTCATCCCAGTAAGTCAAGCTGTAAACACTTCCTGCCTTGAGATGTTATTTGCAAACATTATTAGTAGCACCCAATTACCTGTTGCAGCCCTGAGATTTGCTGTGAGCGAGCAGCAGGGTTTTCAGCACATAAAGGAGGCTTACTGCCAAGATTATTATTTGCAAAGAGAATCCTGTGCGTCTCCAGAGCTTGGGTTTCATTGTGTATGTTGATTTAATTCTGTATCACATTACCTAAGCCATCCATTTCTCAGGGAGTAATTTAAACCAAGGGAGCAGCCTTGTTCTAGCTGTTCCAGAGTCACTATTTGGATTTATCCTGGTAGCTCACAAGGTAAAATGGAAAGAATATTTTTTAAGACAATTGAATGGTCTGTGGTTATTGACTAATCCAGGTAACAAGGTTCTGCCAGCTGTGAAGAAATTGGGAAATCTAAAGGCTTTCTTACTGTAAAAACATATAGAGCTGTTTGTCTGGCTCAGATTCTGTATGTATGTAGTTCTTTATAGTTTCACAGACTTGCTGGTCCTAACTATTATTCATACTGCTAAATTATAAGCACTCCTTTAATTGAATTATTCTGTAGCTGGAACCAACTGGTTTGTGTAAGTATTTGTGTTTTTAGGGTAATTAGGAACATCTGCACTGGCATGCTTCTATTCTAAGAACCGTAATACTGCTGTGCTCTTGAGAATCATTTTCTTTTTTGACTGGCTAGTCCTATAACATAATTCTAATTACCATTGGGTTAATACTGATCTTTACTGATTTTTCAGAATGGATGAATAAAAATATGTTCTGTGTTATGGGTAATAATATTAAGTGCTAGTGGGAGCAGTCAGTTATCCATAGGTTTAGTTAAATTGCCCTTCAAAAGCAATTGAGCCCGACCAATCAAGGTACAGTAGAAAGAATGCTCACAAATCCCATGTGTGACATTATTTGCCTTTGTGCCTTAACCATCCTAGATCTTAGTTTCATTCGCTGTAAAATGAGGGGACTTCTAAGATGCCTTCTAGATCTGTGATTCTATTGGTTTTTATATTTTGAAAACCGAGGTGATCAAACTCTTTCCCAGATGATTTTAGTATATGTATTTATATCCTTCTGCTTTAATTTGATGGGAAAGGATTGGGGGAGGGGGGGTCTATTTTCTATTTTTTTTTAAAGATGGTCTAATTAGGGGAAAGAAAAGACAAGGATAGAAGTTTAAGAGATGCCATGCTCACCTGTCCTGAGGAACATTTTCCCTTTTTCCTCTGGTTGTCACTGGCATAGAATTGGATTCTCATTTTCTTGGGGTGGATGGAGGGGATTTGGTTTGAGAAAACAGCATGGCAAAACAACCAAACCATAAAAAGATTCAGTTGAACTAGTCCCAGTGTGGTTCTCATCTGAGAAACATAAAAAGTCAGTGAGGTGTGGGAAGATTCTAGAATATGACATTGTGGGTAATGGAAGGGAAAGACCAAGTGAGGAAGGGGAAGGCATGTTGTTCTAATTAGCAAGGAAATCATTCTTTCAAAAAGTTCACAGCAATTTAATCTGTTTGGGGGAATGCCTCCTTAAACAACTCAACTACTTAATGGATAATCAATCGATTTGAGTCAAACTAAGTCAATAAGTATTTATTAAGAGCTTGCTATATGCTAGGCTGTATGCTAAGGTTTGGGAATATGAATAAATGCAGAAAGATTTAATCCTTGCCCTCAAAGAGCTTTTTACTAGCAAAAGACAACACATAAAAGAGAGCTGAAGAGAGGTGTGTGGAGGGGGAGATATGAAGGTAATGAGTGAGGGAGAAACGGGAAAGAAAATCTAGAGTCGAGAAAGTCTGATGATGATATGGTTGGCATGAATGAATGAGACAGGAATGAAGACATTCAGCAGGATTTAGGGGAAAATCTCCAAGTGCCTCTTTAAAGGTCTCACAAGAGAGAAAGACTAAAAAAAAGCCCCCTGAGTAGGAGTTTGGTACTGGTGCCCTAAAGAATTGCAGAACATGTAAAAATGTAAATAACCTGAGAGGAAGAAACATGTAATGGCAAGAAGAGATGGGGAGGGAAGTGAGATACTTTAGTGGTGAAGTGTTTAGCTATGAATCAGGAGGTCCTTGGTTCAAATCTGGCCATTTTCATTTCTTTAAGAAAGAAAATTAAAAAACAGTATGAAGTGGAAAGAAGTTAGTATTTGGAGTCAGATGACTAGAGACCAAGTCTTGACTCTGGTCCACATTCTCTGAGCCTCATTTTCCTCATTTGTAAATTGAGAGGGTTAGATTAGATAACCTTTTAGGTCCGTCTAACTCTAAATCAAGTCGTTATGAATGACCTTTTATGATTTTGTGGGTGATTACCCTGCTCTGAAGCCAAACTCTTTGAGTTTGATGTGAATCATCAATGCCTGTATTACTTGGCTTTCCAGGATATAAAGTGGCTAAAATCAATAGAATTACTAGCTTCTCTTTCCCCTAAGTCTCTTTCCCCACTGTGTTCTCTTATCTTTTTCTTTTCTTCCTCAACTCAACGCAATTTAATTTGAAAAGAAGCCTTACTCTTCCTGATATGTCAAAGTTAGGAGACAAAAACAACACTGTATAGGTTTTTCAAAATTGAGAAGGCACAACTAGTGACGGACAGTTGTCTCTGCTTTGTCAAGTCACAAAATATATCCTCTTTCAAACTCCTTTGCATTCAGTCTTTTCCAGACCTTACAGCTGTAGTTATAAGAATTAAAGACAAAGTGATGAGAAAAAAAATCCAGCAGGGAATAATGCAAACAAAGAGCCTAGATCTCATGAGCTTCTCATTATGTGAATCAAATATTGGCAATCAATGCCTGTTCTATTTTTTCAGGAAAGTAAATTGAAAAAAAATCAAGGGGGACAAGTGGGGTGAGAATCTTAACCATGACAAAAGTCATCCTTCTACTCACTGAAATTCACGCATCACTAAAGTACTCCCCCTCCAATGCTTCGTTGTGGTGTGGAGGTGACCCTACATTCTTGAGGCCATGCCAATGGACTGCAAGCTCCGGTAGTTCCTAACAAGCTTGAAAGGCTTCCAGTATCGGAGTGGTAATGGATTGTGTATCTGTCAGTAGAGGCCAGGCCTTGTTAAGTACAGAGAAGTTTGCCACCAGAACATTGGTCCCCAGCTGATGATTTTTTTTGGCCATACTATCCATAGCAGAATAGGAGGGGTTACTATTTGCATCAGTGGAGGGAGTACCCACATCAATGAAATCCTGGATCACTTAATAAAAAAAATTCTTAACAACTTTGTAATTATGTGATATAAAAACTTGTCTCATACTTCTTTCTGTAGGAATGTAATTAAAATAGACTATATGTATGTATGTATGTATATAAAGCTATACAGTGAGAAGGGGGAAGGAAGGAGGAGAGAGGGGACAGGGCACTAAATCTTCCCCTAATTCTTCACCTGAATCTTCTAACTATAAATTTCTTAGTGTTTTCCCACAATTCACCTAAAAGTTCTATTGTAATGATCCTTTGAAAGCTCTCCTGTTTTACATACTAAGGAGAAGCCATGTTTCAAGAGAGGCCATGAAAAAGAAATCCTCACTATGTTTAAGTACTTCTCAAATATTGTTGTGTTTTTTTTTTTTGCATATTCTCTGCTTTGAGCATTTGAGAGCTTTCCCTGACATAGGATCAAATGACAATTGCTGACATTTATTGATACACCCTGATGAAAAGAGCTGGTTTTCTACACCTTAACCCATCAATCCTGCCATAAGGCAGCCAGCAGTCATAGGTTTTACCACAGCATGCATTCATACAGCAGAATAAACTAGCAGAGAATAGGTTTGACTCCACTAGGTCACATTACCAGTAACCCCATCAGTCAATCAGTCAATTAACACATATTTATTAAGAGCTAGAAACTGTTCTAGACACTGGACAAAGAAAGATAAACAAGGAAGGAAGGAAGATGTATTGAAAGAAAGAAAAGAATGAAGAAAGAAAAAAATCAAAGGGGCTTACATCTTATTAGTGGAGATGGAATAAATACAAAATAAATATAAAATGGTTAAACACAAAGTAGTTAGGGAGGATGAACATTAGTGATTAGGAGAATTTCAGGAAAGGCCTCACATAGCAGATGCTTGAACTTCATTTTTTGGAAGTGAAAAATTCTGTGAATCAGAGGAGAGGAGGGAGTATATTCTAATGCAGAGAGATGGGAAATGGGAACTATATGTGAAGAGCTGAGAGAAAGAAGGCCAGTTTGTCTAGATGAGGAGTAATGAAAAATGAGACTAAAATCAAAGTCCAGTTCCAGATTGTGAAAGTCTTTAAAAATCATAAAGCTGTCCTATATTTTAACCTAGAGGCACCTAAGATTCATTGAATAGGAGAGTGACATTGTCTGATCTGTACTTAAGGAACATGACTCATTAAGAATATTACATGCCTAACTAAATTCAGATTGGTTTTACCAGCTCAGTTTCTATCTTTTCCACAAAGACTTCTGTGATCTACCCAGTCAGTGAGAATTGTCCTTCCTTGGACCCCATATATAACTAATTTGTATCCCTCACTGGTATTTGTTTTTTATTTATTTTTTCCTTACTAGTATTTTATTTTTTCCAATTACATGTAAAGATAGTTTTCAGCATTCATTTTTGTAAAATTTTGAGTTCCCAAATTTTTTTCCTTCCCTCTCTCCCCACTTCCCACCTCAAGACATCAAGCAATCTGATATAGATTATGCATGTTTCTACATTAGTCATATTGAGAAAGAAGAATCAGGACAAAAGGGAAAAGCCATGAGAAAGAAAAACAGAAAAAAACAGTGAAAACGGTATGCTTCGGTCTGCATTCAGGATCCATAGTTCTTTCTCTGGATGTGGTTATCATTTTCTGTCATGAATCTTTTGGAATTGTCTTGGAGTATTGTATGGTTGAGAAGGGCTGAATCTGTCACAGTTAATCATTGCACAATGCTGCTATTGCTGTGTACAGTGTTCTCCTGGTTCTGCTCACTTCACTCAGCATCAGTTCGTATAAGTCTTTTCAGGTTTTTCTGAAGTCTGCCTACTCATCATTTCTTATAGAACAATAGTATTTCATTACATTCATATACCACAGCTTGTTTAGCTATTCCCCAATTGATGGGCATCCTCTCAATTTACAGTTCTTTGCCACCACAAGAAGAGTTGCTAAAAATATTTTTATAAATGTCGCATTTGTATTTATGATGAATCATTTTGCATTATAGTCATCAGTGCATGGAGGATCCATGGGGACAGATGTGTCTTATTTTTACTGTGTAAATCTTTGTACTTCCTCTAGTTCTTACCTTTGCTCAGAACATTTCAATACTTCAAAGATTTATAATTTCATCAGTGTGAGTACCTCCTTCCCTGACACAGATCTCAGGTTATTTATAATTTAGTACCGTAGATGGTCTTCCATAATAGCTATTGTTGAACAATTCAACAACAATAATAATATCCAGCACTTATGTAGCATTGTATCATTTATAAAGTGTTTTACAAATATGATCTCATTCGATCCTTATAACCACCCTGGGAAAACAGGTATAATTATTATCCCCAGTTTATAGAGTAGGAAACTGAAGCAGATAGGTTAAGTGACTTAACCAAGGTTGCAGAATTTGTAAGTGTATGAGTTGGAATTCGAGCTCAATAGCACTCTATCCACTATGCTCTCTAGCTGCCTATTGATGTTAAAGTAACCAATGTCTCCAGGTATGCAGTCTTCCCATTAGCTTCTAGAGTGGGTGACTCCTTGGAGATCTTGATGCTGTGAATCAAATCCAGAAGCTCAACAGTTCCGTTAGAGGGAACCAAAGAAATTTGAATCAAAGGAGCTAGGGGAGAGTCTGTTTTATCCCTGTATTCCTAGAACTATAGTAAAAAGTCAAATCCTTGTTTGTATAGTTGCTAGCACATAGTAGGGGCTTCACCAGTGCTTGTTTCCTTCCTTCTTCTTCTGTAGTCCTGGCTTTAAGCTGCAGTGGTGACTCTTTGAAGTCTGATCCCAGATCTAGGGTGAGTTTCTTTGAGATAAGGAGGAAGATGATGAGTCTCTGCAGTAGCATAAAGGGTTTGTCACTATTGCTTCTAAAACTTTTGGTTGCATCTGAGCTTCACTTACCCTTTACCCTTCTCCTGCCCCTGCCTGCCCCACAAAGCATTTCAGATCCTTACCTAATCTACCTTTCCAGACTGATTTAATCTCACTCCCACTTATGTACTCTACATTCAAATTGCACCTCTTGATGTGCTCCCATACAGTATTTGTCTAACAGTATCTTGATGGCACTGTGCCTTTGCACAGGCTGTCTCCCATACCTGCTATAGTCTCCTTTGTCTCCATCTTTTGAATATTCCTAGCTCCCTTTGAAGATCTAGAGCACCTTTCCAAATTCGCATCAAGATTTTTGTTTCTGATTCCTCTCTTGTCAATTGTTGATGCTCCTCCACTCTGTAATTATTGTCTGTGTATATGTGTGTGTGTTCACAAAATCTTATTCCAGTGCCTGGTTGGGATGTGAACACAGTTCTTGGTTCTTGGAATCTCTCTAGAAGGATAAACTCTTATGAGCTGTACCATGATGGAAAGACTTTGAGTAGGCTCCTGGCATAGGACTGATTGGCTTTATGATATATGTTCCTTTCTGAATCTGTTTTCTGAGGACCAGCTTACCTAAATATGAAGAGGGAGAGCTGTCAGTAGCCCAACCACCTAGTGATGAAGTCACTAGCCATTAGAATGCATGAAATAAAGAGAAGTACAAAATACACGTTAGTCCTATATGTTCCCTTCTGTGTATGCAGTGGCTGTGGCAGAAAGAGGGGCATAATGGGCCGGGCATAAGTTTTTAGACCATGTAGACATTTCAGTTTAGTCTTTGGTACTCTCAATGTGAGATACTTGGTCAGGGACTAATAACTGGTAAGACCACTGGTAGAATCACATCATTTTAATTCTACCTATAAATGAAATCAGAAGAAAGAAAGAAGCTAAGTAGAGGGAAGAGTCATAGGTACTCTTTGGAAAAGTGAAGAAAGGAGGTGGTGGAGCTGATTTTCTTGTATGATCAAAGGCAATAGCAAAGATTATTTCATGGGACATTTGGCCACCTCATATTGCAGAGTTCTTGGTAACTATTTGCAAAAAAAATTCATGGAAATAATTGCAACTTATCCTCCAACATTAGTTGCAGAATTTGGAGAGACAGAGAAGTAGTACAAAAACTAGAGAAGACCCTCCAAATTAAATCGGCATACACGTTGATACCTGGTGACATCAGAGGAAAATGGAATGAGGGGGAATGGTGTGAAATAGATCAGAAATCATGGATCAGGAAGAAGGAAAGGTGGTGGTAGGGGTAAAAAACCAAAAAATTACTTACAGACTACAGTGAAGACTTGTGACTTTACCTTATTAATATTTGGAGGAAACAAAAATTGTCAGGCACTAGGTGTGCCACATGCTGAATGACATCACAAAAATAAAATTGACTGTAACAGACAAAAAAAAGAGTCTTTTAGATGTGGGAATTATCCTGAATCATTTGTCTGTGTATTCAGGCTGCAGATTTGTTAAAGATCAGAATTAATGTAAAATTAGAACAAAGACGAGAACAAATACTAATAATGAGAAAGAACATATAGCATATAATTAAAACAGCCCAATCCTGAGCTACAAAGATTTCATTCTGGAAAAATGGATACTAGATAACAAAAACTGATTCCAGTGGTGATTATGATATTTTTGTGTATTCTTCTAAGTGATGTAAATCGACAAGGAGACCAAAAGAGCCGAAAAATCATCTCAGTCAGCATATAAGTACTTAGTTGCCAGGTAGAAAGAGATGCTAGTGGAAGCAGTACCAATTTAAAATATAAATTGATTTGTAAAATTATAAAAGGAAGGATTGTGAATGATTATCACCTCTTAGTGCAGAGAGTACCAGATGCTAGAATCAATTCAAAGAAAGCCAAGCTGGTTTTAGGCTTCTAGGTGACACCATAGTACACAGAGTGCAGGTCCTGGAATCAGGAAAACTTAAGTTCAGATTTGACCTCTGGACGCATACTAGCTGCTGAGTCTGGGAAAGTCACTTAACCTTTGCCTGCTTCAGTTTCCTCATGTGTAAAACGGTGATAACGATAGCATATATCTACCAGCGTTGTTGTAAGAATCAAATGCGGTAATATTTGTAAAAGTGCTTAGCTTAGCACAATGCCTAGTACATACGTAAGCATTTGTTGTTGTTGAGTTGTTTTAATTGTGTCTGATTCTTTATGACCCCATTTGGGGTTTTCTTTTTTTTTTTTAATAACTTTTTGTAATTTTTATTTTATTTATTTTCAGTGTTCCACAATCACTACCATACAACCTAGATTTTTTCTTTCCCTCCCTCCCCCTCCCTCCCCCCATACCCCCTTTCCTCTCTGAGATGGCATACAATTTTATGTAGGTTCTACACATATATTCCTATTAAATACATTTTCACCATAGTCATGTTGTAGAGAAGAATTAAAATGAATGGGAGAAATCATATAACAAACCAAAACGTAATACAAAAGAAAATGATCTGCTACATTCTGTGATTGAATTCCATAGTCCTTTCTCTGGATGTGGAAGACATTTTGCCTTAAAAAACCATTGGGAATTTTTTAAAATTCTTGCATTGAAATGAAGTTCTAAGTCTACCAGAAAAATCCTTGCACACTGTGGTTGTTGCTGTATACAAAGTTCTCCTGGTTCTGCTCCTTTTCCTCAGCATCAGATCATATAAGTCTTTCCAGGCCTCTCTGAAGTTTTCCTGTTCATCATTTCTTATAGCACAATAGTATTCCATTACATTCATATATCATAATTTATTCAGCCATTCCCCAATTGATGGGCATCCCCTTGATTTCCAGTTTTTGGCCACCACAAAGAGTGCTGCTATAAATATTTTTGTACATGTAGAATCCTTTCCCATTTTTATGATCTCTTGGGGATACAGTCCCAGAAGCAGTATTGCTGGGTCAAAGAGTATGCACATTTTTGTAGCCTTTTTGGCATAGTTCCAAATTGCTCTCCAGAATGGTTGGATCAGCTCACAGCTCCACCAACAATGAATTAGTGTTCCAACTCTCCCACATCTTCTCCAACATTTATCATCTTCTTGTTTTGTCATGTTAGCCAATCTGATAGGTGTGATGTGGTATCTCAGAGTTGTTTTGATTTGCATCTCAAATCAATAGTGATGTAGAGCATTTTTTCATATGACTATAGATATCTTTAATTTCTTCCTCTGAAAACTGCCTGTTCATATCCTTTGACCATTTATCAATTAGGGAATGACTTGTCTTCTTGTACATTTGACACAGTTCTCTATATATTTTAGAAATGAGGCTTTTATTACAGATACTAGTTGCAAAAATTCTTTCCCAGTTTTCTACTTCCCTCCTAATCTTGGTTGCATTGGGTTTGGTTGTGCAAAAACTTTTCAGTTTAATGTAATCAAAATGATCCATTTTGCACTTTTTAGTGCTTTCTATCTCTTGTTTAGTCAAAAATTCTTCCTTTCTCCATAAATCTGACAAATACACTATTCCTTGCTCCACTAATTTGTTTATAGTATCAGTCTTCATACCTAGATCATGTACCCATTTGGAATTTATTCTTGTGTACGGTGTCAGACATTGGTCTATACCTGGTTTCTGCCACACTTTTATCCAGTTTTCTCAGTAATTTTTGTTGAACAGTGAGTTCTTATCCCAGAAGCTGGGGTCCTTGGGTTTATCAAACAGTAGATTGCTATATTTATTACCTACTGTGTCTTGAGTACCTAGCATATTCCACTTGTCTACCCTTCTGTTACTTAGCCATTACCAAGTGGTTTTGATAATTGCTGCTTTATAATACATTTTGAGTAGAGCTAGGCCACCTTCCCTAGCATATCTTTTCATTAGTTCCCTTGCTATTCTGGACCTTTTGTTCTTCCAGATGAATTTTGATATTATTTTTTCCAGCTCTAGAAAATAATTATCTGATAAATTGGTTAGTATGGCACTGAATAAGTAAATTAATTTAGGTAGAATTGTCATTTTTATTATATTGGCTCCGCCTACCATGAACAACTGATGTTTTTCCACTTACTTAGATCCGACTTTATTTATGAGAAAAGTGTCTTGTAATTGTGTTCATATGGCCCCTGGATTTGTTTTGGCAGGTAGACTCCCAAATATTTTATAGTGTCCACCCTAGCTTTAAATGGAATTTCTCTTTCTATGCCTTGCTGTTGGCCATTTGGGGTTTTCTTGGCAAAGATACTGGAATGGTTTACCAACTCATTTCCCTCCTCAGTTCTCTGAATCTGTTTAGGGATAAAAATGGAAGGACAACAAACAGAAATGCCAAACATCCACAAAATGTTTTAAAATAATAATCTGATTTCAACATCAAGGGCAATAGAGCCATCACATATGAACTCAACACCACTGCCTCAGGTGGTAGAAATACTAAGGCTATGAAAAGCAACTGGTTTGTGTCTAGTGGCCATAGAGAATGTCTATGCTTAGGTAATAAAATTGTGAGGGTTTTGAGGGATTGATATCTTTAGGATGGCAAATTGGGCCATCATTTGCCTCAGTTCTTATCTAGCCCTTAGTCATTGAATGGGCTTTGGCGCAGACAAATTGGGACCTGGGAAAGACCTAAATTTGGAAAGGCTGAGGTCACCCTCTACTTCCTGTGCTATCACCAGTTGTTGACCTTTTGTCTTACACCTGGACTCAGATGACTGTGGAGGAGAGAACAAGACTAATGATTTTGAGCAGCTCTGTCTCACTCAAATCAGTTCATATGTAAGTCAAGACAACATGCTTGTGATGTCATTGGTCCTCTTTGAGAATGAAGGACAAACAATTACAACAGCACAAGTTATCTCATCCCCTCTTACTTGAGTTTGATTTAGTTTCTCTAACTCTGGTGTCTCCCCAATCCAATCTATTCTCCACATAGCTACCAAAGTAGTTTTTTTTCTTTTCCAAATACAGGCCTGATCTCCTTGTGGTTCTGCACCAATGACCCTCCACCTCCCATCTGCCTGCTTCCAACTGACTGTCCACCACACCTGGCTAGAATGCTCTCTGTTATCTTTGCTTCTTGTATTTCGTGGATTCATTTAAGACTTAGCTCCACTTCTGCCTTCCACATGAATCCTTTCCTGATCTAGGACATTCATTGATCCTCTTAAAAAATGAAGTACAAATAATGAGATTGCTGACCTTTGAGTCAGAATGACCTGGGTTTAGTTTTTGCCTCCGATACATAGATGTATGTTGGCTGTATGTTACTGGGCAAATCATCTAACCTCTCCAAATCCAAGGCAACTCTCTAAGACTCTAAGTTGCAGAGAAACTCCTTGGTAGGAGTTTCCTCACCCGAAGTTCCTTAAATTAACAAAATCATAGATCTGGTGAGAGAGAAAGACATACACATAAAGAAACAGACATAAACATAGACAGAAAGATGTGTGTGTGTGTGTGTGTGTGTGTGTGTGTGTGTGTGTGTGTGTATGTATATATATATAAATAGAGAGAGAGAGAGAAGCAGTGTTAAAGAGAAAAAAGTGAAATAGAGTCATAAGTCTTCAAACTTGAGAGGCAACTTGATATTACTTTTTTTTTCTTCACTACTTTGACTCAGCTACCGCCTCACTTTGGAGATCTAGTCCAACTTAATCATTATAGAGATGAGGAAGTTAGAACAGAAATGAAATACTTGTTCAAGGTCAAAGAGGTAATTGACAAAACTGAGATTCTTACACTTAAAAACAAGATTCTACTGTAAATTCATTGTTCTAATGAGAAAGCAGTTATATGGTTCGCTGGTTGATAATATTTTATCAGTAATTTTTATTAAACTAGCACTAACTCAGATTTCCATTGTTTTGGAATGTTTCCCTCTTTAAGATGTTTTGAAAATTGATCCTCAATTACCTGTAGTAATGACACTTCTTCCTGTGTTTGATGAATTCCCAACTTTATTTTAGGTACCATAGCAACTTTGTATAATATGCCAGCTGCTAAGGTGGAGTCCAAATGTAGATGACAATAGTTATTTATGACAACAGATTGCCAGAGAAATACCGTCAGATCTGTTCCATTTTATGTCTATTTGTTTTCCTCTTCCTTTGCCCACAAAAGCTCTCAGTGATTATCTGGCTTATCCAGTTCTCACACCAAATTCTCTGTAGGCTTGTTTTTCTCTCAACTGCTTTTGGCTATTTTGTAAGGCAGTTCTGCTTATAATCTTCTGTCATTCTCCTCCCTAATGTTTTGCAAATGGTCTTGTTCTTTAAATGTTACCCTTGGCTGCTATATTTCTCCATTTGGCAAGGAAAGCAAGTGGTTATCCTGGTGAAGCCTCCTCATTGTGTTGACTGTTTTGAAACAGCTCAACTTCTCCATGAAACAGTGACAGAATCATTGTCTTTACTTTTGTCTATTTCCCATTTTTGGAGTTTGCAGCTTGTTTAAGCAGGTAGCAGTGCAGTTGTTGCAATTGTCTGTACTGTCTTCTCATTTTTAGCTTTTCTTCAACTTTCAAGGATAAAATCAGTACCATATTAGGCATTGCTTTTGATCTTTATTCTCCCCAGTTGATGACCTAGCTGAATACAAACAGTTTATTCGGAAATGATTCCCATATGGGGAAACCAGGAATTCCCTTTCTGTTAAAATGTAGTCATTGTCATTTTGGGGGAGGGAGTGTTATTTTCAGCACAGCCCTCCCTACCACATTCTTGACTTATTATGTAAATGGAATACAGCAAACATTTATTAAGTGCTGACTATGTGCAGAGAGCACTGTGCTAATCATTATATAAAAGTGGAATTCTTTATTAGATAAGACATACATCTTGCCTTCAAGAAATTTAATAATTTGGCTAGGGTGATTATAGTCCAGTAAACTTCAAGAAAATGCTCATGATGCACAAACTTGAAACCTATGATTAGTCTACAAATCTTCGTTCTTTTATTCGATGAACCACATTTTCCCACATATTTTCACCATTATCCATTTTATACCCCTTTGCATTAAAATCATAGATTATGACGTTACATGTTTATTTGATTTGGAGATTCTTCACTAGTTTTTCATGGAATTCCTCTGCTTCACCCTCTGTCTGTAATAGATGTTAGCACATAAGCTATATATTTTTTTTATTGTAGTCAATTTACTTATGTTCATGAATACTGCAAAGTGATCTGACCAAGTGTCCCATTAAATGTGGTTCTTGTCTTTGGGAACACAATGAAATTAATTCCTTTATTCACCTCTTCAAGGAGAACCAGGAGGCCATAATTCCATTTGGCTGCAACTTATTGATTAAGTTAATGTTTGCAGATGGAATAAAGACTCAGTGACTTTTTAGCAATCTTTCTCCCCATTTTTCATTACTGTGAATGTGGAAGGGGAAGAGGGCAGCATAAGAATGAGTTTTATAAATACTCTATGAGGCCTTTATTTAAGTGCTGTGTCTAATTGAGAATTCTACAATTTTAAGAGGGAGGCAGGGGAACCTGGAGAACATTTTATGGATAGTCACAAAAATGTGTAAGGGCAGGAAGGTTAAGTAAACTGGGAGTAGCTTGGAGAGAAGGTTCATGGATGACAGTAATGATCCTCAAGTGTGTGAAAGGTTATTATACAGAAGATGGGGGAGATCCCTTATCCATCTGCAGTCTGTCCAAGATACATATATATCATGATGGTTTCATGAAAGAGATAGGCACTTAAAAGGTAGTAGTTGCTTATCTAGAATGCCTTGGATCTAGTTATTCTTAAAACAAAGGAGTAGAGCATGTCAGCTTTGAAGAAATTCTAATCGCTCTGAAAAACATATTCACCCTTGAACACTTATGAGTTGAGAAGCAATGTGTCTTAGTGGATAGAGTTGTCCTTGGAGACTCGGGTTCAAATCTACTCTTTGATGTTGGGCAAACCAATTAACCTCTCAATGCCTCAGACAAGTCTTTAAGACTTTTAGTGGCTGAGCAGGTATCAGCGTGCAAACCCCATCATCAGGAGCTCCTCACCTTGATGAAATCAGAGATCTGGCAAAAACAGCCTCATCAGAAGCCACTTAACAGTGACATTCCCGTTTCTTGCTGCTGCCACTCCCTTGTTTTCATAATTCTTGTATCACTAGGCTAAAAGAACACAGTCATTTGTTTTACAAATATATTTGGTGTTTAAAAGACACGTGTGTACATCACAAAAGAAACACAAGAGAAAACAGAAGGGATAGATAGACAATGGTAAATGTTTTCACCTCATGCTGTCATTCTTGCTGGGCCTACCTTGACTGATTTGCTGTCCTACTCTAGGCACAAAAACCAGGCTGTGTTTAATACGTTATGCATAAAATAATTTAAATGTTCCAGAAAAAGTGGGAATGTACAAAATTGAAAGTATCATTATTTTCTTTACTGTGTTATTATGTATCAGGATAGCTTCCTTGTCTGAGGTTACATTATCTTCCAAGGGAGTTCCAACCTTGACTGAAGCTGGTCAAATAAACAATGACTCTTCAGTCTGGTTCATTGTCCTCCATTAAAGATGCCAACTGTTTTCCTTGGGTAGCTATTTTGCAGTCTTTTTGTAAGTTTTGTTTTTTTACGCTTGCGGGAAGCTAGGCATAATGGGCAATCTATTCCTCTCTAGAAGTACTGGATTTTCCAGGAGAGGTAAATTTAACTCTTTCAGAAGCATAGGGAAGCACACTAATAGAAATAATTGACTACATTATAGCCTCCAAGTGATTTTCATCTTTGGGGTATGGGTCCAAGAGGGTGGTTCAGTCATATTCTTTCTCTAGCCATAAGGAATTAATATCCCATTTCCTAATTAAAAAAAAAAAAACTACGGGCACAATTGAGTAGCCTCTTTTTATTAAGTAGAATTAGGAAGCAAGAACTGATGTCTCAGTATGGAGAAGACATTTAAAAGGGCCTGTCCTTAGGTCTGCATTCCAAGACCTATAGTTCATATTGGCACACTGTGGCACTATAGATAGAATACTGGATTTGAGGTCAGAAAGAACTGAGTTCAAATCCCTCTGCTGATCCTTACTAGCTCTGTGACCATGAGCAAGTCATTTCAAGACACTGAGCCTTAGTTTCCTCACCTATAAAATGAGGATAATAAAATCTATAATGCCAAATTCACAGTGTTATTGGAAAGCAAAGGTGAGATCTCGTAGGTAAAATACTTTCGCAAATTTTAAGCATTACATAAATGTCATTTATTATTGCTATCCAAAGACTACATCTAAGTGTACAACTAAGTCTTGCCTTTGAATAATAATATTTAACATACATATATTGTTTCATATATGCTATCTCATTTGATCCTCACAACTCTGTGAAGTAGGTGCTGTTGTTATCCTTAATTCATAGATGAAGAAACTGAGGCTGAAAGAGGTTCAGTGACTTGCCCTGAATCACACATCTAATTAGTATCTGAGGTAGAATTTGACCTCAGGTCTTCCTGACTCCAACTGCAGCATTCTAGCCACCATACCACCCAGCTGCCACAGTAGCATCACTCCTTCTAGTAGGGTCATTTGGCATTTTGTAGCATTGTTTGCTTATTAAAATAGGAATCCCTTTTGTAGCAGCTGGTGCTCCAAACCATAGGGAGAAATTTTTATTTGTCACTCCTATATTCAGGACTGCAAGAATCTGCAAGGAATAGGAGAAGAGTAAAGGGTTTTCAACAAAAGTTATTTTTTCCTAACCAGTTTCTGGGTCTTTGTACCTCTTGTCTATGGTCTCCCCAGACACAGGCAGGATTTAGTCAGGTCTGTGGGAGAAACCTGAGCATGTGACCAGCTGTTTCTTTATTTACCCTCACATATAACTGTTTCATGTTTTCTAAAAGTTTTTCCTTGGCATGGAGGACATTAATAGTTGTACATTTATCGCTTTGGGGCTAATTAATACCTTCAAAATGTTCCAGTGAATCATTTTTGGGAATTGCTATTCCCACACTGCAAACAAGAAATGACCCTAGCAATGAAAATGGAAAGAATCCTAAACAATTCTGTGTAATTGTAATGAACAAACTTGGCCCTGAAGGATAGATATGAGGGTGTTAGTCTTTCCGTTTTGCTTAGAGGTGGGGGCCTATGGAAGTGGAGAACAGCATGTACCATCTGACTTGATTGATATATTCATTAGATTTGCTGAACTTTTTTTTTTTTCTTTTTTGTTCTTTGTTTAAGGAATGGCTCTTTGGGTTGGAGAGGGGAAAATATTTATTAGGAAATGAAGTTGATGTAAAACAAACAAACAAAAAAAGCCTTTTTTTTTCTTTTTAAAAGAATGTCCCTGACAAGAGAATTAGAAGGAGATGGGAGTTTTCTTCAAGTTCTAACTCCTTACAGGCCATCTCCTCTTATCGGTGAGGATGAACATTCTGCTAGTTCACCCTTGAGAAGAGCTCTGAAAATACCCTCAGGCTTAAATGGCATATTGTTGAACTTAAAGTGTGTGCCTGAAGGGAAAAGGGACAGCTGCATGTCAATTTCTCCAGAAGTGCCACTGGAAAGTCATTTACCTGTCTTCTAAATAAAGTACAAACTCTTTTGTTTGGCCATCTAAGTTTTCTACATTCTGGTGACACCCTGTTTTTTTTCCTAGCCTTTTCTCACAGATTACACCCTATATTCTCTATGCTCCATCTCAACTGAATTAAGTATTGTCCTTTGGAAGTTTACTTACTACATATTCCCACCTCTTCAGCTGTGCTCATACTGTCTTCTCTGCCATCCTCTTTCCCTACATCTATAATTATCTTTTCCATTAACATCTCTATTTGTTGAAAACCTGCCCATTCATCAAGTCCCCAGCTAAAGTTCTTCTTTTTTTTGGAGTTGACTTTATTAACATAGGGCACTACCAAATAAGGAAATTTTCCCTACCAGTGTAGGAATCTTAGAAAGCTGCTTAGAGCACTAAGAAATTAAGTGACTTGCTCTGGGTCACACTGAGAGTATGTGTCCAAGGTTGGACTTCATTCCCAAGCCTTTGTGGCTGCTTTGTGCCCGGCTCTCTGGCCAATGTACGATGTTGCCTTTTCTCAGCTAAAGTTCTACTACCTTCATGAAAGTTCTCTCCAGTTAACAAATGATGTTTCCTTCCTTGGATTTAATGTAGCACTAGTTTGTACCTGTCTTGTAAGTCTGCAGTTGTATTTCATACTATAGCTATTTGCGTGTGCGTTGAATACTCACCTTGTTAGATTGTACTCTCTGAAAAGGCAGAGAATGCATTTTATTAAATTTTTTATAATTTCCCCTAGCACTTAACATAGTGTTCTCTGTATAGAATAGATGATTAATTTAATCAATACTTGTTTAACTGAATAACATGTGTATATATTGTATATATACATACTATATATATAATATATACACATATATATGATTTTTGTATGTATACACCATATTTTATGTGTGTATGCTATATTTATATGTGTACATATATATATACTATGTATAGCACATATGTATATGTGTGAATGTGTGTATGTACACATGCATATATATGAAAGTAACAATAAGATGAATCAATGTATGGATATAGAGAACTGATCTATATGGCATAGTGTAAAAAAGTGTTGGACCTGGAGATACAGGATTTGAATTTGAATCCCAGCTCTTCCACTTGGTAGCTGTGTGCCCTTGGGCAATTTTTTAACCCCTCTGAGCCTCAGTTTCTTTATCTGTAAAATAAGAGTTGGATTAGATTCCCTCTAAAGTCATTTTCTGTTCTACTACCTGGCATATAGTAGGCACTTAATAAATGCTTATTTAATGAATGAATGAATGAACAAAAAAATTTCCTAGTCAATTTGAATAGGTTATTAAGAAGTATATCTCTCTATGGGGAGATGGATATGTCCACTGGCAACTCACTTGAGAGGATTAAGGACAGTTCCTGGCCATAGATGATATATGTCATCAACCAAAGTAATTTTCATCTCACTGGGGATGTACAATTGAGTCTCATATTACTGGAAGTAAATCAGTTGACTTGGCCAGCTATAGACTACCCCCTTCCCTCACTTTGTGCTGAGCCTTTAAAATGGACTTTTAATTATTGAGTTGGCCTTTTCAGAGAAATGCAAAGAGATCTGAGCACCTTCCAGAAATTGTAATCTGAGAACTGACATAGATCCTAGAGAGAGGTAGAGTGAGGAGTGCCTGTGTACCTGTACAACCTGTGCTGCCAATACCCAACCTAGGAGTTGTTGATGGGAGCCTTGGAAAAGAAGCATTTCAGGTGCATTTGCAGGCTGATTGAGTATTCATCTAAGGTGGCACAGTGGATATGTCTCTCTGACAACAAGTCCAGTGCTCTAAGTTCAAATTATCTTAGATATGTAACTAAGTTGGTGATCCTGGACAAGTCACTCAACCTCTTTTAGCCTCAGTTTGTTTATTTGTAAAATGGGAATAATACTAGCACCTACTTCCCAGGGTTGAAGATCAAAGGAGATGACATGTAAAGTACCTTGCAAACCTGAAATACTGTATAAGTGCTAGTTGTTAGTATACATGTATACTAACATGTATACATATATAGATGTCATCATCATCATCATTATTATTATCATATGAGTTCCGAGGTGGCAACAAGAGGCAGTGGTGGAACTCCTCAGACGCACAACCCCAGGAGAGTTCTTAGACCTTGATTTCCTGGTGGTGCCCTGGAGAGGTGGAGGGTCTGCAGAGGGCACCATGTGACTCAAGGGTGGCAATTTCTGAGCTTCAGACTGCTGAGAGTTCCTGAAACCCATCTTTATTGGAGAGTCTGTACTGAGGACCTAGACATGATACAGAAGATTAAAAGAAAACAAAAAACTGGGCTTTGACCTTCACTGCTGTTTTGAGTTAGTTAGATATTCCAATCCAATAAACATTTATTAAGTACTGGCACTGTGCTAAGCATTGGGAATTTAATTAATGAAAAGAATGCCTTTAACCCCAACAAGCTTACAATTGAAAGGGGGAGACAATGCACAGATAGGAAAGGGGAGTGGGGATTGAGATACCAGGTAGTTCTCAAGGCATTTTGTTCTGTGGAGTTGAAATCAAGGGCAGCAGCTGCAAAGTGGAGTGGACTGAGAGTCCAGCTTCTACCCTTTACCAAGGAAGGCATTGAGAGCTGTTTGGTACACCACCCTGCAGCCAGAGGGAAGAGTCAGTGAAGGCTTGAGTTAACATCATAGTGGTGAGTTTAGAAGTGATAAGTGGGAGAGGCATCTCATTCCTTAGAGTTGAAGCCTGGCAAAGGGAACAGATGCAAAGTGGATTCCCACATTCTGATGGGAAAGGAATTTGCCTCTCTAGACCCTCCTAATTCATCCCTTCTAAGGGAGTTGTGAAGTGGATTAAAGAACTGAATTTTCAGTTAAGAAATTCAAATTCTCCGGAAGATACTTACTAGCTTTGTGCCCATAGGCAAGTCACTTAACTCTCTCTGCCTCAGTTTTCTCATATATAAAATGAGGATAATAATGGAACCTAACCACAGAGTTGTTATGAGAATCAAAGGAGATAACATATGTATAATACTTTGCAAATCTTAAAGTACTGTATAAATACCAGCAGTTTTCATTATCTGTTATTTTATTCATTTTGATTTTTCAGGGCATCCTTCAGGATAAAGCCAGAGATTGTTAATTAGCTATTATCACAATGGGCAGGTAGGTAGCAAATTAGATAGAGCACCACGCCTTTAGTCATGAAGACTTGAGTTCAAATTTAACTTTAGACACTTACTATCTATGTGACCCTTCGGCAAGTCACTTAACTTTGCCTCAGTTTCCACATCTGTAAAATGAGCTGGAGAACAAAATGACAGACCACTCCAGTATCTTTGCCAAGGACTCACCAAATGTGGTAACAAAAAGTCAGACACAAATGAAATGATTGAACAGAAACTTGTCATAGCGTCGTAGATTCAGGTCCCTCAAAATGACCTGAAAAATTACTTAATGTGTTGTCCCCTACTTTATAGATAAGAAATATGAAGTCCAGAGAACTTGAACAGCTTGCCCAAGGTCACACAATTAATGGCACAGCAGAGGCTTCAGTCTACACCATCAAGTTGTTATCATGATCTTGGAGGCCTGAATGGGTTGCTGGCATGAAGGAGAGACTCTTTAGCATATCAAGGGTGAGGGAACACCAACACAAAGTTTGTTTTCCTTCTGAGGGGAGGACAGATCTTAATGGTAGAACCAGGAGAATGGAGGTGTGTGTGGGTCCTGGCTATAAATGTGAAGGAAAAGAAATTTGCTCCACCCAATTATGGGATGTTTTGAGTACTTCTAATTTCTAGTAGGCAAAACAGTTGGCCCACAGCTGTGGAAACTTAGATATAAACTCTGTTCTGAAGTTTCTAGAAGAAATTCTCAGTGGGAGCAAAATGAGCTAAAAAGTTATAATTTTTCAGGGCATTTTCCAAGATAAAGTCAGAGTTTGGGTAACTTGGGCTGCAGGTCTCACTAAACAGTAAAGGGCTCCACTGAATGGAATCAGTGTTTGAAGACAGTCAGTCAGAAAGCATTTTTTAAGCACCTACTATATGCCAGACATGGCGGTAAGCAGATAATGTATATTTTTTTATTTTATTAATTTTTTATTTTTCATTTTTAACACAGTTCATATCACATAAAACAATTTCAACTTTTGGTCAGGTGATACTTCTTTTAAAGCATTTACGATATAGACAAACGAATTTTTTTTTAACATTAATCAACTGAGACACAAATAATAACTATGTATGCTGACTTCACAAGCCCTTGACCTAATTGCCTCCACAGTGTTACTAAGAATTAAAGGACCCTAACTTATTGTTGTTGGTCTAAAGTCCTAATAGCTTAATTTTAGACTTAACCTCGAATGTTTCCCTACCAACAATCTATAATTTGATAGATCTAGTATTAAGCTTACGAACCTTTTGACTGTAAGAAGTTGCGACTAAGAGTAGGGACATTGCAGGGAAACAATATCTCCCCAACTTCATGTCAGTTCCAGGCAGGAGCAGACTGTCAACTTGCATTCAGTCAGGCTTAGAGTCTGCCAGGTGTCAGTGGGGAAATTGAGTCAGGAGAATCCTACCTCAGCCCAGGCTGAACAGCTGCTCTCCCACCCTTCCCATGATATCATCTTTTGCAGTTCATACTAGCATCTCACAGGCTTACTGGCATCATGGATTGGAGGCTCAGACTGCCTTTGTTGCTATCCATCCCTGGAGTTAGACTCAGAAGAACAGCTAATAGTCCCATAGAATCTTAAAATAGCAAATTCCAATAACCAGGTTTCAGATATGACTATAATTTCACATTGGCTAAGCAACATCTTTTGAGGCAAGTCTTAAGTGGCTTACATGCCTTTCTACACATGTTCTAGTTCCTGATTAAATAACAATCATAAAATCGAATTTACTATTGAAACCTTAACTTTTCCATCAACGCCAAATTTTACCCAAGGTTACCTGCCTCTAGGAAACTTAGACTAAAATTCTTTTGCCCAAACTAAAGATGTTTCTGACTTAGTCTCAGTAATTAATTCAGTCAGTTGTTTTAATACTAATTGCTTTTACATCACTTTGTAACATGTCCAATTTTTCTCCCCACCTCTCACCTCCCCCCACCCCCTAATACCTTTCATTCTGATTACTCATTCCCTCAATGTACCCTCCCTCCTATCACACCCCACCCTTCCCATATCCCCATCTTCTCTCTTTTCTTGTAGGGCAAGATAAATTTCTATACCCCATTACCTGTGTTTCTTATTTTCCAGTTATATGCAATAATAATTCTCAACATTCGTTTCTAATACTTTGAATTTTAACTTCTCTCCCTCCCTTCCCATTCCCACTGAGAAGGCAAGCAATTCAATATAGACTAAATATGTGTCATTTTGCAAAAAACTTCCATAATAATCATGTTGTGTAATATTAACTGTATTGCCTTCTATCTTACTCCATCCCCCCCTTATTTTTTTATTCCCTCGTTTGACCTTGTCCCTTCCCAAAAGTGTTTATTTCTAGTTACTCCCTTCTCCCATTCGCCCTGCCTTCTATCATTCCCCTTACCCCATTTATTGCCTCCTCCCCTACTTTCCTGTAGTGTAAGATAGATTTTTCACTCCAAATTTAGTGAGCATGTTATTCCCTCCTTGAGCCACATGTGAAGAGAGTAAGCTTCACTTTTCCCCTCTCCCCTTCTCCCTTTTCTCCTCCATTGAACAAGATTTTTATCTCTTTTACGAGTTATAGCCTTCTCCATTCCATCTCGCCCATTCTCCTCCCAGTATTTTCCTCCCTTACTCCTTAATTTTCATTTTATTTTTATTTTTTGTGGATATCATCTCTTTCGATTCAACTCAACTTGTACTCTGTGTGTGTGTGTGTGTGTGTGTGTGTATGTGTATGTACAATCCCTCCACCTACTGAAATACTGAGAAAAGTCTCAAGAGTTACAAATATTATCTTTCCTTGTAGGAATGTAAACAGTTCAGCTTTAGAAAGTCTTTTATGAATTCTCTTTCCTGTTTACCTTTTCATACTTCTCTTGGTTCTTGTGTTTGAAAGTCAAATTTTCTATACAGTTCTGGTCTTTTCAACATCAATACTTGAAAGTCCTCTGTATCATTGAATGACCATTTATTCCCTTAAAGTATTATACTCAGTTTTGCTGGGTAGGTGATTCTTGGTTTAAACTCAGTTCCTTTGACTTCTGTAATATCCTATTCCAAGCCCTTAATGTTGAAGCTGCCAGATCCTGTGTTATCCTGATTGTATTTCCACAATACTTGAATTGTTTCTTTCTACCTGCTTGCAGTATTTTCTTCTTGACCTGGGAACTTTGAAATTTGGCCACAATATTCCTAGGAGTTTCTCTCTTCAGATCGTTTTCAGGAGGTGATCAGTGAATTCTTTCAATATTTATTTTGCCCTCTAGTTCTAGAACATCAGGACAGTTTTCCTTGATAATTTAGTGGAAGATTATGTCTAGACTCTTTTTTTGATCATGTCTTTCAGGCAGACCCCTAATTTTTAAATTGTCTCTCCTGGATCTATTTTCCAGGTCAGTTGTTTTTCCAAAGAGATGTTTCACATTCTGTTTTTTCAAACTTTTGTTTTTGTTTTTTAACTGCTTGGTTTATCTCATAGTCATTCAGTTCCCTGAACTCAATTCTCTCTTGTGAGTGAGCTTTTGAACCTTCTCCTCCATTTGGCTAATTCTGCTTTTTGAAGTCTACTTCTCTTCATTGGCTTTTTGGACCTCTTTTTCCAATTAAGTTGGCCTCTTTTTAAAGGTGTTATTTTCCTCAGCATTTTTTTGGTTCTCCTTTAGAAAGCTGACTCACTTTTCAAGCTATTCTATTGCCTGAGTTCAATTTCAGTTCCCTTTGGAGGCACTGGAGGCAGCGGCCTTGACTTCTTGTGACAGTATGCCTTGTTCTTCCTCATCTGAAAGGGTGGGAAGAGACACCTGTTCACCAAGAAAGTAACCTTCTGTGGTCTTAGTTTTTTTTCTCTTTTTTGGGCATTTTCCTAGCCAGCTATTTGATTTCTGAATCCTTTGTCAAGAGGATGGTCCTATTGTCCCTCCTCTCCCCAGTAACATGTTCAAGGCTGTGATTGGACTCAGCTGTTTGATTCCCCCTGGGGCTTTGGGTGGGGGCAGGGCTGTCACTCAGGGCTGAGGTTTAGATCAGCTGCTCCCTACAGCCAGATGCTTTAAGCTGAGCTATCTAGACAATGGACCCAGGTTGCTTCCTGGCCACCATAGCTGCTTGTAGTCTGCTGCTGCTGCCACCCTCGCCTGGGGCTATTGCTGGAGGAACTCATTCCCTCTTGCCCAGGTGGGAAAGCCCTCCCACAGTGACCTTTGGAGCTTTCTTTGTCACTTGTGGGTTGAAGGATCTGGGACCCTCCCTGCTGGGAACTCTGGCCCAGAGGTCTGTTCAGGTCCTGTTCCTCCCAGTGCTGGGCTCCACCCTGCTCAGTGTCCAGTGAGATAGACCTTTCTTGTCAGCCTTCCAGGTTACCTTTGGTGGGAAACCTCTTTCACTCTGTTGTTCTGATGTTCTAGAATTTGTTGAGGGTCATTTTTTTACAGGTATTTTGTGGACTCTGGGGGAAGCGCTACAGTATATGCGTCTTTCTACTCTGCCATCCTAAGATAATACATTGAGGACTGCAATCACAGATCTGCAGAATGTAGGATCTTAGTGTTGGAAGGGATCAGAAGTTATCTAGTCCAACCTATAAATAAGCATGAATACCCCTCAAAACATCCTTCATCTTCATTTCTTCAGAAGACCATCTTCAAGGGCTGAGTTGCTTTGGGCACTTTTGGCCTTTACCTTCAAAAGGGAAGATGGAAGAGACCAATCTCACTCAAGGATATTGAAGGAAGAAACTCTGGGAAGATATGAGAGGAACTCATGGTCTCCATCTGGTCCCTGTCCCCAGATTGCTACACTAGAGACTAAAGGGAATTTCCTCTTGGGTGGCACCTAGGAGTCTCTCTCTCTCTTAGTTGAACTTAGTTATCATGCTCTCAGTGGGAAAGCTCTTTCACTGTATTTGCCTGGTATATATTCTCGTATGTATACCATCTCTGATTTCTGTTTTGCTACAGTTTGGATAAATGGGTTTCTTTGCTATTTGCTACATATGCTGATTGTAAAACTGGCATTGGATAACACCAAAATGGCTTGCCCAGGCTCACAAAGGCAGAATTTGGCAGGGACAGGATTGGAACCCAGTATTTGTAACTCTAAATCTAGCAAAGCCTTGAATATAAATCTTGTGATCCTCCCTCCCCTCAGTGATGACATAGTGATTAGAAGTTAGATACAATCTGATAACATACCCTGGACTAATAATATTTAAGGGAACACATTGACATAATTTTAGCTTGGTGCTTTCTCTCTTTCTCTTGCTCTCAGAATGACCAAGCTGCTGTTGGCCTTAACCTTCTGCTTCCTCTCCTGTGGGAACAGTGAGGGAAGAAGAAGCTGGAGATGTGTCTAGTCTGCCTCCTTCTGAGCCACACAACTACACCCCCATGCTACATATAGGGGGACAGGGCCTGGGCCAGAAATGGAGTTCTCCACATTTATATTATTCTCCTTCAGACATTCCACATTCTATGCATTCATGTAGACTGTTCCTTATGCTTGGAATGTAATTCCTTTACTTTTCAGAGACAGCTGGTAGTACAGTGGATAGAGTGCTGTACCTGGAATTAGGAACAACTAAGTTCAGATCTGACCTTAGACTCTTCCTAGGTGTCTAATCACCTAGGGAAAATCACTTAACCTCTGTTTGTTTCAGTTTTCTCAACTGTAAAATGGGGATATCAAAACACCTTGCAGAGCTGTTGTGAAGATTACATGAGGTAGCATTTGTAAAAGTGCTTTGCACAAGCCTGTCACCTAGTAGGTACTATATACATGCGTATTTCCTTCCCTTTTATCTCTCTGTCTTTCTCTCTTTGTGTCTCTTCATCTCTCTGTCTTTCTTTGTCTCACTTCATCCCTCTGCCTATTTCTCTCTATCTCCTTCCTCTCACTTTCAGGATCTACATTTTCTTTCAAGGCTCAGCTCAGGTATCACCTCTTCCAACTAGTCTTCTTCCCTGTTTCCCCAGCTGAAAATTTTTATTTTTCCTTAGATTTTTGTAGTGTAATTTGCCCAATTTGTTCTCATGACCCTGTCCTACCCAACATTACATGGATACATGTTGCATTTCATCCTTGCCTTCAAGCTAACAAATGAGCTCCTTTTGGATGAGGATCATGTTCTTTTTATTTCTTTGTCTCCAGTGCCTAGCACTGTGCCTTGTATGTAATAGGTACTTCAGTATTCACTAAATTGAATTGATTTCTAGTCACCTTATCATCCTGGTTTCTCTCTTATGAACTTAGTCCTCTCTTGAGTAGTTCAGAGTACATGGACTGTATGAACTAATGGAATTCCCTTTGTCTAAGCCTAATGGTAACCCCTTCAGAAACATGCTGTTGAGGGAATTGGGCATGTTCCTCTTCTTATATTCTTAAGCAATTTTGACTTTCATTGTGGTTTTCTAAGTGCTCTTTTCTCGGTCTGCATTCTTGTAGCAAATGACTGTTCTTTTCTAGAAGAAATAAGATGTTTGAATAATATACCCTTTGTTGTTGGGCTTCAGCATTTTCTTGCTCTTGGAGATTAAATTTTATCTTTCATTTGTGTACACTAGGTTTCTGATAAAGCTTACACTTGTAGAAAGCCTCAACCTCTTTTCCCCCCTACTTTCTTTTAAATACTTTCTCTCTCTTTCCTCCTCTCTGTCCTATCATGGAACTCAGTACTTAGCCTTCATTACCTAATCTGGAGAATTTTATAGATTGAATCATAGATATACAATTGCAAGGAATTTTGTAAGATAAATCCCCTCATTTACATGTGTGGAAACTGAGACCAAAATGACTTTTCCAGGCTCACAGAGGCAGAGTTTGGCAGAGACAGACTTGGAACCCAGTATCTGTAACTCCAAAATGTAGCGTTCTTTTTACTATGTCATGTCATTTAAAATATTTTTGTTTCAGCACAGGAGAGCTTATGAGAGATTCTTCTACCTGATTAAAGATGCCTCATGGCACTCAGTCTACTTGTAGCAACCCTGATCCTACCTAGTTTCCCTTGAGAGCTTTAGAAGTAATTACTAAGCTTTCACTTCTGGGTAATTGTTCTTTGTGTGAAGTAACTTTCCAGTTTGTTTTTCAGAAAAGCTGGCAACATGATTTGTAAGGAAAATTATAGCATATTTGGTTTGGAGATATATATTCCAAATCTAGGACTCATCTTCTAACACTAAACCAATCCATGCATGGGACTGAAACACAGAAATGAAAAACTTAATTTTCTTTTGATTTGACTACTTAAAAAAAAAATCCCAAAACCCACCACCAAAAGAAGGCAGCTCTTAAGAAAACAGTCAAGTGAACTTAACATGTATGGAAATTGCCAGCCAGTCAGCAGCAGGGAATGGAGCCTTCCATTCATCTGCAGAATAAAAACCTTCAGATTGACTGCATTAATTGGCTGTTTGATTTAATATGTTAGGAGCAACCTGAGAGCCTGGCCTAAGAGTATGTAGAGGGGATTTGGGGAACAAAGTATCTCTCAAAATTTTACATACCAGTCTGTGTTCAGCCTCCTCAACATTTTTATACAGGCTTTGTTTTCATTTATACCAGGGATTAGTGAGTATAATGGGAAAATGGAATTGTATCATTTCTTGTGGAAACTCCATTCTTCATAACTCAGTGCCACAGTTCCAGATGTGGTTGGTTCTTCCTTATTCTCATTTGGCCTTTTATAATTTCTCTAGGCACCATTTCCTAGACATTAGAGCAGTGATGTTCTAAGAATTCTGACCTTTTTTGGAATCATTAAAACACATTTTCTTAGTAGCTACATAACAGGTTACAAAATGATCATTCAAAGAACATCTATGTTCACTATATTGTCAACATTCTTGTGTCTCTAGCAACCCCAAGTTCATTTCCTTCCAAAGGGGTCATAGGATAATAGGATTATAGGTTTAGAGCTAGACCAGAGACTATCTAGTTCAACCTCCTCATTTTATGGTAAAAAATATGAGGCCCACCAGGTTTAAGAGATTAACTCTCTAGTTAGTATTTTGTTCGGTCATTTCAGTCATGTCTGACTCTTCATGATCCCATTTGGGATAGTCTTACAAAGATATTGGAGTGGTTTGGCATTTCCTTCTCCAGTTCATTTTACAGAAGAGGAAACCGAGGCAAACAGATTACCATGTAATCTACTAGCCTCTAGTCAGTATGAGGGGCTCTGACATAGAATTTGTCAGCAATTTGAATAGAAAATTCAAGACTGGAGATTTTAAAGATTTTCAAAGTCAAGATGGAAAGTTATAATATAATTTAATATTTATTTAAGGCTGTTGTGTTAATGTTCAGAATGTAGTTTTAAGGAGCCTCCCCTGCTCCCTAGGTAGGCTGTAATAAAAACTGAGACAGAAGAACAGGGAAAACTATATCAAAGCATCATAAGATTAAAGATTTACAGCTGGAACGGGCCTCAAACTGTCTGAGCAAGGCCCTTCATTGTATGGATGAGGAAATGGAACTCAGGGTGTTAAATGACTTGTTATGTAATAAGGATCAGGAGCAGAATTTGAATCAGATTATCTGATTCTAGAGTCAGTTCTCTTTATGCAAATAAATTCTAGAATAAAGGGATTCTAGTGGAAGAGTTGGTCTGTTGAGCTCAATTAGCTAAAGAGTATCGGGTTTTGTTAATTGAGACTTAGATATATGGATTTGGGTCCTTTTGCTACTACAAAATCAATGATTCCGAGTTCCAGTTGCATGAAGTTTACCATACAACAGAACTACAGACAACTTATGCAAATGTTTTTTGCATTCTTAATTTAATCTGGTGCACTGCTATTTATGTAATATGTTGTTGTTCAGTTGTTTCATTCTGACTCTTCTTGACTGTATTTGGAGTTTTCTTGGCAAAGATAATGGAGTAAGATGCAGGGCCACCAGTCCTTACCATCTGCCCCTTCCACTGCCTCCTGACCTTCTCCAGGATTTATCCTAATAGCTAGCATTCATTTTTGGAAACCCTTTACATTTGTTGCCTCACTTTTATTCTTACAATAATATTATAATTATCATTATTATCCCAATCATACCCTTGGAGAAATTAAGGCTGGAAAAAGTTAAGTGACTTGCCCAGGATCACACAACTAGTCTGTATCTGAGGCAAGATTTGACCTCAAGTCTTCCCAATTTCAGGTCCAATATGGCTGTCCATTACACCACCCAGCTATGTGTTCTGCCTCTACCTCTGCCCTGTTACCATGCCTTGTGTTCATTGACACTGTCATCTGACCTACTTAGACAACTCAAGGATCTTTAGGCTTTGTCATCTGTCTCATTGCTGAACCCTAAGGACTCCTGGGTCTTTCGCTGTGCCTGCAGATGAATGTTCTTATGTCTTGTCTTCTCCTGTTAGAATGAGCTGTTTGAGAAGAGAGCTTGTCTAGATTTTTCTGTTTGTATAACTAGTGTTTACCACAGTGCTTGGCACATATTAGAAGATTTTTCATTCATTCATTCATTCATTCATTCATTCATTCATCAAATTATGTAAACATTTTATAAACCTTAAGTTGCCATATAAGTGGTAGCTATTATTATTCATCCATGTATTCATTCAAGAATTGATTCTTTCAAAAATAGTTTCCCAGGCATTATTCTTTTACAGCAATGTCAGTTTTACCAGAGTGACATAACCAGTATCATCAATTCTTTTCTGGTCATGGTAGATAATCAGATATCTAAATAATTCCTGGTTTTGTTCCCCCTGACTCCTCTTCCTCCCTATCCTGGCTCTCCTTCTTCTCCTTTTTCATCCCCCTCCTCCTTTTACTGCTCTCTCTTCCTCTCCTTTTCCTTCTCCTCCCCCATCTTTCCTCTTCTCCTCTGCCTTTTTTCTCTTCTTTGTTTTTCTCTTCCTTTTCTCTCTTCTCCATTGAAAAATTGCTCTTTTAATTTGGCCTAATGTACAGTTTGTTTTTAATCCTTAGTTGCTCTTTCTAGAGATTTTGATCTCACATTGTTTGGGGGTGTTGATTTTGCCCTCCCCCTAGATTACTTAATAGAATTCTGTAACAGATATTCGTGATTGATTATACTGATCTGCATTTCAGATCCCAATGACAGAGTTGTACTTGTAATTTTTTTAAAATGTAGTGCACAGTATAGTTTATCATCAATAGGCAGTGCACCTACCTCTAATCCATAAATGACAAGGGAATCTATTTGGCTGGGTCTAAGTAATTGGTATTTCCACTGAAGGTTTTTTTTTTAAAGGTTTTTTTCCCTCAAAGAAAAACGTTGCAGAGTTTATAGTGTGAACAGAAGTATGAAATGGGCAGAGAGATGAGGCTTTTCCTTTCAGGGAGTTACTTTTGCATATCTAACTTCTTGTAGGAGAATGTCACTTTTTTGAGTAAGCTATGAGCCTGGGACAATGCTTCTGTTGTCCATTGTTCAAGCCTACTGCAGCCCAGAGCCAGGATTTCCATGGGGTGTGAATAATACCACTGCTGAGACTGAAAGTTCTGTATCCATTCAATGTGAGGTCAAGGAAAAGGTGTTGTGGTCTCTAGTTCTTGATGGAATCTTGTGGAATTTATTTAAGTGATAATGCTTTGCATTGTACAAAATTTCCAGATCTTCTTTAGGTTCAGTGCATGTCTCACCAGCATTTCTTTTAATTGGATAGGGGTACTTTATCTAGGGAAAATAATTTGATTGTCTATGAACCTTAGAATTTAAGTAGCATATAGAACAGCGTGGGCAGCTTGGTGGCTCAGTGGATAGAGTACCTGGCCTGGAGTCAGAAAGACTCCTACCTAGTCTTGTGTTAAAATCTGGGCTCAGACACTTGCTACTTCTGTGACCCTGGACAAGTCACTTAACCCTGTTTATCTCAGTTTCCTCATCTATAAAATAAGCTGGAGAAGGAAATGGCAAACCATTCTAGTATCTTTGCCAAGAAAATCTTGAAATGGGGTCACAAAGAGTCAGACATACCTGAAACGATGGAGCAACAACATAGAATGGTGTCTTTTTAATAGTAGTTGCTTAATAAATGCTTAATTGATTGATTGTAAAGAGAACTCTGGTCTTGAAATTAGAAGACTGAAGGTCAAAAGTCCTAGTCATAATCTTTTTTACAACTTTAGATCTTCATTGGTAAAATGGAAGATCTAATGATGTAACTCTTAGACTTTATAGTTAAATGATCCTAGGCAACGTAAGATTATAATGTAAGGTCCAGAAGGAAAGTAATCAGTCATCTCTTCCATCCCCTCTTTTTATAGTTGATGAATTCAGACCCTGAGAGGTTAATTGACCTGCTGTAGGTCACACAGTTAGCAAGCAACAAAGTTGAGATTCAGATCAGGTGACTCAAAGTTCAGCATTCTTTCCGTTGTACAATGCTTCATCTCTCAGACTCAGTTTCTTAATAAAAAAAATTTAAAAAAGCAATCCATGGTACTTAATTCATAGGATTTTAGTGAGGAACAAATGAGATAATATATGTTAAGAGCTTTGAAAACCTGAATGCATCATGTAATAAATGTCAGTTACAGTGGTGATGATGATATGATATTATGATTGTATTATCTACTTCATAGTATAATTAGAAAAACACTTAGTAAATTGTAAAGTATTAAACAGCAAGGTCCTGATTTGTACAAATAATGAATCTTGTGACATGGTCACATGTATTGAAATTCATACAATTTGAAGTAATAATTATGCAAAATACGGTAATTGATTCCAGCCCAATGGAAATATACAGTGTGAATTTTAATAATGAAACCACTTTACAAGATTCATTATCCATACTAATCAGTGTATAGCTCTGTAAGTAATTGAAGCTTAGTGTAGAATAAAGAAAATTTTGTCTAAATAGCTCAGTCATTGGAGCGTCATCAGACTTAATCTTAAGCTTCAGGGTTTAGCTCTGTTTGGGAAAAGATGGTCTGTGACAGAAGCAGCATGGTATGGTGTATAGAGCGTTAGACTTGGAGTTGGGGGTCTGGGTTCAAATCATGCCCCAGACATTTACCAGCTGTATGACCATGAAGAAATCACCTAACTTATCTCTTCTGCCTCAACTTCCTTATCAATAAACTGAGGGTAGACTTGGACTCATTAGCCTCTGAAGTCTTCATAAAAACACTACCTACAGAAATCATAGCTCTCATTTCTGTTAGTGTTTTAACATTTTAAGAGAGACAAAGTTTGCCCTGATGACAGAAAAAGCTTCCTAACAGAGCCATTCAATGGGTGTCTCAGGAGATCATAGTCTCCCTTCCCTCACTAAACCTTTTACTGGAGAACGTGAGACAGAGGTATTATGGTGCTTCTGTCCTAGCCTAGTTTCAGTCCTGCAGGCAGGACTCTGCCCTTATTCATCCATTAGCCCATTTCTTACCTATTTTTCTAGGTAGATATATGGGTTTTTTATGATTTTTCATGAAAAATATATAATTTTTCATAGCATAACATGCTCAGTCATCCAGGAGGTAGGGTCAGAACTGAAAATTTAGGGTTAAAAATATTTTTCAGGAAAAAAACTAGCAAAAACTTATCTAGTTCTTGTTTTCAAGAGTAGAGAATGTTGATCATTGATGGTATAAATCAGAATCTGTTACCTATAGCTATCTTTAGCTATACACGCACATGCTTCACTACATATAATAATAATAATGATGATAATAATAACTAAATTACTACTTAAAAAGCTGTAGTTTTGTGATTAGAGGCCCTCCATTCACTAATGTATTTCGTAACTCCTGTTTTACTTCATAGTCTATCTTCATGATTATCCGAACCTGAAAAAGGCCCAATTCATCATCTATTTCTCAACTTTTTTGATGATAACATTCACAATTAATCTATGCAAACTTTTTCAGTTTGTGAGGACCTGCCAGTATGTGGACTCTCCTGGCACCATCTTTGAAAATCCAGTGTCACTTCCAAATCATGATGAAGATCTGAAGTAACTCTGCAGTGGATGGCTTTATGCCAGACAAAATGTATTCTTAGAATTAAGTTTTAGATTGGGGAAGTTAAAATTCTTTTTAAAAAGTATTCAAAATTGAGACCAAAAAATTGTGATTTCACTGTTTAAGACCCTGTGCTATGTCTAAAGTACAGGAATTGTTTATTTTAAGTGCAGTCTCTATCAATAACTTTATTAATTACTTTGGACAAGTTCTTTAAGATGTCTAAAATGACTATCAGAGAATTGACTTCATTGGTTATAATCAAAAGATTTTCCATACTCTATCTATATGGCATTTTTTTAAGTACTTATACTTATTGTCCGTGGGATGATATTAAAGAATTACAGTGAAAATGTTTTTGATTGTATTTATTCTAACTCCAGTCATGTAGACATGGTCATCATATGTCTGTATGTTAGTTTTCTCATTTATATTCAATATCTAAAATTGATTCAACAGACATTTATTAAGTGCCTACTAGATAGAAGACGCTATTCATACTGGAGATATAAAACAAAATGAAAAACAGTCTTTGCCCTCAAGAAGCTAATGTTGTACTGTATTGGGTTATGTAACTATGTCTTCCATTTGGAAGAGAAGTTAGCAGATTCATGACTTACTTTGTGTTTATTCTTCAAATGAGATGATTCTTTAGCTCATACATTAGATCTTGATCATAGCACTTCAGAAGCCAGTGTGCCATAATAGAAGATGGCACAACCCCCAATGAGGATATCTGGATTTCTTTTACAGATTGCCTTACACTGTTCACCCCTCCGGGTCTATGTTGCCTTCATTTTCAAATGGGTGATAATTATATTTACCCCTCATCTATGCCATAGGAATAAAAAAGTGCACATTAAAGTAATTAGGAAAGGTACAAATGTTACATAAATACAAATTATTTCTAAGTTAAATTATGTTTATGTTTTATAAGTGCGCTTATGTATCCTTCCCTGATACATAGTACAGTGCTTGACACATAGTAAATAATTAATAAATACTTATTGACTGTTGGCAGACAAGTAAGTCATCCAGAGCAATTTATATTTGTACAGGCTCTTTGGAAATGAATTTTTCTTCGTCTTTGCCTCTTAGGGGATCTGACTTCCTTCAGTGCTCAGCTGAAGAACCTACTCCTACATGAAGTTTTTCCCAATACTCCAAGAAACTAGATCCCCATTGAGACTACTTGGCATATGTTGTGTATTTATTTATACAAGTATATGTTGTTTTCAATGGAAGGTCACCCCTTTATGGTGTAATCTGTTTCCTTTTTATCTCTGTATCACCATATGTTATCATAGTACCTGGCACATAGTAGGTTTTGGGGATTGAAGTGTAAAAGGTGGATAATGTATAGATCTTAAAAGTTGTTCTTTGCTGCAGAGGTTTATATATCTCAGCATAAATGCAACTCTTGATGGTAGATACTAAATAGGCTATATACCTTGTGCTTTAAATGAGGCTGATAATTAATTATGGTGATGTGTTGGATTTTAAATCAAATAAAACTAAAGTTTTTTTCCATTGTTTTTATGGACCATGTCTTGGGAATAATTTGCTCATAATTAATTACCATTGATCTTATTTACAGGGTTGGCCTTTGCTATTCTCTCTTCTGTCCATCCGGTGTTTGGTTTATATGGCTCTCTGTTTCCAGCCATTATTTATGCCATCTTTGGAATGGGGCGCCATGTTGCAACAGGTAAGGATTTATGTGTACTTATGTCTTGTGGCTAAGTAATGAAAGGGACTCAATTATTTGAAAAATAGAAGTCAGGTTTCTAAACTATTTGTGACTTCTAAATACTAAGTACTTTTGTTAGCGGTAGACAGTCATCTCTGTAATGCAGTGGATAGAGCACAGGACTTGGATTCAGGAAGACCTGAACTCAAATCAGCCTCGGATGCTTACTAGCTATTTGACTCTAAGTAAGTCACTTAACCTTTCTTTGCCTCAGTTTCCTCTCCCTGGGGATAATAATAGTAACTACATTCTATAGTTGTTGTGAAGAAAAATATGGATAATATTTGTAAAGCACTTTGCAAAACCCAAAGTACTGTGTAAATGCTAGCTAATGGATGTAATACTCTCTGTTACATATATATATATATATATATATATATACACACACACATATGTGTCCATCTATCAGTTCATCTGTCTAAAGAGAGATTATGGGAATAGGATGAGAAAGGAGAGAATAAGAACTTTGAAAAATGAAAGCATTATATAAATCCTAGCTACTATTAATGAATCTTTTCCTCTTTTAAATAAGTATTGTAGCTTGTAATTTCTAAAGTAATTCTGCCTTTGTGTATCTGGATATTGAAGAGAAGTGGAGAACTCCAGAAAAGACAGTCTTTCCTGAAATAGATTATTATGAAAAAGCGTTTTATTTTCCAATTATCCAGATAATTTTCTCAATTGTCCCATTGGTATGTGTGTTTTACATCATTTCATATTTCAATTATGTTTCTGCAGAGAGTCTCTTGTACCTGGTGGTACATAAATTTGCATCATGTTGAAGCTGAAATAAAATAACCTCATAAAATTATTTAGGGTGTACATTCTCCTAGGTGCTCTTGCCCTGTAAAAGCCAAAGGTGATAAGAACTTGAGATCATGCGATTTTCTTTTCTGTTAAACAAATGCAACAAAACTCTTCTAATGAATGAGCTGAGAATCCTCAGACCCTTAACCATTAAATATTTCCCCCCTTGCCTACTAGCAAATTCTCTTTACATTTTAAAAGACAGGAGGAAGAAAAGAGATCAGATTTGATTCAAAGATTAACTGGAAAACTTTTTTCCTGTAGAACCTTTGATAGAAAAGGCAGAATGAATTCACACAATAGGCCATAATGGATTTGCTTTAGGAGGTCAAAAATTTATATTTTGATAAGGGCCTAAATACATATTTACATAGTTTTGTTTCCTTAAGGCTCTATGGCAGACTTTTGACTGGCTACATGATCTCAAAATAACATGTATGTCTGTAGTTAGCAAATATCTTTAAGCACTTCATAGATACCTTGTTTTCTACTATGTAAGTACTGTGTATTCTAAAATACATATCATCTGCATACCAAGAAAACACACATTCTGCAACTCTTTCTCAGTTCTTAGCTGAAGGCATTTTATTTCATCATGTGTGCTCCACTGAAGGACAAAGAGTCAGCTGGACCTTCTCATTTCTTGGCTTGGTCTGATGCAAATCTTTAAGGTTATTTAGAGTAAATTAGTCACATCAGCAGCTTTCTCCACATGGTACTATGTATTTTATCGGTATTTATGTATATATCAGAGTAATTACACAAACTGATATGGTTTAATTATTTTTTGACCCAGGCATGATCTTTATTTAGAGAAACAACTGGAGTCCTTGGAGTAAAGACTGCCAAGCTTTTTGTTTATGAAGCATTTCATTTCCATATAATGTTTTATTTCAGCAACAACACTGTCCCTTCTGCCCCTCCACTTTCCTTTTAACAAATAAAAACTATTTTCATGAAAGAAAAGGTCACTATAGCTGTCATTTTGCCCCCATTTTAAGGGCAGATATCTTATATAATTCTCTAAGTGAGATTCTGCCTGATGGTGGTACAACTTTGACAAACAGATGATGTTTTATCTAAAAAACAACTCTTCAGCAGAAATACAGAAAGCGCAATTTGCTCTAATTATCTTGCCCCAAGATGTGTTTTTGTTTTCCTTTCTGATTTCCTTTCTGATTCCCTTCTGATTTCCTTTCTGATAATGACCTCATTATGAGAATGGTGAAATGGGTTGGTTATTCTTCATGGCACACAGGAAATTTGATCCTGATTTCAGTGTCACATGAGAACTAGGGAAGGGAACTTGGGTTTAAGAAATTTGGGGATTCTGGAGGTGTATTGGTTGTTGAAGAAGAGGGAAAGACAAACTGATAAATGATGATTAATGTGGGGTATTCACTGAAGCTAGTAAGATTTGGCTCCATTTAAGATTTTGAGGAGGGATGAAATAGGTGATGACTCTGAGGAATGCTAATTAAGATTAGTCAGCTTCGTGTGCTTGGTGCTGCAGAAGAAAGCTTGCTGAATTTGGAGTTAGAAGAACAGAGTTGAAATCCTGGCTCTTTTACTGTGTAACCAGCCAGGTCACAAATTCCCTATGGCTCAGTTTCCTGATCTATAAAATGGGGTGGTTCCTTGGCCTCTCAGTTCCTTTCTAGTTTTATATCTGTGATCTTATTAACTTTTTATTCCTGTGCTCCACTAGTGTTAATAGAGAGAAAGAATAGGTGCCAGACCTCTGATTTAATTGATTAGGGAATGGCTGGATGAGGAAACTCATCAATCACATCAATTTATTCTGTGACCTATTGTCTTAAAGATCTACCTAAGAAGTGAAGTGATTAGAAAGAGAACTAGTAGCCAGGTCTTCCTGGCTCCAAGGCCAGCTTTCTATTCATTATGCCATGTTGCCCTGTAATACTAAGCTATGCTTATTAGAATACAATAGGAATCTCCGTCTCCCTCTCCTTTTCATTCTTTCCCACCCTTTCTTCTTCTCCCTCCTTCCCTTTCTCCTTTCTTCCTCTCTCTTTATCCCCTTTCCCTCTTTCTTTTCTCCTCTCTCCCACTTTCTCTCTGCTCTCTTGCCTCTCTCTGTCTCTGTCTCTCTCTCTCTCACTCTCTCTCATACACACACACACACACACACACACACACACACACACACACACACACACACACACACACACACATATACACATATGTCAACTGAACTAGTCTCTAACCTGTGGATGCTGGAACCAGACAGAGCAGGCTAGAGACAGGAGAATCAGGAATCAAAAAGAAGTTTAATTTCATAAGGAGGGAAAAGGCTTGCCGTCAAGGAGGGGATGTAGACACATGTGCTGGCACCCCTTGCCTAGTGGGGTAACCTGCTTTAGTGTGATTGAACGTTGATCTATATATTTGTGGCTAGACAAAGAGGCAAACAGTGTAGTGTAGCAACAGTAGTGAGGCTTAGCAGCAACAGTGAGGCAAAGTTGTCTCGGGACAAAAGTCTGTTCATAGCAGGGCTCCATGTCTGGTCCTGTAGGTGATTGCCTGAGCTCAGGGACCCATCAGTTCATCCAGAGAGTGAGAACAAAAGATTGTTGTTATGTCAAGCTCAGAGTGCAGCTTGTTTGCTGAGTTTTAGCTCTGGAAAACATGATATCTCTCAGTATCTTGACATTTCCCCCTTTTGGCCAAAAGGTGGGAGTCTGAAAGAACTCCAACCTTTCCAGCCAATAAAAAAGAGGGAGGTATAAGCCAAGATGCCAATGCAAGGCAAGCTGGGTTAAAACAAGAAGTTCAGTTGAATAGGTCTTATCTAGTCATTGTTGGCTTGTGAGCGGAAGGAGGGGCAAGAAGGTAGAGGGAGAAAAAGCCAACACGAGCTTGAATCAGGGCCTTGGTGGTTGGGCATGTAACAAAAGGGAAGAGGGAAAAAACCAGGACAGTATCCTCAGCCCTCATCTGGAATCTTGGGACAGCTGTTTCATCTGGACTTGGACTGCTTCTGGGTCTGTACTAGATGAACCTTGAAGTCCCTGAAGGGTTCTGTCATCTAGTCAGGAGCAGGGGCTTTCTTCAGATGATCCAGGAGCACATATCCACAAGTTTGGCAGCTGTGGAAGTAGACGAAGGACTTGGCAGGAGCCCTTAAAAACAGTGATTGATTGTCAGTGTTCAGAGAAGACATATAGGTTGCTTGAGATGTACAATTGTGAGAAAACCCCTTGTATCAATCTTTAGATCTGAGTTTCTTGTCAGCATAATATAGATCCTTAGTTAAGAGTCTCTGAACAACGTATAGAAATGATCCAGTTTCCCAGCTATACAGAGCTAGCTTCAAACGATGCAATAAAGTTTTTCTCACAGCTCCCATAATTGCACAATTACATTGTCAGGTATAGATCAGATTACTTAGAGATCTCTCAGTGGGCTGGTTCTGAAAAGGAAGATTTACATGGCACCAAGGTAACCAAGAAAACTTAAACATACACCAGGATCTTGAGTCTGAGATCAGAAACAGAATCTCGAAAGCTGAGACTATAGTCACCAATGTTAATTAACATCAAATCTCCTTGTATCATAGTAGCTCATTCTCAGTATTCATTTAACCTGCAAAGATCCCTGATGTCTCATGTAGTTATCTGGTCCCTAAATATCTCTTCTTGGACAATAGTTTTGATTCTCAGGATAGCTCCAAAAAGGCTCTGCTTTTCTCGTTCCAAATCTAGAGGTTTCTAGATAATTCGGACTTGTAATTTAATATTGTCATTTAAATTTGGTCCGCCAATTTTGAAACTTCAGAGTCTCAGTTCGTATACCATTTGTTGTTTCTATCTTTGTGTAAATCCTATACCTGATATAAGAATCTTCTAAAAATTTGTGAGGGTCCAACCACAAAATAAGCTCTTCTACCTTTTAAAATTATCAGACAGATACTTTAATGATGGGAAAATAATTTCATTTTCTTTACCATTATCCATGCAATTTATGTATAAAATCTTAATCTGATTTTGAGAACTTAATACTAAGGAGTACTCTAAGCCTGAATTTCCATGGTAGATAAATTTGGAAGTCAATCATATGTGTGTGTGTGTGTGTGTGTGTGTGTGTGTGTGTGTGTATTGTTGTCAGAGAATAAAGTCTAATCCTGTTGCTTTCTCAAAATTTATTATTTGATTTATTTAGAAAACTTATTGCATCTTTGTCTTATCACCTTATCTAATCATTTTCCTCTTAGGAGGATATCATTACTAAATTATAATTTGATCATAAATACAAATCAAAATTGTAAGATGTTCATACTTGTATCCTATTATAGTAACTCAAAGATGTTTCAATATCATTCTGTTATTTAATGAACTTGCTGTTGTACTTAGAAAGCTTCTTGATGATAGACATTTGCTATAAAGGGGAGAAGAGGGACATAGTTATAGCAATGTCATATATCATAACAGGGGAAAAACTCCCTGAGCTTTGTTTGATTCCAAGCATGATTCATCTCTGACAGCCAATTATGTAGTCACAGGGCAGTGAAAGCAAGGCTCACGATTAACCAGCTGGGAAAATTTCCTTTTCAGAAAGGAAAAAGTGCAATGGGGAAATAAAATCATGAGAATCCTACTTTGGGCCATGCTGAAGTCATCCCGAAAACTTTTCTGAGGCACAGACATCACCTTTAGGAGTTTCCAGATTGCAGGATGTGCCATTTTCTACTATTGGCTTCATGACAATTCAGGCAACTGTCCCTATAACAAAAGCTCAAAGCAGTAAATTAAAACCCCAGAAATTTTTACCTTAAATAACAAAATTTCACTAATCACAATTTAGGGCTTGAATATCTTTCCTGATATTTCCCCAACAGTTAAACATTTCATTTATCCTTTACTTATAAATTAAAAACTACCAAAATTCTGGGACTTCAGACACATAGCAAACACCAGAGAATTGATTCATCATTAATATGTTGAAGCTACATCTTTAAATCACCTTATATACATTCATAATAGCCAAGATTTTCAAATGAAAATTCACTATTGTAATAAACTTAATATCTGCTTTATAACAAAATATACTTCATTAAATATTTAACAGTTTTCAAATATCTATTTTTTATTACATCCTTTTAAAGAAACCCAATTCATGTACGCAGCATCCAGATTAAAAAGTTGTTTTCTTTAACAGCATTTCTGTTACTGTGGTCTCTGAGATTTCACAATATAATTTAGAAATGCAATAATAACATAAACAATGTAATGCATATAAAATCATGGTGTCAGATGACATCAGTTGCATTTCTTATTACATATAAAATATTTAATCTTATTTATGACCTTTGACATTTTAAAAAAACCACTTTAGAATTATCAGGTATGGAACAATTACATTCAGTTAAAAAGAAATAATGTAGTGCTTAGTATATGCCAGTCACTATATTAAATACTTTACAATCATTATAGTATTTTGCTTTCACAATTACCCTGGGAGGTGGGTACCATTATTATTTTTCTCTTTACAAATTAGGAAACTAGGGAAAACAAAGATAATATAACTTGCTTAAGATTACACAGCTAATAAAGTTTTGCAACCAGAATGTAATTCAAGTTTCCCAACATTTTTCCCAACATTTTTCCAACACCTTTATTTGGGAATCTGATCTGAGGTGAAAGGGATTAACAGAATGAGAGGAATAATCTGGGGGAATCAAGGGAAAGGTTAACAGGAGGTGACTATAAGGGGCAAATCAGTGAACTATTTTTTTTCCTTTCTTCGGTTTGGGAATTACCTCCAAACTAGCTGCTTCCTTTATTTGCCCTATCAGTTTTCAAGGAAAAATGCTATCTGCTGTTAACTTTTTATTTTATTTTATTTTATTTTTTTCCTCCAAATTTATTTGTTTTCAATTTTCAACAAACACTTCCATAAGTTTTTAATTTTCTCCCCCTCCCTCTCCAAATGCAATCTTAGAGGCTCTACACATATATTCTCATTAAACACATTTTCATATTAGTCATATTGCATAGAATAATTAAAATAAATGGGAGAAACCATGAGAAAAACAAAACAGAACAAAAGAGAAAATCGTCTGCTTCATTCCGTATTCCCACTCCATAGTTCTTTCTCTGGATGTGGATGGTAGTTTGCCTCATGAGTCCTTTGGAAATGTTTTAGGTACTTGTATTGCTGTGAAGGACTAAGTCTGTCAGAAACAGTCCTTGCACACTGTGACTATTACTGTGTATAATGTTTTCCTGGTTCTGCTCATTTTACTCAGCATCAATTTATATGTCTATCCAGGTTTTTCTGAAGTACCGCTGTTCGTCTTTTCTTTCTTATAAAGCATAATAACATTCCATTACATTCATACACCACAACTTGTTCAGCCATTCCCCAATTGTTGGGCATCCCCTAGATTTCCAGTTTTTGGCCACCACAAAGAGAGCTGCTATACATATTTTTGTGCATGTGGGCTCTTTTCCCATTTTTATGATCTCTTTGGGATACAGCCCTAGAAGTGATATTGCTAAGTCAAAAGGTATGCTCATTTTTATTCAATCAACACTTAAATTCCTGCTAAGATAGTGCCTGCCCCCAAGAAGCTTACAATCTAATGGGGGTGGGGTAGGGAGACAACTCATAAAGAAAGGCTGAAAAGAGGGTGGGGAAAAGGGCCTCTAGGGAAGGTAAACAAGCACCTCCTTAGGTGGAGGTTTTGTGGTTCCTGGCTCTTCCCCATATTCAGGGACTCGGAGGGTAGGGGTGAGGTGGAGTCCAAGGCTGATGGGATCTGACGGGATGATAAGGTTTTCCCAATAATGAGCCTGCTGGAGCATGGTGGAGAAGTCACTCAAAGAAATCCCACAGTAGTCCAGCGGATGACCCCGCCGCCGCACGTGACGCAGAACCTCTGAGCTGGGAGGTGACCTCAGAGGTCATCCCGCCCGACCAAAGCGCCAATTGCCCTAGCCGGTCCCCGGGGTCCTCTCAGGCCTCCCAGGGTCCAAGCCCCCTCCCCGGGGGACCCCTGACAGCCCGACCCGCCGCGCTGGGACAGCGCCGAGAGGCAGCCCGCAGCAGGCCTCGCGCCCGAGCCTGCTGTTAACTTTTTAACAAATTCCAGAGAGTGGTAGCCTAAAACTTACGAAAGTATTTCAGAAGGGAGTGAGATCCTAGAATCACCCCAAAGTCTCAGGAGTTCTCCCCTGCAAACTAAAAATGATTAATTTCCAAACTCCCTAATGCTAAAATGTTTTAATATTCTGTAAACTTTGTTCCTACAGAAAACCTAAAGTGGGAGTTAGTGCTGCTTACGGGGAAAACTGCTTCAAGTATGAAAGTTCCTTAATCTTCCTAGTGTTCTGAACTCTTTGGCCATAGACTTTAGAAGTTTTCTTGCTGGTTGCATTTTAAATCTTTCAAGGCAACAGAATTTAGCTCACAGCACAAACATGACACAGATATTTTACATTTTACAAAAGCACAAACACAGACAAAACAACAAGACAGAGAAAAACAGACATGGATAGTTTTAACAAAGCATGCAGTTACAATCCTGACTTTACTGATTTTTAACAGGGGCACACAGTTACAGAGGCTTGAGGTTTAAAAATAGTGGAGGCACACAGAGGGACCAGTTAACAGAAGTGTGTAGTTTAAGAGAGGATGTCCTTACCAGAATATCCTGGGAATCAATAAATCGACTTCCTGGAGGGGCCCTGGAGTTTTCCTCACAAAGAATGGCAAGCTTGACCAAGGTCATAGTTTTAGGGCAGGGGTAAGGGCAGAGGAATCACCAGACAAGGAGGCGGTGAGCTCAGACTCCATAGAAATAAATCTCTAGTGGCCCCTAGACTATTCTCACTAGTATGAGAGTCCAATGACCTGGTTCTATTTCTAATCCCACTTCTTTTTTTTTAATTAATTGGTTTTCAGTTTTCAACAATTGCTTCCATAAATAAGTCTTAAATTTTCTCCCCCTTCCTTCTCCCTCCCTCCCCACTCCCTCCTCCCAAGACAGGTCCCATGTGTGCAAAAATATTTATAGCAGCTCTCTTTGTGGTGGCCAGAAATGGAAATCAAGAGCATGCCCAGCAATTGGGGAATGACTGAACAAGTTATGGTATATGAATATAATGGAATACTGTTGTGATATAAGAAATGATGGAGGACTGCAGAGAGGCCTGGAAGGACCTATATGAACTGATGCTGAGTGAAAGGAGCAGAACCAGGAGAACTTTGTACATAGTAATAGCCACAGTATGTGAGGACTGTTTTTAATTCCACTTCTGACACCAATTAATGTCAACCAGACTGAATCAGTTTCTAACCTGTGGGTGGCTGGAGTCATACAGAGCAGACTAGAGACAGGGGAATCAGGAATCAAACAAAAGTTTAATTTCAAAGTAAAGGAAACAGTTTGCAAGTAAGAAGGGGATCTAGACACATGTACTAAGGCTCTGCCCCAGTGGAGGAATCCCTGCTTTAGTGTGGCTGAACCTTGATTTATTTATTTGTGATTAGACAGAGTCAAATAGTGTAGCAGTAGCAGTAGTAGTGAAGCATAACAGAAACAGTGAGGCAAGGTTGTCTAGTGGCAAAAAGTCTGTTCATAGCAGGGCTACATGTCCGATCGTGTTGGTGCTTGCCCAAGCTTAGGACCTTCAGTTCATCCAGAGCAGGCCTGCACGACCACAAGCCCGTGGGCTACTTGCAGCCCACCAGAGGATGTCCTCTACATATAAAGGATGTTTTCCTCTGTATTTTTTACGAGCTATCTGAAATTCTTTGCCATGACACAATTGACCCATGAGTCTCAGGTTGTATAGGCCTGATGTAGAGGGTGAGCACAAAGGATATCTGTTATGCCAAGTTCAGGTTGCTGGGCCTTAGCTCTGAGAAGCAGAGTGTCTCCTAATAGCTTGACACAACTTACAGTATTAAGGAGTCTCTCTGGTGCACTGAGAGCTTTAGGACCCTGTTTATGGTCAGATAACCAATATCTGCTAGAAACAAGAACTGAGGACACTATGAACCCAAGCCCAATTCTTTATCTCTACTGTGTTTTTGTCATCTTATAGATGAAGAAATGTGAGAGGACAATTACAGGACCACCTGTCTAATAAGTGACCAGCCTTGAATGTAGCTTAGGTCTTCTAACTTCAAGTTAAACTTTCCTTTTATTGCATCATGCTTCAGGGCTAAGCAATTCTGTGAGTGTCATATTGTGATGTATAGACTCAAGGCATACAAAAGTTAGAAAGGGAACAGGAAAACAAGCAAGAGAAGAGGAAAAAAGAGAAGTTATTTTGTGGACATGGGCGAAGTGCCATTAAAAATAATAATAGCTAGCATCTTGTAACCTTTTTGCAAAGAGCTTTCCATGTATCATTTCATTTTATCCTCACAAGAATATTGGACAGAAGGTGGTGCTGTTATTATCCCATCTTATAAATGAAGAAACTGAGGCATACTGAGGTTAAATGACTTGTACAGGGTCACACAGCTAGTAAGTGACTGAGACAGGATTGGAACCCAGGTCTTCTTGGCTCCATATCCAGTGCTCTCTTCATCGTCTCACCTAGCTGCTTCTCTAATGATTATCTCAGGGTGCACTGAGGCTATAGATTGTTCACAGGTACTTTGGAAACTGTTAACAGCTGGAGATTAGGTATAGAAACACAGAGTTACGAATTTGTTCCCATCAATTTTTTTTCTTTTTTGGAGTTCAGTTAAATATAATTCAATTTAAAGAGCATTTACTAAACAATTCATCAATATCGTATGTGGAGTGAAACGGGCTGTGTGCTTGCTCCCATGCTTTTTTAGCATAATGTTTTCAGCCATGTTGACAAATCCTTTCAGTGAGGATGAACATGGCATCAAGGTCAACTGCCATACTGATGGCAGCAAGTTCTTCAATTTGAAAAGGCTACAAAGCTAAGACCAAAGTAGAGGGAGTGTTGGTGCATGATTTTCTGTTTGCAGATGATTGTGCACTCAGTGCAGCCTCTGAAGCTGAGGTGCAACAAAGTATGGATCAATTCTCTGCTGCCTGTGCTAATTTTGGCCTAATAATTAACACCAAGAAAACACAGGTGCTCCATTAGCTACCATCATCCACATGTGGAACCATGAGTTACAACAAATGGAGAAGTTTTGAATGCTGTGGATGTACTTTCCAGGGATGCGCATATTGACAATGAGGTTGATGAATGCATTGCCAGAGCTAGCTCAGGGTTTGGGAGGCTGTGAAGAAAAGTTTGGGAGAGAAGTGGTATTAGACTGACTACCAAACTGAAGGCCTACAGAGCCATTGTGCTGACTTCATTGTTATATGCTTATGAAACATGGACAGTCTACCAGCACCATGCCGGGAAACTGAATCTCTTCTATTTGAACTGTCTTAGAAAGATTCTGAGGATCATCTGGCAGGATAAGGTACCAGACACCGAAGTCCTTGCTGAAGCTGAACTGCCAAGTATTCAAACTATGCTTTAGAGAGTGCAACTCTGATGGTCTGGCCATGTTATTCAAATACAAAATGTACACTTGCCAAAAAGACTACTTTATGGAGAACTCACATGGGGCAGTGATCACATGGTGGTCAGAAGAAACGTTACAGGAACACTCAAGATTTTTCTCAAGAACTTTGGATTTGACTGTGTAACATGGGAGACACTGCCACAGGGCCGCTCAATATGGCATGCCCACCTCAGAAAGGGTGCTGTGCTCTATGAGCAAAGCAGAATTGAGACAGCACAAAGTAAACACAGGATGTGCAAATTTGGGATATCCACCCCAAATATTCACTTGGACTATCTGTGCCCAACCCGTGTAGAGCATTCCAAGCTCATATTGGTTTGATCAGCCACAGTTAGACACACTGAAATTTCACTTTATCATGGTGATGTCATTTTGGGTCTCTTTGAAGACAAAGGACAACAACCAACCAACAACCAACTAAACACCTCCAATGTGCTGTACACTGGGCAATATAAAGACCAAAAAAATATCACTCTCCTCAAGAAACTTATCTTCTACTGAAGGGAATGTAGGCAAAGTAACATAAGAATATAAAGAAAGCTGACACAGACTGTAAATCTCTAGTCCAATGCCAGGATAAATTTAAGATTACAACCCTCATTTCATATGATAAATAATAGGCTGACTAGTGTTTAGAGAGGGTAGTAAAGTTTCTTTGAGTGTTGATGGAGAAGTGTCTTCTGTATCAAAACAAATGTATCAATTTTTTAAGAATAAAGAGTGACTGTCCCTGACCAGACATCAAATGGGGCAACATAGTTTGTAAAGTGCTTTGAAAGTGCTGTAGAAATCTTTACCATCATTATTATGCAGAAGAATTCTGTACTGGAGCTGGTACAATTTTGGATGTACAAGGAGACTAATTTTCAAGACAATCAAAAGAGGGAAAGATTCTAAAAATCAGGAGATGTGCAGCTCAGGCCCTAGAGGCCTTGTTTCCAAGTAAGAGTTGAACAGTTTAATGAAACAGGAATGTAGGTAAGACAGACCTCTACTGTCCCCTCTTGCCTCACCAAAGCATCAGTACTTTTCAGACAATGCACTTTCTGCTATAGCTATCCTTTTCTACCAAGTGCTTGTCTATTGTTCAGCCCTGTCAAGACCACTAACCTGAGACCTTTCTCTTTTTCCCTTTCTTGGGTAAGCGCCTAAGAGCTTTAAAAGCCAGAATAGAGCAGCTTTCTGTCAGCTCCATTTTGCTTTGTCACCATGGATTCAGCTTTAGTTATATAAGCTAAGATGTCACCATTAATTGATAATTAACAGATGTGTGATACTTTTTTTTAGGGACCTTTGCTTTGACATCTTTAATATCTGCCAATGCTGTCGAGCGTCTAGTTCCTCAGGCCAGCCAGAACTTCACTACATACAGCAACTCAGGTGTGCTGGGCTTATCTGATTTTGAGATGCAGAGGATTGGAGTTGCTGCAGCTGTTTCATTCTTGGGAGGAATCATTCAAGTAGGTAGTTTTATTGTTATTAATAATTGATATTTATTGATTTTATGGAGGGATATAATAATATGGTAGTCTAGCTTTGGTGATGTTGTTATTCATTTGTTTCTGTCATGTATGACCCTCTGTGACCCCAATTGGGGTTTTCTTAGCAGAAATACTGGTTTGCCATTTCCTTATCCAGTGGATCCAGTGAATCCATTTTGTTAGGCAATCAGAGGTAAAGTGACTTGCCTAGGATCACACAGCTAGGAAGTGTCTGAAGCCATATTTGAACTCAGGTCTTCTTGACTTCAGACCCAGCGCTTGTCTCCAAGGCCAGCATTCTATACACTACATCATTTTGCCCCTTAATGCAGACTGTACCTTACCATGATCATATTCCATTCAAGAGGCAACTGGATGGCACAGTGGATAGAGTGCTAGGCCTGAAATCAGGAAGATCTGAGTTAAAATCTGGCTCCAGATGCTTAGTAGCTGTGTGACCCTGAGAAAGTCACCTAGCCTCTGTTTGACTCAGTTTCCTCAACTGTAAAATGGGGATAATAATAGTATCTACCTCCTAAGATTGTTGTGAGGATTAAATGAGATGATATTTGTCAAGTACTTAGCACTTTGTCAAATAAAAATATCTGTAAAGCTTGGCATATTAAAGTACTTATTAATAAATGCTTGTTTCCTTCCTCCTTCTTTCTCTATGGCTCAGAGGGAATTCACCCTAGGCAAAGAACCAGGAGAGTACAAATGGCATCTACATCTGGAAACAGGAGATTCTTTGAGCATGGAAGGCAGAATAGTATTAGTAATGAGGGGAAGTGGCATATAGATATGGTTCCAAAAGAGTGGAAGAAAGGATATATGGGGTAGAAAAGGAAAAGGACCCAGATAGTGAAAGGAGCACTTGCGACTTGGTAATAGAGAAAATCTTAGTGGCGTCAAACCTTACTAGCAATGAAAGGATGGAGACAGCACAGGGTAGGATGAGGAGTAAGAAGGCATTTCAGATTCTTTTGGTGAAAAAGAGAGATGGCTCTTCTGGATGCCATCTTTGTCATGAAGTTTGACTTCCATAGAGGGAAGACTAGGTATACCACATTTTTATCATTATTTCATGCTGTATCCATTTATGTACTTTATGTTCTAACCAAACTGGGATATTCAATATTAATCAAGTCTAATCAACAAGCATTTGTTAAGCACTTACTGTATACCAGGCACTATGCTATGCTCTAAGGACACAAAAAAAGGCAAACAGCAACTAGAATCAGCCAAAAGGACAAAAACCAGCCCCTGTTCTCAAAGAGCCCCCCAAGGAGTCTAATCAGGGATGTCCTGGAATCTTGTACTACGTTCCCCTTCCTTGGACATTCAACTCAGTCAGCATTTAAACAGCTACTCTGTGCAAGGCTGTTTGTCATTAGGAAAATGTTATTGTTGTTCTTGGTTCTTGAGGGAGGACTATGACATCATGAAGGTGATGTCATGATTTGCAGGTGAATTGGAGTTAAGTGAGGGAGGGCTGTGCAGAGTCACCAGCCTCACTTCCTCTTCCAGAGCCATCTTGGTCTAGTGGCAAGATACAGATCAGGATGACTGAAGATGCCTCCCATTGGGAAAATCAAGAGAAAGAGAAAAACATTGTTTGACCTTAAAAGCAACTTCCATTTTTTTGCCTATGGAAATCTTTCTATCTTCAAAGCTCAGTCAAGATGCCACTTTCTCTATGAAGCCTTCCCTCATTTCTGCTGCTACCATTCCCCCCCCTCTCCCCAAGTTGATGGCCCCTTCCTCAAATGTCTCATAGTACTTTTCTTGGATATTATAACACTTTATCTTATATCATGTGCATATCATATTCTCCTCAATTCAGTTAAACAAATATTTCTTAGAGAGCCAGGAAATGGAGGTAGGCTTTGAAGTTTGAATCACAGGATCAGAGATTTAAGATTGAATCTGGTGTTAAGACTGAGGAAAGAGATTAAGTGATTTGTTCTGGATCATATAGCTAATGAGTCTGTGGTGGGCTTTGAACTTCGATCTTTGGGAATCTGAGTCTAGCTTTCTATCTGTTATTCTATGCTGTCTCTACAGAAAAACTCTGATACATACTGGTAGTTTGACCCTGGGCAAGACACTTAACCTCAAAGTAGTGTTCTAGGTAATTCTCTAAGACTAGAAGTTAGAGAAAAGGCAATGAACTTCCTTCTTAGAGATAGTTCCTCCCTGGGAGCTCTCTATGCCCCTAAAATCATCCATCAAATCCCTCATCTAAATATTTCTTAAGCACCTCCTAGATTCAACACCACCATACTGGGTGCTGGGTGGGGGGGCAGCTAGGTGGTGCAGTGGATAGAGCACCAGAGCAGGAGTCGGGAGGACCTGAGTTCAAATCTCACCTCACACACTTGACTGTCACTAGCCTCATCCTGAGTCATCTCCAGTTATCCTGAGGAATATCAGGTCACTGGATTCAGATGACTCTGGAGGAGAAGTAAGGCTGGTGACCTGCACAGCCCTCCCTCACTCAAAACAAAGTCAAGTGCAAGTCATGTCATTATTTCTCTGATGGCATGGTCTTCTTTGGCAATGAAGGATGAACACACACACTGGGTGCTGGGAATAAAATGCAAAACAAGCAAAAACCAAAGGATACCTTCCTTCAATGATGTTAAATTCTATTGTGTGTCCAGTATGTACGTAAGTAATTAAAGATAGTAAATAACAGATAATTTGAGAAGTGAGAGAATGCTAACAACTGGGAGGTATCTTAAGAGATTTTTCATGTTGTTTTTTTTCCTTTATTTAAGAAAAATGTACTAGTTGTTTGATCTAAATTACATGAAGAAAGGAAAGGTGCTGTGTTTCACCTTTTTTTTCCTGATGTTTGTAATATAAGGGAAGCATTTATTAAGCTCCTACTATATGTCAGGCACTGTGCCTAACTACTATAAAAGGTTATCTTATTTGATCCTCACAACAAGCCTGTGAAGTAGGGGCTATTATGAGTCTCATTTTATAGCAGAGAAAACCAAAGCAGACAAAGGTTAAGTGACTCACCCAGAATCACACAGTTAGTAAATGTCTGAGGTCAGAACTGAACCCAGATCTTTCTGTCTTCAGGCCTAGAAGGCCTTTTCGTTATACCAACTAGGGTCCTTGATAAATGTTTCTTAATTGAGTAGGAAATTTTTATGTGTAAGTAAATATAAAAATTTAGTTTTGAAAAAACATATAATCCGTTTATTACGAAGACAGCATAGCACATGAGTAAGCATTACTCTGGTGTCAGATGAACTAGATTTGTTGTAGACATATTGATTGCCTGAGCATTCATTGAATTACTTCCTTGAATATCTTAATGTGAGTAGCTCCTTCTAATCAGTTGTGGGCATGAGCATGAAAACCAGATAAATGAGCTTCTCTTCTCCTTCTCCTCCTTTTCCTCCTCCTTCTCCTCTTTCTCCTCCTCCTCCATCTCCTTGTCTTTGTCCTCCTCCTTCTCCTTGTGCTCCTTCTCCTTGTGCTCCTTCTCCTTCTTCTCCCTCAGATATATTCTATATGGGCGATATTGGCAGCCAGCTGAGTTTAAGATAGCCAAGACATTACTAAACAACATAAAATTACTCATAAGGTTTAAAAGAATGTAAACTCTGAAGAAGGAGAAAAATAGTTGAGGATCATTCAAAATGGAGATGGATGGGAGCAAAGGGATTATTGCAAAGAAAGGAAAAATGTGATTCACACAGTGATTCCATTTGACTCTAATATGGATAAAGAGATGGATGAAATACAGATATTATAAACACTTAATAAATATTTATTGGATTGAATTGAAAGATATTCTGAAATAAGATTAGAGGAACTCAAGACTGGATAACACACTTGCAAAAAGATCAAGTGATGTCCCTGTTTAGGCGACTGACCAGATCAGAAGGCATAACAGGTATTTTCCATGGCTGATGTATATGCTTCTCCGAAACAATCATCCGTTGCCTGGGTAGCCTGTTAGCCTTCATCTTTTTTTCTTTTTCTTTTTTTTTCCAGCACAGATGATGTAAGAATATTCTGGGATTTATGTAGGCAGTCTTGGCAGCTCTTTCCTCTTTACTTGGACAGTATGATATAATTTGAGTCTCTCCAAGAGATCTGGCATCTACCTCCATCTGAGAATTAATTTGCCATGTGAATTTAGTGGGTCAGACATGGATAGGTTGCCTCAGATTTGGAACTGTTCTGCTTCAGTTTCTGTTAAGTTCCAAAACCCTTCTGATTGACACAGAGATAATATACTCCTACCTCTAATAATTCTAGTAGTACAAATATTAAAGGACTATCATTAAGCTTTGACATTTTTCACTAAGATGGTCCAAATGACAAGCCAGAAAGATGAATTTAAAAGGTACTATCTCAATCCAGTGCCCCACTGATATGAATTACCTGGCATTACTTATCAAATACACATTGGTCAAGGAAAAGATTACTTGTATTAGGGAGAAAGGAAAGGGAAAAAATAAATCCTCTCTATATATGCTTTCTTTGAAATTACATATACCCCAAATGAAAATGATAATGAAAAGTATCATACTTTAGATTAAATGCAATGGCTAATATTAGCTCTTAGAGTATGAAACATGCTCCTATATTCTCATTTGAGAGGTAGTAAACTCCTGGTACGGAAATATGAATATAAGAGCAAGTATGGTTGTGGTGATAGTTAGTTTTGTTTGGTTAACTACTTTTTGTTGTTATGAAGGAGGGTTCGGATTTGGTAGAGGAGAGGGTATTATTGGGAAATTATAATGGTGTTTAAAAAGAAGCACCAAGAAAACATTTTTTAAAAGATCAAAATTTCATATACCAAGATAGAATTTACCTAAATAAGTGTATATTTTCCCACCACATAAGGTTTATATTTTTGAAATGTTCCCCACCAACTAGACTGGGCAGAACATTAGAGAATATACTGTGGGAAGAAATCCAGCACTGGCAGGGGGCAGGTTAGATGACCTAATACGTCTTTTCCATCTGTAATTTCTCTTTGAGTTTATAATTCTGCAAAGGCTGGACCTTTTCCCCTTTCTCTAAACCATATTAGGAGTTTCAAGATGTAGGAAAAGATTCAGAAAGATCTCAGAGAAGGAAGACTTACTACCAGTAAAACTTATTAGTGACTTTCTTCCTAGCCAGTCTCATTCCCATGAATGAAGGAAACTGCAGCTGTAAACAGTGTAGAACCATCAAGATTTATATGCTTCTATCTATTACTTTACATAGACTTGGAATTAAAATACTGATGGTGAGAAATAAAAAAGGTAAATTTAGAATGCTTATAATGACTTTTCAGAAACCCTTTCTTAGATTCCAAGAGTTAAAGGTACTGGGATCACCAGATAAAGAGAGGGACTAGTTAAATATAATATTTCAATAATATAATTCAGTTTCCAGATCTTTTAATTATAAGAAAAATATGATCCCATGACTTCTACGTCCTGTCTCACAGTTTGATCACACAGCTGCTTTCCTTAGTGCTTAGCTCCACCTCAGCATATTCAATTATACATGGAAGAGTTTGCAGCCAATTTTGGACCAGATGGCTGGACTCTCTCTGACCCTCAAGCTCATCTCTCCATGGACAACTGGGACCCTTTAAGTCTTGTGCGCCATTTCCCTTAGTGTAATTCTCTTTTCGTGTCTGAGAGTTTAGATGGAGTTTATGGTAGTGCCAGATTTAGAAAACCTACAATAGCAGCAGTGACAGCCACAAAAATGGTAATAATAACAATAGCTGGTATTTATATAGTGTTTTAAGGTTTGCAAAGCGCAGTACAAATGTTACCTCAGTTCATCTTCACTGCAGCCTTTGAGATAGGCGCTCTTGTTGTCCCCACTTTAGAGATGAAGAAACTGAGGCTAGAGGAGAATAAGTGACTTGCCTGGAATTACACAACATAGTAAGTATCTGATTGAGATATGAACTGAGATCTCCCTGACTCCAAGTCCAATTCTCTTACCTACAGCATTTAATATTTATAGTATTTGAAGGCTTGAGTTCAGATTGACCTTAGACACCTTACTAGCTGTGTGATGCTGGTAAATCACTTAACCCCATTTGCCTCAGTTTCCTCGTCTGTAAAATGAATTGGAGAAGGAACTGGCAAAGTACTCCAGTAACTTTGCCAAGAAAACCCCAAGAGTTGGACATAACTGAAATGATACAGCGATAACAACCCAGGCTTGTTGTGAGGACCAAATGACATAATAAATGTAAAGCATTTAGCACGATACTTGGCACATAGTAAGTGTGGTACAAATGTTACCAACTCTGGATGTACCTGCCTTGGCTGCAAGTCTGCCAAGTTCGTCTATTTAGATTGTTTCTAAAGCATTATGTTATGTGAGGTTTTTAAGGTGGTTAAGACACCTGAAAACACTTCATGTGATATGATAGTGATTTTTGGAGTGGTCATGATGTCCAATTCTTGACTGACTCACTGACAAATGAAATCAAGTTTATTTAATTATGCGGTTAAATATTAGGTAACTCACTTACTATGATCAACAAATTCAGTTGATATTTATTAAGGACCTGCAATCTGTAAGGATGGTGGTACTATATTAGGTTCTAGAATATATAGAACATAGAATGCAGTTTAATAGGTACCATAAGACATGGAAGCAGCATCTCTGCTACTTTCTAGCAACAACTGTTAAGAAAATAAAACCTAATATGATCTTCTGCAGCATGAAGAGAAGTGTAGCATTCAGAAAGAATACTCGAGCAAGTTACTCGCCCTTCGCCTAGAAACAGAGGTGGCTTCTGCTCTCTAAAGTACCTTTCAACTCTAAATTTATAATACAACTATAATATAGTTACTATATAATATAAACTATGATATAAAATAGAATGTGACAAATGCAGAGGAGATGTACAGAGTGCCATCAGCGTTTGGGGGAAGAAGAGATTACATCTGACTGTAGCTAAGAGGCTCAGAGAAAACTAGGTGGAGGAGTTGGTTGTCTGAGATTAGATGAAAAGGACAGGTAGAAATTCAACAAGTTGAAATATGAGGGTGTAGTGTGGGGGCAGGAGAGAACATGCTGACCACGGAGGTACAGGTATGAGCAAAATGCATGAAAATATTAGGGAGTGGGTGGTAAAGAATTAATGGAACCATTTGGCAGGATCATAGAGTACCCTAACCTCCCTGGCTTCCTTTAAGTCTCAACTAAAATCTTGCCTTCTATACGAAGCCTTCCTCTACTCTTCTTAATTCCAGTGCCTTGCCTCCATTAATTATCTCTCATTTACACTATCTGTAGCTTGCTTTGTATACATTTGTTTGTATACAACATACTCCCCCACTCGAAGGTAAGTTTCTTGAGGACAGAGATTGTCTTTTGCCTCTTTTTTGTAAGCTCAGTGTGTAGCATGGTGCCAGGTACATAGTAGGTGCTTCGTAAATGCTTACATGTAAAATAAGACTTTCTGCCCCAATACCCCCAAGAAAAGCAAATTGGCCTAAAAATGTTCAATTCAATAGCCATCTGTAAATAAATGAAGTCATTTATTAAACACCTATTACGTGCCATCACTGCTAAGTGCTAGAGACACAAAGAAATGCCAAAACAGTCATCACTATCAATGGACTACAGTCTACTAGTGATGATTCGTTACTCTCAGTTTACTTTATCTTTTTACTTTGATTTTCTTTTTCACATTAACATTTTTCTCCCCTCCTTATTTTCTAATTCTATTTGTGAAATTCTCTAGCATTTGGGATAGGGCTGGGATGAAACTGTAAACAGTATTCACTAACCAGAGTTGGCACCAGAACAGCATTTTAGTGGAGGCAATTTAAAACAAATAAAAAGTTCCTAGTTGCTGAATTATTTTATCCAAGAGTTTGGAAATCTGTAAACAGTAGATCCTGCAGTACAGGATTCTCTGCGCTGTTCTTTGAATTAACTGACTGGGGGCACCTTTTGCAAATTAAGTTTATTAAATATGCCATACTAGAACATTATAGTGTTTAGAGCTATGTAAGGGGCTTTAGAAGTCATTTAGTCCAGCAGCCACAACTTTACAGAAGAAGAAACTGAGTCCTAGAGAAGTAAAGTGATTTGATCAAGGTCATGCAACGTCAGTGGCAGAGCTCTGCTTTTAACCCAGGTCTTTGGACAATAAATCCAGCCCTTTTCCCACTATAACACGTTGCCTCTTGATCCAAAACTGTTTTCAAGATCAGTTCTCTGTTTTACTCCATTGATTCACCTCACCCCATTGGCAAGTTTGTTGAAGGGGAGGGGTAGTTTAAAAAAAGGCCCAGAACTTACAACCTCTTAAATTTATGACCTTGCTTATATGTGAACAGAGTGTGTAAGGCCAGAGTCTGGAGCCAATGTGAACTGGATATGAGAGTCTGAGGAGAGATGTTGGCTCGCATCTATAAATCTTTTGGAGAAAGAGTATAATGGCACAAGAGTTAGGTTGGAAAATGTTATTTCTTTGGGACAGTGATAAAATGAGGTACCCATTTTCTGGGTGACAAGGTCAGAGAATTCCTTGTAGTAAAAGAAATATTAAAGATTCATACTCCCCTATTTTAAACTCTTTTGAAAACAAGGATGCAGTATGAGTGATTTAACTTGCAAATAACTTTAGTCCTTATCATTTGGTGAAGAAGAAAAAAAGATATATCTTTATTACATTCCTCCTGGATCCTGAAATGTGCTGTAATGATTGGTGTAGATGGGACAATACATTTTCCTTTCGAAGGACTCTTGTCCCCACCTCTCCCCAGTTACGGGCCCATAAAGTTGAAGTAATTCAGGAAGATCTGGATTCAGTTCTTACTGCCATTGTAACCTTGGTCAAGTATCTTAATGAATATAAGCCTCAGTTTTCTCACCTTTAAAATGGGAATAAGAATAACATCTCTGTCATAAATTTCTTGTGACAAATTACATGGTTATGCAAAGCATTTAGCAAACCCTTAGAGTGTTATAAGTAGCTTAAATATGTATACATAGGTGTGTGTGTATATATGTGTGTATGTGCATGCGTATACACACACACACACATATATTATCTCCTTTAAGACTCGCACACATCCCTGGGAGATAAATGCTATTATTTCCATTTTACATATGAGGAAAATGAAGCAGAAAGAGGGTAAGTGACTTGTCCGGGGTCACACAGCTGGAAAGTGACGTACCAAGATTAGAACTCATCTTCCTGGCTCCCAAGTCCAGTTCTGTATGTACTGTGCCACCTCCTAATAGTTATGAGCCATACATGTTATATGGGATAAATTAAAAACCAAACCAAATAGAAATAACTTAGGGCTTAATTAACTCTTTCTGAAAATGCCCATGTACAACTTCCTAGACCAGGTATGCTTGTAGGTTTCGAATACTGCTAATTGAGTTGTTTCAGAAACCTACTAGACATTAAGAAATTAATCTCTTCTGTGTTCTCATGCAGTAGCTCATAATCATTTTCCACTATATCCATTTTATAAATAGAGTACAGGATGGTGAGATGGCAAGAATATTGAGCTAGGAATCAGGAGAACAAGGCTGTAGTCCTGATGCTATCCCTAACTGGATGGGTAACATGGATCTCCTGTACTTTCCATATCCATAAAGTGAAAAGGTTGAACTTAGCTGAAAATGCCATACTTCCCTTATTCTAGGCATATTATGGACCACATTCTCAATGACTTAGTTCCTTTTTAGTTTTAAATTAAATAGCCTTTGAAAATTGCCTTTATTCATTGAGTAGAAATAGAATTCAAAGTGTTCGCCCATCATCAGATGGGTCATTAATAGTCATCTTTGAATGTGGATATATTTACTGGCTTATAGACTGTATAACAAAATGCATTACTTGTTTAGTAAGTCAGAAAGTATTGATTAAGTGCCTACTACATACCAGGGCCTATACTAGGTGCTAGGAATCCAAAGACAAAGTGAAACAGTCTTTGCCCTCAAAGAACTTATGTTCTAATGAGGGAGAACAACACATACCTATATAAAAGAATGCAAAATATATAAAAATAAATTCAAGTTAAGGCACTAGTAGCCTGGGGGGAAGGTCTCATTTAGAAGGTGGTGTTTGGGCTGAGTTTTGAGCAAATGAAGAGATTCTTTTTTGTCTTTTATTTATCATTTAAAAAATAATTTTATTTACTTTTAATTTTCAGCATTCACTTCTATAAGATTTTGAATTAAAAATTTTCTCCTCCTTTCCCCTCCTTCCACCCTAAGGTGGCATGTAATCTGATATAAAGTGTACATGTACAATCATATCAAGCACATTTACACATTAATCATATTGTAAAGAAGAATTAGAACCAAAGGAAAAAAACACAAGAAAGAAGAAATGAGAGAGAGAGAGAGAATAACATGCTTTGTTCTGCATTCAGATCCCATAGTTCTTTCTCTGCATGTGGGTAGCATTTTCCATCATGAGATCATGTGTCTTTTGGAATTTTTTTTTTATTTATTTAACTTTTAACATTCATTTTCACAAAATTTTGGGTTCCAAATTTTCTCCCCTTTTGTCCCCTCCCCCCACCCCAAAACACCGAGCGTTCTAATTGCCCTTGTCTGCCAATCTGCCCTCCCTCCCTCCCCACCCCTTCCCTTTGGAAGGCAAGCAATTCAATATAGGCCAAATCTGTGTAGTTTTGCAAATGACTTCCATAATAGTAGTGTTTTGTGAGAACTAATTATATTTCCCTCCATCCTATCCTGTCCCCCATTACTTCTGTTCTCTCTTTTGATCCTGTCCCTCCCCATGAGTGTTGACCTCAAATTGCTCCCTCCTCCCCATGCTCTCCCTTCCATCATCCCCCCCACCCTGCTTATCCCCTTATCCCCCACTTTCCTGTATTGTGAGATAGGTTTTCATACCAAAATGAGTGTGCATTTTATTCCTTCCTTTAGTGGAATGTGATGAGAGTAAACTTCATGTTTTTCTCTCACCTCCCCTCTTTATCCCTCCACTAATAAGTCTTTTGCTTGCCTCTTTTATGGAGCTAATTTGCCCCATTCCATTTCTCCCTTTCTCCTCCCAACATATTTCTCTCTCACTGCTTGATTTCATTTTTTTAAGATATGATCCCATCCCCTTCAATTCACTCTGTGCACTCTGTCTCTATGTGTGTGTGCGTGTGCGTGTGCATGTGTGTGTGTGTGTAATCCCACCCAGTACCCAGATACTGAATAGTTTCAAGAGTTACAAATATTGTCTTTCCATGTAGGAATGTAAACAGTTCAACTTTAGTAAGTCCCTTATGACTTCTCTTTGCTATTTACTTTTTCATGCTTCTCTTCATTCTTGTGTTTGAAAGTCAAATTTTCTTTTCAGCTCTGGTCTTTTCATCAAGAATGCTTGAAAGTCCTCTATTTCATTGAAAGACCAATTTTTCCCCTGAAGTATTATACTCAGTTTTGCTGGGTAGGTGATTCTTGGTTTTAGTCCTAGTTCCTTTGACTTCTGGAATATCCTATTCCATGCCCTTCGATCCCTTAATGTAGAAGCTGCTAGATCTTGTGTTATCCTGATTGTATTTCCATAATACTTGAATTGTTTCTTTCTAGCTGCTTGCAATATTTTCTCCTTGACCTGGGAACTCTGGAATTTGGCCACTGGAATTTTCTTAAATCCTTGCATTGCTGAAAAGAGCTAAGTCAAAGTTGCTCCTTGCACAGTGTTACTCTTACTGTTTACACTGTTCTCCTGGTTCTGCTCATTCACTCAGCATCATCAATTCATATAAATCTGGTTTTTCTGAAGTCCTCCTGCTCGTCATTTCTTATGAAACAATACTATTCCATTACATTCATATACTTCACCTTGTTCAGTTATTCCCCAGTTGATGAGTATCCCCTTGATTTCCAGTTCTTGACCACCACAAAGAGAGATGCCATAAATATTTTTGTACATGTGGGTCCTTTTCCCATTTCTATGATGTCTTTGGGATACAGGCCTAGAAGTGATATTGTTGGGTCAGAGGGTATGCAGTTTCATAGCCCTTTGGCTATAGTACCAAATTATTCTACAGAATTTTGGATCAGGGGAATCAAGACATTCTAAGAGGTGCAAATGGAGAGGAAGTACAAATGCACTAGGATTCAAGATGGCTGATGCAAAGACGTAGAAACCTGAGCTGAATGTCTTGTATGAGCAAGGATAGTTTGGCTGAACAGTAAAGTCCAAGAAGGGAATAATTATTAATAGGCTGGAAAAGGTAGGTTGGACACAGCATGTCAGTGTCATTAAATATCAAACAGAGGATCCCAGATCCTTCAGACAATAGGAGCCATTAGAATTTCTTGAGTAGGGAGAGCTAGGGTCAGACTTGTGCTTTAGGAAAATCACTGTAGCATCTGCATCGAGGATGGATTGCAGAAACAAGAGATTTGATTGGTAGACCAGCTAAGAGGCTGTGTTGCTTGCATGATTGAGAAGTAGTATGTGCCTGAACTAGCGTGGTGTTCATAGAAGTAGAGAGAAGCAATAAAATCTGGGGACAGCTTACGTGGGATGAGTGAGAGTGAGGGTGACTCGGAGGCTGTGAAACTGCACGTCTAGAGATGATGACGTTTGGGAAGGATAACGTTTTGTTTTAGCCTTACTGAATTTGAGATGTCCAATACAGAGTTGGAGGTGTGCAAGTAGAACTCAGAAAAAGAGACTTGTCTCTACTCCCACACCCAGGCTGTTGAGCATTGCTGAAGAAAAAGTCAACAGAATTGTGTTATTTACATCTACTACACAGTTAATTCAGTCTGGCTTTGGCTGGGTCCTCACTATTGTTTGACACTCCTTTTCTCCATCCCTAACTGATGTCTTGCATTCCCTACAGCTGTCACACATTTTTCTCACTTCCCTCAAATTCTTCGTCTGTCTTCACTCCTGCTTTGCTGAAAATATCAAGGCAGTGGGGCCTGAGCTGCCTCACTGTTGTTTCTCTCTGCCTCAGAAATCTCTGTATCTTAACACTCTTTCTCTTCCTCTGTTCCCATCGTTGAGGAAAAAGGATCTTTCCTTCTTTCCTCTTACGTGTACTCCTGATTTCAGTCCTCATCCTCCAAAACCTTGCTCCATCAGTTAATTCAGTCACTTCCTGAGATACAAGTCTGACCATGTCCCTTCCCTGCTCAAAATCCATCAGCAGCTTCCTCTTGCTCCTAGGATAAGATGCACCTTCCTTGGCCTGGAATTTAACCCCCTCCATAGCTGAGTGTCAACCTGCCATTCACCATTTTTTTACTTTATTCCCCTCAGGTACTCTATGTAAACATAATTAAACTGAACAAATACCTAACTTTTCACTGAACACAATATCATACATGCTGAATTCTTGAGACACTTTCACACCTTCATGCATCTGCAGAGGCATTCCCAGAATACAGTTCTCCTCATTTTTGCTTTTCACCTTACTTTGGACTTTAAGGCTTAATTCAGGGACCACCTCCTTTAAGTAGTCTTCTCTGACCCTCTCTTAGTATTGTCTCATTCCTTGGATATTCCTTGTGTACTTTATCTGGTCTCTCATTTATCCTTGTCACTCTTGACCTCGTATCATACTTACCTGTCTACATGTCATATCCATCCATTAGCAAGTAAGTTCCTTGAGGTCAGGGTTCAATTCATCTTTGTCTTTGTGTTTCCATTGGCTTCAAGAAAAAAATTGGTAGGCCCTGAACATGTCAAGTATCAAATCACAACATATTAAAGGGCAAGAAAAGACTTGTTATTGAGAGGGCAACCAACTATCTTTAACATAGTCAGACCTGGGATCAGAATGAATCGGCCAAAACAACAACAATAACAACAAAAGGGAAGAATAATAATGGGGGAAAATCTTACATATAATTGAAATGTTTTAATCCTAAACTATCTAAATAAATAATTAAAATAAATAGTAACTAGATAACAAGGATGGTATTGACACTGATAAAATTAGATCAGATAAAATCTAATAATTTTATCCGAAAGTTTAGGGATAGGAAGTGGATCTGTGATTTCATTTATATTGGAAACTCCCCAGTGAGGAAACTCCCTCTGTGCAGCATGGTGGCACAGTGGGCCTAGAGTCAGGAATACCTGAGTTCAAATCCAAATCAGACATTTACTAGCTTTGTGACCCTGGGCAAGTCACTTAACCTCTCTTTGCCAAAGGAAATTTAAGTTTCCTTAAATAGGGATAATAGTTACATCTACCTCACAGGATTCTTGTGAGGATGCAATAAGATAATGTTTATAAAAAGCACTTAGTATAGTGCCTGGCATATTATAGACACTAAATAAATGCTCATTCCCTTTGCTTTCCTTTCCCCCTCTACCAGTGCAAGTTGGCAACTTCTCTGCAACTTATTGTCTTAGAGGGTTGCTTAGGGATCTGAGAGGATAGTGATATGCCCAGGGTTACAAAGCTGGTCTGTGTCCAAAGTGAGTGTGGAATCCAGGTCTTATTGCCTCCAAAGAGAGCTCAAAGCTGCCTAAGAACCCAGAAGTAAACAACCAACTGATTTACTTTCGAGAGAGAGAGAGAGAGAGAGAGAGAGAGAGAGAGAGAGAGAGAGAGAGAGAGAGAGAGAGGTGACTGCCAAACACAAAAATTGGTTAGACTATAAATTTCTTTGTAAAATTACATGAAGAAGGATGGTGGAGGATTATGAGCAATTAAAGGAAAGAGAAGCAGTTAGTAGAGGGTAAAATCTAGTTTGAGAAAAATTTGGCAAGTTATCTCAAGTACAGTTATCCCAGTGTCTTTCAAGGTTAAAAACGGAAGGAAAAATGGAAAAGACTTGCAAAAAGTCACCATTATCTTCATCTTGTGACCTCCATCCAGGCTTGTAGTAGAATCATCATACTTAGACCAAAGCATCTCTGTTCTGTGTGTGCTAATAGAAGAGGCAGAACTGTCACTATCAGGTACACAGATAAGAAAAGTAGTCAGATTAGAGCAGATCTCTACAGAGATCATCTATGCTGGAGGTGGTATAATGGCTAGGGCACTGAAGAATCAAGATATAAGGCAACTGAAAGAGGAGAAGAAACCAAAAATATGGGGAAAATTCTTAGAGTTTTTTAATAAAAAGTTGACAAATAGAACACAAATAACTACCTTTCTAATGTTTATGTAGGCAGTTGGGTGGCAAAGTTGATAGAAACTCTGGAAGACCTGGATTCAAATCTGGCTTCTGTTGTGTGACCTTGGGCAAATCACTTACCCTCCACCTGCCACGGTTTCCTCAACTGTAAAATAGGGATAATTATAGCACCTGCCTTGTAGGGTTGTTATATGGATCATATGAGATATATTTCTAAGTAAAGAGCTTAGCACAGTGCCTGGAACATGATGTTTAGTAAATGCTTCTTTCCTTCCCTTCTTCCTACAGTATATGCGTGCTCTCCTATCTGTGGAAAAATCTGTAGGAGAGACATCTATGCATGGATTGAGGAAATCCTCCATGTGGTTATTTGTAGGAAATGAGCAGCTATTTGAGTTATATGAAACAATGGGACCACATTTTTAGTATTTCACAATTAAAAAAAGATGTAGTAAATAAAAACTCTCATTATGCTTATTTTTTATTAATTAAAAAAAACCCCAACCCCCCTGCATTCAGCACAGCATCTGGCATATAGTAAACACTTAATAAATGCTTGTTGACTTCAGTAGAAAAATGACTTTATAAGCTCTTTTGCACCAAGGTACCTACTTTGGCAAAATTGCAAATAGCAAAACCAGTCAAGATTCCTTGGAAAATAGAACAGAAATAACCTTGGTCAGCATCTTTCTGATAATAAACATTAATTGAGGAATAAAACAAGGAGATGTATGCTTACCAAAGTGTTTGCTATTGTATTGGAGGAAATCTAGTAGAGTCTCAGTCTCAGGATTCTCTGTGGCTGGTGGCTTCTTTAAGGTAATCCTGTTTGTATTGAATATTTCTGTTGAATATCTCCTAGCATAACATTTTGCATGTATTATGAATAATTGAATGAATTAAAAAGCATTTAAGTGCTTGCTATTTGCAAAGTACTATTTTGAGTGTTGCATATACAAATAGAAAAACAAGACCATCCCTGCTCTCAAGGAGCTCACATCCTAATAGTATGAGATAGTACATATAGGAAGCTTAAGCTATGAGTTAGATGGAAAGACCCAGTGGTCCTTAAGATGCAACAACAAAGCAGATAGCACTCTGTCCTCTTTGGTGTAATTTCCATTGATAAAACTTTTTATTTCTGACATCGAACCATTTGACAGTGCCAAGGGCTTTGGTGGTGAGAACTTGCTTTTCAAGGTCTTCAGTAGCCGAGATTGTTGAGGAGGTGGGGAAACTGAGCTACTCTGCTTGTAAAGTGAAGTGGTGGCCTGCTCATATCTCCACAAGAATTGTTCCAGTGGGTGGGAGAGTTCAGAATGGGATGGGTTTAGTAGTGCCCTGCTATCCTTGGGGTTCTTGAGCTCATATGCCCCTAAATTGGTCAGTGACTGGTGTTAGTGGTGGTGGAGATGAAAGACTCTTTCTTCAAAGAGGATGCTCTTCTAGGCAATGACTAGAGATAGGGCTAGAAGTAAGGAGAGTGGCTTAGAGCATTTATTTATGGAGCTCTTGGACATAGGGTATCTTTATCAGGGCATAAGAAGAGGTAAGAATTGAGATGGTGACGATAGTTTGACCAACTGTGGGTCCAACTCAATTTCCTTCAAAACTTACTTCAGAAGTTACCTCCTACATGAGACTTTACTTGACTTTCCTTCCCTGCTAATATCTGAAGTCAAGCGAACGATCCTGTAATTATTTTGTAATGTTATCCACTCATAATTATTATCTGCCCTGATAAAATCTAAATTCTTTGAGGGCAGAGCCTGTTCCATTTTTTATATATGGAGGTTGGTGATGTCATGTCTAGTTCAGTTGAAAGCTGATAGATCAAAGCCTGGTAAATGCTGGACACATAGTAGGTTCTTAATAAATTTCTTTTAAATTAATTGTAGTATCTTCCTCACAGGATCATAGTATCTTATGATTATAGTTCTAGAGCTAAAAAGGATTCAGATATCATATAATCTAGAGGTTTCCAAATTTGTTTGGCCTACTGCCCTCTTTTTGAAAAAAAAAGATTACTAAGCTCTCTTCCCCACCCCCTTTGGGAAATCTACTTTCTTTAACCCTTTAACAGTTTCTTTTTAACATTTGTGTCATTTTAAAAAATGTAAAATATAATTTTTTTTTAAATGACACCTCTGAAATTTAATAATTTATTGTGAATTTATGGGTTTCCAAGCATTGAAATTTTGATGATGTAATATTGCATCATATAACTGTGTAGTATCGTATTTTAAACAAATTGTTACATGCACATATTCCTGCCAGTGCATGCTAGACTTCTAGACAATGTGCGATACACTTACCTGCCAGTACTTGCTTGTTAAGACCTGTAAGTGAACTTGACCACTGATTGGTTATAACTTGCATTTTGTGTGTTTATTTGGGAAATAATTTAATCACTACTACTTTAACTCTGTTACACAACACATGGAACATATATGAATGGTTTTTCAAAATTTTCTTTATCTTTTCTTCTTTCCTTATGCTCCTGCCACCACTTTATTTTTATTAAACACCACCCTAATTGCACCCAAGGCTACTACAATTCCCCTGGTTTGTTCTGGTGCCCCCCCCAGGGGGGGTAGTATCACCCACTTTGGGAACCTCTACTAACTCTCTCGTCTTACATATGAGAAAACTATGACTCAAGGAAGTTGTGATTTGCACTGGGTCACACAGGTGCCTATCAAAGACAGGAATTGAACCCAGGGCCTCTGACTCCAATTGTGAGGCACAAATATGATCATAACTTTTGTTAAAGGCTTTGCAAATGTTAAAGTATTATATAAAAGCCAATTTTTGTTATCCATTGTTATTTTGTGTGTTCTTTAAGAATGAAGCTGCATTCCTTTTTTAGATGTATACTTTTGGACTGCCTGACCATGGTGGGAGAAACAAATGTAGATGCACAGAAATGTATTCATTAACTTGTGGTTCAACACATTGAACTATCATATGAACTTGAAGACTTGTGTTGTCGTGAATAAAAAGGAAACAAGTATACCAAAAAGTTATATAATTTTTCACCAGGCATTCTGGATTCCTTACTATCTCTCTTTTTAAAATTTGTATTAATTTATTTATTTTAGTCAGCATTCATTTTCACAAGATTTTGAGTTCCAAATTTTCCCCTCATCTCTCCTCTCCCCCACCCCAAGATGGCTTGCATTCTGATTGTCCCTTCCCCCAGTCTACCCTCCCCTCTATCACTTCAACCGCCCTCACATCCCCCTGCCCTTCACTTTCTTGTAGGTCAAGATAGATTTCTATACCCCATTACCTGTACGTTTTATTTCCCAGTTGCATGTGAAAACAAATTTTAATATTTGTTTTAAAACTTTGAGTTCCAAATTCTCTCCCTTCATCCCTCCCTACCTGCCCTCACTGAGAAGGCAAACAATTCAATATAGGTTATACATGGGTAGTTATGCAAAACACTTCCATTATAGTCTTGTTGTGAAAGACTAACTATATTTTCCTCCATCCTATCCCTCCCCCATTTATTCTATCTCTCCTTTGACCCTGTCTCTTTTCAAAAATGTTTGTTTCTGACTACTCTCTCCCCCAATATGTATTCCCTTCTATCATTACCCCCTTCCTATTCCCTTCCCCCTACATTCCTGTAGGGTCAGATACCCAACTGAGTATATGTGTTCTTCCCTCCTTAAGCCAAATCCAATGAGAGAAAGGTTGACTCATTCCCTCTCATTTCCCCCTTTTAACCCTCCATTGTAAAAGCTTTTTCTCTCCATTCTCTCTCTCTCCCTTTCTCCTTCTCCCAATATATTCCTCTCTCACCCCTCAATTAGATATCATCCTTTTATGTTCCTTCAACTTTAGTAAGTCCCTTATGATTTCTTTCTTGTTTACCTTTTCATGCTTCTCTTGATTCTTGTTTTTTAAAGTCAGATTTTCAATTCAGCTATGGTCGTTTCATCAAGAGTGCTTGAAAGTCCTCGATTTCATTGAATATCCATTTTTTTCTCCTGAAGTGTTATACTCAGTTTTGCTGGGTAGGTGATTCTTGTGTTTAATCCTAGCTCCTTTGACCTCTGGAATATCATATTCCAAGCCTTCTGACCCTTTAATGTAGAAGCTACTAGATCTTATGTTATCCTAATTCCTTACTATATCTTACCTGACATGTTCATTCTCTTGCGAAGGCCTTTTTATTTCACCTTTGCAACATCCTTCAAATACACTCCCTTTTGTCCTCTGACACTCCCACTACCTTAGTGCAGGCCCTTATCACCTTGTCCTGACTGCTGCAGTAGCCTGCTGGTGGTTCTACCTGCCTCAAGTCTGTACTCACTCCATTCTTCAGTCAGCCACTAGTGATTTTCCTAAAACTCAGGTCTGGTCAGGTCAAACCTATCTTCCCCCCCCACCCCCAATAAACTCCTTTGGTTTCCCATTGCCTCCAGGTACAATACAGAATGTTTTGGTGTTCAGAGCCTTTCCTAACTGAGCCCCTCTCACCTTTCCAGTCCTTTTATATTCCCTGACATCTACTCTTTCATCAAGTGTCACTGGCCTCCTGGCTGTTCCACAAATAACACGTCCCATCTCTCCACTCTGAATGTTCTCCCTGATTGTCCCCCATGCCTGGAATGGTCTCCCTCCTCTGCCTGAACTACTGACTTTCCTGATTTTCTTTATGTCACCACTAAAATCCCACCTCCTACAAGAAGCTTTCCCCAACCCATCTTAATTCTAGTGCCTTCCATCTGTTAATTATTTCTTATTTATCCTATATTTAGCTTGCTTTGTTTATATTTGCATGTTGTCTCCCCCATTAGATAATAAGCTCCTTTAGGGCAGGATTGTCTTTTACCTCTTATTGTGTCTCTCACACTTAGCATACTCCCTGGCACATAATTACTGCTTAATAAATGTCTGTTGATTGATCAATTGATCCCAGGCCTCTCAGCCTGAGTTTCCTCATCTATAAATGAGAATGATAATAACACCTATTTTACATGGAGGGGGGAGGGTTGTGAGGATAAAAAGAGATAACATACATAAACCATTCTGTAAACTTTATAGCAGTTACATAAATGCTAGCTTTTATTATTATGATTTATAATAGAGAGGACTAGCTAGAACTGGCCTAACACAATTATCAAGTATTTAGGGAACCTGCTTAGATGAATACACAAATGTTTTATAATTAGCACATAAATTATATGTCTCTAAATGAGTGCTTTTGAGATGCTTGAGTGGTTGCCTAGGAGTTTTACCAGAGAGTCTTGTTGAATAGAGGAAGTTGTCTTATGACTATGTTAGTGCTAGTTGTGGTTCCTTGTTCAGAGAAATCAACCAGTTACATTCTGCCCTTTAGTCAGATATTAATTAACCTTGGTTGTGGTCCTTTAATTTTCTTTTTCATGAACTGGTCAAGAAGTGAAAAGTTTTTTGATTTTTTAATGTTGATTTCCAGTTAGTTTTGTTTATTTGTTTTTGGAAGCTGGCTTTCTCTATCTTACCCAAGCTGGAAGTGCATTGTTCACTCATAGTCCCTTCCCAGTGTTGCACAGTATAGAAGCTCTAATTAAGTTCCAACTTGAGCTGGTTCATCCCTTCTTAAGCAGTCTGCTCCTTGCCCCTTCCTCTACACCATATTGGTACTGCACTTAGTGTGGATACACAATTGGCTTTTACCCTGTTGTACTCAGAAATTCCAAGTTCAAATATTCTACCAGCCTCAGTTTCCTTAGAAACAGTAATTTTAAGCATGCATGCACCACCATGCCCACCTTACTGATATATTTTTAAAAATAAGCTGTATTGAGATATATATATATGTATATATATGTGTATATATATATATATATATATATAGTTTTTACATAGCCATATTTTCCCTTTATTAGTCCTCTTTCCTCCTCCCTAAGAACCATTCCTCACAGCAAAGACTCTCTAAAAAAAGGAAGAGAAAAAAATCAACAAAAGTCATTAACATAGCAAAATAATGGTATATACAGTATATCACATCTGTAATCCCTGTCCTCTGCAAGGGAAAAGGTTGGGAGGAAGTTTTTTTTCCTATTTCTTTTTTGCAGGCCACACTAATTCTTTATAATTTCACAATGTTCAGTTTTGAAAACTAATCAAAATAGAATGCTGTGAAATTGTGGGTTTTTATTCCCTATTCTCATTGTTGTAGTCTTTATATGGAATGTTTTCCTGGCTCTGCTTACTTCACTTTGCATCAGTTCATGTAAATTTTACTATCTTCCTCTGTATCATCAATTTTGTCATCTCTTAGATAAGAATAATAATATCCCTTTCCAGTCTGGCACCGTGATACATTTAGCCATTCCTCACTCAGTGAGCACCTACTTTATTTCCAGTCCTTGCTACCACAAAGACTACTGCTATTAATTATTTTGGTACATAATTGATGCTTTCTTCTTATCAATGATCTCCTTGTTCAATATGCTTAAGTAGTGAAACGTCTGAGTTAAAGAATATGGACATTTTTGTTCTTTTATTTGCATGGTTTCAAATTTCTTTCTAGGATGATTATACCGATCCATAACTGCACCTACGGTGCTGTATGTTCTTGTCTTTCTACAGCCCTTCCAACAGCATCTATTCCCATTACTTGTCATTTTTGCTAGTCCCTGAATATAAGATGAAACCTCTGGATTATTTTCATTTGCATTTCTCTTATTGGTAGTAATTTGGAGCGTTCTTCAAATGATTGACAGTTGTTTGGAATTCTTCATTTGAGAACTGTTTATTTGTATCCTTCAACTATTTCTCTGTGGGGAAATGGCATTTGTTCTTATATAACAGAAAGTTTTTCCTCTGATACAAGAGAATATATTTTGGTCAGTGTTTAAGAAAAGTATTTAAATTATTCACTTTAACAAACATTTACTAAACTCTAACTTTGCAAGGCCCTGAGCCAAGCACTAGGGATTCGAAGTCAAAAATTGAACAGTTTCTGCCTTCAAAGAGCATACATTCTGCTGGACTTCATTCATAATTACAATTATGAATAATATCAATTTTATAGTTGAATTTCAAAAGTTTTTTTTCTTCCAGTTCATTTCTGTTGGCCCTTGGGGTTGAAACATTCTTTAAAAATAACAACCATTTTATATCTAAAAAAAAGAGGCAGAATGTGGATTGAAATTTTATTTGGAACTCAACACTACATTTAAAAAAAATTGATCTTTTAAAATATTTCCTAAGTTCTTCATCATGGGTTTGTAATATCACAAGAAAACCTATGATTAGATCATGGGCAGTTCTTTTGATGTGACAGTGGGTGGATTGAGCAGTTTGGGGTTTGCTTTTATCATCCCTTCAGTTTGTTTCTAAAGCCAATTAAGTAACTCATTTTGTAAAAGAAACCTTTGGAATGGAACTGATGCAATATTTTTTATTAGTTCTGGTGTGTAGTGAAAAAAAAAGACGGAAGGAAGAAAAAAAGGAAGAAAGAAAGATTGAAAGAAAATGCAAAGGAAGGAAAGGAAGGAGGAAGAAAAGCTTATAGGAGAAAGGGAGGAATGAATGAAGGAAGGAAAGAAGGAAATTCTTCCTTTGTTATATGTGTTGATGTCTCACAACTATTTTAGTCAAGAAGTTACTAATAATGTTTAGCTTAAATCTTTCCAGGGACACTTTGAGCCTGAGGAAACCCTAAACAACTAGAAGTTTTATGACTAAAACATTGTCTTCACCTCTAAGTAAATGACACAGAAAATCAACCATTAATAAAGGAAGAAAGGAAAGGGAAGGAAGGGAGAGAAAGAGAATAAGAGAAAGAGGGGAAAAAAGAGAGAAAAAGAGAAAGAAAAATCAGTTCCTGCCAAACCATAGTAGCAGCCAAGATATCTATATCCCATGCCCACTCACCACAGTGAGGTACTAACTTCAAAGCCAAGTTGGGACCCTTTAATGCTAGGGTTATTAATAAGCATCCTTGCCTTAGAAACAAGCCTTCAACTAGAGGGAAGTCACTTTTAAAAGAATCCTCCTTATGCTCTCCCTGTGGCTTTTTTGTTCCACCAATATGGGATTTTTGCCTGCTCTAGGCTAGCTCTTCCAAGAACTGGAGAGGAATTGGGGATTGTCCTCTGCCCATTTACTTCTGGAAATCTTCCCAAGCTTCTCTCCTCTGAAGCAACAGCAGCACAGGGTTTCTCTCCTGGAGTTCATGGCGAGACACAGTTTCTTTGTCTGAGAGTTGCACAAGCAGAGTATGACAACAGGGAGGTCTGGAGTGACAGGGCCTCCCCTTGTGCAAGTGAACAAATGAACACAGTTCTTGTAAGGAGACTCTCCCTTTTTGACCTGATTTAACAGCAGCATTTTTGAGGAGCTGTAAAATAATTGGATGACAGGTCTAGAAGGAGTCTCCTGAAGCCAGCTAGTACGTTCTATTTCTTGGTAAGATAGCATCCAGGGGGTAAGGTGGGGATCAGGAACTTAATTTTTTTTTCTTTTGATATCTGTACTTCAATAGAATGGGTTTTCTTTGTGATCCTATGAGTTTTAATTTATGCATATAAAAACATTCATAGGAAGGGTCCACAGGCTTTACCATTCTGCCAAGAGGCTCATGATACAAAACAGTTTAAAGAACTTTGATAATCCTTTCTGTAAAATTTTTCTAGCCCCCCATCCCCTTTTTTAAAAATTGCTAGAGAGATATAAGGTCATAAACTTCCTTGGTCATGTGTTTTGATGTCTCACAGCTATTTTAGTCAGGAAGTTGTTACTAATGTTTAACCTAAAACTTTCCAGCTGCAATATGAGCCTTGGAAACCCAAAACAACTAGAACTTTTATGACTAAAGCATTGTCTTCACCTGTAAGTGACAGAAATTTATCCGTTAAGAATGTCAACATGAAAAACTTAATGATCAATTGAAAATTGCTGACATAAATCACTTTCTTGATTTCGGATCAAAATCCTACCCTCACCTCCTCACCACAAGCACGCAGTTCGCCTGCCAGCTAACACTTTAAACTGTTAATAAGCTTTTGATTGCATTCACTGATAGCTGGTACGTTGTGATAGAGTGCTGATCTGAGAGTCAGGAAAACCTGAGTAAAAAAATTAGGCTCAGAGATGTACTGTGGGCCCTTGGGGAAATCACTTCACTTCTGTTTGCTTCAGTTAACTTATCTGTAAAATGGGGATAATAATAGGACATACCTCGTTGTGAGATTTAAATAAGGTGATAGCGTATAGCACTTAGCTCAGTGTCTGTCACCTAGTAGATGCTACATAAATGATAATTATTGTTATTATTATAGGATAACTGAAAGAATACTCTCAGTTATAACTTCTTTCCCCTTGGCTAGAGTCAGTTTGGTCTGGTCTGATGGGTGGAAGCCCTGTTAGGGAAAGGAAATGTTGTTTGTAGATAGCACATACTATATGGTATTAGGGTTCCCCACAGCCATGTTATGCCTTACTCCTTGTCAGTCTAAAGTAGGGAAATGAACCCTGCACATTCTTCTTTAGAATCTCAAGGGCAGTTTCAGAATACAGAACAAAATCTGAGAAACATTTACTTTATGTTATATAGAGGACCTAATGATTGGAAAAAATACTCTGTACCAAATTTTATCTTGGTGAGTCTTCATAACTTGTGGCAGACATTTTGACTCCTTGTACAGGGTGCCCATGTGACTAAATACAACTGGAGTGTGTTTTAGGAACTGGTAGCTGAGTTCTGCAACTAAGACTGTTAGTTACAGAGCAGTTATCATATCCATTGATAGAGGAGGTTCATTCACTGAGAGGTCCCTATACCGGTAAAATCACTGATATGGCTTTTTTTAAACTTCAGTTTTTCATGAAATTCTTTGTTGCCAAATAAAATCATAGGTACATGTATTTTTTAATTCAGCTTTCCATAAAATTCTTCACTGTCAAATGTTGGGGGCTGATTGTTCCCCTCTTTCTTTGTAAAAGAGAAAATGATTAGACTGTCTATTATCATTTATTTTGATGAAAGACTATAGTGGTATCATCATGTTAAAGGGGCAGCAGTGGCGTTTTGTTAAACTCTCAAAGGAACCCCCAGCAATTTTTAAAATTACAATTGCATACGCATCCTTTATGGGGGAACCCCCTACAATTCAGGGTTGGCTTGAGCATTGTTTAATCCTCAAAGAATTTTCCTCTACACCACAACTTCATTAACCATAATGTTCACAATGTTTTTTGGGACATTATTAAATTTTTATTTTTACTTTGGATGTGGGGTATATTGTCATCTAGAAGAAACTGACTTTTCATTGAAACTCACGTGTTTACAATATTCTTTTATGTGCTCAATGATTATATTAGCAGGGAATCCTTGGAGATTTGTTGACCTCTCCCAGTTGAAGAATTCTTAATTTTAAGGATTTATCCTATGCTGAGGACATTTTTAAGAGTACAAGAGAAAAAAAAGACCAAGTACAAGATAACAAAAATTTCTTTTGGCTCTGTTAGATACTCAAAGATACTCTGTTGTTCTGGTTTTTCCTGACTGCTAGATTCTAGTCTTTTTACTATCTGAAATGGCTTTTTCCTATTCATGTCTTTCAAGGGTAGAGCTGCATCAAGGCAGTGGAAATGACCCAGAAGCAGAGATAGGAACATAGGAATTTGGCTGGAAGTAGCAAATCACTTTGACTTGAGTAATTTTTGTTTCCCAGTATTGGCAAATAATGTACCTCTTGAGGTGACAACTGGAGTTGAGAAGAAAACCACAAGGTAAATGAAAAAAATGTCTTTTAGTCATTATTCGTGGTCATGGAAAGGGGTAAGCTGTTAAAGAAAAAGAAAATAAAACCACGAAGAGGAGAAGAATTCTACAATTCAGACATGAGTCTTCAGGATGAATACAAAATGAGACTTTTCTCAAATTTTGTAATTCCAAACTGAAATAAGATTGATTGTATAATGAACTAAACCAAATTGGACATATCTGACTCTAAAACACTAAAGTCATGATTCAAACACTAAACACTAAAGTCATGATTCAAATAGTACCCTAAAGAACTAAAAAAGTGAATGTAAAAAACTATGAACAGGCAGTGCAAGGGAAGGTATACTGGGCATGGAGTCAGTTTTCCATCTTGTGTCTGCTTACATGTACCTCTTGTTGTGCCCTTGGGTAAGTCATGTAATCTCTCTGAGCCTTAGTTTGCTCATCTGTAAAATGAGAAAGTTGGACCAAATGGTCCCCAAGACCCCCTAATAGCCTTAAATCTGTAATTCTATGGATCCATTGCCTCCCATTGTACTGAGTTTACACTCAGTGAATGATTTGGACCTTTGGGAATGTGGAGCTCAGCATTTTTTTCTGGATTAATTTTGCAACATTGCTACTTACTAGCTAGGTGGCCTTGTGGAAGTCATCTGTGAAATGAAGGGGTTTCTAAGTTTCCCTTTTATATCTCAGTTCTAGGATTCTCTCAGGTTGAAGAAGAATGAACTATGAGGCCATAGTTACCCTAGACAACCATATTTTTTTTTGTGCCTACTTCATGGCTACCTAACTTAATTCCCTCAAGGCATTTTTTACTTTAATAAAATGACTTGTATTTTTGAAAAAATACCAGTTGCATAAAAAACCAAAACCAGCAACAAAAAATCCCTGCTGTTTTGGCATTCTTTTCTGAGAGTAACAGATTGCCAGTTTCTATATTGGCAAAGGATGGTGTTTGCATTACTACATAAGTAATTGGTGGTGGGGGAGGGGCAGTGTTAAGCTGCAAACAATTCACACAAAGTCCTTTCTTTACTGCTCAGTTCTCTAGTAAGCTTGCCTGAAATGGAAAATATGATGTGATTTTTCTTACCTTGCCAAAACTGGTGGCAGCTTTCCTACCACTGACAAATATTATTCCTACCACAGACAAATCCATCAGATTTGGAGCTCCTTCAGGGCAGGGATTGCTTTTGCCTCTTTTTGTATCCTCGGCACTTAGCACAGAGCCTGGCACGTAGTAGGCACATAATGTTCATTGACTGAAATATTCCTGATAAAATTGGAGCTGGTTCTATTGTGAGGAGGTGTGATAGATGGGATCATAGAATCATAGCTGAACAGGATGTTGGAGGCTGTCTTGTTCACTCAGACAGGAATGAGGAAACTGAAACACAAGGACACCAAGTGTCCTGCCCATGGCCACACAGCTAGTTAATAGCAGAACTGAGATTCAAATCTGAGTTCTGTAACTTTACATTCAGTGCTCTTTTCCACTGTATCATGCTGCTTTGGCCTTACAGATAATCCGCTGTGTCAGTATCACCTCTAGACTTTATGGCTTTTGGCTGAAGGCCGTTGCACCATAAAACTAATGGAAGGTCAGAATGATATCTCTTGCAAATGAAAATTCAGTGGTGCCAGTGCAGATATAAAACAGCACTGGTAACTTGATATAGCACATTATCATGAAATCAGAGTTGCTCCCTCCTTATATAAAATTGCATCTACATCCAACACTTAGCATCTTCCAGCAAATATCCAACAAGTATCTAACTTATCCAACAAGGATTTCAAAATTCATTTGTGATTAACTGACTTTTTCTTGCAGATGGCATAAGTTGCCTAACCCAAGTAACATGTAAGCCTAACCTGTTTTGTTTTCCACTTCTCCCAGTGATACTCATGAATGGAATGTTATTTAATTTTAAATGGAAAGGTCATTCTTATAGTTTCTTTGGAAAGGTTTCCACACTCAATGATCTGGTGAACTCAGGTAGCATGGTGAAGCAAATCAGAATGTTTTGGTCACTGTGTTCACTTTGGAACCTTTTATTCATGTGGAAATAAAAATGATGACTTTTCTGATAATACATATATATATGTATTATGTATGCACACTTATGCATGTCTTTGTAGACAGATGTGTGCACATACATGCATATATAAAGTCCCTTTCACCTCTGAAAGCCTTTGTTTTCCTGTCCAGGACTCCAAAATCACTGAGTATACTTGAGTCAAAAGACCCAAATTTCTTTGCATCCTGGTCTCATCAATTATTAGCCTTGTAATTGGGAACTAGTAGTCATTTAACACATATAAGTGGTACAGTAAATGGAGCATCAGCCTGGAGTCAGGAAGACTCATCTTCCTGAGTTCAAATCTGTCTCTAGAGTTACTAGTTGTACGACCCTGGGCAAGTCAGTTAACCATTTGCCTCAGTTTCCTCATATGTAAAATTAGCTGGAGAAAGAAATGGTAAAGTTCCCCTGGATCTTTGTCAAGAAACCCCAAATGGGGTTACCAAGAGGCAGACATGACTGAAACAACTGAAAAAAAAACACAAAAAATTATTTGGCATCTAGGTGGCACAGTGGATAGAGCACTGGGCCTAGAGTCAGGAAATCTCACTTTCCCAAGTTCAAATCTGACCTCAGATACTTACTAACTGTGTGACCCTGGGAAGGTCGCTTAATCCTATTTGTCTCAGTTTCCTCATCTGTAAAATGAACTGGAGAAGAAAATGGCAAAGCACTCCAGGATCTTTGCCAAGGAAACTCCAAATGAGGTCACAAAGAGTCAGACACAACTGAAATGACTGAACAACAACAAATGTAACATAAATCTCAATAATACTTGATATGATGGGCCTCCTAATAACGATGATGATGATGGCTAGCATTTATATAGCACCTGTTGTGTGCATTTATATAGCACCTATTACATCGTCTATCATGAAACTCATTATTACTCCCTCCTTTTATGGCAGAAGTGGGGATTATGGTTGAGGAACATTACATATACTTTCTGACTCAGCTGATGTATTGGTTAGTTTCTCTGAACTGCTTTTTTCCCCTCTTTAAAAAAATTCTTTGGTACAAAGAGTGACTCACTGGGTAGAAAAAGAAAACGAATTTTTTTTTAAGGAATGAAGATATAAAACCAAAAGTTATTGATAAAATTAAATTTCAATTATAAAAAATAAAAACAGGTTCATCATGCTCATTATTTTTGCTCTGTCCACTGGTGCAAGTAGGCTTTTGAAAACCAGAAGCATCATTCCAGTTCTTTTTTCTTCCACCATCCTTCTCTTCCACTATTACATTTTTCATGGCATATTGTTGTCCTTTATGATATCTGGTCTTATAGATTTATCTTGGCATTTTTTTTCTCCTTGTTTTTTCATACTGCCAAGTTCTTTACAGCTATTATCTTGTTTGATCCTCACAACAACCATGGGAGGTAGGATCTATTATTATCCCCATTTAACAAATGAGAAAACTGAGCCAGACATGAAGTGACTTGTCCAGGGTCACAGTTAGTATTTGAGGTCAGATTTGAACTTGAATCTTCTCAACTCCAGGCTTAGGGATCTATCCAGTGTGCCACCCACTGCCTCTTGAGTTAAATATGATAATGGTAAAGTGCTTAAGAGGTAAAATGATATAGTGCATAGAATGTTCACCATGGAGTCAGGAAAGTCTAGGATCAAATCTGACTCTAACACTTATTAGTTTTTTGAACCCAGCTACCCTCTTAAGGCCCTGTGCCAGAGGAGCTTATCTGCCTCAGGCCTTATCTATGAAGTCATAGATAGATTGAAATATGTCTTGGTGGAGGAAGCTTCCAAATCAGCATATATTCTTTACATAAGCTATACTTGAAAAGAAACATAGGAGAGGTCATTGAGTAGCATTGCATTTTTCAAATGCAGACCCCTTCATATGAAGATAAAAAGGAATGAGAAACAGGAATAATATTCTTTTGATAGTGTTTGCAGATGGTCACTATCTTTCTGCTCCAGATCCAGATCCTAAAACTACCAAAGATGCAAGTTTTAGTAATGGTTAAGCCATTCAACTCTCCAAACATACCTTGTCATTCTGTTAAAGCACTGAGGGCTAAGAAATTGACTTGGTTTGCTACCAATTTCATTTCTCAAAAAGTTAAAGGAAGTTACAGATGAACTCAGTCACAGTAAACCAAGAAGAGCTGTTTGGTAAAGTGAAAGTGACAGGAACTTTGGAAGAAAGTGACCATTTTATCCCAGAGATTATGATGATAAAATAAAGAAATATAACTAATAGAAAGATATTATAGACTTGGAAATGGACAGTCAGAGAAATAATGCTAGACTAGAGTCTCAAGAATTATCATCATATTATCAATTATCATAAAAAAATGATGTGATGAGAAAAACTCAAATGAGCCTAATGAATATTTAAAAGACAAATATCAAAAGAAATTAATGTGACTGCATAGGAAACTCTCTAATGTGCTCAGACACAATCAGTTAGCAAACATTTATTAAGCACTTATTGTGGGCTAAGCACTAGAGATGCTAATATAAGCAGAAAGTAAGACAGTTTTTGCCCCCAGTGGGCTGTCCCTCATTCTAATGGAGGAAGACAATATATAATAGGAAGATGAAAAATGTGTGTGGGGGGGAAGGTATTACCCAGTGTAGAAGCATGGAAGAAAAAGTGTGGTAGTCAGAAGTGCAGGCCGGGAGAGGAATAAAGATAGGGCTGGCTTGGGTTTTCTCCTTTAAATGGAGGTGCTAGGAAGAACAGTCAAACCAAAGGAGGGGCCACAGGACTGAAAAGTACTTAAAATATGTGAATAACAGTGGGGAGGGCTGAATTTGGAATCAAATGACCTAAGTTTGAATCCTGCTTCTGCTCCTGTCGACCTTTGTGGTATCAGGCAAGTCACTTTACCTATACTGATCCTATTCCTCACCTCTAAAAGGAAGAGATTGGACAGATGACCCCTAAGGTCCCTTCTAGATATAAATCTGTCACTTTGTTATCCTAAGTGGTGAAAGGAAGGAAACATAAAGAATATAAGAGCACATATATGATGTGACATACCACATTATTAGATGTTATTATTAAAACACATTATTAGATATTATAACACATTGTTAGGTATATGAGTATACAAAACTCCTGAATGAGCTTATGATAAGCACAACAAAAAAGGATTTGTTAGGTATGTTCAGGGCAAAAAAGAACAAGGGAACTGTCTCTTCCAACTGGTACAATTTTTTAAAAATTTGAAAAAATTGAATTCTGATTTTTGCTACCATGTTTCATGTCAAGGAAATTGATAATCATGTAAATATAGAACAAATATAGTGAAATGGGAACTGAAACCCGAAATAAAGAAATAGTAATAGAATCCTTTAAGCCCAATTTGAAATTACCCTTTCATGTAGAACACTAATGGAAGAATGAAAGAAATGCAGTTGCTAAATTGCTTTCTACTGCATTAGATTGTAAGTTCCTTGAGGTCGGGGACTACCTTTTGCCTCTTTTATATCCTCAGCACTTAGCACAGTATCTGGCACATAGTAAGTACTTAATGAGTGTTTATTGGTTGATTGGTTAATATTGGCAGCCAATGAAAGAAGCATGATATCAGGGAGCTTTGGTTTGGGACTAGGGAGAAAACAGACCCTTCCTTGGTCAGACTATTTTTTGAGTGTTAGGTTGATGCCATATTCACCAGCTGGAGACTTCCCAGAAGAGGATGAGTGGAATGGGCCTCAAGATCATGCCATATGAAGATTGGCTGAGGGAACTGAGGATGTTTAGTCTGAGGAAAATTTAAGGGTAGGGCATAATAGCTGTCTATATATGTTTGAAGGGCTAACAACTTGAAAGAGGGACTAAACTTATTCCTTTTGTTTCCAGAAAATAGGAATAGAAGGAATAGGTAAAACTTTCAAAGAAGCAAATTAGTTAAAGCTTGGTTTAGGAAAAGAGTTTTTCTAATAATTAAAGCTATTCAAAAATGAATTTGGTCTCCCTTCAAAGATAACTGGTTTCCTCCCAATGGAAGTTTTCAAACAAAGTCTGGCTATGTGGTAGAGGGCATTTTTGTTGAGCTGTGAGTTTATTGGATAACCTGGGAAGAGAGTTCTTCTCACTCTGAAATTGTGAAATTCTGCTTTCAGTAATCTTTGAGGAATCATGACAAATAGAAGGACTGAAGAATAGTCCTGAGCCATTATTATCCTGAGGGAAAAGGTAGATCCCCAAAATGGTGGGTTCTTAGATGTAACATTGATTATTGGTAAAACTGTAGGGTAGATTATTTAGCATTTTTTTTAGAAGATGATATGGTGACCAATGAAAATCAGAGTGGTCTCATTAAGAAACAAGCGTGCTAATTTAATCTCATTTCTTTTTTTTAAATGGTTTTTCTTTTCTTTTCCCCACTGGTAGAACAGAGGAATGTTGAAATCAGTGCAACTTAATTTTAGCAAGACATTTGATAAAGTTCTTAATATTATCTTTTCAAACAAAATGAAAGACATGCGATGAATGATACTATGATAACATGAATTCATAACTGTTTGTACAACCATTAATAAATAGTATTAATTTATGGGTTCATGTGAACCTGGAGAGTTATGTTAAATGACATGTGGCAGGGCTGTTTTCTTCTGGATAGTGGACAATGCTCTTGTGCCTTCCCAGTCACCAATGGAGTGAAACAGGGCTTTGTACTTGCTCCCATGCTTTTTAGCATGATGTTTTCAGCCATGTTGTCAAATGCTTTCAGTGAGGATGAACACGGCATCAAAGTCAACTGCCATGCTGTTGGTAAGTTCTTCAATTTGAAAAGGCTACAAGCCAAGACCAAAGTAGAGGGAGTGTTGGTGCATGATTTTCTGTTTGCAGATGACTGTGCACTCAATGCAACCTCTGAAGCTGAGATTCAACAAGGTATGGATCAATTCTCTGCTGCCTGTGCTAATTTTGGCCTAATACTTAACACCAAGGAAACACAGGTGCTCCGTCAGGTACCACTACACCATCCATATGTGGAACTATGAGTTACAACAAATGGAGAAGTTTTGAATGCTGTGGATAAGTTCACTTACCTTGGTAGTGTACTTTCCAGGGATGTGCACATTGATAATGAGGTTGATGCACACATTGCCAGAGCTAGCTCAATGTTTGGGAGTCTCTGAAGAAAAGTTTGGGAGAGAAGAGACTGACTACCAAACTGAAGGTCTACAGAACTGTTGTGCTGCCTTCACTGTTGTATGCCTCTGAAACATGAACAGTCTACTAGTGCCATGCCAGGAAACTGAATCATTTCCATTTGAACTGTCAGGAAGATTCTGAGGATCACCTGGCGGGATAAGGTATCAGACACTGAAGTCCTTTGTCAAGCTGAACTGCCAAGAATTCAAACTATGCTTCAGAGAGTGCAACTGCAATGAGCTGGCCACATTGTTGGAATGCAAAATGTACACTTCCCAAAAAGACTGTTTTATGGAGAACTCACATGGGGCAGGTGATCACATGGTAGTCAGAAGAAGTGATACAAGGACACTCTCAAGGTCTTTCTCAAGAACTTTGGATTTGACTGTACAACATGGGAGACACTGGCACAGGACTGCTCAGCATGGCATGTCTACATCAGAAAGGGTGCTGTGCTCTATGAGCAAAGTAGAATTGAGACAGCACAAAGTAAATGTAGAATGCGCAGATTTGGAGTAACCACCCCAAATATTCACGTAGACTATTTGTGTCCAACCTGTGGTAGAGCATTCTGAGCTCATACTGGTCTCATCAGCCACAATCAGACACATTGAAATTTCACTTTATCATGGTGATGTTATTTTGGTCCTTTTCGAGAAGGAAGGACAGCAACCAACCATCCTTTTCTTCTCTCTTGTCTTCCTGCTCTCTCTCCTCTCCCTCCTTCCTTCCCTCTTTTTTTTACACATACATATCAGTGACTTGGGAAAAGGTAAACTAATGTTCCTATCAAATTTACAGGTGACACAAATCTAGGAAGGGTTTTTAGCCATTTATATAAGGAACAGAAGAAGGGTCTAGAAATTATGAAGTCTCGAAAAGAGAATTAAGAGCTGTATAAGAGCTTCCTTCAAATATGTGAAAAACCTTTATGTGGAACAAGGATTAGCTTTATTCTATGTAACTCCAGCGAAGTCAGAGTCAATAGATAATGTTATTTTCCAATTTCTAATAATTAGATCTTTACAAAAATTAAGTGGACTGCCTTTTATAGTAGTAACTTTCAATAACTAAAAGTGTTCAAAGAATGCCTGGTTTTCAGGAGGCAGAGGGTGTTGATTCAGAGTAGTATTTCTACCTCAGGTTTAAGGTTTGAAAGATGATTTAAAATGCAGCCTCCAATTCTAAGAGTCTGTATTAGTTATCCAAATGGCCTACTTGTCTTCTCTTTGGGCTATGAAGACAGCACATAGGGTAACTATTGGATATGGTATCAGTCAATAAATCAATAAACATTTATTATTTATTATGTGTCAGGTACTGTGATAGGTGCCGAAGACACAAATTTTAAAAAATGATACAAATTCCTATCTATAAGTGTTTAGGGCAACAGTCATACTGCATAATTCAAATGTATTGTAATCATATGCCAGTGATGATAAAATTCTTAGAAAATGGAATGCTGTATATATGTTAAGATGGGGCAGCCAGATGGCATAGTGGATAGACTATCTGGCCTAAAGTTGGGAAGACTCAGCTTTCTGAGTTTAAATGTGACCAGACACTTACTAGCTGTGTGACCCTGAGCAAGTCATTTAACTCTGTTTGCCTCAGCTCATCAGTAAAATGAGCCAGAGAAGGAAATGACAAGCAACTCTAGTATCTTTGCCAAGAAAACCCCAAATGGGGCAACAGAGTCAGACATGACTGAAATGACTGAACAACATAAATGTGTGTTAAGACACAGTGAGGCATACTGTTTTTCTGGCAGAGGTAGGGAGTCGGCCTGTGTTTTCCCACACTGGATGAACTATTTAAAGGAGGGAATAGAGGTATGGGAGAAGAATTCCTTGTCCTTCTCATTCTCACCAAGTCTTACAGGACGCTATGCACTACTCCTTCATCTTTGACTAGGGAGTAATGCTGGGAGTGTTATGGGAGGGATGGATTTGGAGAACATTATTTATATAATGATTCTTCTATAACTTCTGTCATCTCCATAGATGGTTCTTTCCTCCTCTCTCCCTGCTTTTGCATTTCTACTCAGAATATCAACTCCAAGAAGGAGCCTTCTTTCAGCGGCTGTCAGGGGGAACAGAGCCAAAACAGCTGGGGCTTAAGTCTTAGAATCTGGGAGGACTCAAAAGAGCCCTTTCTTTCTTTCTTGCCTGGGAAGACTCAAGTCCACTGGATGTGAAGGAGTGAATTAGGCTCATCTTTACCAATGGGTTGCTGTCAATTTCCTTATTTTTTTTGTTTCCTTGAATATGTTTGTATATGCTATTGCTATTGTTATGTATATGGACATGTCTTTAAAAAGATTGTTTTTTGGATTGTTTCCATTTCAAAATCAGGAAATTGAACAGTTTTAACTGAACTTTCTTTCCTTTTACACCTACTTTTGCTTAAAAGGCTTTGGAATTTTATTTAGGAGCAAGCATAAAACAAATTGGTATGATATGCTTCATGTTGCATTAGCACTGAAGTCAGTTTTTGACAAAGGGAACTTTCAATTCATGAATGGGTTTTCCTATTCCTTATAGAAATCCCGGTGTTTCCTAACAAAAATGATCATTTTAGGAGTTCAGGAGCATTGTGTTTGAATAGACTTACAGATGATGCCTACCTGTCTTTGGTTCCCTAGATTGCCATGTTTGTGCTGCAGCTGGGCAGTGCCACTTTCTTGCTAACAGAGCCCGTGATCAGTGCAATGACAACTGGAGCTGCCACCCATGTTGTGACCTCACAAGTCAAGTATCTTCTTGGAATGAAAATGCCGTATATCTCAGGACCATTGGGATTCTTTTATGTGAGTTTGTCATGTCCTTTTCCTCTTCTTTTTGTTTGTTTTCTTTTTTATCTTTAATTCATCAAGAAGAATATGGGTCATGTCTATATTAGGATCACATATCTAGAGCTGAAAGGGACCATTGTGATCATCTAGCTCAGTCCCCTCATTTTACTGATGAAGACACTGAGGCGCAGGGAAGTTAAATGGTTTGTCCAAGGTCACACAGAAAGCGACAGAAGCAGAATTCAAACTCAGATCCCATGGCTTTAAGTTTAGCACTTTTTCCATTGTGAAATAATAATAGTATGAGCAATAATAATTAATAATGATATGTCTAGTTTTTTAAGGTTTGTAAAAGGCTTTACATGCATCATTTCATTGGAGTTTATAGCAACTCTTCAAGGTAGTTGTTAGTTATCATTATTCTCATTTTACAGTTGAGGAAACTGAGGTTCAAAGAGTTTTAAGTGGCTTTGTCCAGAGTCACATAGTTTTTTAAGTACCCAAGACAGGATTCAAATTCAGATCTGCCAAACTATAAGTTCGACACTCTATCTACTATATTGAACTGTCTCTGTGGATACCCTTTATTCACATAAAGTTCCTATGGTTTTTGAAATATGATTTTAAATGAGAAATAGTTAATTTAAAATTATTCACAAGGCAAACTAAAACCATGCTGTAATTGGGCAAGGATAAGAGCAAATGACTCTTTTATTTTTCTTTTGCAAAATCAAACATGCCATTAAATTCACTTTTTAACCATCTAACCCGAGACTGACCCAGTTTCCTAACAAAACCATATGCCATATAAAATTCTTCCCATGACTTTCGGTCAGAACCCTGGTAAAACATTGGCAGAAGGAATCCCATCTTCAGATGGCTGATTCAGCAGCAAGTCACCTGGCACTGAGGGGTGAAAGGGTTGTTAGGTTTTGTGCATTGATCTAATTTTCTTGCCCTACAGTGGGCTCTCATGGAATTTGATTTAAAAAAAAAAAACCCATGACTCTCCAGGAGTTGATAATTTTTATTTACTGTAACACCTGCTGAATAAGTGAAAGTATAGTCAAGCAAACTTTTAGAGTCAGTCAAACTTGCCTGGTATCTGCCTAGGACCATGACTGTTAGTGATGTTAAAGGTGATTTCATGATGTCATTCTTGGTTTCATCAGTGGTTATGCAATGAAACCTGGCTCTGGAACCTGAGAACTTGCAATCAAATTCTGCCTCAGTTGCTTACTACATGTGTGATCTTGGGCAAATCACTTAAACCCTTGGGCCTCAGTTTCCTCGACTGTAAAGTGGAAGGAGTTGGGCTACCCAGGCTTGGAGGACCCTTCTAGCTCTAGATTGTGCTTAGAAACATTTACAATGGATAAAGCAGGTTTGAGCAGTGAACCTGTCTTTGGTCAGTCTATTCTTTAAAGTCATTCTTATGGGTGGATAAATGTCACATGGACTGTGGAAATTAATGGCACCATATAATCTTATTCATCTGCACTACTTTAACTCAACAAACTGGGGTCTGTCCTGTAGGAGATGTTGTATATAAAGGATTATGCTTTTCAAAATGCTGATGAGTCAATTCAAAAAACATTCATAAAGTACTGATGATATACTGGACCAAGAGCTTGGGATATAGAGAACAAACAAAAATAGTCCCTGATTTCAAAGAGCTTATATAGCATTATCAGACTAGATGACAATGTCTTGACCTCATACCACATGCTTTGAACTGACTGATCAAAACCTGAAGGAGGCAGAGTTTAGACACCAGGCTCCATCAGGAAAACCTCATGGTCCAGGAATTTGTTTAGAAATGCAAGGCTGGTAACTGTCTTTGAAGTCTATTACATAGGCAACACCCTGACCAGGAGTGCCTTTGTTTGATAGGGAAATTGGAAAACCAGTCAAGGGGGCCAATTTCTCCTGTAGGAATTCAAACACCAGAATTTCATCATCAGCTTAACTTCGGACCCCAGATTAAACAAAAGCAGAATCTATTTAGTTTATTCTATGCTGAAATGCATAAATCAGAGGTCACATACAGCTTCTTTAGCATCTTCATCGGAATCACAAAATCGTAGAATTTCAGAATTGGAATAGACTTCAGCAACCACCCAGTCCTTTCAATACTCCAGAGTCCCAATTGCAAGATGTCCATTTAGTGATAATCTTAACCTTTGCTTGAAGACCTCCAATGATGAGAAACCCACTACCTTGTGGAGAAGCCCATTGTACTTTTGGATAGTTCAAGTTAATCTGTGGAATATGCAAGTAGTGAATAGCTAATGGGATCACCAGTAATGAGGTTATGGACATTTTCTCATACAAGTGGGATTATTTCTTTATTTTTGTTCAGACTTGTAATTCCATTAGTATAGGGAACTTTCAGTGAGATAATTCCCTCTATCAATGCAGATTTGTACTGCTTCTCTGCAATTTATAGTCTTAAAGTATGACCTAGAGCAATGAAAGATTGTTACTTGCCTAGAGTAACTAACATAGCCATTTGTGTCAGGGGCAAGATTTGAACTCTAGTGGTCTTGATTCTAAGACTAGCTCTCTGTATTCATTATGCTTGTTGCCTAGTCAACTAGTACTTATCAGTAGGTAATTGGATTGGGTTGTGAATGTGTGGAGAGCAGATGATCATCTTCCCAAGAAATTCATTTAGAACTGAAACTGAATTGGTGATTGGGAAAACTGAATTGCTTGGATTAGGCAGGAAAAACAGAAAATTGTTTTTTTCTAAGAATTCACTAAACTATATCATCAAAAATATGACACTTTTGAGAAACTAGATCAGACCAGCAGGCAGCTATGATGACTAGGAAAAGGTTTTTGTTGGTTGGTTGGTTGGTTGGTTGGTTGGTTTATTGATTTTTAGGCCAAGTCTTCAGGTTCTAGGAAATGGACCCAGAGTAGTAACAGATTTTGCAGTTAGTGCCTGCCATCAGAAATCTATAAATAATCTGCCCATGTGCAGTAGACTGAAATGTCTTTTGGGAGTGAATTGATCTTTTCTACCACATGAGATCATAGTTACCCTTCAGAATTAGAACTCCTGTCTGGGGGCTGGGCTGTTTTGATTGCTGAGTGAGTGGAAGCAAACTCGCCTAATCCACAAACCTAACCAGGCCAAGACCAAATCACACTTCATATTCCATCCAGCCTTCTACCTGGGCCATCTTCCCTCTTGTCCTGCCACTACCTCATATGTCTCCACGTAGATCAGCACCTTTTGGTGTACAACTCCAGAAAGCATTCCCCTAACTCCAGAAGTCATGCTCGTAGTCATTGAGACATAATCCACTTAGTTTTTGAATTCTCAAAAACTGAGCTGTTTTGATTGGTGAGTGCAAATTCATCTATCCCACTATATAGAGTTGGTCTTAGACCAGATCACATTTCACACCTCATCCTACCTTCACCCTAGGGACGGTGGCTGCCCTACGGATCAACTCAACATCCCTGTGACCCCCTAGGTAAAGTTTCCCTTCCTGACCGGTACTTCCCTATCTAAATATATCTATGTCTATGTATGGATATAAATATAGATAGATACTTCCTCCCTCTATTAGAATGTAATTGTAATTCCATTGGTATAGGGAACTTTTAGTAAGGTAATTCCCTCTACCAATGCAGATTTGTACGCCTTCTCTGCCCTTTGACTAAGTCCAAGTATTACAGAACAAATCTTTTTATTAAGGGGATTTGTATTTGTTTTATGAATTTTGGATTCAGTTAAAGAGCCCCATTCAAGTATTTAGAGGGCCATCTGTTGCCTCGAGGCCACAGGTTCCCCACCCCTGATATAGTCCAACACCCCTTTTATGGTTGGAGAAAGGGAAGCCCAAGGAAATTGTTACTTGATTGTACATGTATAACATATCAGATTGCTTGCCATCTTGGGGATGGGGGAGGGGAGGGAGAGAAAAATTTGGATCTCAAATTTTATAACAGTTAATGTTGAAAATGTAATTAGAAAAAATAAAATATTATTAAGTGAGAATATATATTCACATTATTGGTAAAATGATCAATTGCCCAGAAAAAATTAAGAAAATCAAAGGCCTTTGATATTTTGACATATCTTTAAAATCATTCAGCGAGTATAAATTAAGTGCCTGCTATGTGTCAGGCAGCTAGGTAGCTCAGTAGATAGAGTACTGAGCCTGGAATCAGGAAGGCCTGAGTTCAAATGTGATCTCAGACACTTACTGTATGATCCTGGGCAAGTCACTTAACGTCTGTTTGCCTTAATCTACTAGAGAAGGATGTGGCAAATCACTTCAGTACCTTTGCCAAGGAAACCCCATGGGCAGTATTGGTATGCTATGGTACCTGGGGTCATGAAAAGCTGGACATGACTGAATGACTGAAAAACCCCACAAAATGCAAGGCACTGTATTAGGCTCTGGGGATGTAAATGCAAAAGTGAGGCAATCCCTGCCCTCAAAGAGCCTGTATCTCAATGGATGAACACAGTATAATCGGGAGGTGATGACTTGGCAAAGTACTTGGTCTAGGACACTGGCAGAGATTGTGAGTAGAGCCACCCTGCATTAGTGTCAGTTGTTTCCAGCAGCAATAGTAGTGTTGATTTGATTATTATGCCAGAGCAAGAGCACGAGGTGTAATGGAGTCAGATTAGTGTACTGTCACAGGCCAAGAGTTAGAAAGGGAGATTATATATCATCATATGACACGTAAGGAGACTGATCTTGAAAATTTTAGTGACTTCCTGGAATCCAAGTCAGTAATTAGTGTCTTGTTCAAAATACCATAATAATTTCTGAATAGAAATTATGTATCTACAATAGGATCATGGGTTCTCTCTGATTTTCTCTTCCCTCTTTCTGTGTCTCTTTTTCTGCCCTCCATTTCTCTTCTCTTTCTGTCTCCCCGCCCCTGAACGTCCTCTCTCCCCCGCTGTGTCTAGCTCTGTGTGACATATTTAAATAAATATGTATATAACTGGAGGTTTACCTACTCAGTGTTCTCTCACATTCTCCTCTTAGATAATAAGCTTAAAATGCTTTCTTAGCATGTAAAATTGTCATTTTATAGCCTTGTTATGTAGGTGGCAAACAAGATTGTATTTCATTCTCAGATGAACACAGTGCCAGAGAAGTGAAAGCGATTTTTGACAGAACCACAGAATCTCAAGAGTCAGCTTGTCCAGCCTCTAGGTGAAGACTGAATACTCTCTGTAATATCCTCAACAAAAGGTCTTCTAAGATTTTTCCTGGAAACCTTCAGAGACTGGACTCCCTGTTCTCCCCTTGTGGTCACTGAGGTGGTCCATAATAATCAAGAAAGTTTGTCCTTGTCTTGAACTCAAATCTACCTGATTCCTAAGTATTATTCCTTCCCATGACCTCTGGGCCCAAATAGAAGAACCCTAATCTTTCTTTTATATAAGTGCTAGCAACTTCTCTTCTTAATCCTGGTTTTCTTTTTTTCAGATTAAACTTTCCCATCCCACCTACCTAGAATCATTTGGTGACCAAGATCTTGTGATAAAATGATAATAGAATTAAAGATTTGGGGGCTGGCTGCATGCTGATTTCATATTACTTTTAATTCAGGTGGTTTTCACTTTGCGTTGTGATGACAAGATATTGAGAAGGGAAGTTCTTTGTTTGTGAGAGTATAGCACTTTGGCCCATTTATACACGTACCCAGCTCCTGTCTGTTTTGAGGTTAATAACAGTAAAATGTTGTTTCCTGGCATGTTGGTGGATGAGGTCATTGCTTAGTCAAAAACATGTGGTTCTCTAAGAGTTATACTTAACCATGGAATACCATACTGTGCATGGTTTACTATGCAATTGGAATGTACTCATTAGTATAATCAGTTTTAGCGTAATCAGTGCTAGAAACAAAAGCCTAAAGTTGCCTCCAGATCACTTACATAGGAGAAGTGAGAGTAAATTCTAGCCTAGATTAGATGCATGGGATTAAGATACCCAAATAAAACTTTATTACCTTTAATTTAGACTATGGCAAAGATATCTCAAATGGTTTTCTACTACCATTGTCTCCCCCATCGAAAGCTACTAGAGCAGTCTTCTTAATGCACAACTCGGACCACACCAATCCTTTTCTCAAAAACCTTCAATGTCTCCTGATTGTATATAGAATTAAATACAAATATTATTCCTGGCATTCCAGGTTCTCCACAATTCATCTCAAATCTAACTTTTCTAACTTGTTTCATAGCATTCCAAAAAAACTGTACCATTTGCCCAGCTTTAAATTTATTCCACCCTTACTATCTTTCTATCCTTTTCTCTCATTTTTACTTTTTTAAAATAGTCAATCAATACATGTTTATTAAGTATTATTAAGGAAATAATAATCAATAAATGTTTATTAAGCACCTATGTCCCAGGCACTGTTCTAAGCACATGGGGTATAAAAAAAAGAGAAAAAAGATAATCCCTGCTCTCAGGGACCTTGCAATCAAACAGGGAAACAAACACATATATACACATCAAACTCTCTCTCTCTCCAAATATATTTATGTATACACACATACATATGATAAATAGGAAGTAACTGACAGAGAGAAGGGACAAGGAGTTAAGAGGGGTTGGAAGGACTTCTAATAAAAGATGGAATTTTAGTTAGGCCTTAAAGGAAGCCAGAGAGGTCAGCAGGTGGAGCAGAGGAAAGAAAAGTGTTTAAGGAATGGTAGATAGCCAGAGGAAATACCTGGAGCCAAGCAATAGAGTGATTTGTTTGTGGAACAGCCAGGAGTCCTGTGTCACTGGATCAAAGAGTACATGCTGGGGAGTAAGGTGCATTTATTTGGCATGATCTGCCCCTGCTGAAGCAATGCTGGCTCTTTGTGGTCACTGCATTTTAAAAATCTGCCTTGTAGGGGAGATAAACGGTGTTACAAGTTGTGGTGAGAGGACATTTTGCTGTCTTTGTCTTAGTGGACGGCAAGCTCCATATGAGTCAGTAGTGTGATTTCACATCCAAAAACACAAATACTCTCTTAGTTTGCATTTTCCTTGGAAGTCATAGTTTACAGGAGGAAGCAGGTGATATAGTTTTACTCTATTCAAATCACCGTCGGTGTATTATATTCTCTATTAGGAATCATAGTTTAGGAAAGACTGGAAAACGTTCAAAGAAAGGCAACCAGAATGGGAAAGATATTGAGTCCATGTCATCAAGACCAGCTGAAGGAACTGAAAATGTTTATCTAGAAGAAGGAACATGATTGTTATTAAGTTTCTGAAGAAGTGTTGTGTGGAAGAAGGATAGAATTACTTTGTTTGTTGCCAAAGGACAAAATGAAGAACAAAGTGGCAAAGAGGTAAATTAAGGGTTAATGTCAGGAAAAACAAAACAACTAGAGCTGTCCAAGATAGGAGTGAAAAATCTTAAGAGATAATGAATGAATAAGGTCCCTTTCACTGGAGAATTTCAAGCAAAAGTCTGCGTGGATGGTTGCTGCTCAGCTGTCTAGTAGTGAGGATTCCTGTTCTGTCATGTGTGCAGGAGTTTAGGTTTCTGAGATCTCTTCTCATGCTAGAATTTAAGTCAAGGGCAAGGTTTTATTAATCTTCGTAAGGCATGGGGAGAGGGGCAGAGAGAGAGAGAGAGAGAGAGAGAGAGAGAGAGAGATCACACTAGAGAATATAATCTTGAGCTCTAGGTTGCACTGGAAAACCCTACATAGTGTTTTGTTTTGTTTTGTTTTGTTTTGTTTTGTTTTTTTTTTTTTGTTTAAGTTTTTATTTTAAAGGAATATTGCCATCTATTGGGCATAAGAGAAACCTCAGTACAGACCAGTCTCATTAACTGTATACTGTAATAAATACATGGAAACTAATGAATGGCAATATTAGAGGCACAAAGAAACTACTTTTGTCTTGAGAATTCTGCTTTTACATTAAATTCACATGTCCTTGACTTCCTTATAGAATAAAAGATTTGCCTCATTCTTTATTATACCCCCCAAAAAACAGGGAAAATGTTTACCTTTTAGAATAATTTTTTTCAAAATATCATTGAGTAATGATGAAGTATCACTTTATTGGAAAGGATGTTTTCCCCAAAAGGCACTATAAAAATTTCAAAAATTCCTAGTGCATATTAGCACATGTGGATTTCTTTGAGATGGCGCCAGTATCTCAGTCAGCAGCAGCATACAATGAATTTGGCAAAGCTGGTTGCCATGACATCAGTTTTATATGCATACTGTAGTACATAATTGTGTACAGTTCTACACATCAGACCAAAGAGCAAAAGACAAGTTTGGCAATACATTCAAACTACCCTTCTTGGAAGTTTTATTTTTTACTTAAAAAATGTAGCATTTCAGTACTGGAAAACAATTTCATCCCCCCCCCCAATCTCTCCTTCCCCCCAATCCTCTTTTCTACCCCTAATATACACATTCTTAACTACAAGCACTTTTCTGGTTTAGATACCCCTTAGGGCTGAAAAGCAGAATGTTAATAAAGTGGGATAGAAATGTCAAAAGAAAAGCTGAGCCAAAGAAACATTTTCTTTTATAGAGAATGAGATCACAATTAAATATGTACAAATGAGATTTCTATGTGGAGAACAAATCTCCTTTGAAGACATAGGACCTTTGGGATTTTGGAATAAAGAACGTGCTTTAGTGATTTATTAAATCCCACATTTTCTGTGTAGACATTGTGACATTCCTCTTGTGCATCACAGTATACCCTGAAAAATGGCTGGAGTAAATGATGGGGGTGGGGAGAAGGAATTGCTGAGGTCCAGCTTGATTCAATCAGTGATGTGGGGAACAGACAGTGTGGCAGGTCCAATTCGGACATGGGACAATTATATGGGAATTTGTAACAAAGGTTACCCTGGTATTCTATATCAGAGAGCAAATATTTTTGCAACTCAACCATCTTGGGCTATTCTCCTTCCAACCCCCACAAGTCACTGAAAAAATGCATCACCACAAAATTCAGTATTCAAGTAATTCAACTTAAACTCATTTTTCTAAACAAGGGATGGCTGGGTGCCACCTGGGCCTTGGAATGCTGAGTTGCAAGTTTGCTCCAAAAAAGTTTCACATACCCATTCTGCCTCTGGCCATCTAACTTATACCATGCTTCCCCCAGCTAAGATTTGGGTCTCAGGCTTAAATTGTCCCCTGCTGGGGCAGCCAATGGATTTATTCCCAATGTGGGTTGCATTTACTGATCAGGATGTTGGGATGGAAGCTTTCTTAATAAATGGAATGTTGTCTTTTTTCTCCTTTGGGTTTTGCTTGTGCTGATGGAAGGAGAGACTCTGGGGATGAGACTTATTTGAATGTTTTCTTTACATCTTACTTATGTTAACTCTTTTGGGGAGGTAATCTTGATGAATTGTGGCATATATCTTTTTTTTTTCTTTTCAGTTTGGGCAAAATATGACCTTAATCTTTGCTTTTCAAAATATCATTGCTATTTCTTGCCTTTACACCTCCTTTATTCCCCAAAATAACTCTCCCCCTTACCCGCTCAGAGAACCATTATTCTTTATAATAAAGAAGACAGAAAAAGCAGTTCAGCAAACCAAATCAGCACATCAACTGATTAAGTTAGCATATTTGGTGTTCTACAATCTTAGTCTCCTACTTCTTCAAAGAATAGAAGGAAGTTTATTCTCATATCTCTTATTCAGGGTCAGGTTTGGTCTTTGCTTTAAACAATGAAACATATAAAGGAAATAGATCCAGGAGTAGCAAATAACATTTCATTCTAGGCAAACAGGCACAGGACTTTACATCTGGTAGGGATATTATAGTTCATTTCCCTTATTGTCCAGATAAAGAACTGAGACCCATATAAGTTAAACAACAACAAAAACCTGATTTATTTCTTAATATTCTTTCAGCTAGTAAAGTTCCATTGGACTTTGGCACTAGATCTCAATAACTATCAATTAGACATAATGAGAAATATAGCGAGTCAAATATAGCAGACCCCAAATGGTATCAATGTTAGATATAATTATTTATCTCCTGAAGAACTTTATTAGCCTCAGTAGGAAGAGAGATGCTTAATCTCAGAGCTGGAAGGGACTTTATTGGCCATCTTGTCCAATTTCTACCTGAATAAAAATTCCCTTTACAACACACCTAATGAAAAATAGCTCAGTGTTGAGATGCAGTGGGGGTGGAGGGGAGAGATAAAGACATCTCCTTTCAAGTTGACACGGAACTCTGCGTTCTACCATTCAGCCAGTCCCAGTTCACCCAACTACTATCATCTAGTCTGTGTTTCTCCCATATTTTCCAGAAGAATGGCATAGGAGACACATGAGTTCCAAATTCTCTCCCTCTTCTTCCTCTCTCCTACTCACTGAGAAGGCAGACAATATGATATTAATTATATACATATGAAATTTTGCAAAACATATATCCGTATTAGTAATATTTTTTAAGGAAGCAAGAAAAATAAAGTGAGAAAATTTTACTTTAGTTTGCAGTCAGAATTCATCAGTTCTCTCTCTGGAAGTGGGTAGCATCTTTTCTAGCATGAGTCCTTTGCAATTGTCTTTGATCATTGTATTGATCAGAGTATCCTGGTCTTTCACAGCTGATCTGCAGTACAACATTGCTATTACTGTGCATAATGTTCACCTGGTTCTTCTTGTTTCACTTTGCATCATTTTGTATAGGATTGCTGTGTTTTTCTGAAACCACTCCTCTTGTTATTTACTGTAGCATAATAGTATTACTTCAGACTCATATGCCACAACTTGTTCAACCACTCCCCAATTGATAAGTATCTCCTCAATTTCTAATTCTTTGCCACCACAAAAAAACTATAAATATTTTTGTACAGGTAGGTCCTTTTCATTTCCTTGGGATACAGATCTTATGTTAGTATTACTGGGTCAAAGTTTTATAGCTCTTTGGGCTAGCTTCAAATTGTTCTCCAAAACAATCAGACAAATTCACTAGTTCACCAGCATTTCATTCGTGTGCATATTTTTTCCTCATCCCCTCCAGTATTTTTTTTATTTCTTATAGGTGTGAGGTCAGAATTATTTTAACTTGCCTTTCTCTAATTAATGGTGATTTAGAACATTTTTATATGACTATAGAGAGCTTTGATCTCTTCTATTGAAAACTTTCTTCTTGACCATTTGTCAGTTGGGGAATGGCTCTTATTTTATAAATTTGACTCAATTCTATGCTCAGTATATATTTGAGAAATGAATCTTTTATCGGAGACACTATATAAATTTTTTTATATTACTTTATTATCTGTGATATCTTTTAGCAAAATGTAGTTTCTCTGTGGCTCCAAGAAGCTGTAGCATGCCCAGTGCTCAGTAAACCATCTTGGCAGACAGGCTAAACCAGGTTGAGTCTTCCATTAGTGATCAGAGGGATGTCTACCCAAGCATGTGAAGACTTTTCCCAGTGGAAAGAGCAGATAAGAACAATTTGTTCCAATGTCTATGAAAGCAATGGAAGCAAGCATTGTGGAGCACATAGAGTTTGGTTAGACATCAAAGATGCCAAGGTAATCTACTGCACATCAGGCCATTGCCAGTCATGGTGTCACTGGACTTTGATGACTCTGGAAGAGAGAGTGAGGCTGATGACTTTGTACAACTCTGCCCCACTTAAATCCACTTCACACATAAGTCAGGACATTACCGTTGGTGTCATTGGTGCTCTTTGAAAATGAATGACAAAAGGAATCCATTATCTGTCAGTCTTTCTTTCTATCTTTCTTTCTATCTTTCTTTCTATCTATCTATCTATCTATCTATCTATCTATCTATCTATCTATCTATCTATCTATCTATCTATCTATCTATCTACCTATCTACCTATCTACCTATCTACCTATCATCTGTTATAGAAATTCCCTGATCATCCCTTTTAATTAGGTCTGTTTTTGATTTTGCTTTGTCTGAGATTCTGATTGTTACCTCTGCCTTTACTTTGAGCTGAAGCATATTAGATTCTTCTCCAACCCTTTATTTTAATTCTGTGTGTATCTTTCTGTTTCAAGTGTGTCTCTTATAAACAATATGTTGTTGGATTCTGGTTTCTAATCCATTCTGCTATCTGCTTCTGTGAGTGAGCTTATCCCATTCCCATTCACAGTTATGGTCACTAACAATGTATTTCCTTCCATCCCATTTTCTTCTGTTTCTTCTTCATTCTCTCTTTTTATCCTGTCCTTCATCAAAAGTCTATTTTGCTTCTCAACTATCTCATATAACATGTCCTCCCTTTTATCTTTCTCCCTTTCTCTTTATCCCCTTACCCTCTTTTCTCCCTATTGGGTAAGTTACTGAGTGTGTGTGTGTGTGTGTGTGTGTGTGTGTGTATTTTCCCTCTTCAAACCAATTCTGATGAGAATGAGGTTTAAGCATTGTCCCTCCCCCATTTACTCCTCAACTGTGAAAACTCTTCCCTACTTGTGGTCTCTTCCTTCTTTTATGTGTGAGAAAAAATTTCCCTTTCTACCTCTCCCTTCCTTCTTTTTCCAGTGCCTCCCTCTTTTACTCCTTCATTTTTTGGAGCTCATTCCAACATAATTGACTCATATCCATGCCCTCTGTCTCTGTAAATTCCTTTTAACTGCCCTAATAATTATAAAGTTCTTATGAGTTCCAAGTAGCATCTTTCCATATTGAAATGAAAGAAGTTTAATTTTATTGAGATCCTTATGATTTCCCTTTCATATTTACCTTTTTATGCTTCTCTTGAGTCATGTGTTTGAATGTCAAAATTTCTTTTCAGCTCTGCTCTTTTCATTAGGAATGCTTGAAAGTCCTTTATTTCAATAATTATACATTTCCACCCTGAAGGATTATGTGCAGCTTTTTTATGGGTAGGTTGTTCTTGGTTATAATCCTATCTCTGGAATATCAATATTTCAAACCCTCTACTTCTTTAATGTGGAAGTTCCTAACTCTTTTGTGATCCTGCCTGTTGCTCCACAATATTTGAATTTCTGTTTGCTTGAAGTGTTTTTTCTTTGATCTGGGAACTCTGGAATTTGGCTATAATATGCCTGGGAATTTTCATTTTGGGATCTTGTTCAAGAAATGATTGGTAGATTGTTTCAATTTCTATTTTACCTTTTGAATCTAGGATGTCAAGGCAGTTTCCATTGATAATTTCTTGAAATATGGGTTATAGGCTGTGTCTTTGATTACGGCTTTCAGATAAAACAATAATTGTTGAGTTATCTCTTCTTGATCTGTTTTCCAAGTGAGTTGTTTTTCCAGTGAAATATTTCACATTTTCTTATTTTTTTTTCATTCTTTTGACTTTGTTTTATTATTTCTTGATGTCTCATGGAATCATTAGATTCCACTTTCCCAATTTTAATTTTTTAAGGCATCATATTTTTTCAGTGAAATTTTGTACTTCTTCCATTTGGTCAGTTTTGGTTTTTAAGAAATTATTTTCTTCCGTGGATTTTTGTGCCTCTTTTACCATAGGTATTGTTCTTTTTAAGTTGTGTGTCCCTCTTTTATCAAACTATTAATAATTTTGAATCATTTTTTGCATCATTCTCATTTCTTTTCCTCATTTTTCCTCTACCATTCATCTTTTTCTTTAACTCTTCAACTTTTCTAGGAATTCTTATTGGTCTTGGGTCCAACTGGCATTTTTATTTGAGGCTTTGTTTGTAGCTTTCATGTTATCTCCTTTGGAGTTTATGGCTTCGTCTTCTCTGATACTGTAGTAGCTTTTTATGGTCATTTTGTTGTTGTTGTTTACTCATTTTTCTAGCTTATTTCTTGACTTTATGTTAAAGTTGGGCTCTACGAACCTGGAGATGGGGAAATATTATCCCAGGCTTCAGGCCTTTGTAAGCCTCTGTTTTCAGAGCTAGTTCTGAGGATATGCAAGTTTTTGGTACTTCCGTGGTGAGATGTCTGGAGAGTATGGTCATTGCTCTGTTGGTCTGTGCTGTGTCTTTACCCAGGAAGGGCCCCTGCTTTCCATCAGGCACAAATTTTAGCGCTTCTCTTGGGTCTGGGACAACAACCAGGGCCTGGTGTCTTACAACCAGAAGTGCTAATGCTCTCCTTACTTTGTAATCTTGACCAGGGCCCATGCTCTGTTGTGACTAATCAAAAGCATTCTTCTCCATCCTTCAGTTTAGGCCCAAAACTGTGTATGGATAATAGAGTTGGCACTTAGTGCCAGCTCTACCCAGTGTCAGGCAGAGGGTCTCCTGTAATTTCTTTCTGACCAATTGTCCAACCCCTTTAGTATTTCTGTGCTGAGAGCTGTTGCCACTGATGCTGCCACCATTTGTATGGGCTGCAGACAAACTTCCACACTTGTGTCAGACTTTTCTTGCTGACCTCCTACGTTTTCTTAGGCTGGAAAAATATCTCACCCTGACCTTTGGTTGGCTCTGCTGCTCCAAAATTTGATTTGAAGAGTTGTTTTAAAGTTGTTTGGAGGGGAATGTTGAGAAAGTTCAACTGGGTTGTCTCTAATCCACCATCTTGACTGCCCTTTCCTCATCCTAACCGCCCCCCAGTCTTTATGAAATTCAAAAAGATAACAATACGTAAACAAGATCCTCTGTTTGGTATTTGAAGCCCTATTTGCTCCAACCTCACTCTTCCTTTCTAGACCTATTAGACATTACTCCTGTTCACACTCTGTTCCAACCTATTTGCTCTTCTTTATTTCTAGCATTCCTTCTCTCATCTCTACACCTTCTGCCTCATCTCAACTTCTTGATTTCCTTGTATTTCTTCAAATCTCAGTTAAAGTCTCACTTTCTTCAAGAAGCATTTTCCAATGTCCCTTAATGCTAGTATATTCCCTCTGTTGATTATCTTCAGTTTATCTTATATATGTCTTGTCTGTACATAGTTATTTGCATGTTGTCTCCCCTATTTGACTTGGAGCTTCTTGAGAGCAGGAACTGCATTCCTTTGTATCTCCAGTGCTTAGCATGATGCCTGGTACATAGTAGGCACTATATAAATGCTAGTTAACTAACTGATCTTGTGCAGGTTTTTCCTTATGTGAGGAATATACTCCTTCTTCACCTTTGCATTTTAGAATTCTTATCTGCATCAAAATTCTGCTCTGTATCACCTCCTTCAAGAGGCCTTTCCCCATCCATCCATCCATTCATCTATCCATCCTTCCTTCCTCCCTCCCTCCCCCTCTCCCTCTCCGTTTCCCTCTCCCCTCCTCTCCTCTCCCTCCTTTGAAGGGCCTCAGCTTTGGGGAGCTACAAAACCTTTTAATATGACCTTCTCTTACTCTTGTCTCTGACATTCAGGAACCTCTTCACAGACCCTGAAGGATCCTGGATGAATTTTTTTCCTGGAACTGATTGTAATGAAAATCCACTTCTGTGTGTCTACAGACCTGTGCTAGGCACTAGAAAAGTTAAAAGGATTAATAAACAGAGTGCCTGGCCTAAAGGAGATTATAATCTAGTTTGGAAGAAAAGATAGTCTCCAGAAGGGATGTTATCGTGTGCTGCTGTGTTGGTCAATTGCTCACATTCACTTCTCATCTTTTGAGGGTCTAGACTTGTATGTCTTTCCTTGATGATGATATCTCTCCAGATAATTCCTTGGATTTCCCTCTCTTGATCTTCCTCAAATTTAGTCTGGGTCAAAAAATGATGGGAAGTTTAAGTACTAGTTCAGCTAGTCACAACCTTCAGTCCACCCTATTCTCCCTACCCCCCTCCAGAACCTGCTGACTCATTGACTGCTTAGAAGGATCCCTGAATAAGTATTTTCTCTCTCCTGGGATGTTGTAAAAATGAATCAGTAATTGTATTTTTTTTCAACTGTGAACCCTCAGCCAGCAGATTACTGGCAAACATATATCAGCTTAAAAATTTCTTTCTCCCAGTACATAGTCTGACAGTTGCCTCCTCCCTAATGAATTCCCAATAAATACATCCAGATTAACAATGTCTGTGGTTAACAATTTATCACAATTAATGAATTAAGAGACAAAATAAACAGTCAACATGTGAAAAAAACCAAACAGATTTTTTTCTTGACTCTGGAGAGGAGAGCCAGGGATCCTAAAAGGGAAAAGGGAAAGGAAGGAATATCGCCTTGGGGTCTGCAGCTCAGAGAGGTTTCAGTGATATAACATCTATTCCAGCTTACCTCCTGCGCACCTACCAACACTGTCTCAGATATGGAGACTGGTCCTGACAAACTAATGGCACTCCCTGTCGGCATAGTTTCTACATCAAGCTTTCCATCTCAGCTTCCAAATAAAATTTTTCCTTCTTAATCTCTGCAGGCTCTTGAGATTTCCATTTCCCACAATCCATTTGAAGGATAGGATCTAGATTCTCAGTGAAGATCAGACCAATCACAGGGTCAGTCACTTAATAAGCATTTAGTAAGCAGTTGTAACGTGCCAGGCATTGTACTGTGCTAAGTACTAGGTGTACAAAGAAAGGCAGAAACCCATCCCTCCTCTCAAGGAGCTCAAAGATAAATTGGGGAAACATCATGCAAACAACTATGTGTATATACACACACACACACACACACACACACACAGACACACACACACACACACACGAGGAATTGACAATAAACATCCAAGGAGAAAGTGCTAGCATTAATGGGGACCAGGAAAATCTTTTTGTGGAAGATGAGTTTTTAGCTGGAATTTGAAGGAAGCTGGGGAAGGCAGGAGGTAGAGATGAAGAAGGCTAAGTTTCGTACATGGAGGATAACCAGTGAAAATTCCCAGGGTTGGGATATACCATATATTATTTGAGGAATTGCTCTCTTGAAATATTTGATACACTATCATGTAGTCATGAGATTAGACTTGTTCTTTTGGGGCTTAGAAACTAAAATGTAACAGCAATGGAAGGCAGATTGTAAGGTTAGAGTTACAGGGACAATATAAGGCGGGGAGGAAGAATTTCTAGCCACTTGAGCTATTCAGAAGTGAAACAGGCAGTGAGGTACCCTTGTCAGATCTTTTTTTCAGGGAGTCTGGATAACCAGTTGTGTATTAGAGATGATGCAGGTGGGATGAACGTTTCAGTAAGGAGATGGCCTCGATGATTTCTAATGTTGCTTCTAACTCCAAGAGTCCGGAGACTTAGATGCATTTTTTCAACTTATTTACTTCCACTAAATATTCTTGTAAATAAAGACTTTACAAATAGTAGGTTTCTCCTTGTCATAATTCATATGTTTCTGAATTGTGCCCCAAGGATTACTAATTTGAATCAGCTAAGCATGTTCTTCAAAATAGAATTCTTTTTAAAGGGTAAGGTTCTCAAAACACAGAAACATAATATTCCATTTTTTAAAAAAGGATAGAAAAAAACCTTTAAAGAGTGACATCTTGTTCTGACAGAGCAGGGAAATGGTCTGAACAGAATTTTTTATTAAAAGCTTTAATGCAGATTGCACCAAAAATGTTGCCCTCTTTCAGGAAAGGTTCTTTGTTTTGTGGGCCTTAGCATCATATGTTGGGAGTTAAGAATCCTTGATATAAGCTGTGGACTAGATGTCATATTAACTATTATAATACATCCTACAAAGGGACATGCCATTGTATTAATATTTGGTGACTATAATCCCACTTCTTTTTTCTGCTGAGATTTATACCCAGCCCTGAAAGAGATAAATAACCTCACTGCAAGCAAAAATAGTATCAGATGAATAATGACTAATAAAATAGGCAGTTGAAACTGGGTCTTGATAATGGAAACTCCTAGATAAGGAAGCTTGTCTTAGAGAATTGCCTAAAAGACTGAGAGGTCAAATGATTTCCCTAGGGTTACAGTCAGTATGCGTCAGAGGCAAGACTTACCTATATTATTCTAGGCATAATAGAATATGAGGCATGCATTTCAGTAGTATACTTATTATTTCATTAGGAAACACTTAAAATAATTAATTTTTAATGTTTATTTCTTTGGCATCTCTGTGAAACTCACTGTAAAACCCTAATCTACTTAGGAAGTAGATGCTTAGAAGGAAAGGAGTTTTCTGACTGAATTTTTAGCTGAAGTTAAGTAGAGAACCATTTCTCTTTTAAGGTTTGATGAGAAGTTTTTAAAATTACATAAATGTCCTTTTCTTTCTTAGTAAATAAAATATAGTAAACGTGAAATCATTTCCCTAGTTACTGGTTTCTTTCCTCTCCTCATTGAAATTACTTTCTATACCACTTTGTATTTCCTTACTTGTGTACCTTTTGTTTTTGCTCAGCAAGGATGTAAGTTCCTTGAGGGCAAGAATGGACTCACTTTTATGTTTGTACCCTGAGGGCAAGAATGGACTCACTTTTATGTTTGTACCCTGAGGGCAAGAATGGACTCACTTTTATGTTTGTACCCTGAGTGCCTTAAAATATGCTTGTTGATTGATTTAATTGAGGGTCATTTCAAATCTCAGTGATGAATATCAGGTTATAGAGGGAGCAGAAGGAAGACTGAATTATCACCCTCGAAAGTTCTTTGGGAAGGTGTTTTGTTTTTTGTTTTTTGTTTGTTTTTTTTTAATTAAATCTTAAATATTAGTCTGCGCTTATGTTTCCTTTCCGAGTAGAATTCAAGGAAAATAATAATATTTACTTAAGTATCTAATTATTCAGGTTCATTGGCATGTTTAATTATTTACATCAATTGAATTTTACTACAACAGGAGATCTAGTGCTTTGTCTCTAAGGGTAGGGAAGGAAGAATGGGGAATAGCAGTTGACATCATTATTGGTTTGCTTTTGTAATGGAGTCTAAGAATGGTAGAAAGAAGAGAGGCTGCTTCTTGCTTCTTTGAGTGAGGCCTAGGTGTGGGGCTTCAGCATTGAACAACTAGACAACTTTACAATTCTCTAAGTTAAGAATTGTCTATAGCTGTTATTGTATTGATTTATTTGCACATTGCAAACCTTGTTGAGACATGAACTCATAATAGAGAATGGGCAATTCCATTTGAACAGTATTAATGGAAGTATATCATATAGCATGATCTGTATTTTTTTCCAAATGTAATATATTTGGAAAATAGTAACTTGAAAAAATTTCTTCTAAAAGGTAGTAAATATGTGGTAGCATGAATATATACTTAATCCTTTGATTAATTCAAACTCAGCTGTTAATACATGAGAGACACTTTATTCATATTTCTAGAACAATCATTGCTGAATTTTTCTGTCCTTTTAAACCATATGGAAGGGTCAGTCTAAACAAGTAATTCAGCTGAAAATTAGTCAAATGAATCATTTGTTCAAACTGACAGTGAGTTTCAAATGGTTAAATCAGTTGTGTATATAGAGAGCTCCAGACACGGATGGCTGAATATTTCCTTTTTCTGATCAAATATGAATGGTAGTAATTCCTATTATGAGCATTGAACTCCTGTAGTTTATGTTTCTGGGACTTGTCATATTAACGTAGCTTTTCACTTTAAGCATTTCCAAAAACAAATAAAAAGTTAATACATTAATAAATAAGTGATATGTGTGTGTCCATGTCTTATGTGCCTGTGACAGGCATCATAGAAATATAACAAGAAAATTTTGTCTTTCATGATAAATCATCCACATTGATGATTTCCCACATGACACTCATTATAGCTGCATTCTCCACCAGCCAGATTTTCTATTGTATTCCAATGCTGTTTTTGATGAGTCTCCACCCGTCCCCTATGCTTTCCTCCAAGCATTTTAGGACTTGAGCCTTGAACTGCAAATTGTAGTCTTATCCAGACAATACCCTGGGGTTTTCCTTGTTCCTTTCATTCTGGGGTGGTCATTTTTTTTATGACTGCAAACATATGTAGTTGAAATGCATATTCCAGCAACTTTGGTATGACCCTGGGGCATTACATTCTTCTCCCTCTTTCTGGTATGTGTGCAGTCATGGGACCATTGTGAATTAATCAATAAGTACAGAAAGAACTGCTCTGTTGCTTCATTTCTAAGAAACCGGGAAGTCTAGTATGCGATGATTCATAGAGTCCTAGATTTAGAACTGGAAGAAATCTTGGGGACTATCCCCCTCACTTTACTGATGTGGAGAAAGTAAGTGACTTGCCCAGGGTCACACAGATTTTTTAGCGTCTAAAGCAGGACTCTGAACTCAATTTTTTTCTTTTTTTTTTCTGAATCTAAAATACAGTATTCAGTCCACTATACCACTTCACTGCACACTCTGTATCAATATAATGCATATATATCCATATAACCCTATAATTCCTTCAAACTGTAATCCCATGTTTCACTTCCATTTTCAGTCAAAATACCTAGAAAAAAGTGAGCTAAACTTGACACATCCATCCCCCTTCCTCCCACTCCTCAGCCCTCTGCAATCTAGCTTCAGATCTCTAAACTGTTCTTTTTAGGACTACCAGTAATCTCTTAATTGCCAAATCTGATTATCCTTTCTCAGTCTTCATCTGCCTTGATCTTTCAGTAGTATTTGATTTCTGTCATTTCACGGATATTCTTTGTTTTTTGTGTTTTTGTGATGCTTCTTTGTCCTCTTTCCCCTCTTACCAATCCAGCTGTTCCATCTCAGATGATCCTTAATCCCAAAGCTCCCTTCTTTCTATACCTCTACATACTCTCAATGATTTCTGGATCATGGGTTCAACTCTCACCTCTATGTGGAGAGGCAGCTGGACGGCAAGGCAGAATACTAGACTTAAAATTGGCCTAATCTAAATTCCTATCTTGGCCCATACTGGGCAAGTAATGTAACTTCTCCTAGCCTTTCTTTCCTCATGAAGAAAATGAGTAAAAACAGTACCTGCCTTACAGGGGTATTTAGAGGATCAAATTCAGTAATAAATAAAGCATTTTGTAAACCTCAAAACACTATCTAAATTCTTGCTATTATAATCATGATGCGGCTAACTCCTAGATTGAAATATCCAGTCCTTGTCTCTCTCCTAAAGTCTAGTTCCATATCACCAAATATCTATTGGACATTTCTGACTTGATGTCCTGTAGACATCTCAAACTCAATATGTCCAAATAGAATTCATTTTCTTTTTCTCCAAACTCTCCCTCCTTCCCAGTTTCCATATTTTTATTGAAGTCATATTCCTCTTTCCCCAAGTTTGGAAACTTGTAGTTGCAAACTCAAAGGAATTTAGGATCATAAAATGCTTCCCTCTCCCTCATCTTCTGTATCCTTCAGGTACCATGTTTTATTAATTTTACCTTCACAAATTCTCTTGTATCCATCTACTTCTTCCTATTTATATGACTACCACCCTAGCGCAAGCCCTCATCATCTGGCACCTGTATTGCTGTTATAAATACAGCAATCTCAATTCTTTCTTCACATAATATAAATTTCCTTAAGCACATATCTAATCATTTTATTTTCTTATTAAAAATTTCCCATGATTCTTTATTCCTTTGAAGATGAAAACAAAAACAACCACAAACCCCTCCTCATCCTGAGACTTCATATCCTTCCAGACTTATTTCATAGGGATAATAGTTTGTCAAGGATTTCATAGTTAGTCAAGGATTGCATCTTCTTTTTAATTGCAACTGCAGCCCATCTGTTTTTAAGAGATCCCTGATTACATGACTATGGCTATAAAATAATGGGGCTAATTTGCCATTGAGGAGCTTACTAAAGCCAGTTTCCTCTATGACTGCCCATTTATTGATTACCCATTCTATATGTAGCACACTTTAATTGGCACTGTAAGAGTGAATGGTCCTTCCTCATTGCTTTAAAAAAATAAAGAAGCAGAGGGAGAGATATTCATGAGATAGGAGGACAAATGACAGAGGTGGACAGTTAGCTATGTGCGTGGCAGACTGTGAACGTGGAGATTCAACGAAAATCCCCTTAGGGTTTAGTTTGGAAAGAGTTCATTGCCCTTGGAGAGAACAGGCAAAAAGTTAATGAAAGAAATGACATTTTAGCCAAGTCCAAGGGAAAGGTCACTGGTTCTAGAATCACAGGTTGCAGGTTTAAATCCTGTGTGGCCTTGGACAAATCACTTAAACCCCCTGGGCCTTATTTTTCTTCTTTGTAAAATGAGGGGGGAGAATAAGAGGGCCTCTGAGGTCCTTTCCAGTACTATGATTCTGTGATTAGGAAGGATTTAAAAATAGGCATGGATTGGGGAGGATACTGGTTTTGCCTTGACATCTGTGTCCTCAGAGGGGAATCATGAGTTATGGGTTTAGAGAAAAAAATTTTTTTTTCTTTTTTTTTTGCCAGATGAGTCAATATATTTGTCATTCTTATCATTTTAATATTTTCTTTAAAGAGATTTTCAGAGTTGGGATCCACAAGTCAAAAACTGCTCACTAAGTAAACTTAGTTTGTATAACTTAATTCTTTCAGTCTTGATCTTAAGATTTGGGAAAAAATTCTCAGGACAGAGGTGGAGAGCTACTAGTTCAGAACTGTATAGATGATCAGATACAGTCACTAACTGAAGTGTTTTTGTTTAATTATTTTGCTTTGTTACAGGAAAAGATTCATTTTCAGTGTTAGGGAGGGTGGGGAAGAGGACAGTTTCCAGAATCGAGTAGTATAAATACAAAAAGTGTCAGTTAAAAAAAAAAACTAAATATGGAGAGGAGAGCCATAACTGTGTAGGAGATAGTACTAGCTATTTGGTTCAAAATTTATTCCTTACCCTGCCCTATTTTTATTGTTGTTGTTGGAAGGTGGGGGATGGGGGGCGTAGTTATGTCTTTGTGATACCAGAACATAAGGATTGAGTGAAAAATTTACATCTCAGATCCAGATGGTTTGTCCAAACGTCAAACATTTAGATACTTTAAAATATCTATACGTTGACTTTTTTTGTTTCATTGTTCATTCAGCTGTTTTGTATGATGGAAACATAGGTAAGCTTTCTTATTTTCACAGAGCATAATGAAAGAATATGAGAGAAGAATACAAGCATGCCTTTATTATCCTTTCTGTACCTAGTTGTTGCATGTTGTCTCTTCCATTAGACTCTGAGCTCCTTGAAAGCAGGAACTGTGTCGACTTTTTTTTTTTTTTTGGATCTCTCATACATAGCAATGTATCTGGCACATAGTAAGTTCTTAATAAATGTTTATGGACTGAATACCTAAAGTATTTCCTAATGAAATCTGAATTGACATACCACTTTCTGCCTTTGGGTATCCCCTGTTTGAGGGGCAACATAGTATAATAGTAACTAGAGAGTAAGATAGGAAGCCGAGATATGGAGTCAGTCCATTCCACCCTTGGAAATTCACTTGATCTCTGTCAGTTTCAGTTTTCTCATCTGTAAAACAGGGATCATAAAATTATTTTTCTCCAGATAAGCAGTTTTAATTAAAATACATTTGATACTTTTATCACTTAAGGGAATTTTCTGTTGTTTTTTTTTAAAATAAAATTTAAGAGTTGGAAATGTCAGGTCAAAAACTGCTCACTAAGTAAACTCAGTTTGTTTAACTTAATTCTTTCCACCTTGATCTTAAATTCTGAAAAGGAAGCACCCATCTTCACGGTGAAGAGCTACTAGGTCAGAACATTGTATGCATTGTCAGATTTAGTTACTCTTCAAAAAATTTTAACTATTGTTCTTTGTTACAGGAAAAGATTTAGCCATTGGAGTGGTAGGGAGGGATGGGGAAAGGATCATTTCCAGAATTCACTATGTTATAAATACAAAAATATCAATTAGGAAAAAAAAGATCTGATAAATAAAGTGATTTTTATGTAAATATTCTAACTTCATTGACCTCAGAATTGTAAAGATGATTGAGATTATGAATGTTAAGAGATTTGTTAACCTTAAGGTGCCATCATGTTAAAGTCAATTATCTAATACACCTTTAAGAGAAGATCTTTTTTTCTACAATCCTTGGTTTACTTTTCTTTTTTTATTTTTCTAAATTTGTTTATTTTCAGTTTTCAACATTCATTTCCACATAATTTTGAATTTCAAAATTTCTCCCCATCTCCCCTTACCGTCACCCCAGGAGAGCATGTATTTTGATTACCTATTCCTCCAATCTGCCCTTCCTTCTATCACCCCTTTTCCCTTTCCCTTCTGTTTTCCTGTAGGGCAAGATAAGTTTCTGTATCCCATTACCTATATATCTTATTTCCTAGTTGCATGTGAAAACAATTTTTAACATTCATTTTAAAAGCTTTGAATTCCAGATTTCCCTCTCCCCACCTACCCTCATTGAGAAGGCTAGCAATTCAGTATAGTTAATACATGTGTAGTCATGCAAAACACTTTCATAAGTCATGTTGTGAAAGACTAACTGTATTTCCCTCTATCCTGTTCCACCCTCCATTTATTCTGTTCTCCCCTTTGACCTGTCCCTCTACCAAAGTGTTTGATTCTAAATACCCTTTCCCTGAATCTGCTATCCCTTGTATTATCCTCCCTCTCTTATCCCATTCCCTCCTGTTTTCCTGTAGGGTAAGATAAACTTCCATACCCAGTTGGGTGTGTTTGTTATTCCCTCTTGAAGCCAAACCTGGTAAAAGGAAGACTCACTCATTCCCTCTCATCTTCCCCTTCTTTCCCTCCATTGTAAAAGCTCTTTCTTGCCTCTTTTATATAAGATGGTTTACCACATTCTACTTCTCCCTTTCTCTTTCTCCTATATGTTTCTCTCAACAATTTTCTTTTTTAGAAAATTCCTTCATATTCAGCTCACCATGTGCCCTCTGTCTGCATATATACATACATACACATGCATATATACACATATATACATGTATATATGCATGTGTGTATATATGTGTGTGTGTGTGTGTATTCCCTCCAACTATCCTAATACTGAGAAAGGTTTCAAGAGTTATAAATATCATTTTTCCATGGAGGAATGTAAACAGTTCAACTTTAATAATTCTCTTATGATTTCTCTTTCCCGTTTACCTTTTCATGCTTCTCTTGATTCTTGCATTTGAAAGTCAGATTTTCTATTCAGCTTTGGTCTTTTCAACAAAAATACTTGGACGTCCTCTATTTCATTGAAGTTCCATTTTTTCCCCTGAAGTATTACGCTCAGTTTTGCTGGGTAGATGATCCTTGGTTTTAATTCTACCTCCTTTGACCTCTGGAACACCATTTTCCAAGCCTTCCAATCCTGTAGTGTAGAAGCTGTAAAATCTTGTGTTATCTTGATTGTGTTTATACAATATTTGAATTGTTTGTTTCTATCTGCTTGTAATATTTACTCCTTGACCTGGGAACTCTGGAATTTGACTACAATATACCTATGAATTTTCCTTTGGGATCTCTTTCAGGAGGTGATTGGTGGATTCTTTCCATTTCTATTTTACCCTCTGGTTCTAGAATATCAGGGCATTTTTCCTTGATAATATGATAGAAGATGATAGCTAGGTTCATTTTTTTATCATGGATTTCAGGTAATTCAATAATTTTTAAACTGTCTCTCCTGAATCCATTTTCCACATCAGTTGTTTTTCCAGTGAGATATTTCATGGTGTCTTCTATTTTTTCATTCTTGTGGGTTTGTTTTATAATTTCTTGATTTCTCATAAAGTCATTAGCTTTCATTTGCTCCATTCTATTTTTTAAGGAGTTATTATTATCTTCAATGACTTTTTGCACATCTTTTTTCCATTTGTCCCATTCTGCTTTTTAAGGCATTTTTCTTCTCCTTGGCTTTTTGGATCTCTTTTTTTTCTTTTGGCTTAGCTAATTTTAAAGGTGTTATTTTCTTCAGCATTTTTTCGGTCTCCTTTAGCAAGCTGTTGACTCATTTTTCATGATTTTCTTGCATCACTCTCCTTTCTCTTTTTAATTTTTCCTCTACTTCTCTTACTTGATTTTCAAAATCCTTTTTGAGCTCTTCCATGGTCTGAGACTAACTCATATTTTTCTTAGAGACTTTGAATGCAAGAGTTTTAGCTTTGTTGTCTTCTTCTGGTTGTATGTTTCCTTGTCACCAGTGATGTAAGAAAATACCTCTTCACTGAGAAAGTAAAAATCTATAGTCTGTTTCTTTTTCCCCTGTTTGCTCATTTCCCCAGTCATTTATTTGACTTTTGAACTCTTTGTTAAATGAGGGGCTCCAGAAGTAGTCTCCTCTTCAGCAGTGGCTGCAGCTACCTTGGGGCAGGGGCCCAGCCTGGGGCAGGGGCCCAGCCTGAGGCTGGGGCCAGGACTGAGGTTGGGACTGGGGATGCTCCCCTCTCAGCCAGGGGAGAGACTTTCGCACTGACCTTTGAAGCTGTCTAGTGTTTGTGGGTTGAGAAGTTTGGAAACTGTAGCTGCTGCCAGCAATTCAGTCCCCTAAGCCCTGCTCCACCTCCATCCTTGCTGGCATGGCCTATGCTGAATTGCACTCTGCTCCCAGCCTGGTGTGACAGACCCTTCCTGTTGACTTTCAGATTGCCTTGGGCAGGAAATCTGTTTCAGTCTGTCATTTTTTGGCTTCTGTTGCTCTAGAATTCATTTAGAGTAATTTTTACAGGTTTTTTGAGGGGTTTGGGAGCAGAGCTCTAGTGGTCCCTATTTCTACTCTGCCATCTTAGCTATGCCTCCCCCAAGAGAAGATCTTAAAGAAGGGTTTTGGACAAGATATTAAAGAAAGAGTAATTTTAAGCTTTAATACTTATAAGATAATTTACTGTGGATGTTTAAAATTGCTGTTAACAGTTTTCTATATTTTCTATATTGTTCTAAATCTTTCTAATTCTTTATTTCTATAAATTATATTTTACAATGTTTTAAAGATTCTGCAGTAGGGGAAATATATGTGATATACATAAAAGGACATTATAGGAGAAAACGATTCTTTTGGCTGATATTCAGTTTCAGAAATGTATTCCTTCATAAGAAGTTTAGGACATAAAGTATACATTAAGAATTCACTAGTTAAAAGGAGTTGGAGCACATTAGATGGAAGTGTTCTTGTCCATACCATAAGTGAGAGAAGGAATGGCAAAAAGGAGGAATGTACATCCTAAGGCCTGTATAGCATCTGTGAAGGCCTAAGGAACCCTGAAATGGTGATCAGTCAGAATCTGATGACACTGCTAAGTTTGGGTGGGCATCATAGTCAAGTGGTATGCAACTGTTCCTGAGAGTCAAAGAAATCGACTAGGACTTATGGAATTGTAGGCTGACCTTATGTCATGTAGATCCATCTGACACAAAGTGAATAACACACCTTTGTGTCCAAGTAAGACAGGAAGGTGACATCCTTTGGAACAAATCAGAAATACCATTATCCCACCTGTCGGAGATGCCTCAGTGCAGAAGGCACTGAGCAATAAAGCAGACTAATCACAGTTGTGCATAAAATAGATGGAAAGCTGGAATACTTTTCTTATTCTCCAGTAGTACCTGATAACAGAAGTGGAAATGGATCTCACCAGTTCTGGGCATAGAAAGGAGCTATGCTGCATTTGTCAGCATCCTTCACCTCCAGATCACACAGTGAGGTATTGTTGAACAGGCATATCAATAAATAAGTAAACAAATAAGTATATTGCTAGGCTGAAATGAGATGAAATATGAGATAACAAGAAACTACCCAAATCTAAAGAGGTGAAAGCTGAAAAAACTCAGATTGTGGTAATTGTTCAGCAAGCACTTATAAAGTACCTTCCACACGTCAGCATCAGGATGCAAATATAATGAATGAAATAATGCCTACTTGCAAGGTGCTTCTAAGGGGCAATAGTATGCATACACATAGATGCATGTGTGTACACATGTGATAAACATGTACATGTTATAAACATACACATGCATAGGTATATACATGTATGCATATGTAAACAAAATATTATAACTATATTCAGAATAAAAAGAAAAGGAATAAATAAAATACAAATTAACTACAAGGTAGTTTGGAGGGAAGGCACTAGCAATTTAAGAATCAGAAAAGACTTCATGTGGAGGGCATGCTTGAGCTGGTTCTTGGAGGAAGAAGTGAGAAGGCACTGTATTCTCAGAACAGGTGACAGCCATTGAAGAGGCACAGAGATGGGCAATAAGAGTGCTGAAGGGAGCAAAAAAGAGAGGCTGTTTTGGCTATCACAGAGTCTGGGAGACTGGGTGATATATAGCGAGCCTGGAAAGAGAGGTTGGGGCCAGGTTACCAAGGACTTTAAAAACTAAGCAGAGAAGTTTATTTTTTTACCTTGGGGCAGTGGAGAGCCCCTGGAGTTTATGGACTAGGGGAATGGTGTGGTTTTACACACACACACACACACACACACACACACACACACACACACATACTTAAGGATAACCATTTTGTCAGCTATGTGGAGGATAGACAGGAATGAGGAGGAACAAGACCAGGAAGACTAGTTCCAAGACTGTTAGGATAATGGAGCTGAGAGATGATAAGGGTCTGAACAAATAGTGTTTATGCATTTAGTAAGTGATTTAATGGGGTCAATTAATAAGCATTAGGTTTTTGCTATGTGCCAGGCACTGAAGAGACAAAGAGAAAAATTATTCTTGACCCTTAAGAAACTTATATTCTTTTTGAGGAGGCAATCTGTACATATGTAAATATATACAGAATAAATAAAAGGTATTTTTTTTTGAGGGAAGGCACTAGCATTCTGGGAAAAGGAGACAAGAAAGATCTCACACAAAGAAGGTGGTGCTTAAACTTGTTTTTGAAAGAGATTACTCTAAGAGGCAAAGATGAGACAAAAATGAATTCTAGGCACAGAAGACAGCCAATGAAAAGATATGGAGATGGAAAATTGAGTGTCATTTATGAGGAACATTAAGAAGGTAAATTTTGTTGGACTATAATGTACATGATGTGAAATAATATATATTCAGGATGGAAAAGTAGGTTAAAGTCAGGTTATAAAAGGTGGGTATGCAACTCATGATTTCCCATATATATTGTGTCACATTTTTCTGCTTCTGTCAGTCAATAAACATTTATTAAGCACTCACAATTTTCCAGACATCGTGTTAGCTACTGAGTATACAAAGACATTAGTACCTGTCCTCAAGGACCTTACATTTGATTGAGGGAAAACAATATATACACAGATAAGGACATTAAAACAAAAATTCTGCTGTTTGTGTGTGTGGGGTAGCTTGTACAAATGGGAGATAGAGTATCAGGTGCTGAAAACATCAAGAACTTCTTTGTCTTCTTAGTACCAAGGCGACAGTCTCTCAGAATTTGAAGAGGGCAGTAATGTGCAGTGAACCTAGAAAGGTAGACAGATGATGAATGCCCAACAAAAATGCTATTTAAAAGATTAAATGCAGTCAATTCAACCTTATTTTGGTAATGTCAGTTTGTACTGGGAGTTAGTGATATATGTATATATGTATAATATATAACACGCATGCACACATGTACCACACACAACATATATGCGTACTTAACGTGTACACATATGTATATGTGTATATTGTGTGTATGTATAAGTATATATATGTTGGGGTGTAAGCTCAGTTCTCACGTGAACGGTTTTGGGCAGGTAAAAATGAGGGCTTCTTGATTGCAAGCTCTCATGAGGCCCCCCAGGGAACAGCTGGGAATTGAGGAATGAGACTTGAGTTTTCTTGTTTCTCCACCTCTTCTCAGTGGAAACTTTCTGGTGACAGCATCCCACCCTTGAGACTGGTCCATGGTCTGAGCACACCTTTTTGTTGATTAGCTATGGGCTGAGAGCATGTATGGTATCCATGTGTGAATGGCTGGGAGAGCTTAAGTAAGGGCAGGAAAGGCTGAGGGGGGGGTCCCCTCTGGGTGTCCCTCCCCTCTTTCACCCCCTGTCCTCTCACTGTGTGATCCTTGCTCCTTAAGAGGAGGGAGGTTCCTTTTTCCTGGGCAAGAACTCGCCAGCATATGGACATGCAACCAAGATCCTGAATAAAGCCTAACCCTTGTTTGACTCTGGAAAGTCTCTTCTCTCAATACGTTAATCTGGCTGGCCACTGAAGACCTGGACTAAGGTAAGAAGACTCAGGCAGCCCACAGCAATTAGGCTGGGACGTATATAATCATGTAAATGCCTTTAAATCTCACCTATTTGCATTAAACATTGTTAATATCTGTCAAAAAAGTTTGTTCAAGTCATTAATGAATCATGAGGTGCATGTGGAGCTTTGTGTCTGATCCATATTTTTGGCTGTCTTGATAAGACACTAAATTAATTCAGTTGAAGGACCATTTTTGTGGCTTATTTATTTGTATGTATTTTTGTTTCCATCCTGTTTTCCAGCTTCTCTGTAACCTTCTTGATAGTTCCCAGCATATAGCCAGTACTGAAAAAATGCTGGCTAAGTTGAATGAAATTAGCTGAAACTGACAGTACAAAATAAACATTTTATTTTAAAATGTATTAGGGCTGATGTGACGGTTGTCAAGAAAGCACTATTTATTTCTGTGTTCATTGGCTTACTCTAACATCTGTATATTTAATGACATGGACTTAAACTTAAGTCAGTTATATTTTTCTTTCCCTTTATAACTCTGATTTAGGGCTCTTTAAGTGAGGGGGTCATCATTTTTTATCTTTTTTTATGTTACTAGAGCAGATGTTTATAATATTAGGGCTTATAAACTGTCAAAGTCTAATAGTTTCTTCTAACACCATCAATTCTTAACTGAGAAAATGTAGGCGGGAGACTTTGTAAAAGATTCTAATTTCATCCTTTCCTTTTTTTCCCTACTGTTGAATTTATAACTCCTCTACTAAGACTGGGTATCCCAAGTGAGCAATATTACATTAAATATATTTCTTACGTTAGGTCTTTTCTAGTTGGAAATAGATTATTTGGTATTTCAGACTGCAAATCCACAGACATCTCAAACTCACCATGTCCTAAATTGAACTTATCATGCTTTTCCCCAAACTCACCTTCCTTCTGAATTTTTTTAAAATTTCTGTTGAGATCTCTACCACTCTTTCAGTTACCCAGTGACACAAACATTGCCCTTGACTTCTCATTTTCTCTTATATCCAGTTATAAAATCTTGTTGCATCTATCTCCACAAATCTTTAATTCATCCCCTTTTCTCTTCATACATGGCTAAGAATCTATTTCAGGCCTTTAAAACCTCTTGCTTGGATGTTTATAATATTATTCTAATTGGTTTCCTTTCCTTAAAACTCTTTCTTCTTCTGACTATCCTCTGCATAGTGGCCAAAGTAATTTTCCTGCAGTGCAGGTTTGACCATTTTACTTCCTTACTTGATAAGCTCCAATACCTCTCTGTTACCTCTAGGAAAAAATATTAGCTCCTCTTTTGGGCTTTTAAAACCTTTCACAAATTACCCAGAATACCTTTCCAACTTTGCAGTGTATTAATGAGACCAGTTATCTCCTTACTGCACAGTTTAGCCAAATTTATCTAGTTCTACAGGTAATCCATTTCCCATCTGTATGCCTTTGCCCTGGGTTGTACTTCATGCAATCTCTCCTCACCTTTGCCTTTTAGATTCCCTTCTTTGTGAAGCTCCACTTTGGGGAGAGGAGGAGAAGGAAGAAAGATAGAAGGAAAACAGGAGGAATAAGAAAGAGGGAGAGAGAGAGAGATTGAGTGCTCTTCTTTATAGGCTCACAGTTGTTTTCCTTTTCAGACTTTCTCTGTGTGGTACACTCTGATAGTGAACACTTGTTTAGAATGCTACCAAAAGAAAGACCCATAATAAAACAGCATCTTATCTTGCTTCTTCTAGAGACAAAAGCCATTATAAAAGTAAGTACAGCAAATAAACAAAATTTAAAGAGAACAGTAAACTCCCAAGAGTAATCAGTGCCATTTGCCAGGCAGTAATTATTAGTCAGGGGATGGTGAGGAAGTAGAATGGGGCTAAATTTCTCAGGTCACAGTAGTAGCACCAGTTATGGAAACCACAGAATTCTGTCCAGACAGATCATTCTTTAAGTGCATGACTAATCCAAACTAAAGGTCTAACTGCTCATGATTATATGCAATCAGACATAGCAGATCCCTTCACTTGCAGTGAGCTAGCCCCTAGTGCTGGCTCAGGACAACATTCCCAAGACTTCTCCCACTCCTGAGCTTTCAGCCTTCTGTGATTATTCAGTCCCTTTTTCCAACTGGGAAATACTACACTTTCCATCAATCCCCTTCCTCACGATGGCCTCTTTTTTCCTTTAAGTCTTTTCATTTGTGTTCAACTCTTCATGTGTATTGTTCGCTTGTTAAAAGCCAGTCATATTTTTTTCCTAAGGTAGCTACTAGCTGTTTCCTTCTTAGGAAATAGAGATCAGATATTCTTTTGGATTCCTGAACTTTTGATTCATGTGCTTAATTTATTCTTTATGTTCTTAGAAGAGATGGTGATGCTAACGGTCAAGTTTCTGGAGGTGATCTTGAGTTGTGTACTCCTTCATAATTTTCAAAGCACAATATAAGCTCCTTGTTCATACCTATAAGTATAACACATGTTCATGTACTTGGCATGGTAGATGGAGAACTGAGTTTGTAGTCAGGAATATCTGAGTTCAGATGTGTTCTTAGACACTTACTAGATACCCTGGGCAAGTCATTTAATCCCTGTCTGCCTTCTTCCCCTCTGTTGCAAAATGGGGATCACAATACACCTATCTCCCAGAATTATTGTGATCAATTGAAACAATATCTGTAACATGCGCAGCATAGTGTCTGTGTCTAATAGTAGATATTTAATGAATGCTCTTTAATCCCCCTGCCCCTTATATATATATTCGTGTGTGTATGTGTGTGTGTGTGGGGGGGGGTCTCTCTTCTTGATAAAATTTGAGCATCTTGCAGGCATGGGAATGTTTCATTTTTGTCTTTGTATTCTCAGTACCTAGCACAGAATATTCATTTAATAAATACTTGTTGATTTCCCCCTTTCCTCTCCTTATCCTGTATGTAACAAAAGAAACAATTGTGATTAAATGAGGCAAGATATAATTCATTATGACTTACAATTATATATGAATACTAGGCAACATTTCTAGCTAAGTACAAATATGGAAATGCATTAACGGTAAGGGTAGCCAGGTGATGTAGTGCCTGGAGTCAGGAAGATTTATCTTCCTGTGTTCAGATCTGGCCTCAGACACTTGCCAGCTCTGTGACCCTGAGCAAGTCACTTAGCTGTATTTGCCTCAGTTTCCTTCTCTGTAAAAATGATTTGAAGAAAGAAATGGCAAACCACTCCTGTATCTTTGCCAAAATTGTGTTCGTGTTCTATACAATAAATCTATTTATTGGTTACTTAAGCTTTATTCTTCCTGTGCTCTCCCACATTTGCTTTTCCTGATTTATCTGTCAAGATATCTGGGATGGAATTGACTGAAGATTTTGAGACATACAGGGAAATTTGTCTTAAGCAAAAGTGATTTTTCTCCCCATATCAACTATCTGAAATTACCTATTACTTTTGTGACCATAAAGACTATTCATCCATCTTTGCATCTCAGTTTCTTCATTTGTAAAATGGAAGGGATAGAAATAGATGATCTTTAAGCTTCCTCCCAACCCTAAAAGTTTATGATACTGAAAGCTCTTAAATTTCTTTATGAATAATGGACAAATTTTCCACCTCTTTGATTTCATCATTTAGTTTTTCTTTTCAAGTCCCATGGGTAGGAATGAAAAAAAATGAAAATAAATTCTTTGAATGAGAATATAAGGAATTTTTAAATTTTTATTGTCAGTTTCCAAAGGAGCAAGTTAAATATATTTCTTATTTTCAAGTGACATAGTGATGCAGTACAATATAGCCATTCTTTCCTCTTTTTTCTATTATCTCCCAGAAAAACTATCTCTGTCTTCCCAAACTGATGACTTTATTTGTTTTCCCATTTACTAGCTAACATTTATATGCCACTTTGGTATTTGCAAATTGCTTTACATATGTTATCTTATTTATTCCTTCTAAAAGGCCTGTGAAATAAATATGTACTAATAGCACCTCATTTCATGGATGGGGAAACTGAGGTTCATGAGAGCTAAAGGACTTATGGTCTCCTGGCTCATATATATCTGAGAGAGTGTTTGAATTCAGATTTTCCTGACTACAGTTGAAGCACTCTATCTAAGATATTACCTCAGTGTCACATTTGGAGCTATTTTATTAATTTCAAGTGTTGAGGGTTTTTTTGTTGTTGTTGTTGTGTTTCAGTCATTTTCAGTTTTGTCAGACTCTTCATGACCCCATTTGGGGTTTTCTTGGCAAGGATACTGGAGTGGTTTATCATTTCCTTCTCCAGCTCATTGTACAAATGAGGATAATCAGGCAAATAGGGTTAAATGACTTGCCCAGGATCACATGCAGACAGCTAGCAAGTGTATGAACCTAGATTTGAACTCAAGAAGATGATTCTTCCAGACTCCAGATCACTCTATCTCCTGTGCCACCTACCTGCTGGTTAAAGTTTAGGCATTGTTTTTCGTCTCCAGATTTGAAAGGAGCCTCAGGTTGACTCTTTAGATGATTCTCATGTCCCACTGCCTACTTATCCCAATTATTTATCAATGAAGGCTTTTCCATTTAAAAAATGTATAATTTATTTATTTTTTAGTATTCACCATTCACTTACACATTCTGTTCCTTGACCTGTCCCCCCACAATAGTGTTTGCTTCTGACTCTCCATTTCTTCCATTTGCCGTCCCATCTATTATCTTCTCTTTCCTATCCCTTTCCTCTCCACCATCCTGAAGGGTAAAATAGATTTCCTTAGAGGTAATTGTGCTCTGCAATGGTCTTCCATAAAATCACTTTTTCACAGATCCAATGAACAATGTTTGATGGTACATGACTTAAACTGAATATTGGTAATGTTGCCATCAAGTCCTATTTTACTATCCATTAATGATATCTAAAGCATAATTACCTCTATAGGATCACAATGGAGATGTGACCCTGGACAGCCAAAATTCAAGAGAAAAAAGGCTTAACATCAATCTTTAAGGGCAGTGTTACTTCATCTGGGGTCAGTGAACTAAAAAAAAAAAAAGGAACATTATGACTTTTCAGTACAATTGGTTTCCTTTATAATCTTACGTATTTTATTTTGTGGAAGGGTAGATGGGATTCACAAGACTGCCAAAGGGGTCAGTGGGACAGCTAGGTGGCATAGTGGATAAGAGTACTATGTCTGGAGTCAGGACAAATCTGGCCTTAGACATTTACCAAATGTAAATGACTCCAGGCAAGTCATTTAAAGTCTCTCTCTCTCTATCTTGTCATCTGTAAAAAGGGGATAAGAATGGCACCTATCTTCCAGGACTGCTGTGAGGATAAAATGAGATATTTGAAAAGTACTTTGGAAACCCTGAAATGCTATATAAATTCCTTCCTTTTATTATTAATATAGTCACAAAATGGTTAAGAACCCCTATTTTAGAAGGAACAGGGACTAAACTAGGAAATTGAGGTGTATATTCTGCTGGTTGGAGCCCTTTTGAAATACTCCCAAGGTACTGCATCCCAAGTCATCAGAGGAAATCATGGTTGAGGAGCAGCAAGTGGAGTAGAACTTGGGACTTAACCTGGATAAAGTTCTAGAGAGATAATATGGGCTAGAGGCAGATAAAGGAGGTGGAGGAGAAGCCCAGATACATTTGGGCTCCTCAGGGAGTGATGAGGAGGGCATTTACTGAGACTGAGGGAAGAGGTCACAGAATCCAATGACATCCTTGAAAAGGGATGGGAAGTGGGGCTCTTTTCTTCTTAAGAGTCTGCCAGCTTTTAATTTAGTAACTAGAAATGATGAGTTTCATATGAGTTTGGACTTTTGTGTCTTAAAAAAGTAAACCTAACTTCCACACCTTGGAAAATCATCATCTGTTTCTTCATAGGAGCAAAGCAATGAAAAATACTGAGTCCCAGTGCATCTCTGAATGCACTGAAGGGGAGAGGTAACTTGGTGAGAACTAAATCCTATGGATTCAGGAAACAAATCTTCCCTTCCTCCCTTGAAGAAATTATAGGAGTAGAGAAACCAAGGGGAAATGTCTATGAACTTCCCAGTGTTTACCTGGGCCTGAAAGAATGCTGAATTATTTAACTGATTTGAACTGGGTGCTGTGCTGAGCCAGGCTAGTTTATAGGGTTTGGCCAAACTACTAGATAAAAGTTTCACAGTTTAAGTTAGAATCTGGCTGTAATTTATCAATGATTCCACTCTGTTGGTTAGTCTAGTTTTATACAGAGTGTGTCTTTTTCTTGAAACCTCTTCATTAGAATTTTGTATATACAGTATGCCATGTGGAAAGAACTTCTGATCCAATAATGGACTTTTCCATTATGCCACGCATGAATAATATCATCTTTGAATATGATAGATAGCTGTATATTTTGCTTACATGAGCACCAAAGGAGCATGTCATTTTAAGTAACCATTTAGCCATTGATCACTGTAAAATTATGAATCATAATTGTTTTGTTAATCTAAAATAACATTATTACCAATTGGGAGGGTTAAAACCCAGCTTTTCAATGAGGTTTGCTGTTTCAAATGGTCTGAAGAGTACTATAATAAACCATTCAAGATCATTGATAGAATTTTATGAATAATTAACAATCGAATGTTATGAAACTTTTACACCTACCAGTAGAAATTGGTTTATATATATGTGGTTATTAAGGAAAGGAAGAGGAGGAAGGAGGAGAAAAAAGAGGGAAAATTTAAAGACCAGAGAAACATTGCAAGTGATTCCCATTTTTGTAGTGTTTTACAGTTTTCAAACTACTTTTAGATACATTATCATGCTCAGAACAATTGCCTAAAATCTACAGTTATTATGGTACCTATTTCACAGAAAAGGCAAATGATTCTTAGGGCAGTTAACATGGTTTGTCCAAAGCCAAACAGCTAACAAGTGGAGAATCCAAGACATTAAAAGATGTTGAATGAATGAATAAGCACTTGTTAGGCACTTCATATGTGTGCTAGGCAATCTTTATTCTAGGTATTAGGTATACAGGTTCAAAATTGAGATTGTCCCTGTCATCAAGTATCTTGGATTCTGATTGAGGAGAAAATTTCATTTAAGGGAGTGGTGTCTAGGAAAGAGAGTTTTTGTCTGAGGTGTCATAGGGATGGCAAGTTGATCCATACAGTAGTCAACTGATATGCCCTGATGTACAAAAATAATGATATTGTTAATTTAATTACCATTTCCAGTGCAACAGGTAGAAAGTGGTAGTAGGGAGGGGGAAGGTTCACCCCTGTGAGATGGCTGGACATATGGTAAAGATATTTTTGCTGTTTGGCAAAGGAATGGAGAGAGTAACAGGTGGAGTTATTTTGTTTGTAGACTTTTGGGGTTCAATTAATCCCTCATGTTCCATTTGCTTGGTGGTATGATTGATGGAAATACACAAGCATCAGCCACTCCAACAATGCCTTTGTAGAGAATCACCACAAAGGAACTGTGTTGGACTGTTCTGTACAGGAAGCCAAAGGTAACAATGCAGTCTCCGATTGATACCAACTGTACTTCCTCAGTGTGATTAGTGTCCTTGAGCAAATTATTGCTCCATCTGTGAGCCCAGAGCTTGGTGACCCACAACTCCAGTAACTTTGTTCCTGTGTGTTTCTGTTCTTTCATCCCTGTAGATCTATGCCTATGTCTTTGAAAACATCAAGTCAGTTCAATTAGAAGCTCTGCTGCTGTCCTTGCTGAGCATCGTGGTGCTTGTTCTTGTTAAAGAGCTCAATGAACAGTTTAAAAGGAAAATTAAAGTTGTCCTTCCTGTCGATTTAGTTCTGGTAAGTAGGAAATCAACTATTAGGATTTCTGCAGTACAAAGCTCACAGTTGTTTGAGGAATCTGCCCATACTTACTATGTTGTCTATGGTTACCCACAGCTACACCTGCCTCTCATTAAAAGCAGGACTAATTTGCGTGGCTATACATTAATGTAAGAACAGGAAACAGTTTGAGTAAATAATTAAAAAAAGAAGTCACATGTGTTTCCAATTTATGAAGCATGGCTCATATGTTTGTGATTTCTCACACAAGTACAAGAACACAGCCTAAGACGTAATACTGTGAGACTCTTGAGGACTTTGCTTGAAAGGTTGTGGACATTATTATTAGCCAAGCAGTATGAAGATGGTGTTGAAAATCTGTGACCAGTATTTTCTGAGCTAGCATATAGATGTCATGGCTAATGTCCAAGAAACTGGCAAATAGATATAAATGATGGGCAAATTAAAATTTGTCAGTAAGTACCATGTTGGTACTTACGCTATCTCCATAATGGTGTTTTTATCTTTGATGTCTGTTGTGCTAATCAGGAGCTGTTAGCATTGTAAGATGGTGTTTGTGGAACAGGATCCAGATTCTTCTGATGTTTAATATTTACTTCTAAGAATATTTACTTTTATTTTTAAGGATTTTGATGTTTGAAAAGCCTTAAATCACCATAGCTAAATAAACAAACTATTAGGTCGAGAGGTGTCAATGCAAGCAAGGTCTCTCAGTTCATTGATTGCTAATTAGCATTAGCTGGTTAATAGACATTTAATCTCAATGTGTCTTGGGAGTGATGATTAAATGATCATTTACTTCATTATGATATCTCTTCATAATGTCAATATTTTATAGAAATTCCATTCTTTTCGTTCTGACTTCCACTCCTGTCACTCTGCTGAAACTTTTCTCTCCAAGGTCACTTGCAGGCCTCTTAATCAATCAAATCCAATGGCTTTTTTCTTTTTCTAGCCTCATACTCCTTGCCATTTCTGAAACGTTTTACTCTGTGGACAACTCCCACATTCTTGATACCTTCCTGATCTTAATTTTTGTGACACTGTACTCTCATCATTTTCATCTTCTAATTGACCCTTAAACATGGGTATTGCCCAGTGTTCGATTCTAGACTCTTCTCTTTTCACTCTTCTTTCTTTGTTGTTTTCATTCTCTACCATGGCTTTAATGATCTCCCTTATTCAAATCACTCCTGCGTATCTATTTCTACTTCCCATCTCTCTCCCCTCAGTCTTTCTCCAGAGCTCATTTCATATGTCCAGTTATTTATGGAGAGCCCTATTTAGATGACTCACTGGAGTCTTAAACTCAACATACCTAAAACTGAACTTGTCATCTTTGCCCACTAGCTCTGTCCTTCCCTTCTATATCCTTGTTAATGAATTCACCATTAATATTATCATTGAGGATAACCAGTGGGCTTCAAACACATCAGTGAGTTAGGGGGATGTCAATCCCAACCATGTGAACTTTTCCCTGGTGGACTGAGAGGATGAGAGCAGTTTGTTACAAATGACCACAAAGGCAGCTGAAGCTACTACTGTGGAGTACTTAGAGCTTGTTGAGACATTCAAATTGCCAAAGTCATCTGCTGCATCCTGGGCCTTTTCCAGTCATCCTGATTTTTGTCCTGCTACTGGACTTCTGTGACTCTGCAAGAGAGATTGAGGGCTGATGACTTTGTGCAACTCTGCCTCACTTAAATCCAATTCGTTTTCAAGTTGAGACATCACCCTGTGATGCTAGTCCTCTTTGAAAACAAAGGATAAACAGCAACAATGGATTCGCATACTTCAAGTTACTCAAACTCATAGTCTCAGGACATCTTTGAATCTTCCCTCTCCTTCACTCCACACATTTAATCATTTGCTAAGTCCTGTCATTTCTGCTTCTAAAATCTCGTTCGTATCTGGCCCCTCCTTTCCAGTGTACACGCAAGGTAAACCATACTATTCATTGTTCCTTCTTCTCAGCTGAATGGTGTAGTGGATAGAATGCTGGGCCTGAAGTCAGGGAGACCTGCAAAGCTGGCCTGAGATAGCAGTGTGACCATGGGCAGGTCACTGAATATCTGTTTGCTAAATGGAGATAATAAGAGCACTACCTTGCAAAGTTGTTGTAAGGATAAAATTAAGTAGCATTTGTAAGAAGTACTCAGGACAGTGCCTGACATGTAGTAGGTTTGTCCCCCCCCCCCTTCCTGTCATCCTACCCTCTTCTGTATTTTGCCTTTACTCTGTTTTTAGTGTTTAGAAAAAATACCACCTCCCTCCCCAATTTCTGTCTGTTATTGTGGTATTCATCACTTCCTCCAAGTCCCAAATACCCATTTCAGTTGCTGCCTTTTTCAAAAAGCTTTCTGTGACCCCCCCCCTTCCTTCCTTTCTCCTTTGTACCTCCAGATTAAAGAGATGCTCTGGAGTAGAGTAGGAAGAATGATTACTCTGGAGTGAGAGGACTTGGGTTTGAATCTTACTTTGGATGCTTTCTACCCATATGACAAATCATTTCATCTCCCTGGGCTCACATTTCCTTTTCTGTAGAATGAGGATTAGATGGCCCCTCTCTGGTCCTCTCCAGCTCTAGATTTATGACCCTATAATTCTTCTGCTCTCCACTCTCTCATTACAGTTCTCTTGGTTCCCCTTTGCCCTTTTTAGATACTATTTTATATAACCTCATTTGCGCTTTCTTAATCTCCACGATTCAGCTGCAGACTCCCTGAAGTCAGTTACTACATCATTTTTAATCTTTCTCTAGCATCTGTCACAGTACCTTACACATAGTAGGTGGTTAATATATGTTCGTTGATTTGAAAACTAGCAGTTGGGAAAATTGTCCTTACGGAATGTATTTTGTTTAGGTATTTCATAGAAAGATGATTTTTCTCCCATAGCTCTAACGTAGGGAACCACTATGACTATTTGGACTCGCATGTGTTTATGGCAATTCTCCATATTATTTATTCTTCTTTAAAATATCCAGATGGAGAAATAAAGTATCTCTCATATATGTAAGATATATTGTTAATCAATAAACATTTATTAAGTGTCTACTCAGTGGTAGATACTGTGCTAAACAGTGGGGATTCAAATAAAGGCAAAAGACAGTCCCCATGCTCAAGAGGAGGAGCTTACATTCTAATGGGGGAAACATTTAAAAAAAGTAAGGGAAGGGGGAGGTTAGCCGTTAAACAGTACCAGGCATGGAACATGATAAAGACTAGATGATGAGTGGGAAATTATGAAGTGGTTGTCCCGGGGCCCCTCTTTAAATGGAGGATCATGGAGGAGCTCTCTGATGTCCACCTGAGACTCACTTTGCACTTTCATAGAGTGAATACAGTAGTACTTGATCTGTCTACCTTAGAGGTTCTTGTAAGGATAACATAATGCATGTGAAAGTCAACAAGTCAAATCAGTCAGCATTTATTAAGCACTTAATTGTGCTAGGCATGAGAAATATGAATAGAAGTAAGAAGGAAACCAGGAGGAAGCTTAAAAGCAGGGGGTTAGGGTGGAAGGAAGAAGTCTAGAATCAGGAGTGGGCTTAGAGAAGAATGGAGCTTTTAAAAGGAACTGACCAGAGGAAAGAGGCATTGGAGCAGAGGGCTCTTCTATAGTTCTTCCAGTTGTATAGCTGGAAGGAATCTATTCTGTCTTCTTCATCTACATTTGAGGAAGCTGAGACTCAGGGAGTTGGAATGAATTACCCAATGTCACACAGAGCAGAAGAATAAACTCCCCATCTCCCAGTTGCCAGACCAGTACTTTCTGCTTTGCTGCCTTCTGTGAGGTTTATCTTGAGAGAAACAACCAAGTAACTTAGATTAGACCAATGCCAGGTGCAAATACATGTTTTGTAAATGCTTTTTTTGAGGTGGATATGATTATATTATATTATTGTCAAATCTAGAAAGCAAACTCACTACAAACAAAAGGAATGCCCATCACTTTTGAATATAATAAAGATACTTATTATTGTGGGATTATAGAGAACCTTGTTTATCTTTGTGTGTAAAGAATATTGAAGAGTGAACAGTTAGGTTGTACTGATTGCAAAAGGTCTGACTTGCTATGAGATATGAAGTGATAAAGTGAGAAAGGTGAGTCACTATCTGTGGCTCATATTAGGTTAACTCACTATCTTGACTATATGACTTCTGCTACATGTATTATAGAGGTAATAGTTGACTGAGTCTCACTTCTATGGAGCATCACCTCTTGTAAGGCTAATATAATGTCTTTACCTTGGGATGAGTTTTTCATGATTTTCATGATTTTTAATTATAGTCCAGTGAAATTCATTGATTGAATTTCCATCAGTGTCAATTTGATCATAGTTATGTCTGAAGTAAGGATATATTTTAAGGCACATTCTCAGTACTGTTTTTTTTTTAAAACAACAGAGCTGCTATTATCATGAATTATTGAATGCCTAATTTGCAATATAGTATGTTTTGTTTTATTTTGATTTTGCTTTGTAATAAATAAAGAACACTTTCCCAATACTATAGGAGTGTATAATATTAGTTTAAGATAACACAAAGAAGACAAATCTAAAGTGACGTGGAAAATTAATAATCCTTTTCTTCAAAAGTTAGCCAGTTGTGTTGAACAAATTTCTAGATGTTTGCTTGACTTCTTATTAAAAAACTAAAACCCTTCAGTGATCAGTAGATTTAGATGATACCTCTGTTGAAAAGTACTTTTGTAAGTTAATAATTTTCTTATTTAATCAGGTAGCTATAATAACGAGCAGCCAAAAAAATGCCACCGTCAGAATGCTGAATCGAATGGGCTAAGGACTTGTCTGGATGGTATTTCTTATTCTTAAAACCTGGATTTGAAGGGAGAGCATTTGAATTAAAATATAAGCTTTGTTTTTTCAACCTGTGCAACTTATGTGACCAAATTATATACTCTTTCTTAACCTCAGTTTCCTCATTTGTAAAAATGAGATGGTTGGATTAGGTGATCTCTTAAAGGCATTTTGAGTGCCCAGTCTATGGTCTTGTCTTTCCAGGCACGTACATCTCCAGTAGCTTTTGAATGTGCTGACTATAAACAGAGTATTGGGTGTGGTATACTTTAAATAAAACAGGATTTTTTAACCTGAGGTTCTTAGACCTCTTCTGTGGATAGATTTCAGAAGATCTGTAAACTGTTGTGAGAAAAAGATATATGTTTACTTTCACTAACTTTAGTTTTCCTTTGTAATCCTATCTATTTCATTTTGTGCATTTGAAAACATTATTCTGAAACTGGGCTTCATAGGTTTCACCAGACTGTGAAAGAAGAACATGACACACAAAAAGGTTAAACAGGTCTCATGTAGGACTTATCCTTGCTGTATGACCTACTACCTGTGTGATTTGGGGCAAGACATCTAACTTTTCTCATAGCCTTGGTTTCATCCTCTAGAAGATGAATGTGCTATTTCTTATACTGTCTACCTCACAAAGTTATTGAGGGGGGAGAGAGGGTCATGTCTGTAAAGTTTGAAGGCTATAGAAATGAGTTGCAATTATTATACACAGGATTTAGTAAAAAAAAATATTGATGATACTGTTTTGAGGCACAATAGGGTTAACTATCAAATGTGCTTAGAAATCATTTGTGTTGGTTTTTCCTTGAATTGAAATGTAATTTTTCTCAACAAATCTCAATATCTACACAGCAACTGTGTTCTTACTAAAAATACAAGGAAACATAAAAATGTTTACTTTTAAGCTGGAGATTGAGTGTCTCTGAAGCCTTTAATGTTTCTTTTTTATTTAATCAAATAGATTATTGCTGCATCATTTGCTTGCTATTGTGCCAACATGGAATACACCTACGGACTGGATGTTGTGGGACATATTCCAGATGGGTAATGTGGTCTTTATTTGCTTATGTTTGCCATTTCTTTCTTTTTTTTCAAGCTAGATTTTATTATTTCAGAAATAAGTATACCATATCTCTCTAATGGATAGATCAGTTATTTCTGGATAGTTGGTGATAAATACATCTTGCCAGAAATAGTAATTATACCATTGCAATAATTTTAAAACTCAATTTCATTCATTAAAACAAATTCCAAAAATAACTTATTCTGTGTCACAGCTTTAGTTACAAAGAAGTTGTTTCTAAATTAATAATGGACTGAGGGGTAAGTGTATGGAAAAATCAACATGAATAAAAACAATATTTTATGAAGACAGAACTAATTTGGCCTCTAATTTTAACATTTATTAGGGAGGGATGCAATAACATTGATTTCTGATAGTGTTGGAAAGAAAAATGATTACACATCCTAAATGACAAACAGGATCTCTTTTAAAAATAAAAGGTAAGTCCCAATTTTTGACCTATGTTGAAAAAACCGCATCTCTAGGTATCCATACACTTAATGTAGCAAGGCTGGAATAGTTAACCTATTTAATACTTTTGAAGCTTGAAGTTTAAAGCAAAGTATGTCTCAAAATAAATCGTTCTAGATGATTCAAAAACAAAACTTACAAACATAAACTATGACAGAAGTGCTCAAGGGAGGTTACCATTTGGAGACTGGATGGATTGCCAAAGTACCTTCTGCGTGCTTGAAATATGAGTATCACATTGATATTTCAAAGGTATTGTCACAATGATACTTGGCTCTCTTTTTAGGATAGATGTTTCACCTGAAAATATGAGATGGGTGCTAATGTACACCAATAGCAAGACCAGATAAAACCTGTCCGTTGCCAGTTAGCAAGTGGCAATCAGTTAAACACTCATTGCTGAATCTAAAACTAGAGACACATCCTCCCCATCAATCCTGGGGCTCTCTCTTGTACATACTGGACTTCTTTTTGGATGGTACTAAGAGTCTTTGTTAAGTAATATCATGAAACAAGTAAAAATCTGGATAACCAACAGAATATTGAAATAAAGTAGTAATACTGAAAAGTTTGATATGTTTTCTATTGGCACTTACTCAAAGATGAAAACCGGAGAGTTTATGTGCTTATTTGTAAGAGAAGTGCTGCATTTATTATCAAAAAAGGTAGAACTTGAAGCATCACATTGTACTGGAATATCTTAACCATGCTGAAGTGGCTCTGAACTTCTGACTTTAAGCAGAGCTGCTTGTACAAGAAATGCTTTAATAAGTATACATGCTAAGAACATAAGCAAGATTTGGATGGTTCAGAATGCAATCAGTTCCTTTCTTCCTGTTGCTCCCAGTTGCCAGCATGGTAACTACTTGCATAAAGATATTTAGTGTGTCCATGTAGATTCCCATCATCAAGTTAATGGAGTCATAGCTCTCTGTGCCATGCATCAGCACTACTTCTGCATACCTGATGACTTTTTGGGTACCATATAAAAGGAACATGATAAAAAGAACTAATCCATCATACATTGCCACAGAATAAAGACCAGCCTCAAGTGCAGTAATAGGTGATAGAAACATAGATCCCAGAGAAGAAACAAAAACAACACCCAGGCCCATTCCCAGTGCTGCTTTTCACTTGGATCACACATGTCTACAGTGGAGAGGCCACCCACAATGCCTGCTATATACCAAAGAGCTTTGCAGATCAGAGGGCCACCCAGCAAAGCCAGAGGGGCTGCTGCTGTACCCATAACATGAGAAGGGAACATCCAAGCAAGATGTTTTAGGCCTGGGCTGCATTCATATGCTGTTGACTGAACCAGCATTCCCACTCCAATCACAGCTTCAAAACTTGTTCCAGTTGTCATCTAAGAGCCTTTGATCATAAAGGTCTTTAAAACACATGATCAGCTAACTGCTGAGGCAGAAAATACTATTAAACCATCACTCCCTGTGAAATACATATTGGCAGCTAATGGTTTGATTGCTGCTTGTTTAGTTTCTTGGCCACTTTTTCCACATCAGACGCCAGTTCTTGATTTGGTAGCACAACCCCTGTTGAATTGTAAGAGCCATTGATGTGTCTTCAGAATGGAATTCCTCAGAACAGGTCTGAGTGAGTGCTGGGTGAAGAGAGTCCAGGAAAGTATGGCCAGGGGCCTGAGACACACAAACTTTGCTGCCAGTATGATGTTACAACAGGTTCACTGATTATTTCTGAAATGCTTACCCCTGCTGGTCAGCTCAGAAGCATATCTGACCTCCTGATCTGGTCAAAGGTACAAATACTAGGCCCTCTACCCTGTTTGCTGTTTATTTCAAAAATGATTCCAATAGCTCAAAAAGAAAGAATTTCTGAAGTTAGGAAGACCTGGAAATGTGTCACATCTTTTAGTCCAAATTGGGTGGCCAGGAGAAAACATTTGTAAATGCTTGATTATATGTTAGTAATATAATGAATGTTCTACAATTTCAAAAGTTGGAAGGTACCTTAGAGACCATCTAGTCCATATGTGAAAAGGAACCTCCTCTAAAGCATACTTGACCTCTTTAGAGGTCATCCAGCCTCTATTTGAAGACCTACACTGATGGGGGAGCTCATTACCTAGGAGGACAGCTCATTCTACTTTGTTTCTATTTCTGCACTTTATGGTCTAAGAGAATAATTATGATTGAGTGGACAGCTTTTCAGATAACTGAAGATAGCTATCATGCTCCCCCTACCTTACCTTAAGACTTCGCTAGGAAAAAAAATCCCCACCTTTTTTAGGCTCTCCAATGAGAAAGTTAATATTGCACATTGCTACCTTCTTAGCATTTCCTTACCTTTGTATTTATTTTAGCATATTTATTTATATTATAGCTTGTATATTGACCTATCAGATACTATATGGGACTGCCAATCTATGCTATTTTCTCTCAGCACTGTGACTTGTACCTTTATCAGTCTGGAGAATTCTACCAATTCAAACTGACAATTTTTCTTTAATTTAGTCTTAGAAAATTGCTTGATCATTGAGAGATTAAGTGACTTAACTTTAGTCATGAAGACTGTATATTTTTGGAAACCCAAACTCTTGTTTTGCTTGGAATTCAGTCATCAATCAGTTTTGCATCCACTTAAATATACTGTCATCTAACCCACATTTTTCCATCTTGTTTAAAAGGATTTTTTTTTTCAAATGCTTTCCTGGAATCCAGACATACTGCCTATAATATTATCCTGATTGAGTCAACTAATCTTGTCAAAAAAGGAAATGAGGCTAGTCTAGTATGAACTCTTCTTACTGAACTCATGCTGGCTCTTAATGATAACTAACTGCTTTCCTTTACAAATACTCACAAACTATCTTCTTGATAATATTCTTTTGATTTTTGCCATGAATGGAAATCAACTATGCTAGCCTAGAATTAAAAAAATACCTTTTGCCTTTTTGGAGGGAAATTAGGACATTTGTCTGTCTTTATTCTTATGGCACCTCTACTTTTCTTCATGATTTTTCACGGATCATCAGCATTGTTTTGCAGTTCAAATCCACTGGTTCTTTCAGTACCCAGAGATGTAGGTTATCTAGATTACTGAGTTTACATTACCCCAAATTAGGTAAATTCATCTAAATGGGTGCTGCGTGGTGCTTTTTTTTAACATCTCATTTCTTTTGGGATCAAGTCTATTATTGTTTTTTTTTGTTCCATCTTTGCTTTCCTGAAAATTATTCTCTTTTCTAGAGAAAACTTAAGAAGTGAATAGTTCTGTTTTCTCTCTATCATACTTCACTCTTACCCACTCCCCTTTTAAAAAAATCTGACTCTTGCCTCCATCATAGCTTAAAATTGTTTTTCACTGTTATTGGCACTAATCACCAGCATTAGCTTTTCAAAAAGTTTTTAGCACCCCTTACGGTATGCTGTCACATTCATTCTCAATTACCAGTCCTTGCTTCCATCTCCTGTACAAATATTTTAAAATTCAAGTTGGCCAATGAGATTTATGCATGTATATAATTCTCTTCATGCCTGTTCTCTATCATCAGAATCCTATGTATTTGCGTTAGAGTTTTAAAAACAATCCAACTTTTGTGCCAGAATCACCTATGGCAATTTAAGCCATGACATCTTACCTATTCTTTGTCTGAAGTCTTTTAAATCCATTCTAAAGATCTTGTTTATGTCAAATTTTGCTCAGCTTTCACCTCCTTAACCTAGCCCTTGTATTTCCTTATGAGCATATATTCTTAATATACATTCTACCACTTCTACCAAATAAGGTATAACTTTCAGTTACCATATTCCAGTTATAAGTCACATTGTACCTCAGTGGATACCAAATCTCAGAGACACCTTTAAAGTAAAATTCTCTGCTTTGGTTTAAGATTTCTTATTCACCTATTTACTACTCAACGAATGTTCATTAGTTTATAGATATCTGATGTTACAGGTTTTATTATTGCCCTTCTTTTTGTATGTTGCCTCTTATAAATTATTGGTCTTATTCTTTGATTTTCTGTATGTCATATCTATTACCTTTTGTGGTTTCTGATCTGTTATACACATCCACATCCACATTGTTTATCTTTCCCTATATTTTTAGTTTTAAGACATCTTGATAAATTTTGAATGACTACAATTGTACTTTTTAAACATACTCCAGTATTGTCCTAGAGTTAATACCAGCACCTAGTAAGTACTTGGAATATAGTGGCTACTTATCCAGTGCTTGTTGATTGGTTGTGATATTCTTATATTTTAAGCCATGTCACTGAAATCCAAATCCCATTCTAGGACATCCTGAGACTATTAGATCATAGATTTGAACTTGGAGGGAATACTAGAGATCATTTAGTGTTATCTTTATCTTTTTTAGACATGAAAACTGAGATCATTTTCTTAACTAACTTTTGCTTTTTGAATTTATCTCTCCCCTTCCCTACCTTCCCCATGTTGCAGCAGTGATGAAAATGCTACCTATGCCCCTAGTTGGTTAAGTTGCTTGCCTGTGATTTCCTGTTCTTTACCAGTGATTTCTAGCATCTTTCTAGTTGCATATTTTTTCTTGCGTTTCAATCACCAGATATGTGTCCATTATTAGGTCTGAGAATTTAGGACTTAGGACTAAGGACTTTTAGGACTTTTTTTTCACATCTCAGATACATTCATTGTGTAGTTAGCAGACCTCCCTATTGTTCATGACAGGTTGATAGATACCTACCTCAGTTTTCATCATCTAGGTGGAGCAGTGGATAGAGTCCCAGGCCTGAAGTCAGGAAGACTTCCCAAGTTTAAATCTGGCCTCAGACACTTGCTTTGTGACCCTGGGCAAGTCACTTAACCCTGTTGGCCATTGGTTCCTCATCTGTAAAATGAGTGGAGAAGAAAATGGCAAACCACTCCAGTATCTTTGACAGGAAACCCCTAAATGGGGTCACAAAGTGTTAGACACAACTGAATATCAACAATAGTGCTTAGTGCTTTGAGTTAAATATCATGATTTCATTTAAGACTTAGCAATGGATTGAATAAGGAGATGTATACCATGAGATAGAACACTTTAGGAAGGAAGTTCAAATTTATCGATGTAAATATTTTAGAAGGTTTAAAATACAACAGAAAATAACAATATCTTCAGATAAAAAACAAACAACTAATCAGGAAATTCCTCTAAGAATGTTTGTTAACCATAATACCCTGGACATAAATGCTTTATAATAATACTCATATTTATGTAGCACTTTCTGGCTTACAAAATGGTCTCACATGCTTCATCTCATTTGATCCTCACAAGAACCCTCTGATGTAGGCATTATCCCCATGTTATGCTGAGAATACGGGGCAGCTACGTGGTGCAGTTGATAGAGCACTGAGCCTGGAACCACAGAAAGATTCATCTTTCTGAGTTCAAATATGGACTCAGATACTTGCTAGCTATGTACCCTTAGGCAAGTCACTTAGCCCTGTTTGCTTCAGTTTCCTCATCTCTTAAAATGAGCTGGAGAAGGAAATGGCAAATCACTCTAGTATCTCTGCCAAGAAAGCCCCCAGTGGAGTCACAGAGAGTTGGACACAACTGGAAAACGACTTAACGACAATAGGTGAGAAAACTGAAGCCCAGAGAGTTTCAAAGAACCTCACAATATCTTCCAGCTGGTAGGTGGTAGAGCCAGAATTATAACCTACATCTGCTGGATCCTCCCCACCCTTCCTCTCTTAGAGACTTGTCAAGGCTCAGCTTGTGTGCCATCTCTGTCATAGTACTTTTCCTAGTCTTTCTCCCCTCCTTCCCAAATTGTTAGCACCCACCTGCTGATAGAAATACTTTGTGTGCAGATTATATTCTCCCTATAAAATATAAACTTTTTTCCTCAATATTTCTAGTGCCTAGCAGTATCTTGCACATAGTAGGTACTTCATGACTGCACGTTGATTGGTAGTTTGAACTGCTGTGTAGTTTCTTCATGTCCTTTATCACAAAAATATGTTTAAATCAAGAAAATAGTTTTTGAAGACAATTCTACTTAAATTTCCCATGGTAATATATTTTAATTGCCTTCTGTAAGCCACAGGGTCATTATGTAAGTCGATTTGATTAGAAGGAATTGCTGGATCTAAACTGTGGTTAATGATAACAATATGTTTTTTCTTTCTGCAGAATTCCTTCACCCAGGGCACCCCCAATGAATATCCTTTCAGAAGTTGTCACTGAAGCATTTGGAGTTGCACTAGTTGGATATGTAGCCTCATTAGCCCTTGCCCAAGGTTCTGCCAAAAAATTCAAATATTCAGTTGATGACAACCAGGTAAACTACTTCTCATCCTGCAGATATCCCAAACCAGAACTCATCCTCTTTCCCAAAAATCCTGTACTTTCTCCTAATTGTCTTATTTATATTAATGACTTACATCAGAATCCCAAACTTGTAGCCTGAGAAACTCTTGAGTGGTTTTCTAAGTCAATATGCCTCTGATAGGAGGGCCATTTAGCCCTTTACTCTCAACAAGGTAATGCCCCCCTAAGTGCCCAGCCTTACTTCACATAATCCCCTTCACTCTTCCCAGGCCTCAGCATGGAATGCCCATCCCCTAACTTCTTCAACAGATGCATTCCTACCCAGGCCTTAAGGCACCAATCAAACCCTGTCTCTTTCTCAGCCCCTAGTGTGGCCACCTTCTTCTTGAACTCTCATGGTCTCTTTCCTGTACCTCTCCCACATGACTCTTTCTAATGTATTCCCTACTCCAAGGTGAGCTCTGGGAGGCAGATGCCAAGCTCCCAGGTGGGCTTAGCCAGGGCATCACACAGAAAGTTGTTGCTTAGTCAGTGTTTATTCAGTGGAATTGAACTCTATGTCTTGTTTCCAGCTGTAAGAGCAGTTACTGTCAGGAGACATTGTTTTCAGCTGTCAAGGGACAGTTCTCACTCAAGATTAAGGCCAAAACCTACAGAGATTTCCCCAAAGTGAAAGTGCTGATTTTAGCATTGTGATTTGAGAAGCAGTCCCACAGTGCTATTTACAGAGGTTGTTAATGTCTCTTTAACTGGTTTCCTGTGACTGCTAAATTGCATATTCTCTTTTTAACTTTGCAGGAGTTTTTGGCTCATGGCCTCAGCAATGTCATTCCTTCCTTTTTCTTTTGTATACCGAGTGCTGCTGCAATGGGAAGGACAGCAGGTCTCTATAGCACTGGATCAAAGACACAGGTAACCCAAGTGTCCTGTGTGAGGAGCTGCAGTCTTGGGATTTGACTGAATGTGCCACAAATATGTAGTCAATTTAATTCAGTGAGATTTGTTAAGGGCCCCCTATGTACAGGGGGCACTGTACCAGTCCTGCCTTCAAAGGGTTTATATTCTGCTGGGTGGGGGCATAGCACACGTGCATAAAGGTAAATACAAACTACATACAAACTCTCAAGAGGAGAGTTTTAACAACTGGTGAGGCAGGGGGCGGGGAGGGGGTGGAAAATCTCAGACAAGGCTTGGTGAAAGAGGTGACAACCAGTGTGTCTATGAGGAAGCTAGGGTTTGCAAGTGGAAGTGATGAGGAAACAATGCATTCCACACCTGAAAGACCATGTGTTTAAAGACTCAGGAGAGAGGAGATAAAATGTTGTGCGATAAGAATAGAGCCTTTGAGAAGACAAGTTATATGAAATAAGACTGGAAAGGTAAATGGACCACAGTTTGTAAAAGACCTTAGATGCCTGCTGAAGGACTACCTTAGAGGTGACAGAGAATGTGAGAGGGAAGGAGAAAGACAAGAGACGAGACCTATTCCAAGGTGCCCAGGTGACTGCACCTACTTTGTACCTAGGTGACTGGAAGAATTAATTGTAGTCTTTTTTTTTTTTTTTTAAAGAAATGTGGAAGTTAAGAGGAGTAGCAGGTTTAGAAAGGAAGACAGTGAATTCAGTTTGGGGTATTTAGAGTTTGAGGTGCTGAAAATGTGGAACTAGAACTCAGGAGAGGTGTTGGTCTTGGAAATACTGCTTTGTAAGTTATCTGCGTAGAAGGTTAGTTGAAGTCATCCAAGTGGATAAGATTGACAAAGGAATGCGTTTAGAGAGAAAACAGAAAATGGACCAGAGACAGCGTTGGTTGATGTTTGTACCTAGAAGGTGGAAGGAAGAAGGGAACTCAGTGAAAAGCACAGAAAGGATGGGTCAGGGGAGAGAACCAGGAGAAATAAGAGTCACAGTATCCAGGAGTGGAGAGGTCCTCAAGGAAGGGAATTGTATGATAGTAACAAATACTGAAGAGAGATGAACAGATGAAGCAGTGGAGAGGAGATGGTTTATTGGCCCAACAGATCATTGATGCTACCATGGTCAGGGAACTGCACAGGAGCCTGCCTTAATAAGGACATCTCCCTGTCTCCCACCCTGAGGCTACTTGTAGGAAGCCTAGAAAAATAAGGTCGCTAAACATCTAGGCTAGTCTTGTCCATCACACTGGGGTTGTTGATCTGTGTGTTTTCAAAGGAAGGAGAGCAAAAGATTCCAGGGAAGCCTCTTCATAGCAGAACAGTGGCAATTCTGGGGAGTCCAGTTATTTAGATAGTTTCTCTTTGTGATATTTTGTGTCTGCCCATGTTGGCTGTCTCCCTGGAAAAGTTTATGCATTGGACTGGCCTGCTATTTTAGCTAGAGAATAAGGCAGAGAACTAGGTATAGGTGACTATGTCACAAGTTCAACAGCAGCTTTTTCTTTTGTGACACCTCAGCCCTTCCATACCCTCTAAGGTATTCTAGGGGCAAGGCAACTGGTGACCTTGGAGAATTGTCTTTCAGAAAAATTATGGGGATAGAATCTGGATTTCAGCAGTTGAGATGTTAATGAACAGCCTCTTTGTGGGTTCTGAACATGCTTAAACTTCATCTTTTTTACACATTTTTCCTCTAAGAATGCCTCTTCTTTCCTATAAGCATTTACCAAAAACATTTAAGCTGATAATCACAGAAAAAAATGAAAACTCTCCTTTAGACTAAAATGCTACTCTACCAATTATTATAATCAAAGCTCCCTCTAGTGGTCCATAGGAGATTTTAAAACTGTCACAATTCTGCCAGTTAATAATCTAGAATAATTCCAGTTATTCATTTTTAAAAAGTAAAATAAAGTTCTCTTTTAAGTGCTTAAAATTTGTTTTTTACAGACTATATTTAAACAAAAAATGTGGTGTAAATGTTAAGAATAATAGTGAAAATAACAAAAACTTCAATGATAACATTTCAAACTAGGATCTTGCTTGTAGCATATTGCTTTGCGTCTAATTAAGTGTGTTAAATAAGCAGTTGGTGAATTAACAACCTCTTAATAATATTCCTTGAGCTTGTCTTCCTGTTACTACATGGCATATATTTTTACGTGTAATAAAAAACAAATTTTAAAGGCATTATTATATTTTCCAACTTGAAACAAGCTATGTTGCAAGCCGTATTCAAAGTCTGCCATGCTCAGGAGAACCTGAAAGAGTTTGCTTGCTCCTTGCTTAGATTTTAAGGAAAAGAAGGTCAGTTCCATTCTGTGCTAAGGTGTCTAAGTGGAACACTAGTGGAATATTACTGTACTATAAGTTGGCAAATAACTGTGGTCTGTGACTGTGTCTAATCAGCCAAAAAGTAGAAAAACTCAGTCACTCTACCAGTTACTCTATTTTCATAATTCTAAAGAGTCAACATGTTATTTCACTGAAACCTGTTTGACTGTATATAAAACTCTAGTATCTCAAAGTTAAATTTATAGCACTCAGTATACCCAAATATCCTAACCGATTTGGGATTTGTTTGCTAGGAAATATGTCTCCTGAAATATTCACCTTGTATTGGGTAACAGAGAGGCTTTCCTCCCTTGTGTGCAGACCCTGTGGTTCCACAGATGGTATGTTCACAGTTACGGCGTATATCTTCCATGGTGACTGGTATTCCTAAGTGTATGATAGACAATGCTGCTCTTCAGGGGAATGTGACAGAAACACCATTTGACTGAGAGTTATAAACCAGAGTTCTAGTCTGTTTTGCCTCTGTCTTAGCCTAGTGATTTGAGGCAAGTCACTAAAATCTTTCAGGATTTTAATTTCTTCACATATGGAATGAGAACACTAGATTATATAATACCTAAAAGATCTTCCAGTCTTGAATTTGTATGATTCCATTGCTGTTTTACTTCCCAAAGAAACAGACATAATTAGGTTCATCTGCTGACAGTCATGTGACATAATGAAAAGTTGTTGGTTTGGGAGTGAGAGGACTTGGATTCAGATCCTGTCATTGTTACTTAGTACTTGTGTGACCTTGGACAAATAACTTTCCTTTTCTTGAGTTGCAGTTTCTTCACCTGTAAAATGAGGTTTTTGGATCAAATGTTCTCTAAGGGATTTTCCTTCTCTGATTCCTCTATTCCTGTGGGAAAGGTAGTGTGACATAGTAAACTGAATGCTAGATTTGGAGGAAGACCTGAATTCAAATCCTGTTTTTAAATCTGTAAAACCATGACCATGGGCAAATCACTCAACTTTTGTGAACCTTGATTAACTGAAAAATTAGAAAATAATACATATAGTCCCTATCTCATAGGTTTGTTGTAAAGTTCAAATGAAAAGATATGTATATAAAGTGCTTTGCAAAGCTTAAGATATTATGTAAATGCCAGCTGTTATTATGCTAGGCTGATTCTCAGAAGCTCATCTTTTTGGTCCAGCATACATTTCAGCAAATAGTAAAACATGGTAAGGGATGGGTGAAAGGCAATAGTTTATAGCCAGTAAGGAATATGAAAGGATAAAAAAAAAAACCTTGAATTTGAATGGTTAAGACATAAAAATCTTGCCAAGCATTTTGAAATAGAACTTTCTTCAGTTTTTTGTTTGTTTTTGGCCTATTAGGCCCTGGAAGTAGTTTAAAAAACTGGAAAAATACTGTCCAGCATAAAACATCTGATAATAAGCTGCATTTATATCCTGTGTAGCTTGCTGAGATGACCTATAATCTATGACAGTTCCCATCCAGTCACATGGAGAAAGAATCCAACTCTGTGTCCATACCCAGTTCTAGCATGCTTTCCCATGGTAGTCATTTCAGACCTTTTAACATTACATAGCTATAAAGATTATATGGGTATCCTGATAGCTCACATGGTTTGGAAGAGACAAGCCAAAACTTAAAGGTCCTATTTAAGAGATGCTATTTCAGATGGAACCACTTTTCTATGTGACATAAATATGAAAACAACCCCTAAAAAGGCATTATCTTTCCGAAGGTCAAAAGTTGCATGTAGCCAAAAAGCCTTAGAAAATATGAAGCTGTTTAGATGGGAGCCTAAAGATTCCTAGAACAATATACCAGAAATGATCACTTTACCCAGGTGCCTTGATATGAACAAGTTTTCAGTCAATTGATCAATCAATCAACATTTAATAAGCAACTACTATGTTCCAGGCACTGGGGATACAAAAGAGGCAAAAGATGATCCCTGCCCTCAAGGAACTTACAGTCTAATGGTGGAGACAACTTGCAAACAAATACATACAAGGCAAGCTATATACAAGATAAATTAGAAATAATTAAAAACAGGAAAGCACTGGAAAAGAGGGGTCAGGGAAGGCTTCAACAACAGCTTAATCAAGCTAAGTGATAATTATCATAAGTGTTAATACAAATGGGAACCTTGAGTAGCCTAAACTGTCAAATTCAGGAAGCCCTACTTTTTATTCTGTTCTCCCCGTTCTGCTGTTGTTGACCTATGACTTTATGTCTGGACCCTTCATGGGATTAGTTATTGCTTCATGGAGAGACTATACATTGGTCAAATGGGCAAGCTTCTCTCACATATATAAGGCCACTAGTTGATCTTCCCCCTATACAAGTTATGTCAAGTGGTAATAATGACCACTTGACTGCTAAAGAAGTTCTTGGGCAAGCAGGTGTTACAGTTTTTCTGGACCACGCGTTGCTCACCTGCAAATGAAGGGATTAGATTTACATAGTCTTTGAGATGAGGCCTGGCTCTGGGATTCTGGTGTTCCCCTTTTATGTAGTTATACACTTCTGCTTCTCATTGTACACACCCTGAGACTGACCTTGATGTGGAGATCAGGTGAGCTCCCTCCTTGACAGACCCAGCTCCCTAATGGGGCTAGTTAGGATAGGACATATTAGTCTTCTCTGATGCTTTACACATTTAGATAATAATAACCCCTACTCTATCCTTACTGACAGACAAGGACAGCTGTATATAATAAATACTTCCCAGTATTTAACAAGAGGAAAGCATGAACTATTTTGTGATTATTTATGTGGGACTAAACCTTGAAAATTAGTAGGTTTGATCTTAGGATCATAGATCTGGACCTAGAAGTGATCTCAAAGGTCATCTGATTCAACCCCCTTGTTTTATAGATGAGAAAACTGACATCTAGAGACTATGTCACTTGCCCCAAATCACTTAGACAATCTGACTTAGAAGAAAACATTTTTTCCCTTGGCCATTGTCTATAAAACAGCATGGTAAAAGGATTTGCTGTACTTGGAGTCAGAAAGTCACCAGTTCAGACTTTTTTTTCAAACATATACTAATTGTGCATTGCTGGACAAGAGAATTAATATCACCGAGCTTTGGTTTCCTCATCTATAAAATGAAAATAATGATAATACCTACCTCACATGGTTCTTGGCAAATCTTAATGCTCTGTATAGTATCATAATTCCATGACATTTTGAAGTGGTAAAGGATGGTGCGATGGTTGGGAATTTTGGTTCTGCGAGAAAATTTCAAAAAGGACCCTTACTCTTTAGTGTTTTCAAAATAACATAATCTCCATTTGTTTTGTAATGGATGTACAATTTGACTGGTATTTATATCTCTAGAGAAAAAAAATAAGAAGGCAGATGGCATGGCTCTTTCCCATGCCCTGACTCTCTGTCAATCTCTGCTGCCATTGTGACTTTCCCTGTATGGACAAGAACTGGAGGAGAAAGTAATCAACAGGCTGACTAGTTGATGTTACTCTTCAGTAAATGCAGCTGATATAGGCATTATGTGCACCTTCCATCTATGCTGAATTTACCTACTTGAGGGCTGGCATTGTTTCCATTTCTGTTTTTTTATCTCCAGCTCCTGGGGCAGTGCATTGGAGACAGTAAGTCCTTTATAATTAAATTATGTCTATTAAATTGAACTTGCTTCCTCTTACAATTTTTGGGTTGGTTGCCCTTGTAAAATGAGCAGGTTGAAATACATAATCAGGTTTCTTCAAGTTCCCAGATTCTATGATCTTTGGAAGGGGGGCAGTTCTTTTAGCTCTTAGATCCCCAAGCTTTATAGGAGAGTGAATTGGAACAAGGAAGCATGAAACTTTAATAGGCAAGGATATGATATTATGAAGGGTTTTCTGTGACTTGGAAGTAGCTGCATAGGGCAAGACCTCTACGAGGCTTTTGGCAAAATAGATATACTGATGTCACAATGTTGGGACCAAGAGCAAAGGAAGGTCAGGCTAGTGAGTCTGTGGCAGGATTAAGTTTGCTATCTCAAAGTGTTTGCTCCCATGGTCTAGCTCATTTGGAGTTTTGTAGTGATAGCTAACGTTTATATTGCATTGTTATTTTAAAAGTTATTTTATATCTTGGTTCATCACCAAAGACTCTCTGAAGGAAGCAGTTCAAGCATTATTGTCTCTATTTTATTCAGACTCACAGGGGGTCAATGACTTACCTAAGGATGTATAATAAGTTCTACGGCAGAACTGGGACTTCAGCTTAAATCTTTTAACCCCCAATCCAAAGCTTATTCCCTTATACCATGTCAGAATTGATCAAACTGCTAATGGTAAATTACTAGAGGTAAAGTTTTAGTTACCTTTTCCATAGAAACAGTTTTCACTTCCCATTTACAGTGTATTAAACTTAATGTAGATCTACATGTCTTGGACTTTATATTCCAAACAAAACAGTATGTTAATTAAAGATAGGTTTTTAAAAAATTTCAATAGACTATATTATTCATTGTGCTTCCATTTTAATGTTATTCAACTTATGAATGATGACAGTGATGGATTATATTGGAGGCAAAATACTTGAACTAGCGGTTATTTTAGACAGCTCATGTAACCACTCTGAACATCAGTTTTCTCATCTGCCACTTAAGGGAGTTGGCTTAGATAGACTCTAAGATCTTGCAGCTTTTACATTTTGGGTCGTTAAATTTTATGGGGTTCAAATTTATCTGATGTATTTCCTGAAAGTTGCTCTCTACACATCTCATTCGTTCCTGACCCTGTCTTCTAATACACTTATGTCTGTGCTCTTCAGTTTGCACAGGAATGTTGATTTCCCACCACTCGCCTGTGCCTGGATTTATTTTTTACCATGTCATCCCAGTGGAATGTATAAGCCTTACTTGTATGCTCAACCACTGAACTCTCATGATATATTCATTGTTGTATTTATGGTCTAAGCAAAAACTCAAAACATATGAAAACACCAAAACATATGAAAACACCAAAACATAAATTCCTCCCATATGATTTCGATATAGAAGTGATTTAGTAGTGTAGAGTGCCTTCTCTTGGCACCTACCATTCCTTTGAATTTCTAGCCAGGTTGATCTTCATATTCAAGGGAGTGATAGGAAGACCTGGCTTCTGAGTTTGCCTCTTGCACATACTAGTTGTCTGATCAAGGACAAACAAGTCACTTACCATTCTCAGTGAGACCTTTACATCTGCTTTGGCATTGTACTCTAAGAACTATGGGACTTTTCCATTTGATTTGCGGTGGAAATTTTCCTTATATGTTGTCCTTGAAAATGGGAACTATTTTTTTCTCTTTGTATCCCCAGTGCTTATCACAATGCTTTGTATATAGTAAATACTTAATAAATGCTTTATTAACTCACACATTCATTCTACATGAGTGGAGGGGGAGCTTCCCAAAGATAGGTTATAATAGATCTTAGCCAAATATGCATGTGTGTTACACACACACACACACATACACACACATATAGATATTAAGGCGCTTCTCTACTTTAGCATATTATGTGTGTATATGTATACATATACATATGTGTGTGTGTGTGTGTGTGTGTATTAACAAAGTGACTGAATGTAGAGGAGCCAGTAGACTCTATCCATCCTCACCATCTAAGGAACTTTGTGCCATCCATTATAGAGGCTGCTTAGTGAGCTGTTAAACTGTAAACACCTTGAGGACAGGAACTCTTGTTTTATTTCAACTTTAAAGCCACCTCAGCACTTAGACCAGTGTCTGCAGGCTGCAGGTGCTTAAGGTGTTTATTGAATTGAATTGGATTGTTAGACTGAGCTGGTTTCCACTTGTCTCCAGATTCTGTTTCCTTTCCTTTGTTTCCCCAACATCAAGAACAGTGCCTTGTTTATAGTTAATAAATGGTCTCTGAGTTGGATTGGATTGGAATACTTAATAAAGGCAAAGGCTCCAAGGCTGGTCCTCTGTCTACCCTGCTATGTTCTGGAAAATTTACTTAAATATTTTTCATTGTAGAAAGCCACTGCTCCAAATCTTTGCTCATCTTTATATATCATCTTGTCAGCTTCATAAATAAAAGATACTTAGAGGAATCCGTGATCTTATTGAGGTATTTTTTCTACCTTTACAGCACACAGTCTGTCTATGCCTTCTCATCCTGAGTCATCTTTGCCCATTATCTTTCAAAAAGATGCTACATAACTATTATATTTTATCATTATCAGTATATGAGTGTTCCAGTTTGCCAATTATTTCACTTTCTTCATGCATGCTAACAGCTGACATTTATAGAGTGTTAAAAGTTCGCCAAACTCTTGACAATCAATCTCATTTGAAAAAATGCTAGATTTAGAGTCAGAGGACCAGAGTTTGAATCCTAGCCCTGTCAGCCTTTTGACCGTGGATAAATAATTTAACCTCAATGGGTCTCAGTTTCCTCCTGCATAAAAATGAGTTTGTTGGATGTAAAGGACCTCTCAGGTCCCTTCTGTCTCTGAATCTATGATTCTATGATTCTAACCAACTATGTGGAGTGATTACAATAATTATTATTCCTATTTTTGTCATTTTCAGTTATGCCTGGCAGTTCATGACCCCATTGGGGGTTTTCTTGGCAAAAATACTGGAGTGGTGACCATTTCCTTCTCCAGCTCATTTTATAGAGGAGGAAACTGAGGCAAACAGGGTTAAGTGACTTGCCCAGAATCACATAGCAGGTCATATTTGAGCTCAGGAAAAAGAGTCTTCCCACGCTCAGACCTAGCACTCTATCCACTGCTTCATCTAGCTGCCACCATCACTAATTTACAAGGAAGGAATCTGAGTCTATACCAGTCAATTAGTCAGAAAAAACTCATTTATTAAGTTTGTTCTGTGTCAGGAATAAATTAAAGAGAAAAGAGGAGGAGGGAGGAAAAGGAAGTGGAAGAAAGGAACTGTTTCTTCCAAAAATAAAACAAATTCTAATGGGACTTGAAGTGATTTGCTTCTGGTCCCATGGCTCTTGAAGAGGCAGAAGTGAAATTTGAATGGAGTACTCTTCAAATGCCAGATCTAGTGCTCTTTCCACTATGCCACGCTACATCTCTGGTGGGTCAGTAGGAGCCTAACAATTCTAAAAATTGTTGACAACTTCTAATGAAACAAAGCTAGGATATCTTGTTTTTTTATAATAATTGAAAAACATTCTGAAAATTTTTTTTAAATGACTATGCTTTTGTTTTATATTTCAGGTGGCTTGCCTGATATCTTGTATTTTGGTCCTGATTGTCATCTATGCAGTAGGACCATTGCTTTACTGGTTGCCCATGGTACAGTATGATTTTTGCTTTAAACTGAAAATCTACATTGGCAGGTCTCTTTATGAATAGCCTCATTATCTTTCCTAGTGAGGCTGAAAGAGGGAACAAGATAATCTCTTTTCGTCCTTGAAATATATTTACACGCAACACCCTGTAACCTTGTTGGCAAATTTTCAAACTGCCCTGCACAGACTAACACATCTCCATACCAGTGGCAATCCAGGGTTCTGGAGAGGTTGCCTCTAATTAATTGCTGTAATTTTCTCATTTGTGAGACGTGAATAATGTCATAGTTAACTTTGAGGGCATTTATTAAGTGTATCGTTAGAGAAATAATAGGAAATGCTAACTATGTGAGTAAAAAATATTAAATATTTCTCATAAGTCTATCAAAACACCTTCTGGAAAAACTTTACACACTTGTGTACATTATTTCTATTATTTATCCTTTTCATTTGCATTGAGCAGATATTCTGTTTCGTTTTATGCTTATATAGTTAGTGAAAAGTTCTTCATAATCAGGAGTCGAGGATATCTCAATGTACCTGCCAACTTAGTAATCTAGCACCTCTCTTATTTTATTGAATGGCACTGATCATGAATACCTTAGGATAGAAGGTTAATATATTACTTCTGAATGGAAGGAAAAGCCTCATTATTGATCTATCCTTTTAAGCAACTCCTCCATCAACATAATGGTTATCTGTATCTCTATCTATACAGCTATCTAAAATAAGTACTATTTATATAAAAATACATAAATATATGTGTATAACTTGAAAGAGCTGCTAATTTTTATTATTAATTTTTTTTCAAATTTGTAGTGTGTTCTTGCAAGTATCATTGTTGTGGGACTGAAAGGGATGCTAATACAGTTTCGGGATTTAAAAAAATATTGGAATGTGGATAAAATAGATTGGGTAAGTAAAATTTGATTGACCTTTTTCTCCCCCTAGTCTTTAAATGTATGTCTTACCAAAGAAAGTCTGGTCCTTCTTTCTCTAGAAAATGGATTTACTGAAATTAGACACAGGTATTTTATAAACTACTAGGATTTTTTTCAAGTACCCAATAATAGCCTAGAAATGTACATTGCCTTTAAAAGAAATGCAGATTGAATTCTGGAAAATTTTAATGTGTAATATGTGGTTTAAGAGCTAATTCAAAGGGATAAGGAATATCCAGTTTGCTTTGTTAATTGATTCTGGAATCAATGTATCAAAGAAATATATGCCAATGGAAATGAAATCATCAATAGCACACAGCAAAGTTCTGCTTTAACTGCTGTGGAATGTGTGCTGCATGAATGCTAGTCCATTTACTTACATTTTTAACAGAAAACAAATACAAAAACTTTTATGGACAGTCTTTCAAACGGAGCACCAGAAGATATAGATTTAGAGCTTGACGAGAATTTACAAGTCATAAAGTCCAGCCCCCTTATTAAATAAATGAGGAAATTTGAGGCACCTTGAGGAAATGAATTGCCGAAGGTCACACAGCCACTAATCCTGGGGCATGATTCAAACCCAGGACTGTATGACTGTATATGTCCAGAGTACTACCTAGCATACAATGCTGCCTCACAGACAACAGCCAAAGAAAATGCCCTTTTTGTCTGTCTGCTATTAAGGTTAATCTGAATGCAGAACCCTATTTGACAGTTTCATATTCAAATTATAAATTTGCTTACAGTAAGGAATTCAGGTAACAATATCACAGTAACAAAATATATGTATCACTGGGGAAAAAAAACCAAAACATAACAAAACAAAACTAAGTTTATCTACCTCTCATTCACGTGAAAGACAGTGAGTGATACGTAATGGATAGAAATCTGCCTCACATCCAAGAAGGCCTAGGTTTGTCTTGCCTTTTACACATACTTGTGTGAAGCTGTATAACCTCTCGGTGCTCTGGTGGTGTCAAACCCCAGTGGAAATGAGAGTCACTAAACCATGCATAGGAGGCAACTAGGTAGCTCAGTGAAAAGAGTGCTGACTCTGAACTCAGGAAGACCTGAGTTCAAATCTCACCTCAGATACCCACTAGTTGTGTGATGCTGGACAAGTCACTTAACCACTGTTCGCCTTAATCCACTGGAGAAGGAAATGGCAAATCACTCCAAGTATCTTTGCCAAAAAAAAGACCCAGATGGGATCATGAAGTGTTGGATGTGACTGAGCAACAACAATAAATCATACATAAAAATGCCTGTAGGCCACATATTGACTTAGAAAACCATACGTTAGCATTATCTATCTTCTGTTGTATTTTTATTTATTTTGTTATGTATTTCCTAATTACATTTTAATCTGATTCCTGCCACTCTCAGGAGTATTGTGGCTTCATGTGGTTGGTGTTTGACACCTCTCTTCTACGCAAGAAGCTGCAGAGAGGTACTCACCTGTATTAGTAGAGGGAATTCTCTCTAATGAGGAAATCCTCCCTTTCTTTCATTCACATCCTCTGAGTGAAAGGATAGTAGATATTATCACAAGCCAGGTCTTAGATGGAGGAGGACCAAAGGTTTGTCCACAAAAGCAGGACTCTTGGGTCAGTGGTTCTCACTTGTCACAAAGGTCTGAGTTGGCTTTTGGCACATTTGTTCCATTTCCCACTCCCTGATAGTCTGGACATTTCCTCTTATCTGACAGCACAGTGTGCTATCCCCAACCCTTTTTAAAAAACATCTGTTAATGACCTACTATGTGCCAACACTGTGCTGAGTGCTTTGTATAAATATTTCATTTAATAATCATAAACTTCTCGTATAAATACACGCATTCTCAGACTCAAAGAATGAAGTTGTTTATTTATAGGTCAATGAAAACTAATGAAAGCTGATACTAGAATGCCTCCAAAGTAATAGGGCCCATCACTGAACAGCCTTTTGCCGGATGCCTGTATACAGTCAGGCACTTACAGATAGATACTTGTGACAGAGCTTCCTTCTTAGCACATAACCGAGACTCAGCAAATGTGAGGAGGATTTTGTGGTCAAACCTCAAATGGTGCCCTTCGCATGGCTAATGAATGCCTGTTAATAGAGTGATAGATGGCTCCTTGGGCTGCCTGTTGAGTGTAGCTTGATACTCTGCCTGTAATTCTCTAATCCCTTACAGCATTGTCAATCCTCATTTTCTGCAGCTTTTCCAGACAAATTGCAGGTTGTCCTTTTACACAACTTTCACTTAACAGTGTCACAGTCAGCAAATTTTCTCTCAGTAGCAAAGAATATTCCCAGAGTTTCTCCATTCTATTTCATTATTCCTGTACCCCTCTCTAGGCTTCTCCCATGTGCTACAGTCTTCATAGCTTTTGTCTCATGAAAACATATCACATCATCAGGAGCACCCAGTTTTCTCTTCACTAGTTGTATAGGGACCACACAGGCTTCCCAGAAGCAACTTCAGGGGCTGCTTCCCTCTCTCAGATCCTTTATTCCACCTCTACAACTTCCTGTGGTATCTTTTAGGAAAGAGAAATCAAAAATAATTTTAGTCAATTTCCCAGCCAAGGGAACAGGTTGGGGAAGTCAAGCTCTATTCTTGGAGGCTTCCCATTTCATGAGAAAAATAATATGGAGTATTTAAGCCTTTGACTTCTTTTTTTAAATTTTATTTTTAGTTTATGGAATAAAACAAGTACTTCCATAACATAGTACAATAAGAAAAAGATGATTGCATATCAAACTGCAAATCTGCTATGTACAATTTGCTATTTCTTCAAATATACAACAGAATTATCATGTAAAAATCAAATAAGAATGAGAAAATATTAGAAAAAAATAAAAACAATTCAAGGAAAGCAGGAAAAGAAATTAACGAGTTGGAAAAAAGATGTACAAAATCATAAGGAAGAAAATAAAAAAGAATTCAAAAATCAAATAAGAGAATGAGGGAAAAGTAGAAAAAAATAGAAGCAATCCAAGATAATGATAAAACGAAAGCCTTTGCCTTATGACTCTTTAGATTAAGATTTTGAGGGAAGGACCTTTTTAACAAGGAAAATCTTGGTGGGTATCCAGGTAGAAAAAGATCTCTGTCTATGTAAAGGTCAATATTGATGGCGTAGTAGAAGACCTGCAGAAGAAACTGATTGTCACTCATTGGAACAAAATTATCCTGAAGAAATATTCCACAGTCTTAAAAGACTGTTTTTCTGGGGGGGGGGGGGGGAGGGTTATGAATTTTGAGATGCAGTATGGTGTAGTAGATGGAATGCTGAATTTGAAGTCAGGAAGATCCAGGTTGAAAGCCTGCCTCCGCTGTGAGACAATAGGCAAGTCACTTATTATGTCTGGGCTTTCATCTAAAACGAGGGGGTTGGACTCCATAACCTCTGAGGTCTCTTTTAGTGCTGAAACTATCATCTTATGACTGGGACGTTTTAGCCATTGAATCATTTTCTCTTAAAATAACCGGAGAACTGAAACAATAAATGTACCAGTGAATCTACCCGTGGTGAGAAATTGATGTATTTGCGGAATATGGAAGTGTTATAGAACTAGAAAGAAAATGAGTATATAGTAATTAGTGTGATTGTTTGCTTGTAAGGAAAATCAACAAATGAAATTGAGACTGTCTTGACATATGTAATGAGTTTGATCAGAGAAAGTTGAATAAATTTATGTTGAATAACTCCTTATTTTAGTAGGATATAAAAGCATGTTTAATAAACCAATGTGACTTAACTGGATCAGCATCTTAATCAGCATCTCACTGATATAAGATATAAGGGGAGTCCATTTCAGAATAAACCCTAGCAACCAACAAGTTTTTATTTAGCACCTATCATGCCAGGCACCATGCCAGGTGCTGTGGATACAAAGACAAAACGGAACCATCCAGTATGATGAAGTGGAAAGAGCAACAGATTTTGGAATCTGAAGCTCAAGGATCACATTTCAGCCCATTCAGGAACTAGAACCTTGGGCAAGTAAGTTAACCTTTCTCAGATTCTTGTACCTTCTTGTAAATGAGAATGATGTTTATGCAGTCTACCTCAAGGGATGAGTCCAAAGAAAACCCTTTGTAAAATGACTGAGTGTTATTTGAATGTGACCTATTACTCTTAGGACTACAGTTATTTGTTCCAAGGAAAATGCTTCCTGATCTGTGATCCGTGATCCACAAAGAACAATTTAAATGCGAGCTGATGGTGGAATTGTTGTTATCAGCCCAATGTTGTGACTCTGGCAACTTGTTGATATAGTCAATAACTAGAAAACTTGGATAGCCTTAGGTAATGACTGCTATTTGAAAAGTAGAATGCTGCTATTTGAAAAAGTAATGTTTATAGGCAATATTTATAGGCTAGTTTGTTTGCGTAACTATGGGTTATCTGTCTTACTACTGCAACTCTGCATAAAAATGGCTAAGAAGCCCACTTTTCAAATGAATCTTGGGCATACCATCCATGTTTGGTGAACATTCCAGTTGGATAATCTGAGTTTCTCACAGTTGCTTGCCAAGCTAATCTTTTGAGTTCGGCAATTGTCTGTGAATCAACAAATACTCAGAATCAACAAATCTGTTTTCTTTCGTATCTGGGTGCTGGATAATAATGTATTGGGGGAAAGCCATGATAAGCATCCAGAAGGGTGACTGGTAGGTGAGAGAGCGAGTACTTTGGCTCTCCCTTCCCACACTTCTGTTTTTGTTATTATGAATGAGGTCAAGAATGTCTAAGTCTGTTAGAAAACTTAATACTCTTGTCAGCTTTCCTAAAAATCAAATGATGTCCAGGCTTCTCTTTGTTTCTCACCCTGTCATTTCTCACCCTGTCATGTTCTTACTGGAGATAGATCAGCAACTTTTGTCAGATGGTCAGTGGCAGGAAGGATTCGTTCAGGTTGTTATTCCCTTGGCTGCTTATCAGCTAATAAGTCTGACACTTTGCTTGCAATAAATACAGCATGTTCTGCCAGCCGCCAGGGGCCCAGACATTACGGTTAGAGGAGGAATCAATCAATCATATATCAGCCCGGCCCAGAGGACTGGCCGTGCTCTGTAGGGGGCAGTGTATGTGATTGGAATTTCCTGACATGGGGCAAAGATTTTGCCTTTTACCTACTGCAGATTGTATGTATTGGTGAAATAAGGAAATATTGACGAGGAAGGCTAAGGCAGTAGGGTCAGAGCCTAGCCAGAGCAATCAGTAAGTACATTCAGAATTCAGACACACAGAAATTGGGTAACATGAAAATGATGCTAATAGTAAGCCAATCTCATTGAAGGTTTAGGCTTCTTATTACCGCTAAGAGCAAGCAGAAAATCTTCTGTTTTGACTTTGAAGTTTTTCACAACATATTTGCAACCTTTCATTCCAGCCTTATTGCACATTATTCCTTCACACTTTATGGTCCAAACACTTTGTCTTTATTATTTTTCCACATATGATTCTCCATTTCATGCGTCTGTACCTTTGTACTGGCTGTTGCCCAACCCTAGAATGTACAACCACTTTCTTTCATGATATTCCCACAGTGTCCCTGTACCTCTTCTACAGATGGTACCCATTACTCCTGTGGAGCTAAACAGGATAGGCCTAACCCCTCTTCCTTATGATGGCACTATACAAATACATGAAAAAACCTCCCATTTTTCCTCTTAAACTATTTCTTCTTCAGGTTAGTCACTCCTAATTCTTTCAACTGATTCTTCTGTGTCATGAGAAGGCAACCATTTTGCCATGGAAATAACAACAAACTTGGAGTCCAAGAATCTGAACTTCAGTTCTGGTACTGCCACTTATGTGATCTGGGGCAATGACTTCACTCCTCTTGGCCTCAGTTTCCTCAACTGTAAAAATTAGAGGGTTTTATTAAATGATCTCTGAGGCCTTTTTCTAGTGCTCAATCTAGGGTGGAATAATCCTGTGACTGTCATCTCTAAGTCCTCAGTCATTTGCTTGCCTGCTCTGAATGCTTCCAGATTACTGTTATTATACCTTTCCCAAACTGCAGCACCCACAACTGCCCTTCATTCTCCACATGTGGTCTGACAATTGTGAAGAACCATGGCACTGCTGTGTCCCTATTTATGGATGCCATGCCTCTAAATGCAGCCAAAATCAAGGCTTCAGTAATTTTCTTGGGTTCATTATTATACTCTTGATTCATTTTGAGCTTACAGTTACCTGCTACTCCTGCATCCTTTTCAGAGTGGCACTCTCCGTGCACTACTCCCCTATCTTTTATGTGTGGAGTTTTCTTTTTGAACCTAAGTGCAAGACTTCATATGTATTTCAGGTAGATTTCACCTTTTAGATTTAGCCCAATATTCTTGCCTATCAAGATCTTTTTTAATTCAGTTTTATTTTTAGTTCCAAATTCTCTCTCTTCTACCTCTCCCTACCCCCAATAAATTGAGAAAGCAAAAAAAGCCCAACCCCAAAGAGACCCAAACCTATTACAAATATGTTATAGTTGTGCTAAGCAAATTCCTCATTAACCAGTTCTCTCCCACACCTATCACTTGCTGAGAAAAAAAGAAAAAGAAAAAAAAGAAAAGATATTATGTTTCCATCCATACTCTGAGTGCATCAGTAATTTCTCTATCTGGAGAAGGGTAACACATTGCATTGTTAGTTTTTTTGAATTGTGGTCATTGTGTTGATCTGAGTACCTAAATCTTTGAAAATTAATTGTGTTGACCGTACTGTTGTTATTGTATAAATTGTTCTCCTGGTTCTGTTCAGTTCCCTTTCTATCAGTTCGACAAGTCTTCCCAGGTTTCTCTTTCTTTTTTTTCCATTCATAAAACTTTTATTCCACTTATATCAACTTAATATACATGTTCTTAACAGTTATGGTTGGATTGTTCATGAAAATTTCATAAGACATTAAGCAAAGCCAGCCATCATCTCAAGTTATTTTCCTGTTAACTATTTTTACAGCACATGCATGTTAGGTAAGTATCAAAAAAAATCACAAAAGCAAAAAACCTAAAAAAAGTTAAATACATGAGTTTTTTTTAGTTTTACTGCTGTGGTTGACATACAGCGACTTTATGAATATCAAGCAATTCATTTTTACTGCATCTTTACTTGTACGCTTGTTCTTAGGTTGCCTAAACCATTTAAATACAAATAAAATGAGTGTAGCAAAAATAATGAAAACAAACAGCAGGTAACTTTACATACAATGGAATATGAACCTTTTCTGCCCTTCTCCAGAGTAAATTGACTGGGTTAAAACTTTGTCTTAAGGAACACTTTTGCAACTGCAATCATAAAGGTGTAGACGTTGAGATTGTGTATTCCACAGATACACATGGAATGACATGTAATATCTATGGGACATCTGTTTCTACCACAGCCATGAGTGCTCCAACCCTAAAGTACCCACAATAACTACACCTGTGGCTGGAACCAATTATCCTTTTATCCCCCAACCATGACAAACCAATATGTAGACAATTTTCTTTGCTTAGACATGGAAACTGTTTTAACATTGGCCTTGTGAAATCACAATGTATATGCCAAACATGTAAAATGTGCATAAAAATTCCATATCCCCATATTGGTTACCTCAGATGAAAACAGGTAACTCCCCAAATGTTAACTGGCTCTAATCCCCTAATATTAAACATAAAAACCACATGAGAAATATAGATATCCAAATAGAAATAACATAAACCTGTCATAAATCGTAAACAGAAACTATTTGTGGGACATCATAGATGACAAATGGTCTACTGTGTAAATTTTAGAATGAGGCAGACAAAAGTTGGAAGGCTGGTTAATTCTCCCCTTCTCCTGCTTCAGCTTCATCTCCTTGGGTATCTGATGTCCACAATGTCAAGTTGTCTCTCAGTAACTGCATTATTAATGTGCTGTCTTTGTATGATTCTTCATTTAATGTATGAAGTTCAGCAATGGCTTCATCCAAAGCTGTCTTTGCAAGGGAGCAGGCTTTCTCTGGAGAGTTCAGGATCTCCTAATAGAACACAGAGAAGTTCAAAGCCAGACCAAGTCTTACAGGATGTGTTGGTTGTATCTCCTTTTTGCTAATTTCACATGCTTCTTGATATGCTTGTTGGGATTGATGCACTATTTCTTTCTTGTCATCACCAGCAGCAACCTCAGCCAAATAACGACAGTGTTCTCCTTTCATTTTCAAATAGAAAACTTTGCTTTCTGCTTGTGAAGCATTAGGAGTCAAGAACTTTTCCAACAGAGACAGTACATCATTGCAGATATCTCTTAGTTCGATCTCAGTTTTCTCTCTGTATTCTCGGGCCATCTGCTGTTTTTTCTCAGCACCTTCCCTCTTTTGCTTAATATTTGAATACAACCCTCCAAGATGACCTTTGGGCCCCTATGACATTTTTGTAAGCAACAGAGAGAAGATTCACCTCGTCATTGGATAATTCAGCTTCTTGCTCAGTTACAGACTTCATGCAGGCTGCCATGTCATCATATCTCTCAGCCTGCTCAGCCAATTTGGCCTTCTGCACCAGCTCATTTTTATCCATGACTGATGCCCAGAGTGTCAGTGGACGGACGGACACGGGGTTCAGCAGTCTCTGGGCGGTGGCAGTGGCATTCCCAGGTTTTTCCCTTCATTATTTCTTACAGCACAATAGTATTCCATTACATTCATATACATATATCACAACATATTCATCTATTCCATAGAAATTCCCTCAGTATCCAGTTCTTTGCCATTACAAAAAGAGCTGCTGTAAATAATTTTTGAACATAATGTTCCTTTTTCAGTTTTATCAGCTTTTAAAATCCTGTCATCTAACATTTTATTTATCCCTCTCATTACTGTGTTATCTGCAGATTTGATCAGTATGCCATCTATCCTTATCCAAATTAATGATAAAAATGTTAGAACCAATCCCTGATTCCTGAAGTATACCACTGGAGATCTTCTTCAAAGGTGATATTGCATCATTGATAATTACTTGTTGGATCTAACTATTCCACCAATTCTCTCTCCACTTAATGGGACCGTTGCTTAGTATACATTTCTCTATTGTTCCCGTAAGAATAGCAAGAGACACTTTGTCAAATGGTTTGCCTAAATTGAAATGAACTATTATCCATAGTCTTTCTAGTGTAATAACCTTGTCAAACAAAAAAAGGAAATAAGATTAGTTGGAAATGACCTGGTTTTTTTTCCCTTCCATTCTGCATGTCTCTTTATGTTTTAGATGTTTCTCAGGTATAGCTAACTGTTGGGTTTTTTTAAATTATTAATTAATTTATTTTAAGTTTTCAACATTCATTTCCGTAAAATTTTGAGTTCCAAATTTTCTCATCTCTCCCCTCCTCCCCAAAATGCCGAGCATTCTGATTACCCCTTCCATCAATCTGCCCTCCCTTCTAGCATCCCTCCCTTCCCTTATCTCCATCTTCTCTTTTGTCCTGTAGAGCAAGATAAATTTCTATACCCCATTACCTGTATTTCTTATTTCTCAGTTGTATGCAAGAACAATACTCAACATTTGTTCCTCAAAGTTTGAGTTTCAGCTTCTCTTCCTTCTTCCCTCCCCACCCATCCCCACTGAGAAGGCAAGCAATTCAATATAGGCTATATATGCGTAGTTTTGCAAATGACTTCCATAATAGTCATGTTGTGTAAGACTAACTATATTTCCTTCCATCCTATCCTGCCCCCCACTTCTTCTATTCTCTCTTTTGACCTTCTCCCTCGACAAGAGTGTTTACTTCTACTTGCTCCTTCCTCCCATTTGCCCTCCCTTCCATCATCATAACCCCCACCCTTCTTATCCCATTCTCCCCTATTTTCCTGTATTGTAAGATAGATTTTCATACCAAATTAGTGTGCATGTTCTTCCTTCCTTGAGCCAAATGTGATGAGAGTAAACTTCACTTTTTCCCTCTCACCTCCCCCCTTTTCCTCTCCATTGAAAAGGCTTTTTCTTGCCTCTTTAATGAGAGATAATTTGCCCCATTCCATTTCTCCCTTTCTGCTCTCAATATATTCCTCTCTCACCCCTTAATTTTATTTTTTTAGATATGATCCCTTCCTATTCAACTCACCCTGTGCTGTGTGTGTGTGTGTGTGTGTATGTGTGTGTGTGTGTAATCCCAGCAGCTACCCAGATACTGAGAAAGGTTTTAAGAGTTACAAATTTTATCTTTCCATAGGAATATAAACAGTTCAACTTTAGTAAGTCCCTTATGATTTCTCTTTCCTGTTTACCTTTTCATGCTTCTCTTGATTCTTGTGTTTTAAAGTCTAATTTTCTGTTCATTTCTGGCCTTTTCATCTAGAATGCTTGAAAATCTTCTGTTTCATTAAAAGACCATTGTTTCTCCTGAAGTATTATACTCAGAGGAGTATGATTCCCTCCAGATAGGTGATTCTTGGTTTTAGTCTTAGTTCCTTTGGCTTCTGGAATATCATATTCCATGCCCTTCAATCCCTTAATGTAGAAGATGCTAGATCTTGTGTTATCTTGATTGTACTTCTACAATACTTGAATTGTTTCTTTCTGGCTACTTGCAATATTTTGTCCTTGACCTGGTAACTGGAATTTGACTACAATGTTCCTAGGAGTTTCTCTTTTCAGATTTCTTTCAGGAGGTGATTGGTGAATTCTTTCAATATTTATTTTTCTCTCTGGTTCTAGAATATCAGGGCAGTTTTCCTGGATAATTTCATGAAAGATGATGTCTAGACTCTTTTTTTGGTCATGGGTTTCAGGTAGTCCCATAATTTTTATAAATTGTCTCTCCTGGTTCTATTTTCCAGGTCAGTTGTTTTTCCAATGAGGTATTTCACATTGTCTTCCATTTTTTCATTCTTTTGGTTTTGTTTTGTGATTTCTTGGTTTCTCATAAAGTCATTAGCTTCCATCTGTTCCATTCTAATTTTTAAAGAACTATTTTCTTCATCGAGCTTTTGAACCTCCTTTTCCATTTGGCTAATTCTGCTTTTTAAAGCTTTCTTCTCCTCATTGGCTTTTTAAAGCTCTTTTCCCAATTGAGTTAACCTATTTTTAAAGGTGTTATTTCCTTCAGCATTTTTTTTGAGTCTTCTTTAGCAAGCTGTTGACTTATTTTTCATGATTTTCTTGCATCTCTCTCATTTCTCTTCCCAATTTTTCCTTCATCTCTCTTACTTGATTTTCAAAATCCTTTTTGAGCTCTTCCATGGCCTGAGATCATTGAATATTTATTTTGAATGTTTGGAATACAGAAGCCTTGATTTCTGTCTTACCCTGGTGGTAGGCATCATTCTTCCTCATCTGAAAGGATGGGAGAAGATACCTGTTCACCAGGAAAGTAATCTTCTATGGTCTTATTTTTTTTCCCTTTTTTGGGCATTTTCCCAACCAGTTACTTTTTCAAGAGTAGGGTATACTTTGGGGACCTATAATATCTCAGTTGCTCCAGTGTGGCACAGTCTGCACACTGATGTGGGAGCTGCGAATAGTAGAATTTCCTCTCCACAACAGCCTTACCTCCAGTTCTGCCACACCAGCACTCAGGGCTGAGGTTCAGATCAGCTGCTCAATTTCCCTAGGGGCTTTAGGATGAGGTCTACAGCAGTGGATGTGGGCTGCTGCCTGCTGTGGGAGGTGCTGCTGCCTGGGGCCAGAGCCATGGGGGGGACCTTGCGCCCTTCTCAGCCAGCTGAAAAAGCCCTCTCACTGACCTTTGGTGCCTGTGGGTTGATGGATCTGTGAACCACCACTGCTGCCACTGGGGATTCCCCCTGAGGCCTACTGTGGTCTTCCTCCTGTACAGGGGCCAAGGCTGGCTGGGCAGTGCTCCATTCCGCATCTGGTGGGACAGACCTTTCCTGTCCGCCTTCCAGGTCAGCCTGGGCTGAAAGTCTCCTCAATTCCATCGTTTTGTGGCTTCTGCTGCTCTAGAATTTGTTGAGAGTCATTCTTTACAGGAATTTTATGGGCTGTGGGGGAAGAACTAGAGTATATGAGTCTTTCTGCTCTGCCCCTCCCCCCCAACTGTTGGGGTTTTAAGAAATAATTTATGCCACTTTATTTCATTTTACTGGATTATTTAATCAATTTTTACTTAAAGCTATAGGGGTTTTTGTTTGTGTTTTTCTCCATTTATTTGTTTTGTATTAATATCTCCTCCTTTCCCTCTTTTTAAATCAGTGCTCATGTGATTAGTTTTGCTTGCATTAATGTTAATTTTGCCAATTCCCTCAGGTTCTGTCTCACATAACCATTTATCTGGTCTATCTCAAGTTCCTTGAATTTATTTAGATTACTATTTTTCTCTTCTTTATTTATTTCCCCTCCTTTTAACCGTAAACACCCTCCCCATCCAAATAAGCATATAGTTGCGAGTCCTCTATTGCACTTAAGTTAGTATTTTGTGGCACCCTTGTCCGATTCACTTTATTTTGTTCTTTTTCTATTATTCTTAATTTGTTCTTAATACTATTCTTATCTGTGCTATTCTGAAATCTATTTCCCACTAATAGAATATGTATATATATTCATATATAGATGTGTATATATATATATATATATACGTATATATATAGTGCATAGAGATATATGTATAAAGTTCCTTAATTTTTTTTAATGACTCTCCCATGAAAAGAATTCAGTAATACAAAAGTTAAGCTCACTTCTGTAGCCCATTCCTGTGTTAATACATATTCTTATGTTAGCTATAACAGAATCCAAACTTATCTTTATTGTTCTTTGTTTGCTGTATGTTCTTTGTTTATTTTTGGAAGGACTTTTGTCTGCTGTGCTTACCTCTTAGAAATACTAATTCATGAATGAGGCAATTACTTCTTAGCATCATCATAAACACTTAGCCCTCTCCAAGCCCAGCACATCCTATCTTTGGACATTTGACACTTGCTACCTACGTGCTTACAATCGAGGAGACCCATACATCCTCTCTTCTCTAGTGGGATATTCTTACTCAGAGAAGCTGGTCAACAAAGACGTTCCTTCTTTCCAAACAAATCCATTGTAAAATTCATGCTGTTGAAATGAGTTTATGTCATTCTTTTGTTTCCATTTCTATTATGAGCCCAGCTACCCATTCTCTACGTATATATGGATCTCTTTTTAAGTTCCTCTGAGCTTTATGATTCTTAGATCTTTTTCTCCCTTGATGTTCTCACTTTGTTTTTTCTATTAACCCTTAGTGATATTTCTTTCTTTCTTTTTTGGGGGGTGGGGAACAGTAGCTTTGTCTTGCCCTACTCACACTACAGAAATAATTTTATTGTTTATGCTTTTCTCAATAATTCTTCTTATTTATCTTTCTTGTTTTTTCATGTTTGGAATGTCTATAATGTGCATGCTCTATACATTTCAGGTTTCCTTGACTGGAATGATTCAGATGCTTCCTTTCTGTTCAAGATCCATATGTTTGGTTTAAAGAAAATAATTGTTATGCTTAACTTTGTAGGAAATATATACAGACATGTATGTATATATCACATATTGGGATATATTGCAAAAAGCAATTATAAACATACACACGTACATACATACAAACACACATATATACACATGTATATCAGAAAAGATATATTACAAAAAGCAAAGGCACTTGGGGTGTACCAATTATATATTTGCAAATATATAGTTTATATATATATACATATGCATTTGATATCAAAATTGTGGAATTGAATCATTATGTGCCTTGGACCTTCAAGTTGGAGGTTTTCTTTGTCGGTTATCTGTAGATTCTATCAATCATGGTATCATAGATCTAGAGATAAGAATTAAAGGTCATCTAGTCCACACTCTCACCTCTCAAATTATAGTTTAAAAAAGTAGACTAAAAGAGCGTAGGTGACTTTCTCAAGTGATAGGGTCAAGATTTGAATTTAGGTCTTATGATTCCAAACTTGTTCCCTTTTCTAAAATCACATACTGATTCCTGTTACATTGTCATTTGTTTTTAAAATTTCTAGGCAGTTTTCTTGTATTTTGGCTCATATAGAATTCACATTTTTTCAAATTTGGTTTATGGTTTTCTTCTGTTAATTTTTTCCTTTTCTGTATTTTTGAATTCTGCATCTTTCATTCCCTTTCTCAAAGCCTCTGCTTGCATATATTCTCCGTCATGCATTCCAAGTTACCTGCTCCTTATTTATTTTACCTTTGAAAATTCTGATTTCTGACCTACTCTTCCTCTTAATGTCATCTTTTAAAAGTTTTATTTATCTTTTGAATAATTCTGGAAATTTTTATTGCTGTTGTAACACAAGCACTGGGAATTCCAAAGAATGTGTTATCTTGGTTTTTTTTTTTTTCTTCAGAAGGTTTTGGTTTGGTTTTTTGAAGCATTACTTATTCAATCTGTTTTGGCCTGTTTTTAAATGTTTACTGAATTTTCCTTCTGTCTTCATGAGTTTTACTGTTGGTTTGTATCCTTAGGAGATGGACATATCCTTTGTGTTTGACTTTCTTTTTCTCTATGATATTTCTTTTATTACTCACAGTTTATCTCAGACATCTGTTCTCACAGTCTGGCCTCTTCCCCTTCCATTGCCCACACTTTCTCCAGCATAGACTTCAGAGACTCCTCTGGTTAGGAGTTGTAGAGTCTCAGCTTGACTCTACCTTGTGGAAATTTTACCAGGGAAGTATAAGAGAAAATATTGTCGTATTTTTCAAAAAGGGAAGAGAGATGAGACTTAAAATATAAGCTAATGAGCTTGATTCGAATTCTTGTCAAAATTCTGGAAATGATTATTGAAACAATGGTTAATAATAATCATCTAGAAGATGAAGCAGTAACCACAGAAAGTAAACATGGCTTTTCCTAAAGCATAGAATACTATTCCCTTTCATCTACACCACCACTTTTCCTCTCACCTTGTGCTTTCATTCATTTTATCATGTACATGGACAAGCTCAATGTTTTTTGGTTCTTTTGTGAATGTGGAGGGTTTAAAGTGAATTATTTTCTTGAGGGAACTGGGTAGAGCCCCCATACCCCCCAGCCTCAACAGAACCTTAAAACTAAAGTTTACCACGTTGTCTGTGCTAGCTGTCCTCAATGCATGGGAGGGTTGGGAGATTGCAGGTGATTGGAAACTTTAGGGCATTGGACTCCCTTGTCATTTCACAAGGCTATATGTAGTATGGAGGCCAATCATATTATCCCCTTGTTGATGGAATTTTAACAATTGTAGATTTGGAGTGTTTTTTTCTGGTTTTGCTATTGTTGGAGAAGAAGAGTTATATTTGAAATATGTATCCTGCTATGTGGTTATTACTTCATCTTCTAGATAATTATTAACTATTGTTTTAATAATAATTTCTAGAATTTTGACAAGAATCAGAATCAAGCTCATTAACTTATAGTTTATAGTCCCAACTCTTCTATTTTTGGAAAAATATCACAATATTTTCCTTAATGAAAGCCTTCTAGTGCTTTTTACATTCTTCATCTTTAGGATGTTACTAATAGTGGCTCAGCAATGACATGTACCAATTTTTTCAGAGTAACCTGGGATGTCATTCTCCTGGTTTATATGATTTGAACACATCTAAGAAAGCTGAATGCTATCTTAGTAGCAGCTAGGTGGCCCAGTGGATACAGTGCTAGACTTGGAGTCAGGAGGACATGAGTTTAAACCTGGCCTCAGATCCTTATTAGCTATGTGACTTTGAACAAGTCTCTTAATCTCTGTTTGTCTCAATATCCTTAACTATGGAAAGGAGATCTTAATAGTATGTGCCTTCCAGTGTGGTTGTGAGGATCAAATGAAATAATGCTTGTACAACACTTAGCACAGTGCTTGCACCATGTAGGTCTTATATAAATACTAGATATTAACATCTCCCTGTGTATTGTGGGTTTCAGTTTCCTATCAGCCATTTTTGTTCAATCCTTTGCACTTCAAAGCTCCTTCTTGGAAAATAAAATAGAAGAATTGAGTAAATTAATTGGTCCTTACCTAGAAGCCTATCATTCAACCATGTACCTTCTGATACTGAAACCAATATTTTACCCTCTATAGTACTGCTCAGTCTTACTTAAAATTAAAATTGGTATGCTTTTCAGAAATATTCTACCACCATATGTGGTGACACAGTTTACTAAATGACTTCCCTGAAATCTGGGAAGTCGATATAGCTTCCAAAGGCATTCATTTGCCTGTAGGAATTACTTTAGGCTTTGAGGAGGAAAAAAAAGTAATTTCTAGGCAGGTCTGAAAATAGCATTAAAAAATATAACCAGATTGGACCAAAAGATTTGATTGATCTTAGATGCCACCCCCTGTTTGTGTAACTCCATTACTGACTAGGAGCAAGACTTTCAGTTCACCACCATAAGCCAAATCACCAACGAAAGGAGGGGGGGAGTTCAGATCACTCAGGTTGTTGTTGTTTGTTTTTTATTTTCCTGCAATATTTTCCGGATGCATAGGACATGGGTAAAATTCACAATGACTATGATCATTTAGATTCTGTTTTAGAGTAAGGGTCAAAGACATAGCATGATATAATGCTGGGGTTCTTGACATGAGGTCCTTGGTTTTGCTTAATATTTTTATAATTACATTCCAATATAATGGTTTCCTTTATAATCCTATGTTTTATTTTGAACTTTTAGAAACATTATTCTGGGAATGGCTCCATATGCTATGCCAGACTGCCAAAGAGGTCCATGACATGCACAAAAAGGTTAAGAACTCCTAGAGTTCTTGACCTGGCATCAGGAAGACCTAAGTCCAAATCTGGATTTAGTCACTTACTAGGTGCGTGACCCTGGGCAAGTCACTTAACCTTGTTTGCCTCAATTTCATCATCTGTAAAATGAGCTGGAGAAGGAAATGACAGACCACTCCAATAACTGCCAAGAAAACCCCAAGTGGGGTCCCAGAGTGTCTGAAATGATGGGAACAACTGAATAACAACAAAAGAGTAATGGATAAAAACTGACTTAAATTCAAGTTCTACCTCTGACGCATGCTAGTCATGTGACCCTGGTCAAATCACTTAATATGTCTTTGCCCCCAGATAACCCTGTTATTTGATAGAATAGCAGAGCTAATGCAGATCTACACTGGTGGAGGGAGGTTTTTCATCAGGATATCAACAGTCCATTTCTTCTCCTCATCCCATGTTCCCCAAATGATCTAAGACTAGTGGAATGTTTTTCACAGGTTAATACCTTTTGGAAGATAATAATACTTGTCCCACCTCACCTACAATACTGGCCTAAAGGGTAAATGAAAATGAAGTGCTTTATAATCATAAAGAGCTATATAAGGTGAATCATTATTATTACTTAAGCATGTGCAGTTGCATTTCAAAATTATACAGTTGTGAGGGACTGCTGAAATATGTGATTGGCACAGAACAGCTGAATCCTACTACTGGAATAAGGCTGAAGATGATGATTCGTAATAAGCACTCTTTCAGGAGAGTATAATCTAGTAGCAACGACTGTGGGTAACAGTGTCTTAACCATTTCCAACTTTGTATCTCAAAATGTTTGTTTCCTCCAAATCACGGGGGACTTTTATAAACCTCCTTGAGTTGGTATCAAGGCATCTGCTTCCCAAGCTGCCTTGTGATTAAGTTTTTTCTGTAGTTTGACGTCCATGAAAAACACAGACAAATAGAAAACATGTTTAAAAGTAGAAAATTCAGTGCATCTGGGCAGAGTCAAGTCTAGGGATGTAGGTATGTGCAACAATATAGATACAATATATACATACAAATATGATATTGGGACACAAAAAATGATGATTGTTAACATCACTTGAAATGCACATAGTTTTATTACAGAATCAAAGAAATTGAAGACACTCCGAAGGTCAGCTAATCCAACCCATACTTGAACAAGAATTCCCTCCACTACTTGCTCAACAAATGCTCATTTCATGTAGGGATTTCTATTGATGAAGCACCAGCCCCTTTCTAAGGAGATCCATTCCACTTTGGGAAGTTTTTCATCGCTTTCTCTGTAGAGTCATAGACTTGAATGTTACTGATAAGTACCAGCTTGGGGGAGGAGAATTTATCTGATATGCAATAACAGTAGTATTGTTTATAATTGTTTATAATAAAATAAAAGACCAATAGTTCAGTTAGCAAGCATTTGTTAAGCTTCTCCTGCGTCCCAGGCTTTGTGCCAAGTGTTAGAAACATAACACAAAAACCGAAAGAGTCTTTGTGCTCAAAACGTTTATGTTCTACTAGGGGGCTGTAATATGTTCATATATGACTAAAGAGGTGATAAATACACAGAATGGTGTTCCCCTTTAGATTCCTGGAAATTTTAAAACCATAAGGGACAAATTTTAGAGGCAGTATAAGGGCCCTTCCCATCTAGAATACATTTGCACCTTGTAAAGGATGAGCCCCTTTTAGATGTGAGTGGATCATTTTGAACCTTGTAAAGGATATACAATTTTAAGTAGGCTTGTTTGCCCATGTAAAGAATATGAGGCTTTGAGTGGCTCATTTGCATATCATGAGGAATAGAATGTCTAGCCACCTTTTCCTCACTCACTCATTTGCATTTCAGTCGTTTTCAGTCCTGTCAAACTTTTTGTGACCCCATTTGGGGTTTTCTTGGCTACGATACTAGAGTGGTTTGCCATTTCCTTTTTCAGCTTATTTTACAGATGGAAAAACTAAGGCAAACAGGGTTAAGTGACTGGCCCAGAGTTGCATAGCTAGTAAGTGTCTGAAGCCAGATTTGTGCTCAAGAAGATGAGTCTTCCTGATTCCAGGTTGAGTGCTTTATCTACTGTGTCACCTCACTGCCCCTCATTTGTTTAGACCCCCCCCCCCAAAAAGGACTCAGTTTAAAAAACTGGAGACCCCAAAGCTATTTGGTAATTTTGGGTAAATATCCATTACCTAGTTATGGTGTGGCTTGCAGAGGTGAAGATTTAGGAAATACACTGAATAGTCACCATAAATTAGGATGAGGTCTTCCATTAAGGGAACATAACCCTGTACTAAGAAGTGTTATTGAGAGAAAAGGATGGGGGTGTTTTTTACTTGTAATCCCTAATGCTGAGAGAGCTTGGGGCTGATAGTTGGCAGTTATCATTATCTCTTCCCATTGATCAGAAAACATTTTTTATTGACCATGTACTTAGCTGGGGAGATATAGAAGTGAAAGTCAGTACTCTCAAAAATATCTCAGTAAATAGTTAAATGTTCTGTTCTGACATTGAAGATAATTTTCTGAGTAGATGTTTTATGATTATCCAGACAATAAGGCTTTGAACTGTTTGCATGGGTAATGAAATGAAGATTTGATGAAGGCATTATCTAGATATTTAAAGCAAAAATCATGCTACTTAAGAAGAAAGAAATGTATTTTGGCTTGTATCAGTTTCACTGCCTAAATACTAAATGCAGTAAAGTCTTTTGTGCATGGAAATTCCTGGATTTAACAAAGTATGTAACCTTCCAGGGAGCTAGAGGGTTCCCCCTCCTTTTTATCCACACACCCTTCTCCCTTTCAGTATTTTAAGCTAAGAAATGCAAATGGTAATAAAACACATTGATGTAAACTGTTGTTTCCATGGGAAGAATTTACATTCCAACTAAAAAAGAAATAAGGTTTCTTGCATTCTTCCTTTTGAAGGAATATGCTGACCCTGGTTTTTGCAATGAATGGTTCCTTGCAAATTGAATGTATAATCGAATTCATTGTTCTGAAGATAAAATAAGGTATTACAGTATTGATGAGGTCACTCATTTAAAACTTAGTTTTAACAAGTAATAGTGTATATCATAGGAGACATTCATGAATTTCATAGCATTCCTACAAAAAAGTGGTACTCACAACATTGTTCTGTAGAGCTTCCAACTCCATGCACATTCACATAGTATCTCTAAATATTAATACTGATGCATGAATAATAGATACATAAAGATCCACATGTGCATTTATTTGTATTTGCATGGGTGTATCAGGAGGCCTAGACCTGTGATTTCATATTAGTGGGAACCCTTGGTATAAACTCCATCAATATATATTTGAAACTCATCTGGAATTTACAGCTTCATTTGTAGCTTACAGCGTTCAGGAGTGGCCTGGGGCACTTAGGTGACTTGCCCTTGATCACATCAAGAGCATTTGTTATAGGCAGAACGTGAACCTGAGGTTATCTCAAGTGCTAATACTTCTTTTTTAAATAGTAAAGCTGTGGGGACCTACTAATGCACCTGGGAAAGCACATTACAATGTTCAGTGGACTTACGTAGTCTTTCATGAGACTTTAGGCAAGAAGAGGTTGTGTCATTTAGAATGGGGCTCTATTCCTAACTTGGCTACCCACTTTTCTGTAGAGTCAGATGACATCATTCTCTCACTGGGCTTCAGTTTTTCCATCTGTTAAGTGAAATCATCCCTCCCAGGGGGCCTGGAGTGGGGTGAAGGGAGGAGAGTAGGCAAGAATTGGTCACAAGGGTATTATGAAGATAAAGCTCTGAAATCCCGAGGGGGAAGAAAGGGATGCCTAAAATCTGTTTCTTTTTCAGAGCATATGGGTCAGCACCTACATATTTACCATATGTTTCGCAGCTAATGTGGGGCTGCTCTTTGGTGTTGTCTGCACCATAGCTGTTGTGATTGTGCGTTTCCCAAGGTAAGGTGTTCTGTTTGTTTATTTATAATCTTTATAAATTCTGGTATATGTTCCATCTTCTGTGTTCTTCCTGCACTCTCTGTGATAGCCTAGCTTCAGGTTTTGCTAGGAGCATGTGTGTATGTGGGTGTGGGTGGGTGGGTGAGTGTATAGACATAGAGTTGTGTTTATCTCTATATATTTCTTTTTCTTGTGTTTGTCTCTGTAGATAGATAAGATAGATAGTTCAGCTTATCCTATAGTTGGGAACCAGAGTTCTATTTCATATGTAGGCAGGGATACTTCCTTTCTTCATGTACATTTTTGTGTGTGTCTATATGTCTATGTGCATATGTAAGTATATGTCTATATGTGCATGTCTGTATATGTGCATATATATGTTTTTGTAATATATATATATATATATATGTGTGTGTGTGTTATATACACAAGAAAGTACATGAAGATAGAAATGCCCTTGCTTACATGTGAAATAGAACTCTGGTTCTGAACTGTAATGTGAGGAATGTCTTATTACTTGTATCAAATGGAATATGTGAAACGATGTGAAAGTCAGGAAAATAGCAAAACATCTGTATTTTTTGGATTCTGCAGTCTTTTCAGAATGTGTAATTTTGGGACAGTATCCTCAAATGCCAGTGACACATAGATCATAGGTCAGTATTAATGGTAAATTGTGCAATTTCCTGGCAAAGTTTGCTTATCAACCAAACCCTGCATGCTTAGAAACCAGATGGAATCCAAACCCCGCAGACAATTTTGTAGAATTACAGCTCTTTAGAGCCAGTTAGGAACCTTAGATAAGAGATCATCTGCTCCAATTTCCCCGTTTTACAGAAGATAAAACAGAAATGTTGAGAGAAATCAGTGACTTTCCCTGAGCCAGCTAGAACCCAGGCCTCTTAACTACCAACCTAGTGCTTTTCTGAATCCATCATACAATTCATCATACAGTCATACAATTTGTCAAGGACTACACAGAGATAACTCTTTTTAACCGAAGCACCTGTTCCTTTGTGACCCGTTTTCCCTACCAACAGTCTGTCCTCTCATTTCCCTCTCTGACTCATTCTTTCCTCCCTGATTTATTTGCTCTCCTGAAGCTCCTTTTGCTTCCCCCCAGGGGCTATCCTTCCTCCTACGCCTCATCATGAGGCAGTGGGGTATAATGGATGCAGTGTTGGATTTCAGGTCGGGGAAACTCAAGTTCAGATTTGACCTTAGTCACTAACTATGTGACCTCAATCAAATCATTCATCTCCCTGGGATAGTTTCCTTATCTGTAAAATGAGGAGAGTGGGTTAGACTCAGTGACTTCTAAGATCCCTTCTAGTTCTATAACCCTAATGCTGTGACCTTTCTCCTCCTTCTCCTCCCCTGTCCTCCTTAGCACTCTGATCCACCTTGCTTTCCCTTGGAGTCTTCAGCTTCCGCTCTAGAATGGTGATAACATGCACAAAAGGACTGGAAAAGTAAAAAGTACAAATAATATAATACAAATTTAAGGTGATATCATTGACATTTATTATTATTATCCTATCGATTTTTCTCCAGGATCTTATTTTTCCTAATTTGACCATTTCTTAGACCCATCTCTGCTGTAAATCTTTCTTATTTTGGTTATTGTGGTGTCATGGCAATTTGGAGATTAGTAGAAACAAGCAGTAATAGTGAATGGTCCTCAGTTAAAGGTCTCTACTCCCATTCCAGTACTGTTCCTGAGAATACTAAGGCTAGTCACATTGGTTTCCTATTTCTCCTACTTATTAGCTACATAACCTTGATAAATCACTAGATATTTATGAAGCTTAGTTCCTTCATGTATAAAGTGGGCACTCATATTGCCTGATCTACCTAGCTAATAGGGTAAAATATTTTATGACTATATGAAGAACAAATTGTTATCATAAACCAATTATTGCAATATTAAATCATTATTCCTTAGTCTCTTCTTTTAGCTTGGTTGGGTTGGGCTTGGCTGTATCTAAAAAATACCAGATAATTATTGACTAAATTTCACTTCAGGGTAGGTTGGTGACACAGTAGTTAGGAAGAAAGCATCTTTCTGAGTTCAAATCTGGCTTCATGCACTTACTGGATGTGTGACCCTGGGCAAGTCACGTAACCCTATATGCCTCAGTTTCCTCATCTGTAAAATGAGCTAGAGAAGGAAATGCAAACCACTCCCATATCTTTGCCAAATGGAGTCATGAAAAGTTGAACAGAACAGAAAAACAAGTTTCACTACTTATGAGCCAATATTTTAAGCAAAGAACTGAGATGAAATCCTGCTTAGACTCAGATACATTTTGTGTCCTCAAACTCTGAGGATTTAATATCTAGTGTGGGAATAACTTTTTTTAATCTTAAAATCACAATTGCACCAAAAGGAAGATAAGCTCAGTTGGACCAATTTATGATTTAGTATTCAAATAATTTATCATTAGTGATGAAAGGCTGAGATAATTTCAGCCACCTAGAAATTTTTCATTTTCACTATCAGTAGGAGCTTTGAATGAAATAAAACATAATCAATTAATTTTAATTAGTTTCTATTTTAAAAAATCTTAAAATCCAATGGCTAAACACTATGATCTAATGTAAACATTCATAGACATATAAACAGCCAGAAAAAGTAAACAAAGATTTCTTTTTACTTTGACCTTTAAAAATTTTTCTCTTTGCCATACTTCCAGAGCCAAGACATTGAGTCTGAAAAATATGAAAGAATTGGAATACAAAGTGAAGACAGAAGTCGAGGGTGTAAGTTTGCCTTTCTAATTTTTTGTTCCACATTTGTCTTGTATTTTGCGTTACTTTTTATTGATAGTTTTATTAGGACTATAGGAGGATTATAAAAAGGTGATAAAGGAATGTTTTTCTTTTAAAAAAGTCTTTACTATTGTTATTTGTTTGAACTGGCAGCATTGTACATATGACCACCATATGTGCAGTTTGTATATAGTTTTAACACAATCAGTTGAACAAAGAAAGACTTCCTTTCATCTGGTGATCAATCCCAAGAGTCATTAAACAAGGCCATATTGGAGAAAAGAAGAGCTACTGTTCACAGGGGAACCATGAGCAGAATTAACATGAGTATTTCTTTTCATTGCCAAGTGGCCTCAAATTTTCTAACCAAATTTCTAACTCTGATCTGAAATGGAGAGGAGGGAAAATGGGTTGGGGAAAAACCAGAGAAAATTGGGAATAGGCAGGTAGCAACCTCAGAGGGTTCTTGTGTTTCCCTACTGTTTTTACTGAGTGAATGAGATAACAGTGGCAATCATGGTGGTAATGATGATGATGGTCCCTAACATTCGTATAGCATTTTAAGATCCACAAAGTACTTTACATGCACTGTCTCATTAGACCCTCACAACAACCCTGGGGGGCCAATGCTATGATTATTCTAATTTTGTAAATAAGTAAACTGAGGATCAGAGGAGTCTAGTGACTTAGACAGGGTTATATAGCTAGTAAATCTTTCAGGTGAATTGAACCTAGGACTTTTTAATCACGAAGGATTTTCATCACAATGCCATGGTATTATTTGGACCTCTCTCATGTGACTGACTTTTGATAGGTTCTGCATCTCTTACAAGAGAATAGCCCATAATTCTTCAATATTGCCCACCTGTAGACATATCTAAAAATCCATGTTTTTAATTTTTTACCTTCTTATTCATAGGCATCAGAAACCTAGCTTGATGTAGGTAAGGGTAGAAAGGTTAATTTGTGTATTTGCCATTTTTTTAAACTGATCTCATTTTGAACCTGCCCTGCAAATATTTAGTTAACTTTTTTCCTTGTTATTTTTCAAATTCTTTTGTCTCTCTATTTCTAGTTCCTATTGGAACTGGAAGAACTGGCCCCTTTTCTAAAAAACTATTCTCAGGGTTTTTCCAAATTAGCTGGAAGTGGTAAGCCTTAGGAATCTTCCTGAGAAATCCTGTACTTTTGAAAAAGGATGATTAAACTCAAGAAATCCCAATAATTTCTGAGTAATCATCACTCTACAAATATCTATTAAGCATCTATTATGCTTAATAAAGACAGGAGATAAAAAAAATGAAGGTATTCATGGCTTTAAGGATGTTAAATTACATCTGGGGAGATACCTGTGCATATATAGGTGTACGCAAAACATGCGGAAAATAAATTCAGGGTAATTTCTGGGGAGGGAGACACTAAGGAAAGAAGAGAGTTTTCATGCAGGAGATGGTGTATTTGATCTGAGCTTTGGTGGAAACTAGGGATTCTGAGAAGCAGAAATGAGGAGGAAGTGCATTCCTGGCATAGGGGACAGCCAATGCAGGTGGGAGATGGGTAAGACAAATAGAAAGCCAGTTTAGCCGGACCACAGGTCCATCAAAAAGTCTGGAAAGATCAGTCAAAGTCAAGTCATGGAAGATTAAATGTCACACAGGGGAGTTTATATTTGATCCTAGAGGCAACACAGAATCCCTGGAGGTTTTGAGTAGAGGAACAGTGTCAAAGTGTCTGTCCACTCAGTAGGAACCACTCTGAGCTCGGAGCCTTTGATGGTTGCTCAGCCTCTAACCTGCTGCTGATGCCGCCTCTCCCCACCTTTCTATACTGTTCTTTTCTTTCACTGCCTTTCCATACCATTCTTTTCTTTCTTTTCTTATCCATACCATTCTTTTCTTTCTCTGCCTTTCCATGCCATTCTTTTCTTTCTTTGTTTTTTTTTTTCTAGTGAATTCAGTACCTCATGAAATGTCTCAGATTGTCTGACTCGGAGGCTGAAGTTCTCCCTGCAGGTACAATGCTGAGAGCCAGCCCTAGCATTCTTACTGTTACCATGAAATGGGATGTTGGGTACAGGCACCATTCTCAGCTCAGAGATCACTGTCCTCAAGATGATTCCTGTGCCAAAGGCACAGGAGATGCAGTTCAGTAAGTCATTTAGTTAAGGAGTGTTCATTAAACACTTGCTATGTGTCAAGCACTGTACCAAGCTCCAGGCAGGAAGAAAACCAGGGAAGTCTGACAGAATAAAAAGGACAAACATCTATTGCTTCACACTCTACTAGGTTTCCTGTTACCAAAACATGAATTCTAAAATGTGCCCTGTCAAAACCTTGATTATTCCCAAATAAGCCAGTTCAGGCCCATATAATAATAGCTATAACACCAACAATAACAACTGGCTGTAGTCCTGGTCATTCAAGGCTCATAACAACCGTGGGAGACAGGCATCTCATCCCTCTTTTACAGTTGCAAAGTAGATGTCTTAGCAAGTCATTCAATACCATTGCTTTTTTTTTCCTCATCCCAAGGAAGTTAATATTTATCATCAGAAATAGGGATGATGCTGGTTGTGGCAAGGCTGGGAGTGGGAAACAAAGTAGACAAACCAAAAATCAAATGGACATCATTCTTTGGCTCAACTCTTTAAACATTTTCCTTCTGTCATTTTCAGTTCCTGTTTTTTTACTCTTCCATGCTCAGCTACCTACTAAATCTAGGATGAGAAGCTAACTTTAGGTATATTGTGAATGAGGAAAGATAATATAGTCACAACTGGTTTTTTGAAAAACATCAAAAAACATTACCCCAAACTTTTAAGGATCTCTGTTACAGTATCAAAGCTGGAAGGGACCTTGGAATTCATGAAATCTTACCCCTAAAGCTGAGGAAGCTAGGGCTTAGGCATCAGAATCACTAGGCTAGTTAAGGGGATGAGGTAGAATTTGAACTCAAGTCTTCCTGACTGCAAGTCTAGCTTAAATGCTCTTTACCAGAATGCATATGATGTAGGAATCCCTTCTACTGACACAGATCACAAACCTTCCTTGCCTTAGAACTGTGATTCTCAAACATTTTGGTGTCTCAAAAATTACTGAGGGAAGACACCCCTCCCCACAAAGGACTTTTGGTTATTTAGGTTAAATCTATTGACATTGATCATATTAGAAATCTGAATGCCATAGTATTATTAGGCATATGAGGCAGTTAGGTACACTGTGGATGAAGTAGTGGTCCTAGAGTAAGCGAGACCTGAGTCCAGATCTGGCTTCAGATACTGTGACCCTGAGCAAGTCATTTTTCCTCTGTTTGCCTCAGTTATCTTGATTGTAAGATGAGGGATAATAATCTCACCTGCCTTTCAGTGTTGTTGTAGGGATAAAATGAGAACATATTTATAATTGTGTTAGCACAGTGTCTGACACATTGTAGGTGCTAAACAAGTATTTATTTCCTTCCCTTATTATGAAAATATTTTTAGCCTCATGGATCCCCTAAGAAAATGTCAGAGAGACCCCAACGATAGCCAGACCACAGTTTGAAAACTGCTGCCTTAATGGATAATGTCTATATGTTTCTGAGGCTGAAGAGATTTTTCATCTGGAGTGACATAAACATCTGTTAGCAAGCACCTCCAGATCCATCTAGTTTGCTCTCAGAAAATGGACATCAAACTGAGGCACATGCTGGTAATGCCTACATTCAGTGAGGCTGAGTCTGGCATAGTTAAACTCCAGAGTTCTGAGCTGCAGTGAGCTAAGCAGATCAATTATTTGAGCTAAGCTTGGCATTAATATAGGGGAAAGCCCCCAGGAGCAGGGATGATCAGAAAAGAGTTTGTGAGGGAGAACAATAAAAATATCTGGTTATGATTCGTAAGAGAGCCAAACTCTGTTGCTTTTTCCTGTTTATAAAATACCATCTCCTACCTTTGCACCATTTTTGCAGAGATTTTTCCTTATGCCAGTATAGAGGGGACAATCATAGGAATCCCTATTCTGTTAGCCTGGAGCACCAGCCAGTGAGCTGCACTCTTGTACTTGACCTTTGCAGAGGATCATGTCCTTTGCTGGGGTGACATACAACTCTTAATTGATTCCCACGGGACAAGGAGCATGTTGAAGCTAATAGTTCACTGACAGTTGGGAAAAGGGACTCCTCTGAGTCAGAAGGAAATACTCTAGCTTGAGTAGTCTACATGAAGTTTTCTGATCCTCCAAATGGTTATTATTTCACCGACCACAAGCTCTATTATTTTGTGTCTGCTGTGTATATGCAGTTATCCCTTCCACATTGCAGGGATTAGGGGTAGGTAGTATCCCCCACAATCTAGAAAATACATCTATGTAAAATTTTTTGACCATTCCTTTGTACCAGAGAAGTCTGAATTATTACAGCATTAAAAGATAAAATATGTTGATATTGCACAATACTGTACATATATTTTATGCATTTCTGAGTTTCTAAACTTTTTATGTGTCATCTGCTGGCCTTCACTGCCACAAAATTCTCCCCAAGATTTCTTATAAAGTCACAATGTGAAAGGGTTTTCTGTATGTTTGCTGTTACTGCATATGCATAAATGTCATTTTCTCCCAGTAGATTACTGTTTTAATTTTTGCCTGGGCCTTGCCTTAATAAGTGCTTTTGAACTGAATTGAAGTAGGCCCAGTAGAAACAAACACCCTTTAAATAAAGCCTTTACAAACTTAGGAAATCTGTTTCCACCAGTTAAAACCACACTATAATGATCTTTTCTTTTCCAGAATAACTTTAAGATCTGTTCTTAAGAAAGCTAGCATCATTCTTCTCATAGGTGCAGCCTAAAGCAGCAGGTTAGCATGGTCACATAGTCTTAATAATGGGTGATTCAGAGTAATCTTGACTAGTTTAGGACTTTATGATGATTAAATGTGGCAGGTCCAGGGACTTACTCTTTTGTGGTGTGCTTGTGACTTAACTTAAGTTGAAGTTATTTTTGTAACTTAGAGCTCACTGAAGTTTAAGCTGACTCTTCTAAAGTCTGAACCAGAGATAGAGATTTGGAAGAGATCTTAGACATTTTCTAGTGCTGCTCCCTTGTTTTACTAATGAGGAAAATTAGTCCTGGAGAATTTAAGTTACTTGACCAATATCAGTGATATTGATTATTGACCAATAAGCAGTGATCTTGCTGGCTTTCTTGGGGCATAAGATCATTTTTTAAAAAATCATTCTATTTGCTTATCTGCATCTCCATGTAATTCATTGTTATATAACCTGTTTTGAGGTAGAACCTGAGTATTAAGAAGCCATTTTTTTATTTTTTAAAGCAATGAGGATTTACCATTATATCTAAATTGCCATCTCCTCATTCCCTAGATGGGGCAGCTAAGTGGCAAAGCAGATAGAGTACCAGACCTAGAGTCAGGAACATTCATCTTGGTGAGTTCAAATCTGGCCTTAGATTTGTACTAGCTGTGTAACCCTGGGCAAATTACCTCACCCAGTTTGCCTCAGTTTCCTCATCTGTCAAATGAGCTTAGAAGGAAATGGTGAACCATTCTAGTATCTTTGCCAAGAAAACCCCAGATGGGGTCATGAAGATTTGGATACAACTGAGAAACGTTTGAACGACAGCAACATGTTCTGGATGAGTGGTTGTGCTCTGCTCATTTCAGGACTAGCTCAGGAGTTCGTTTTCAATGGCATATTCCAAGTTCCTGCTCTCACAGCCCTGGGCAAAGTTGTAATGCCCTCTCTCCTCCTTAGCTACATGCCATTCTCCTAACCCCAAGAAGCCCCATTTTCTGTTTCCCAGGCGCCCTGTGCCCTCATGCTGCTCCCTGGCTGTCCGCAGCCCAGCAAAATATTGGCCTGCTTTCCCGTGTTCTACCCTCCACCTATCATGATTTCTCATTCCCTTAGTGTGAAAGCTCTCCGATAGAAGGCATGAACACTGATTTTCTGATGAAGGTAATTAAGTCAAAGGTATGAATGACTGGGAGAGTTTAATATTAAGGATTTCTTTTTAAAGGAGGGAACCCAAATAAGTGAAATAGGTGGGAAGAGTAGAGGGAAATTGTTGCTGTCCCTTTTCTATTTCCTGGCCCTTACCCCAGCTCTATACCTTAAAAACAGAATTATTCAACATGATACTCATTTTCAAAAAGAATGTTAACATACAGGCTGGATATTAAATACCTCTAATGGAGATTAATTAAAGCATTCTGACCAGCATGTCTTATGGTACATCATCTCTCAGATAGGGAACTATGAAGAAAAAACAAAAGACCCAGAAACCTTCTGTAATAACTTTGTATTTTCCTTAAAGATTAATTATCAGTATCATGCAGTCTTGTTAAAAGAAGACATCATTTCTTATCTCAAGAAATTGAAGGCAGAACTCTGAATCTTTGCCTTTTCTTCCCCTAAAGGAAAATTTACAACAGGTGAAAATTATAACCATAAACAATCCACTTGTCTTCCTGAATGCAAAGAAGTTTCATGCTGATTTAATGAATACAATCCAGAAGGATAATGCCAATAACCAGTCACCTGATGATATCAACAAGGTAGGAAATTAAAATCAAAGGTCACCTATCAGAGTGTTATAACTAACAAAATTAAAAAAAACAGATATTCAGAGAAACCTCCAATAAAAAGTAAAATGCTGTTATCTCTTGCTTTCTTTTATTCATTTCATTCATTCAACAAATTATTTATGGAGTAACTATTATGTTCAAGAAGCTGTGCAAAATACTTTGGGGGAATAGAATAGTTCCTCAAAAGTAGTGATTTTTTTCGGTCTTTGTATTTATTGCCCCAGTTCCTAGTACAATGCCTAGAATATAGTAGGTGCTCAGTAAATGCTTGTTGATTGATAAAAGGAGGGGACCTGACAGCTTTCTTTTAATATTTAAAAGAGCTGGAAGATTAGGCGTCTGTATATTCAGAATGCAGAACTAGAAACAAAAGTTTCAAAAGAGGCAAAATTAATCTTGTGTCAAGGAAAAGCCTTCTAACAATTATTTTCATCCCAAAGGGCAATAGGCTTCCTTGAAAAGCTCAGAGTCCCCCCTCAGTGGAACTTTTCAAGAAAAGGCCAGATGGTCATATCCTCTGTTTGTGTGTGGGGATGGGGAGGGTGGGAGGGGGTGAAATGGGGAGAAGAGAGAGAGAGAGAGAGAGAGAGAGAGAAAGAGAGAGAGAGAGAGAGAGAGAGAGAGAGAGAGAGAGAGAGAGAGAGAGAGAGAGATAATATGGATTGTAGATCAGAGTACTATGAGAGCTTAAAAACCATCTTGTCTAATCCCATCATTTGAGAGGAAACTAAAGTATGTCATAGTGGAGATTCCTCTTTGGGTATTGTTTATACTAGATAGCTGCTGAAGTCCCATCTACTCTTATGGTTTCATGAGTTTGTCATTCTATGAAAGATCAATAAATCATTCCTGTGTTGAAGTAGTTTACAATCTAATAGGTAGCAGAAGACATACAGATATCCTCTCCCTCTCCCCACAAAAAACTAGAAGGCAAGGAAAAATGTGGTAAGAGAAGTATATGACTTTGATTATTATGATACAGACAAATTTAACTTCCCCTTATCAAGGCACAAATAATGTAATTGAAGTAATGAATGAAGTATCCATAAAGCTGAATGTTCATTATAGTTTGAATGAATCATCTTCCTTTGTACCTACAATAATTGAATCTTTAAGACCTAGCTCATATCCCATTTTAACAGTGAAACCTTCCTTGAACAAATTGGCCTATAGTGGTTTCTCCTTCTGAGTATTTAGAATACCATTCATATGGGCAGTGAGCATATAGTACTTTTTACTGTTAATTTATTTTACTATGTTTGTATTTTATCTCCCAGTTAGATTCCATACTCCAAGAGGGCTATGCCTGTGTCTTGATAATTGCCCACAACTGTTCTTTCATATCTATGCACTCCAAAATCCCTTTCTTTTCTATTTGTTTTATATCATTCCATCTTTTCCCATTCCTTGTGACCTCTGACCATGGTTGTGCTGGGAAATATTAAACAATCAGCTTTCCAAAAAACAAAAACACTTTTCAGTTTGATCTTCTTTATTAACATATGCTCAATCACTTTCTTAAGTCTGGATTATCAACAAAACAATAAAACTGAATCCCAATTTGTAGTGCTTGCTGATTTCCAAAGTGTAAATACACTAAAAATTTAACTTTTGTCTCTCCCAAGCCAGTAAGATCTGACTCCACCACATCTGTACCCCTAACCCTTTTATTTGGCCCCCGCCTCAATTCCTGTACCCTCTGCCCCTCATTTCTTTCCTTGGCCTTTATGACTGGACTTGTGAATCAGTTCAGTTCTAGGCTATTTACTTCTGTCAGATCCCTTGCACCTTGTCTTGTTGACAGTCATGCATTGTCAAACTCTGATTTTGTATTAATCCCATGATCAACTTGCTTTCTTCATGCCCATATAATTTTCAATGAAGCTAGAGAAAATCACAAAATTGTACTGATTGAGTCCTTTACAGATCTAATCAGGTGGACCCTTATTGCAGCAAGGCAACTTAATTGACTTGTTATCCCACTCACCAAAGTAGGCATTCCAAATTTTTTTACTCCTCCTCAAAACTCCCATGGTGCTCTATCACCTGACTTTTTTAGCTGAAGACCTAATAAATATTTCACCAGAACAATTCAGGCTGTTTTCCTAGTGCCCCCTCTTTTCTCTCCTTCCTCCTCATCTCCATCACTCAAAAGTCTTCCTCTTGCCTTTTCTGTTACCCTTCTCTCTCATGAAGAAGTGGCCCCTTCTCCTTCCTGAGGCAAACCCCTTTGTTTACACTGTTGATCTCATCTCCTTCTATTTCCAGCATATTGTCACACTATTCCCATCATTTCCTTAATCTTCAATCTCTCCCTACCTCTTGACTCCTTACCTGCTGCCTGTGAGCGGATCACTGTCCTCAAGCTATTTTATTTAATGCAGAACAAAAACCCAACTTGATCCCACCAAACACACTAGTTATTGTTCAATATCAAACTTCTTGGCTAAACTTGATGACATCATCTACACTAGTGCTTCCAGTCCCTTTCCTCTCACTCATTTCTGAATTACTTGCAGTCTGTTTTTTTTTTTAATCTCATTGTTTAACTGAAGTTTCTTCCTCTGAAGTTATCAATGATCTCTTAATTGTTAAATCCAGTGGTCTTTTCTCAATCCCTTTCCCTTCTGAGCAATATGAAGACATTGTCAGTCACCCTCTCCTCTTCTTTAGATTTCCGTGCATTCTCTTTCCTGCTTCTCTTCCTACCTGTTTGATGATTTCTCCTCAGTAATGGTAAATGGTCAAGGCCTTACAGTCCCTGGAACAAGAAGCCTAAGATAATGTTCCTTCCACTCTGGGGACAATCAAATTTTAAAAAAAGGAAAAAGGGTAAAAAAGGTGAGCAAAAAACAACATAAAAGAATCTTACCACAGACAATTACTGTGGTGACAGGGAAGATTGAGAAACAAACTCAGAAGAGGACAACAATGACAAAACATCTATGGGAAGAACCCCAAAGAAAAATGGGAAGTCTCAAGCCCAGAAAGAACTCCTGGAAGAGCTCAAAAGGAGCTTAAAAATCATGTAAGAGAGATAGAAGAAAAAGTGGGAAAAGAAGTGAGAGTGATGCAAGAGAATTATGAAAAAAGAGTCAGCAGTTTGGAAAAAGAAAAGAATTGCTTAAAAAGTACAGTTGGTCAAATGGAAGAAGAAGTACAAAAACCCACGGAAGAGAAGAACTCCTTAAGAAATGATAAAGTTGGGCAAGTGGAATATAATTATTCTGTGAGGCATCAGGAATCAATAAAACAAGGGGAAACAAGGAGTGAAAAGTGAAAAAAACCTCATTGGAAAAACAACTGACTCGGAAAGCAACTCCAGAAGAGACGATGTCAGAATCATCGGACTCCCTGAAAGCCATAATCAAAAGGAGGACCTGCACTGCATCTTTCAAGAAATTATCGAGGAAAACTGCCCTAATATCCTAGAACCAGAGGGCAGAATAGGCATTGAGAGAATCTAGTGATTGTGTCAAGAAAGATATCCCAAAATAAAAACTTCTAGGAACGTTATAGCCAAATTTCAGAGCTATCAGGTCAAGGAAAAAGTACCATAAGTGACCAGAAAGAAACAATTGAAATTTCAGGGAGCCACAATCAGGAGTACACAGGACTTAGCAGTTACAGTATTAAAAAAAATCAGAGGTCATGAAGCATGATATTCCAGAAGGCAAAGGAGCTAGGACTACAATCCAGAATCACCTACCTAGCAAAATTAAGTATACTACTTCAAGGGAAAAATGGGTTATTCTTTGAAATCGAATAATATCAAACTTTAATAAAAAGACCAGAACTGAACAAAAAGTTTGATCTCCAACATCAAGACCCAAGAGAAAGCTAAAAAGTAAAAAAGGAAAATGAAAACATAAGGGATTCAGTGGAGCTGAACTGTTTACATCCCTTCCTGGGAAGATGATAACTTATCATTCTTAAAAGTTGTACCACTAATAGTACATCTAGAGGGAATATACCTAGACAGAGTGAAAGGGTATAACGTGAATTTGTGGGAATGACATAAAAAATAATTAAGGGAAGAGAAAGAGGAGTACACAGAGTACAGAAGGAAGGGAGAGTAGAATGGGGTAAATTATTTCACATGAAGAGGCAAGAAAAACCTATTACAGGGGAGGGAAAGATGGGAGGGTGGAGAATCGGAGTCACTTGACCCTTACTCTTATCAGTATTGGCTCAAAGAGGGAATAATATAAACAATCAGTTGTGGCATGTAGAAATCTGTCTTACCTGATAGGAAAGTAGGAGGGGAGGAGATTATGTAAAGGTAGGGGAGGATGGGGGGCTGACAGAAGAGAGGGCAGATCAGTGGAAGGTGGTAGACAGAAACAAAACGTTGTTGAGGAGAGAAAAGGTGAAAGGAGAGGACAAACAGAAGGAAAAGTAGGATGGAGGGAAATATACAGTTAGTAATCATAACTGTGAATATGAATGGAATCAACTCTCTCATAAGACAGAAGCAGATCAAGAACCAGAATCCTACAGTATATTGTTTATAAGAAATACCCTTAAAGTGCAATTCGAGGTCGACACTCATGGGGAGGGATAGGATCAAAAGAGAATAGAAGTAATGGGGGACAGGATAGGATGGAGGGAAATATAGTTAGTCCTATACAACACAACTATTATGGAAGTCATTTGCAAAACTACACAGATTTGGCCTATATTGAATTGCTTGCCTTCCAAAGGGAAGGGGTGGAGAGGGAGGGAGGTAAAGAAGTTGGAACTCAAAGTGTTAGGATTAACTGTCGAGTAATGTTCTTGCCACTAGGAAATAAGAAATACAGGTAAAGGGGTATAGAAAGCTATCTGGCCCTACAGGACAAAAGAGAAGATGGAGACAAGGGCAGAGAGGGATGATAGAAGAGAGAGCAGATTGGTCATAGGGGCAATTAGAATGCTTGGTGTTTGGGGGGGGGAGGGGATAGAGGGGGAGAGGATTTGTAACCCAAGGTTGTGTGAAAATGAATGTTAAAAGTTAAATAAATAAATTTAATTATAAAAAAAATGATAATAATAGCACCTACCTCCCAGAGTGATGGTGAGGATCAAAAGGGATATTTGTAAAGGTCCCAGCCCTTTGCAGGCATTTAATAAATACTTATTCTCTCCCTCAAAAAAAAAAAAAAAGAAAGAAAGAAATACCCTTAAAGCAGAGACACACACAGAGTAAAACTAAGGGGTGGGAACAGAATCTGTTATACTGCAGCTAAAGTAAAAAAAAAAAAAAAAGCAGGGGAAGAAATCCTGATCTCATACCAAGCAAAAGCAAAAAAAAAAAATATAAAAAAAATAAAAAGATATAAAAGATGTAAGGAAAGAAACTAGATTTTGCCAAAAGGTACTATAGACAATGGTGTATTATCAATATTAAACATATATGCACCAAGTAGTATAGCATCCAGATTCTTAAAGGAGAAGTTAAGTGAGTTACAGAAAGAAATAGATAGCACAAGACCCAGTAGTAAATGACTACAGTAACCTAGTGTCTGAAAAACCCAAAGATCCCAGCATTTGGGATAAGAACTGACTGTTTCACAAAGGAAAAACTTGTGATCAAATAAGAGAAAGCATGATGAATGCAAAATAGACAGTTGTGATTATGTTAAAAGCTTTTGCATGAACAAAATCAATGTAACAAAGATTAGAAGGAAATCAGAAAGCTGGAAAGCAATATTTACAGCAAGTAGCTTTGATAAAAGTCTCGTTTCTTGAACTGAGTCAAATTTGTAAGAATGCAAGCTATTCCCCAATTGATAAGTGATCAAAGGATATGAGCAGGCAGTTTTCAGATGAAGAAATCAAAACTGTCTATAGAGATATGAAGTTCTCTAAAACATTTTTGATTAGAGAAATGCTTAAAACAACTCGGAAGTACCACCTCATACCTATCAGATTTGGCTAATACGACAAAAAAGGAAAATGATAAATGGTGGAGAGGATGTGGGAAAATTGGGACACTAATGCACTGTTAGTGGAGTTGTGAACTGATCCAAATATTCTGGAGAGGAATTTGGAACAGTGCCTAAAGGGTCATACTCGTTGATCTAGCTATACCACTACCAGGTCTATATCCCAAAGAGAGAACAAAAAAAGGGACCTATATGTGCAAAAAAATTTATAGCAGCCCTTTTTATGGTGGCAAAATATAGGAAATTGAGGTGTTGTCCTGATAGAATGACTAACCAAGCTGTGGTATATGAATGTAATGGAATACTATTGTGCAATAAGAAATGATGAACAGGAAATTTCAGAAAAAACCTGGAAAGACTTGTATGAACTGATATAAAGTGAGATGAGCAGAACCAGGTAAACACTGTGCTCAGTATCAGCAACATTGTGTGTTGATCAACTATGAATGACTCAGCTCTTCTCAGCAACACAGCGCTCCAAGAAAAATACAAAGAATTCACAAAGGAAAAGGCTATCTACATGCAAATAAAGAACTGATGGACTCTGAATGCAGATTGAAGCATACTTTTTTCACATTCATTTTTCTGTTTATTTTTCCTTTTGACTATTTCTTTCACAACTGTGACTAATATGGAAATATGTTTTACATGATAGTACATGTATAACCTATATCAAATTGCCAACCATTTTAAGAAGAGAAGAAGGGAGGGAGAAGAATTTGGAACTCAAAATCTTGTAAAAGTGAATGCTCAAAATTGTTTTGATATGTAATTGGGGAACAAATAAAATACTATTTCAAAAAAAGAAAAAAAATTCCAAAATGGGGTCCTGAAAAGTCGGACATGCCTAAAAAATGACTGAACAATAAATATGTATATATGCACATATGTGTGTATACATGTGTATGTATGTATTCATGTATATGTGTACGTATGTGTATATATTATATATACATCCAGCCCAGTTTCCTGAACTCCAATCCAGTATCATTAACTACTTCTTGGACATCTCAAGTTGGATGTCTGGTAGGCATGCCAGTATGGCATTCAGTATATCACATTCAGTATGCCTAAACAGAATCCATTATTTTTCTCTCCAAACTTTCTCCTTTCCCCAGTTTCCAATTACAGTTGAAGACCCTCTTCAGCTACTCCAAGTACACAACCTTTGTATCATCCTTGACTCCTCACTGTCACTCACTCCATTTACACAATCCAATGACAAATCTTTTTGTTTCTACCTTCCCAGTACCTCTTGTATGTTCCACTTCTCACACATCCACAAGCACAGTACAATCCCTCATCACCTCTCATCTCACCTGTATTGCAATAGCCTTCTAATTGGTCTCCCCTGCCTCAACTCTTTCTTCCCTCCAAACTATCTTTCATTTAGCTGCCAAAATGATTTTCCTAAAGTATAGGTCTGACCGATTTACACTTTTACTCAGTGATGCCAGAGGCTTTATTTCCAGTATCAAATATATAAAATCCTGTTTGGCATTTAAAGCCCTTTATAAGTTTGTGTATTTCCTATATTTTCAGTCTTCTGATTATAGTTTCTGTTCTTCTCTAAGCATGATCCAGCTCCATTGATTTACTTACTGTTTCTCACACAAAGGCTATCTGTCCCCCATACTTGGAATACTTACCGTCCTCACCTCCAGTTTCCAGCTTCTCTAGACTCCTTCAGAACTCAACTCAAGCATTGTCTTCTGAAGGAGGCCTTTCCACACCCATCATAGTGCCTTCCCTGGAAGACTACTTTTAGTTATAGCTTGTGTGTACATAATTGTTTGTATGTTGTCTTTCCCATGGCAATATGAGGTCTTGAGAATAGGGATCATGTTTTTGCCTTTCTTTATAATCCCAGGACTTAGAACAATGCCTGGCACATAGTAAGCCCTTAATAAATGCTAGTCACTGATTTTGTATTTCCCTCAGTGCCTTCCACAATCCCTTGTACACAGTAAGTACTCAGCGTTTGCAGTTGAGTGTTAGACTTTTTCTCAAATTCTTTTTCTGTGATGAATGTTGTCCTGAGTTTAGGGAAAATTGGAATTTTTTTGTGTTAACATAAATGAGTTGAAACAGCATTTTGTGCCTTTCCAACTTTAACCAAGTTAAAGTTGATACCTTAGTGATTTAAGATGTTATCCAGCTCTTGTTTCTTTAAAAAACAAAAACAACTCTTTCTGATCATTCAGGGTATTTTTAGAGTTATGAAGAGTAGGAGTATGAAGGAAGATTGGAGGGGGATAGTTATGAAAACTTCACTTAAAGGCTGAGTACTGTTTAAAAGTCTTATCTTATCTGTAAAATGAGGGCTTTGGACTGGATTCTTTCTATGGTTCATTCTTTCTCTAACATTCTAAAATTTGCTTTTGAAAAGTGAGTAGAATACAATGTAGCAGGACTCTGGAGATAATATCTACTGTCAGGCAAAAGTTTCTACTGTTGCCCCCAGGTAAACTAACTGTCATGTTATAATGACAGAATCCTGACCCCAGATTCTCCACAAGAGAGAAACAATACCTTGGCATATTTTCATGAAGTTCCACAGATGAACATTAAGCTGTTGTCCTAATATTAACTAAGTATTCATCCTGTTGAAATTGCCATCAGGTAAATTATAGTGCAGTGATTGGCAGTGGTTCTTAAATGGTTTTTTTGTGTCATGAATCCTTTGACAGTCTGATGAAGACCATTGACCCCTCTCCAAATAATGTTTATGCCTATATTCATAAGAGAAGGAAATACTAAATTTACTAGTTTAGAGGTTAGTGAATTTTTTTTCCATCCAAGTTCATAGACTCCCAGAAATCTAGTCACAGACCCTCTTCAGGATCTATGCACCCCAGATTAAGATTCCCTGGTGTAATGAACTGACAATGTAGCTGTGACTTGGAATATAAATCCCTCCCCTGTCTTCTTGTTATCCAAAGTCTGCTATAATAGAACAACAGAAAGTGGTAGCAGGCTTCCTGAACTTAGAATCACAAAACCTGAGTTTGACTTTCATCTCTGTCCTTATTATTTAATTAACTTAAACTGTTTCCTTATCTAGATGGTGCAGTGGGATAGAGCACTGGACTTGGCATCAGGAAGACTCTTCTTCCTAAATTGAAATCAGGCCTCAGACACTATCTGTGTATCCCTCAGTTTTCTTATCTGTAAAATAAGCTAGAGGAGGAAATGGCAAACCACTCCAGTATCTTTGCCAAGAAAACCCCCCAAATGGTGTTACAAAGTTGGACATGACTGAAGCTACTGAACAAAAACAAATAGCATCCTCATCTGTAAAATGAGATGGTCTCTGGCTGTGTCACCCTAGAGTCCTTGCAAGTCTCAGTAGAATGTAAGATCCTTGGAGGCAGAGAGAGTTTTGTTTGTTTATTCGTTTGTTTGGTAGATAGCTATTGCTAGGACAAGACCTTGTATATAGTAAGCCCTTAGCAAATGCTTTTCACGTTGAGGAAAATTTGATTTGATTTTTAACTTGAAAAGAGGAGGATGGTATTGATTGAGAGACAATAACTAGTTCTTGAAGTAAACTTTCTCTTACACGTTGTTTTCTTTTCAGCATGAACAAAACATGCTGCTCAATTTGACATCCAATGGTACCTGCAACGGTAAGTTAGTCATTGATACTGTGAATGAAACAATCTAATCTGAATAAAGAGGGAGTCAAGGTGGGGAAGGGGGGTGGAGGATGTCACTTTTTAATCTTTGTTTTCATTTTCTGACTGTTTTGTCCATGAAGTGTACCTAAATATTTTTCCATCAGACATAACAATAGAAATGTAAATTTCTGTTCAGTCTCAGAATAAGACTTTTTCATGTTCTGAAATATCTTTTTTTTTTAATTTATGGAACAAGCATTTACATCACATTGTACAATAGAAAGATGATTGCACATGAAACTGCACATCTACTATGCACAACTTGCTATTCCTTTCAAATATACAACAAAATCATCATGTAAATTTATTTTTTTCCTTTTTTTTCTTCCCTACATCCCATGGCTCCCATTAGACACAAGTAGGTATATATATATGTAAATTGTTCTATACCTGCTGTTTATCAGTTTTTACTCTGGATGCAGCTAGCACCTTCAATATGTCCTTTATAGTTAATTTGAGTATTTATAATAGTCAAAATAACATATTTGTTCAGAGTACTTAAAACAATCTTGCTGTTACTGTATACAGTGTTCCCTTAGTTCTGCTCATTTTGTTCTTTGTTATTTTGTGCACGTCTTTCCATGTTTTCCTAAAATCATTGAGCTTATGATTTCTTACTGTACAGAAGTATTCCATCTCAATCCTATACCATAACTTGTTCAGCCATTCCCCAATTGATGGGCATCCCTGCGATTTCTAGTTCTTTGCTACCACAAAGAGGGCTGCTATAAACATTTTAGGACATATAAGTTCTTTTCCTTTCTCCCTAGTCAATTTTGGAAATAGACCAAGTAATGATATTACTGGATCAAAGGGTAGTTTTAACTCTTTGGATATAATTCCAGATTGCTCTCCAAAATGATTGGATCAGTTCATAATTCCACCAACGATGAATTAGTGTCTCAGTTTTTCCACACACCCCTCTTCAACATTTGTCACTTTACCCTAATGTCATTTTAGCCAATAAGGTAGGTATGAAATGATATCTCAAGGTTGTTTTAGTTTGTATTTCTTTAATCAATAATAACTTAGAGCATTTTTTCATATGACTGTAAATCATTTTGATTTCTTCATTAGAAAACTGCTTGTTTGTGTCCTTTGACCACTTATCAATTGGGGAATGATTGGTACTCTTACAGATTTGACAAAGATCTTTATGTATTTTAGATGAGATCTATTTGATAAGCTGTCTACAACATTTTCCTCCAATTTTCTGCTTTCCTTCTAATCTTGGCCACATTTGTTTTATTTGTACAAAACTTTTTTTAATTTAATGTAATCAAAATTATCCATTTTACAACTAACTTTGCTCTCTATCTCTTGTTTATTCATAAATTGTTTGCCTACCCACAAGTCTGATAAATATAACCCATGGTCCTCTAGTTTTCTCTTAAAATTTCTCTTTATATTTAGGTCATGTATCCATTTTGACCTTATCTTGATAAATAGTGTAATATCTTTAATATCGTCAGATACTGTGGTTACATTCAGAAATTCAGGGGCAAAGCAAAACATTTATCAGTATAATTAAGTCTAACATTTCACATTCATAATAAATTTAAAGCAAGAGTAGCTTTAAAAGAAAAAATTGAACAGCTTTTTCAGGCCATCCTGGTTGCATAGTAGCTAGAACTTTGGACTTAGAATCAGAAAGACCCTGAGTTTGAATCTTGTCTCAGACACTTAGTAGCTGTGTGATCTTGGATACATTTTAACCTCAGTCAGCCTGCTTCCTCATTTGTAAAACTGATTTAATACAAAGCATTATTGTGAAGATCAGATGTGGTAACGTGAAAAGTGCTTTGCAAACCTTAAAATGCTATGTGAATACTAGTTGTTGTTGCTATTTGGGCAGGACCTAGAGACAGGAGTTCAAATCTGGCCTCAGACACTTATTAGCATGTGAGTCTGGGAACTGTTTGCCTCAGTTACTCATCTGTAAAATGAGCTGGAGAAGGAAATGGCAAACCATGCCAGCATCTTTGCCAAGAAAACCCCAAATGGGGTCATGAAGAATCAGGCACAACTGAACAACAACAATTATTATTATTACTCTCAGTAAACATTTATTAAGCACCTACTATATGCCAGCACCACGCTAATAGGGATAAAAAGAGGCAAAAAACAAACAAAAAAATAATGATTGCTGATCTCAGTCAGCTCACAGTCTAATGGGAAAGTTAACATGCAAACAGCTCTTGTGTCAATTAAAAAGGTTCCAGAGACAATTTCTGATAATTTAATTATTATATTAATATAGCTAGCATGTTATTAGTAAAAGGGTGGTCATTTGGTCACCTCTCTTAGATCAAAGACCATCATGGTGGTGGGCTTAGGGCTTAGATGTGTTTTTGGAAGGTGAATGGCAATCAGCTCTGGTCAACACAGTGTGGGCTACATTAAAATGAGGAGCTAAGAGTGGAGTGACATCATGGCAGCCTTGGACAGAGAATCCTATCTCTCTAAGACCATTCCCAGACCATCTCCAGCTTTGGACAATCTAATCAAAGAATTTATCCCCACCCAAACTTGAGTAGAACACAGTGGGCTTCCCCACCTTTGATTAAATTCCTTGTAAGGTTGGGTGGTCTCTGACCAAGATTGAGGAGAATTAATTCACTCTCATTATCAGAAATGTTCTTCCAGAGACTGAACTTTTTGCTTTTTAAAATCAGGACTTTAGAAGAAGGGGAGAACTCTGGATCTCCCCAAATTATTTGATTTTAATAATCATTACTCTCACTAGATACAAAGGAGATATATACACACCCTTCCACATCACAACTTTCCACATCACAACTTTCCTCATTACAGTTTTGATATATTGGTGTTTGGCATAGGAAATTAAATAGGAATTTGGGGGAGTTTTATGGAAGGTGCAGACAATACACAAAGGCCAGCAGAAGACATGGGAAAAGTTTAGAAAAGTCAGAGATGCATAAAATATATGTGTAGTATTATATAATATTAACCCAAATTTTTACAATTAGGTATTGTAAACACCCTATAAAAGAAAAAGAAATAAACCATTCTTTTTCTCTGGTACAAAGGGAAGACCCAAAAGTTTTACATGGATTTTCCAGATCTTGGGGACACTGCACCACACCTCTAACCCTCATGATGTGGAAAGGATAATTGTATGTGTGTATATGTGTGTGTGTGTATATATGTACATACACATACACACACACGTATGGATTAGAAATAATAGTATTCTTTTGAAAGATAAATGTGATGCCAAAGCTTTCATTGTTCAGATGGATAAAATAAGGATTGCTAGAAAGAAAGGAGAGGGAAGTGAAGTGGGACTGAGATATTTTTCATCCTTACATGTGATTTCACAGGTGTAGATGAGGAACCTCTCCGTTTTTCTATGCACATCACAACTATTCTGCAAAATAGAATTTTAGAGTTACCTGTTTCACTGAGAGCATAGCATCATGTGGCTGATATGTATTAGAGGTATTACTTTAAACTGGACTGAGAAAAATGCTCATGGTAATGGTGTGTGAGCAAATAGAGACAACCGTTTTCTTTTGTGGGGAGGTTCAATAATGATCTTTTCTTTTGACCTTCATTGAAATGACTACTAAAGACAATGAATCCTTGTATAGTTATGGCTTTTTATCTTCAACTGCATTTAGGCATTTATTTGGCCCCAAATATTTTTTCCCAGCCCCTAAATGTTTCTTTTTTATATAAAGTTGATAAGGAGTGGTCCGTTGACAACCACTGGGGTAGTTTTTGTCTGTATTATTTTGTTCCAAAATAACTTATTGTCAGACCCATTGATGTACCATATGAAGGCTTTTCGTAGATATTTGTGGAAAATATCCTGAGTGAAAGGCTTTAATGAACTACTTTGTAGGGGAGGAGATGGTTCCCTCATCATGAAATTAGTGTTTCTAGTCATAGATGCTGGTTAATTATTTGTCAAAATTTAGGTTTGTTGATGTGTAGTCTGGAATTAGCATTTATCCTGCACTGAGAGATGCTTCAATGATCAAGTTTAGCAACTTCATTTGAATATTTTCCAAGCTTGCTGTCATTCTGATTAGAAAAGATTTGTATTATTATCTCAATATTTCTCTTACTTTTATCCTGCATTATGTGAATATAATTGCTTTAGTTACTTTATTTAGTAACTTAGAGTAAAAGTATGGCCATAAAGATAGATAAATATAATAAGAGAATTGAGAGGAAAGGAGTACAAAATGGAAGCTTTCCCCTTTTCTGGAAAGCATTCAGGAAAACTCATTAAATGATTTGAATGACTTTGTTGTTTAAGGATGCTGCAATAGTTTTGATTCCCTTTGCATCTTCCCTGCCACCCCAATATCATCCTGTGCCAAAAACATTCATCATCTTTGTGTGTGCCTCTTCCCCTCCCAAAAAGAAAAGAAAAAACGATACCTTTATAAAGCTTTATCTCCAAGAATGAAATAATCAGTCAGTCTTGCTCATCTGTGTTCTAGGCTGTTAAGTCAGCTTGATACTGAAACTGGGCAGTAAAAGGCATATTAGTGACTTGCCCATAACATGAACAGTAAAGGCCCTGATCTCATTTGCTGGGGTCCTACTATTTTTATTTTCACTGGACCAGTAAGTTATCAGGATTCTGCAGCTGCCACTTTTCCTTCTCTTTGCTTTTACTGTCAGTTGTGCCCACTGAGCTCTTCTAAAATGTTCCCATCTCAATTGCTAGCTTCTCATGCAACATTCTGGATGTTGATGATCCCTGTTGAACACTTGTACAGAGTTATTGAGGAGGGTATAGTACCAAAAATAACATTATTCCTACAAAAGTTACCTCTTACAAAAATAAAATTTGTAGGTTATAATAGTTATAGGGAGAAGTAGGAAAAAATCTGTTTCTTGAAGGATTTATAATGATAATAATATCATTTATATATCATTTTAAGGTTTGCAAAGAACTTTGTATGCATGATCTTCTTTGATGCTTACAGTAACTCCATGAAACTGATACTTTTTTAATCACTATTTTACAGAAGAGGAAACTGAGACTGAGAGAGGGTTAAATGATTTGCCTTGGGTCACACAGATACTAGGGCTTAGAGATAGGATTTATAGACATTTCCTTCTGACCCTAAATCCAACTCTCTTCTAGTGTCTGGAGTAGCTACATAATAGATTTCAAGAGGTATAAGCTCTGTTCATTGTGACTTTATCTAAGTTAATTAATAATTGTCTGGTATTCTTTATTCTTTGCCTATATAAAACCATTGGTAACTTAAAACACAATTAAATCTTTTTTTGGAATAAAAATTGAGGCATATAGACTGAAGAATAATCCAGTACCAAGGCTTTAAAGCTATAAAATTGAGAAATAGTAATGCTACTTATTTTCTTTATTTTTAAGTTTTTAAATTTATTTTATATTTAAATACAAAATAAGAAAAAAACAAACCATTAGCAGATATATAGGAGAACATGAGAGGATTCAGTGTAAATCAATAAATTTTCATTTCAAGAAAACTGTATAATAAATACTATACATTGTTTTCAAAACTGCCCAGCTTTTCTTTGCTTCCTTGTAGATTTTCTTTTATCTTTTGCTGTGCACTTTTTACTTTATTTTTTCCCTTCCTCTCAGACTACAATTAAGCATGTATACAAACATACACAAACATATATACATACACATATATACACATTTACACACACATATATATACATACATATACATAGATATTCATACACATATACACTCAAATGCATATATGTAAAGTAATACTACCTTTTTATTAATTTGGGGCAGGGAGAGCAAAATAAATTTCCCAAATGTAAAAATAAAGTCCTGCACAAACACATTCCTTTAGACCAGCAGTTCTCAAACATTTTGGTCCTAGGATCCCCTTACACTCTTAAAAATTATTGACAGTCCCCCACCCCTCAGGAGTGTTTGTTTATGTGAATTATATTTATCAATATTTACCATATTAGAAATTAAAATGTCAGTATTATTGTGAAAATTGTTTTGGCCTCAAGGATCCCCAGAAAGGGTCTCAGGGAGCCCTAGGGTTCCCCAGACCACACTTTGACAACTGCAAACAGTGTCTTAATATTTACCTGGTAACTAAATACAAAAATGGCATGTCCATAACTCTGTTCTCTTTGTTTTCTGTGCTTCTTCCACTTTTGGAAATGGAAACTCATGGGTGACTTCATTTTATGTGATGCTTACTCATTTCTTTTCTTGAAGAAACCATTTATGTGAACTTCAGATGACTTCTTCCAGTTCTTTTAATATTTTATGAAAACCAAGGCAGCTCCGGGGTGTCCCTTATGTCTTTCAGTCTCACTAATTAATGACTCACCTCTTTTTGGGGTCATACCTGTCTTGAAGTACATTCTCTGTGTGCTACCGCCTCCCAGGCACAAATCATTGCTGCCAATATCCCATGGATCATATACTCATTCACTTTATCTCAGAATTCTTTCTATATTTAGAGCTGGAAGGGAATTTAGAAGCCATTTAGTCAAATCCTCTCATTTTACAGAGGAAGAATCTGAACCCCAGAGTGGAGAAGTCACTTGGTCATATCATGTGACCATTATCAATTAAGCATTTATTAAATGGTTACTGCATACTGGACTATGATTATTTTTAAGAATTCTTGCCACCAAGGAGTTTTCATTCTATGACACAGAGTCATATGAGAGTAGATACAAAAGAGATAAGCAGCAAATACGTTGTCATTTTGGGGTGTGGAAGCACTGTCAGGTGAGGGATCAGGAGTGGTGTCATAAGATGCTTGGGCTGAGCTCTGAAGGAAGTCAGGGATTCCATGAGCTTGAAGGGAGGAGAGAATATATCGTAGGCATGGGGGGACAGCCAGTATAATAGCACAGAGATGAGAATTGTAATGCTGTGTTGTGTGGAACAATGAGGGGGTCAGTTCATCTGGACCTTGGAATGTGTAAGAGGAAGCAATGGGTCCCAAGCTTTTATTTAGCTTGTGCAGTTTCTCTCCAGCGTGAGCTCTTATAATTCCTGATCCCCTTAACTGAGAGTACTTCCTTCTCTTCAGATTTTTATGTATAGACTTCATCTGTTTACAGATTGTGTCTTCCTATTAGAATGTAAGCACAGGATAAAATGACAAGATTTAGCAACTGATTGGACATGTGGAATGAGGGAGAGTGAGGAGTCTAGAATGACACTAACAACAGTGACTGTAAGGATAGTGTTTCCCCAGAAAGAAATAGTGAAGTTCAGGGGAAGCATAGTTTTTTAGGGAAATATAATGAGTTCTGACTTGAAAATGTTGAGTTTGATCTCTAGTTGGCAATGAAAATATAGTCAATTGGTGACATGTGACTGGGACTGATTACACAGCTCTGGGAGTCATCTGCATAGAGAATAATCATAGAGATAAGGGTAATTGAATCCATGAGAGCTGATGAAGTTACCAAATGAGAAAACACAGAGAGAAACAAAAAGAGGGCTTAGCGCAGAAGGAACAATAACAGTTAGGTGGATGAATTGAATAATATCCTGGATTAATGAATTTCAAGGAAAACCACGTTGAAAGACTCAAAAGTTCTGATCAGTGCAGTGACCGATCATGATTTCAGAAGACTGATGATGAAACATATTTTCCACCTCCTGGGGGAGGGGTAGTAGATTAGAAGTGCAGACAGAAACATGTACAGACATAGTCAATGTGTTGATTTGCTTTCCTTGACCATATATATATTGGTTACAAGGGAGAGCTTCTATTGATGTGGTGAAGAGGAGGTTGGTGGGTGACGAGAGTGATTCAAAAAAGGAACATAAAAGAGAATCAGTGAAGCATTTAAAATACATAGAAGAGAGCAGAAGGAAGGTCAGAAGGAGACAGAAAAGCAGAGCACTTTTGTACTATCTGTATATTTACATATATGTATATACATACATATACATATATATACATACTATATACACTTCAAAGCAACCAAACCACACATAACTAGTTCACAGTTTCATACACAACACTTTTTTTTCATATTTGTTAAATCCATAATAAAAAAGAAAATTAAAACAAACAGATCCAGCAAAGGAGAGATTGAGAAGGAACAATCTTACAGGTAGGAAAAGAACTAGAGAAAGCTATGTCACCTGAAACCCAGAGTCAGGAGAAGAAAGTATACAGAGAGGCTGATAACCAGTATCAGAAGTTGTAAAGACATTAAGAACGATGGAAACCAAAGAAAGTCCATCTGATTTGTCAGTTGAGACCATTGATAATTTTGGAGAGATCAGATTCAGCTGAGTGATGAGAGCAGCAGTTGGACAGCAACAAAGAGCAGAAACAGGTTTTTCCAGTAGATCTTAAAAGTACTGCCCCTTGTGGGGACAGTGGTGGGTGGGGGTGAAGGAGAAGGCTTTGACCAGGATAGGAGCTGTAGACCCTAAAAACAAAGTTTCAGCTGCCAAAACATCTGGAACTACAATAGGGTTTGGTTAGTGAGAAATGGCTTAATGATGTCACTGGTACATTTTTCCCCCAAGAAGGAAAAAGGGCAGAGGACAAGAAATTAAGTTATTGGTACTGAGACAGGTGCACCGTTCTCCTGACTACTTTAAGGGAACCCAGAGACCTAAGCAGATTATGCCTTATGGAGATTATAATGTTATGATTTAGGCCTGGAAAGAACCTTAAAGGTTATTAGGTTCCCTCCCACAACCCCCTTATTTTGCAAGGTGAAAACAGGTCCAGAGAGCTTAAATCAGTCTGCCCAGTGTCACATAGCTAGTAAGTATCTGATGGGGGATTTAAATCCAGGTCTTCCTGAGCTCTAACCATTAGACCCCATAGCCTGATATCTCTTCCCTTCTACTCACTGGTGTTGAGGAGAGGACAGAGGACCACAGATTCTTTCACTTGTCAGAATTAGAGAGTGAGGAAAGAGGATCAGCATGTCTGGGAAGTGTTCCTCAGGTGGAATCCAGTTGAGAACTCCCCTCCCAGTATTTAGTCATTCAGACTACCTGACTGCCTTGCCTCCTTGCCCATGGACACGGGGAGGTTTGAGAACCTAGACTAATCTGGCCTTTAGGTCCCAAAAGGTTTGAGTTTCCAGGTCTGGGAAGAGAGCTGAGGTTTTTGGGGAAAGATAATGAGTACTCTCTTGAAAGATTAAGAAAATCCATAAACAACATTTAACTTATTTGGTTTTGTTGCTTTAAAAAAAATCACAGTTATGGACAAAGAACTGTATATATTTGTGCATGTTTATGTGATTTACTACACTGAAACAGGAAGGAAGGAAGGTGTCACAGTGGATAGAAGTGAGGAAGACTTGAGTTCAAGTCCAGCCTCAGATACATATTAGCTGTGTGACCTTGGACAAGTCACTGAAACTCTACCTTAGTTTCTTCATCTGTAAAATAGGGGTAATGATAGCACTTACCTTCCAGTATTGTGAGGATCACATGAGATAATATTTATAAAGTACTTAACACAATGTCTGGCAGATAGTAGAAACTGTAAAAGTGCTGCTGCTGCTGCTGCTGCTACTACTACTGCTATTGCCACTTATTGGAAAAGGGTCATGTTTTCTGGTGGGTGGGGGGATTACTACAAGCAGTGAGACTAATTATATAAATTCACATGAGCACCAGCTCCTACCAGGGATAGGGAACCTTTGACCTTGACACCTGGCTTTCCAAGTCCTTGGGTGCGGCCTCTTGACTGAGTCCAAGTGTTACAAAAACAAATCCTTTTGTTAAGGGGATTTGTTCTGTGAAGTTTGGATTTAGTCAAAGGGCAGCACTTGAGGACCTAGAGGTCCACATGTGGCCTTAAGGCCGTAGGTTCCCCACCCCTGTCTGGACTAAAGAAATAGCCACTGCCATTGATAAAAGGAGAGAAGTGGTAGATGGAGGTTGTGGATTCCCTGACAGTCCTGGCAGCAGAGTGCCTCTTGTGTTAGGTTTCCTGCATGATCTCTTGGACAAGCCTGTGAGCCAGCTGTTTTTGACTCTTTGTGACCCCATATGGGATTTTCTTGGGAAAGATAGTGGAATATTTTGCCATCTTCTTCTCCAGTGAGTTAAGGTAAATAGAGGTTAGCTGTGTGATAGCTAGTGAGAGATGTCTGAGGTTGGATTTGAACTCAAATCCAGCACTCTATCCATTGAGCCACCTAGCTGCCTGTGACTATGAATACCTTATTATTGAATACAATCATACAACTGAATTATTGTGCCCCCTGGTGGTCAGATTATATGGATACACTTACAAATTCTTGGATACTTCAAAAGATTTGTGATTTATTCATTGCTGGGCCCCTGAAACTGAATGTGACCCTCTAGCCTCAGTAAGCAGTATTACTCTAGGTATTCAGGTGGTACAACAGCTGGAACATCACGTTCCATCAGAACGTAATCAGAAAGACCTGAGCTTGAGTCTGACCTCAGAATTTACTTATTTGTAAGACTTTGGACAAGAACTCTGCCTCAGTTTCCTTACCTGTAACATGGGGATAGCGATAGCATCCACCTCCCATGGTTATTATAAGAATGAAATGAGATAATATTTGTAATGAGCTTAGCACAGTGCCTAGTGCGTGGTAGGTGCCATATGGACGGTAGCTACTGTTATTATTACATGAGTAGATACCAAAAATGTTAGTTACTGGGATAGGTTTTCTTGTTGACTTAGTAAGAACTTAACACTACATTGCTCTGAGAACCCAGAATCTTTATACCCCTTAATGAGGCATCAGAAGAAGAGTTAAGGGGAGAATTCTAATTATTATATAACATTAATTACTAATTATATACTTTATGATTATTACGACTATATTTCTATGATCATTTATTTACAGATAACATACAATTTTATTACACTTGTAATATATTATCTAATTGAATTTGTTATATGTAATTACATATTTTACATAATTATATTAAAATAATATATAGCCATGTATTAAATATAATTATATATATTTGAACACTATGTACTTATATAACAAAATTATAACAAAAATTATAATATTCAACAATTATGGTTATTATACGCTGATAATAAGTGATGCAGCAGGTAGAGCACTGGACCTGGGGTTAGGAAGGCGAGTTCAAATCTGGTCTCAAGCACTTACTAGCTTTAAGGTTTGCAAAAATGTTTAACAGATATCTCGTTTGATCCTCACAATGACCCCATTAGGCAAGTGAATTATGATCCATGAGGAAACTGAAGCAAGCAGAACTAGTAAGTGTCTGAGGCAGGATTTGAACTGAGGTCTTCCTTACTCCAGTGCTGTGTCCACTGGGCCAAGTAGATGCCTCCATCTTAACAAATCCAACAAACACCAACTAAAATGAACACTCCCATATATCCAATAAAACAGAAAAAGAAGATTATGTCTGAAACTGTGAACCTCTTTGCCTTTCATAGTCCTTTTATTTACTTGGTATTCATATTATATAAAGCATGTGAAAGCACCTTGGAAATTTAATAATGCAAATTATCATTACACATTAGGTTGTCATCATTTCCTTGTGTTTCTAGAAAGTTGGGAACTCTTTTCTTTAAAAATTCTCATCATATAGTCTCTCTGTTCTTCCTTCAGGGGAAACACCACAGCCATATCCTAATGAAAAATATTCTGTGATACTGGATTGCACTGGATTGACCTTCTTTGACTATACTGGAGTGTCTACACTTGTTCAGGTATTTAAATAATTTATCATGGTTGAATATTCTCCCAGACATCCTTCTTTTTCTTCTAAGCTGAGGGGAAAGTCTGACTTCAGTGGGCAAAGTGGGTTTGTATCTCTTGACCCTTTGTTTCAAGAGCAGAAAAATGATGGATTGATGTTTCCTCTCCTTTATGTGTAGAGAACATATTCTTCCCATGTATGGAGGAGTGGTTAGAGGTCATTGTAACATTATGTATTTTATCCATTTTGACTGTTGTATCCATATCCTTCCCGATAGGAATAACAGAGCATGGACATATATGTACATATATATTTCTTTTGGAATGGCGTATGTTTCTGTGATTTCATAAATATGGAGAGCTCCTGGAACAGGAATTTCCTCTACTGGTAGAGATTGGCAGGTCCCCTGTAACGTACAGTCTTAGAGTATTACCTCTGCTACTGAAAGTTTAAGTGACTTGCACATGGTCATGCACTCAGCGGAGGACTTGAACCCAAGGTTTGCCCTCTTTCCACTATGCCATGCTTCCTTTCTTGGGTATAGATGACAAAGCTGAGGAAAGTAAAGCATCTCTGGAGCATCTGACCTGCTTCAGGGGGTCACTGATAAGACACCATTAAGAACTTTGGGGACCTCATGCTTGGAGGTCTGGAGGTAAAAAAGCTAAGTCCTCCAGTTTCCTAATATGTGAAATGCATGTAACATTATTTATGCTACTTATCTAAAAGCCTGTTGGTTAGATGGAATTTTATATTATATTTAAAGTAACCTTAAAATTCTAACGCACTGTATAAATGAGAACTCTGACCTAGCTGTGTGACCATAAACAGATCAGTTAATGTCTCTGAGCTTCTGTTTCTTCATCTGTAAAATGAGGATAACAGTACTGGAATTAGCCACCTCACAGGTTGTTTGTGAGTATTCAGTCAGGTAAAAAGACCTTACTGCTATTATTACTAGTAATAAAAACTACAGTAGTCATCATGGAGGATTACTGTTTATGATGAATACATTCATTGAGTATAAGTAGTCATGCTCAGTTTGGTTTCATAAGTGCTTAAAGTCAGTCAGCTGACTTTAACTTTTGTGTTGGCTAAATATTCTCCCTGTTTGTGTTATTAATTTAATAAAAATCTTAGGCTCAATGGACCTTAAGGCCACCTATGGTGGTGACCTATGGTAACAGTGTGGGCAGCTAGGTGGCACAGTGAATAGGAATAGAGCACCAGCCCTGAAGTCAGTAAGACCGGAACTCAAATGTGACCTCACGCTAGCTTTGTGACTCTGGACAAGTCACTTAATCCTGTTTGCCTCAGTTTCCTCATCTGTAAAATGAGCTCGAGAAGGAAATGGCAAACCATTCCAGTGTCTCTGCCAAGAAAACCCCAAATGGGGACTTGAAGAGTTGGACGTTGTTGTTGTTTGCCTTTTGTTCTGGAAGAGGACCAAGGAATGACATCAGGGGGGTGATGTTTTGACTTGCAAGTAAGTGAATTGGATTTAAGTGAGGCAGAGCTATGCAAAGTCATTAGCCCTACTCTTTCCTCCAGTCATCAGAGTTCAGTGGCGAGACATAGATTGGCACAACTGACCTATGGATGCAGTGGGAGATCTTGGTCTCTATTTGTCTCAGGCAATTCCCATTCAGTAGTTTAAGGTTAGGTAAGAGTTGAGGTTGAAGATAGCCTACTTCATCTTTACAAAAGAATCCAGCAGGAGGGGAAGATCCTCAGTTTCTGTCCAGAACACAAACAGTTGCTATTTATACTCATCCTGAGCTATCAGAACACAAACAACGAGTAAGTGAGGTTTGGGCTGGGGCCTGTTATTGGCCCATCAGTGAGAGCCAGAGTGATTTCATTTTAAAGGCATAGTCAAGTAGCTCCATTTGAATTCCAGTGGGTTGTATCAAAGCCTAGTTTTCCAGTTATATTTCAAGAAATCATAAATGAAGCTACACAAAATAGTTAATTGTCCCATTTAAGATAAAAAGAAAGAATAAATAAGTAGGGAAGAAAAAACATCTAGCTCCCAAACTCCAAGATACCTTTAGAGAAGTATAAGAGATCAAAATTTGTATTCCTTTGGACAGAGCACCCACCCACAGGTAAAGTTATGAGAAGAGTCAGATACGACTGTAATGACTGAACAACAGCAACAACATGGTGACAATGGAATAGAGAAATCACTAGACTTGTATGAAATCTCTAGATCTAGTTTTCCATCCTGGCCTTAGCAGTTGTATGATCTTGAGCAAGTCAGTCATATGACGTGGTTTCAAACTCTTCATTATTCTGTTCTGACCATGTCATTTCCCTGCTTAAAAATCTTCACCTGAACAAGAGAAGACTTAAAGGGAACATGACAGCTGTCTTCAAGTGTTGAAAGCCTTTCATGTGATTGTTTTCTATTGGCTCCAGGAGTCATGACTAGGACCAATGGGGAGAAATGCAGAAAGGCAATTTGAAGCTCAGTGTTAGAGAAGAGAACTTCCAAGCCATTGAGCTACCCAAAATTGTGATGATCTTTCTTCTGAAGCAGACCTCATAAAAAGTTATTAAGCAGAAGCTGGATTACAGTTGGCCATGTTTGGCAAGGAGATGATTCCTGGTCATGAAACAGTGATTCTGGATGGTCTTTGAAGTCCCTTCTCTCTTCAGTATTGTGGGAAATTCAATTTAGAAAACTGCTTCCTAACATGACCCATACTACTGTACTAGGAATTGGAAAGTAGGCATTGGAATTGCTGAGAAGTAGGAAAGTTTCCCAGCTCTCGTAAAACATAGAGTCTGTGATTAAAAAAATGTTCCAAAAACAATTTTGAGTAATGAATGGACATTTTGGAAAACAGCGTATCTTCTAGACTGTTAGCTTCATGAGAGCAAGAACTGTTGTCTCTTTTGTATCTCCCAAAGCACCTAGGATGGGGTCTTCAGGAATTAGGGAATAAATATTTAATAAGTATGATCGTATTTAGATATACAAATATTATTTCTAAATATGTTTCCTGAATATAACTGTTGAGGAAATACTTCTATGTGTGGTTACTGTTTCAGTGATTTTCAATGAAATCTTAAAAAAACAACAACTCTTTGTCTTCATGGAGAACCTCTGTACAGTTGATTGAGTCAGTCATTCTCATGATCAAATTCATTTGTCAAGAGGGCAGAAATCCCTTCAGTAAAGTGTGGTTTGATCTGTTCTCATCCTTTCCACTCTCAGTCCAAAATAAAGAAAAAGCTGTGACTGCCGCTAATGCTAACATCAGTTTATTCTATGGTGTTACAAACGTAATGATTTATCTGCTTGTTTTACTTTGTGAGCATTGAGATAATACAGCCTTAAGTAAGAAAGGTACTAAGTAATGACTCTTAAAGAAAACAGAAGTCCTTATTTCCTGTAGCCCAGGTTCTGTCAAATAGGGTGACTGGAATGAAAGGGGCAAGTTGCTCTTCAGCCACACTTAAGTCTCCACTTTTTAATTCACTCATCTGTTTCCTAAGTAGTTTACAGATTCAAGAACATTACGTCTGAGAGTTGTTTGCTGGGAAAAGTGAGGTGACCTCTACCTAGTCATCTGTGTGGGGCATCAGGGAGGTCACTGAAGTAGAGATTATGTTTATCAACACCAGTCAACCAGCCATGACTACTCTCATACTTCATTGAGCTTTATGAAAAACCAAACATCCAAGCCTCACTTTGAATTCATCCTTGTCACCTTACAAATCCAGTAGGCACAGGTCCCAAGACGAGCTTAATTTCTCCCTTTCTCTAATCAATGTTTCTCCACATTAGTAAAAATAGTTTAAAATTCTTTTTGTTTCAGTGATCATCTTAGCTAAATTTTGTAGCATCTTTGGCAGCATGGTATTTGTTAGATTGGAAGGAAGGAAGGAAGGAAGGAAGGAAGGAAGGAAGGAAGGAAGGAAGGAAGGAAGGACAGAAGAAAGGAAGGAAGGAAGGAAGGAAGGAAGGAAGGAAGGAAGGAAGGAAGGATGGATGGACTATGATTCAAATCTAGTTCTAACATTCTACATCCTGTATAGCTCCTGAAGATATTCATAGGGGTTTCTAGACATCATCTCATTTAATACTTGCAGCTACCCTGTGAAATGGGTGCTGCAGCTATTATGCCTATGTTACAGAGGAAGTAGGTAAGATTCAGAGACTTGCCCATGATTTCATTGTGTTAGTCCTTCCTTCTCAAATAGGACAATGACATCGATGACATGACTTGCACTTGACTTTGGTTTGAATGAGGGAGGGCTGTGCAGGGTCACCAACCTCACTTTCTTCTCCTGAGCCATCTGGGTCCAATGGCTGGATATTCATCCAGACAACTAGAGATGGCCAGGATGCAATGTGGGACCCTGGCCCTCTTAGGCTAAGGTCTTATCACATTCTCACTTAGAGTGAGATACACCCATTCAATGAATAAGTTTAAGTAGTTACTCATGGGATGGCCCCTTTAATCAAAAAGAAAAAATCAGACTGGGAGGGGAAGACCCTAAGGGTTCCTGGGTAAAAGAGAAACAGTATTTAGCAGTTACATTCACTCTGCGTTAGGTGGGTGGGAGCTTGTGCAGTCTGTGAGCTCCAGAGTGAATAGGGTTTTAATGCTTGGTCTTTGAGAAAGAAATCCAGCCAGTAAACCCAAAGGAAAAAAGGCAGCTTTTGGCCATGGAAGTGAACCTTCCCCTAGATGGAGCATGAGAGGGGAGGGATCTCGAGAGGAGAGGCCCTAACTCCTGCAGAGATGGTAGAGCATGTTCTATTCCACTGACCACCAGCAGATGGAAGTTAACATGGTCACTGGTATAGCTGGGAAGCTGCCTCCAGGGCAGGGGGATGTTTGGGGGTCCCTTGCAGTGGAGAATTCAGGAGGGGCTTCTAGGAGGAGGTTGCCTTGTACCTCTATTCCCTACAGCCTCTTCCCAGCGGCCAGGACGCTGGACCTCCTGTTTGCTCCTCAAAGTTCTCAGTATGGCCCGCTGGGAGTCAGAAAGGCCTGGGTTTGAGTTTTGCCCAGTGACTTTGGGCAGATCCCTTAACTCTGCCCAGACTGTCAGACCAGCTTTAGCAGGGAGGGTTCCCTAGCTTGTGTGTCGCTTCACAACCCAAGAGAGAAGAGAGGAGGCAAGGTTCGTAATAAGTGTCTGAAGAAGGATTAAAACCTAAGTCTCTCCCACTTCAAGTCCAGAATTATTTCCGTCACACTGCATCTCACTCAAACATATCCAAACCTGTTCTGTTTTTGAGTTGGAGGGAATCTGTTCATCTACAAGCATTTGTTAAATGTCGTGTATGTGCTACATGCAGGAAGCATAAATGCATGTACATTCTTGGACTCCAGATAGAAATGGGAAAGTGAGACAGCCTTTTCCTTAGAGGAGTTTACAAACTCCTGATTTCAAATCCAGTGGGAATTTGATCACTATTTTTAACCTGCAGATAGTTTTCTTTTTATCATTTGCTCTCCAGCGACCCTGTGTAGTGGAACTCAGAATGCAAATGAGGCTTTCTTACTGAGAGCAAATATGTGAAAGATTTGAAAGGGACCCAACCTATACCATTAAAGGAATTTGAAAGTCTCTGAGGGTCAAATCAATCAAGCAGGATTAGTTGCATTTTAGATCCCTGCAGTTTAGATTATTTAGTTTTCTTTATGCATCCTTTTTGCTGCCCAAATAAATCAATCAATTAGTAAAATTTAAAATCTCTGCAACATTTATCATTTAGCTTTTCATTGTGCATTCTTGGTGCTTTCAGAAGAGATAGAGTAGGACAGAAATACTTAACTTGGATTGGGGAAATAGGTAATATTTTAATTTTGTAACACTAAACCAAGGAAATCGTTGAAGTAAGAACAATATAGTTACAAAAGTGATGAAGGTCTTGTTTGATTAAAGCTGGTCCTTTTTTGCTTTCAGTGAAATGAATCAGTGTATAAGAATGGGGTATACAATGGCTCCCTCTTGTGGTGTAATTTCATCAATACATTTAGGATCATAGAGCCAGTCCAGCTCCCTCATTTACCCTCCTTTTACAAGTGAGGAGACCCAGACACTGAAAAGTTAAGTGACTTTCCCACAGTCACCCTGATAGTGACTTTCCCAAACCATCTCCCTCCTCACTAAAGTGACTGACATATCTTACTTTAATCCATCTAGGCTTGCACGGATTGCAGAAACCAAAATGTCGACTTCTTATTAGCAAATTGCACGGGTAAGTAAGTATTCCTTGGTAAATGCACTTCCTGTGCTACTGGAGGCATTCATCGCATGGCATTTAATATTCATCTTCTGTTTCAGCTTCCTTGAAAAAAGCAGTGCAATATTGTGGACACCTAGAGTCAGATAAACACATTTTCTTTGAATCAGTATCTGCTGCAATTGGTGCCATCCATCTAAATAAGGTGAGTTTAAAGGGGAAAATGTTTAGGAATATTTGTAGAATATACTAAACAGTCAATTTTAGGATTTTCCCACAGGCATTATTACTTGGATCTCAAAAACATATTGAAGTTCTGTGTTTCAGAGATCCTTTCTATAAAACACATAATCCCTTTCCTGGTTGTCTAGAGTCTGGTGTTTAATAATGGTTCCCTCATTCCATAAGACCTAACCATAATATTTATTATGTACTTAAAAGATGCAAAGCTCCACACCTGCTGTTCAAATCAAATGCCTCCTCCTGGGTTGGCCAATATATGAACGCCAAACTCTGAATATCACTTTTTGTTCTACTGTTACCCTTCTTCCTCCAGACTCATATAGCTATCTTTGGCAGCTGCTATGTACAGAACAGAGTTACCTCTTGGGACTATACCTTCAAATGTACTAGGTGTACCAGATCCCATCCACTTGAGGAATAGTTGAGACTCTGGGTAGCCTAGTTCTTCATGATTTCATCTTGGTCCTCTGGGAAAGCACTCTGGAGTTGGACCTTGGTTTGAATCCCAGCCATGTAATATTCTTTTTGGATAATCTTGGGCATGTTGCTTAATTTATCTCGGCTTTCTCATCTGAAAAATGGAGGGTTTGAATGATAGGACCTCTGAGCCCCCTCTAGCTCCCTCTCTTTGTATGTGTGCTAGGAATTTGACTCATCAAAGTCACTCTCTTTCATCTTTGACTCCCTTTCCCTATCCCTGCAATATCTTTCAGTTCCCTGGGCACGTACCCCTGTGGTCTCTGCAGATATGCGTGTGGACTGAAAGAGAAAGAATCTCTCATTTCATTTTCTTGGCAGGACTTCTGTTTAGACTGCTGTTTCTCTTGCAATGCTGCCTGTAATTGTGCATTGACATTTCTTTTGTTTCAGAATTTGAGCAAATTCAGTGACCACAGTGAAGTCTGATGCCAATATGTTACAGCTCATCTCTTCTCTCTGGGTAGCTCCCCAGGATCAACCAAGTCACGGCGGTTTTACATGATGTTTTGTTGTTGTTGTTAGTGAATTCCTGCAGACAGTATGTTTTATACCAAATGTAATAAATAGATTCAGTAACTGAGTGGCTACTGGTCTATATTTACCAAAGAGTTGTTTTTTATCTCTGTTGTACTAATGCTGAGGAGACCCATAGGATTTGGTTGGCCTGTAGCAATATTTTCATAGAAAATTTATATGTATTTTAAGTACAGCATTTTGAAAGACTAACCTGAAATCTTGGTCTGTATCTTTTATTTTGTATATTGTTTTGATTCTGTCTTATTAAAAGTTAATTTGCAAAGTACAGGTACATGTTTCTTTTGGAATAATACATTAGGAACCCTTTCCTATCCCCTGTAAAACTACTGGAAGCTATAGGTCATATGTAACAGCTTCAAATAAGTGCCTCTCCTCTCTCTTCCCCCCTACAAAAAAAGAACAAAATCATTCGACAGCAGCAAAATACGTAAAATCAACCTATGTCATCTGTATGAGTTAACCAGAGGGACAGCTAGGTGGTACAGTGGATAGAGCAACTGGGCTTAGAATTAGGAAGACTCATCTTCATGAGTTCATATCTGGCCTCAGACACTGTACAAGTCACTTAACCCTATTCACCTCAGTTTCTTCATCTGTAAAATGAGCTGGAGAAGGAAAAGATAAACCAGTCCAGTATCTTTGCCAAGAAAACCCCAGATGGGGTCACAAAGAGTCAGACGTGGCTGAAATAACTCAGCAACAACATAGTTAACTAAAACTTGTATCTATTGATGTAGAACATAGATTTTTAGTGTTGGAAGAGAACAGGTGACCTGAGGTCAGTTGTCACCTCTGCTGCTTACTAAACCTGTGTGACCTTGAACAACTCTGTAACCTCTTGGAGCCTCAGTTTCCTCATCTGTAAAATGAGGGGGTTGGAATAAATGGTCTCTGAGGTTCCTTCCAGCTCTGTATCTATGATCCTATGATTGTATGAAGCATGAATGCTTGCTCCAACTGTGAAAGCCACTGAAATTTAATGAGAGCAAAGAATAAATAACCTATCAAGGAAAAGCTCCTCAGCCCCCCACCCCACCCCATATCTAGTACAATTTGGATACTTTGAGCTCTTGAGAAGTCTATGTAGTTATGTAAAGGCATATAAAGTTCTGGGATCAAGTTTATGGCCTAGGTGACTTCATTTTTATTGGTGGGCATTAAAGAGATACCCAGGATCTTCAGTTTTGAAAGTTACAGTTGGAGCCATATTATTGTATAGTACCATAATTTCTGACTTTTTATAATACTTTAAAGTTTGCAGAGTATTGTGCATACATGCTCTCATTGGAATCTCACAGTTATCCTGAGGTCTAAGTAATATTAACCCCATTTTACAGATGAGGAAACTGAGGCTCAGAAGAGTAAAGTGCCTTAATCGTGATCACATGGATAGTATGTGTCCGGAGTAGGATTCAAACCCAGGTCTTCCTCATTCAAAATCCAGCATTCTCTCTACTATGTTATGCTGCCTAGATTTATTTTGGTCAGTGCCAGAGAGTGTGGACATCCCATGCCTAATCTTTTACCACTGATAAGGTTTCTGGAAGCAAGAATACTACCCTCAGATTATATTTGTATATTGGAAGGCCCTTAAACATCATCTTTGTGGAGTTTGATAAAGAAATTGAAACCTGCAGAGCTGATGTGACTTTCCAGAAATCATATAACTACTTAGTTGCATATTAATTGTTTCTTCTTTCATTTCAACCATATCTGTAAGTCCTACAAATATGAGAGTTCGTGACAAATGACCCCTTAGGGAATTTTTCTATTTCCCAAGGGTAGTTAACATCACAGTATTTTATTTTTCCGTTTGTTCAAAGAGGACTTCGTATTATGATGCTTTTCAAATCCAGAGACCTGAAGGAATAATGGACAAATAGCTATCCTAAGGCAGACTGAGCTACATAAATTATTCATATTTTGAATATATATTCACACATATGTATGTATATAGAGCCTCACATTTCTATCTAGCATATTGGTTTATGTAAGAAGCATATTCCTTTAGAAAGGTAGCAGGTGTAGAAATAGTCAAAATGGAAAGCTTTTGGAGATCCAACCTTTTAGAAAGTGGCTTAGCATCTTTCCAATAATGTTAAATAAGATAATTAAGGAGCAGCTTGTGGATGAAAGAGTATATGTTTAGACAAGAGTATCTTCTAAGGTAAGCTTTGTGAGCTTCTCCGAAAGTAAATTCAGGTTCCCACCATCTGATTCATCAGAGCTTATCTGAAAATTGATGTGATATCCATTCAGATGGCACTATATTTTCATCTTACCAAACCATGTATTCAAGAGGAAGAGAATAATAGACATGAACTTTTCACTAGATTATCTGGGAAATAATGCTGTGGATAATGTAAGGATGAGATGGAAGCAGAAATTTGTACATATTTTCAGAAATGAAAAACCACTTTGTTCCAGATGACCTAAACTCTTGAAAGGGTGAAACCAACTAAGGTCCTTCATTCTGTACAGCTCCATTAAAAGCTGAAGTCTTTGGAAATTTGATTTGTTTGCTTGAAAGGAAAAAGCTTAACTCTCACTTTTCCTATTGAATTGTTTAGTCTGTGTTTATGGATTGATTGTTTCAATTGAGGGAATGTGATAGAAATGAAGGGAGAGAGTATGTACTGGAATGGATTCCTCAGTGAAAGATTGAGAAAGGTCAATAGAGAGTCTTTTTAACTTGTTATCTAATATCTTCTGACTTAGGTGACTATGTTCTCTAATGAATGCATAATATGGAAAGCATTATCTGGTGGAATAGTGATTATACATCTTGGAACCCACTAAAATCATCAGATTTGGGATCTAGGTTAGTTTGTTCCGTTTTGTTTATTTAACATGATCAAGTGTTGACAGAGCAATTATATGTTTGAGTGTCTTCCATCTTTGTGGAAGAAAGTTGAAGGTATTAAAAAGATAAAAAACTAAGCCAGTGTCCCAGATCCAATGTTAATTAACTTTGAAGTAAAAGCAGGCCAGAATGAGTGAGCTCATTTAGCAAGCTTTAGGAATAGAGAAGCAAATTCTCTTCTTGGTGTATTGCTTCTCCTCCATGCCATTGAGTCTAAATGAAGTGAATAGGACTTTGATATATTGAAGGGGAAATAACACTTCACTAGAACTGAGTCCTGAGAGGCAGACAGCTCTGCTTTCATTTTAGGCACAGATCTGACCCATTAAATATTGACTATACATCTTGCATTGACATCATTTCAACTGTAATTTTGTCCTAATTCTGTAATGGGTGCATATTCACAGAATTTTGAGATAACCTTGTTTTTTTTCCCCTTTTTCCTTCCCCCAATGACATAGTACTTTCCTATCAACCATTACAGGGTAGTAAAACCAGAAGACAAAAAAATTGAAACTGACCTATAAGAGTATTAAGGACTTAATGTGATGACACTTACGAATTAAGGATAAACTATGTAATAAGGAAAAGACTGTTAACATTACACTTATGCAAATTAAATGTCTTTAATTTTCATCATTTGTCTTCTGTTTTAAAGGTTATTTGCCCCTTGATTATATGATACAAGTGTAGTGAGGTCTGGCTTGAGCTACTTTGAAGTAATTTATTTGATATATCTCCTGTCTAAAAATATGTAGTATAATGAGGAAAAGAATCTTCCTTGTTTAATGAAAACATTAATGTGTCAATAGCCTTTATGGGTAATGTTTGACATTTAGTGCTTACTAAAATAAATTAACAAGTTGGGGAACATACATATGCTTGGGAAACATGCGTTCTGTGTTCAGGTGGAATGGTGATCTCATTCTGTACAGAATATGCTTTCTTGGCAGTGAGAGTGTGGTGCCAGATTTCAAATATGGAGTTAAGCGGTGCTTTATAGGGAGTTAAGCGGTGCTTTCGCAATCCAAAGGATTCTTAATTAAAATCGTATAGTCTAATACCCTGCACCTTTTCTGGGATGCTTTGCAAAACATTTATTTTTTGTGTAATTCTTTGTACTAATGCAATGTATAACACCCAATTTACTTGGAAATAAATTGAAATATATCTGTCATGATTAAAATAAAGTGTTCATTATTTCTAGAAATATTTATTCTCCTTCAAAATGGTCCATTGATATTGTTTTCTCTGACTGACCACAGAGCATTCTAGCTTTAAAATTCCTGGAAGCCTCCATTATTCATGAGATTTTGTACTTAAAGAATTTCAGCTCAGAACCATGAATTCCAATGCCCAAATCTGTAGGTTGGTCAGCACATTTTCTACTTAACAAATATTACTTTTCTCTTCTCTTTTTTTCCAAAAAATTAATTTTAAATTATTTTTATTGGTGGGGGGCAGGAAGGGTAGTTGACATTCTGGACATATGATTTCATCAGTGTAGAAAGTTCTTTCACCCCTTGCTAAATCAACTGTAACTCAGTCTTAGAGAGGTGCCTGACTGCAGAGCTGAAGTGTTAAATGATTTACCCATGGTGGATTCATACTAGTCTGTATTGTGGCAGGGGAGGGGTTTGAACCAATTTTTTTCCTGACTCTAAGGCCACCTCTTTGGATTCTGCCACCCTCACTTGTTAGAGATCGTGGGATCATAGATTATGAGCTGGATTGGACTTTGGAAGTCATTGATCTCACTCTCATTTACTCATTCCCACTTTACCATGGAGGAAAGCAAGAACCAGAGATGTTAAGGGAGTCACTCAAGTCACAAAAGGATTAAGTATCACAGCCAGGCTTTGCAATTAATTACCAGATAGCTTGAGGCAGCATAACATGGTAAGAAGACCAAGTCCTACATCTTTATTGTTTATTTTGCCTTGAGCTTATGGTCTTCCTTCTCCAATGTTTTCTTGGGCCATGTCCAGTTTTCTTCAGTGTTTTGAAGGTTACTTACTCAAAGTCAGAATCGTCAAGAATAATGAAGACAGCCATTTCAATAGCACTTTTAGTGCTCTTTCAATTATTCTCTCATTTGATCTTCACAATTATCCTGAAAGGTAGTTGCTGTTATCCTCACTTTTACGTGAAGCAATCAAATATTAAATGACTTGCCCAGGCTCACACAACTAGCAAGGAGATCAGCCAGGCAATATGAAGTTTTTTTGTCCCCTATGATAAGTTCCTCCACTCTCCTCTCACTCTCTGCCTCAGTCATTTTAGTGAGTTAGCTTTCTTCCGTCCCAATTCTAACTCCTCACCCTTTCTTGTTTTGCCTCACTCGTGGCTAGTGTGATACATAAAAAGGCTAGTTTTACTGATCTGCCATGGGATTTGGGTCATAGGGTCATAGATTTAGAACTAGAAGAGATTTTCTAGATAAGCTAGTCCAAATCCCTTCATTTTACAGTGGAGCAAATGTTGGCACAGAGGTGGTGTGATTTATTCAAACTGGTCAAATCAGGGTTCCAAACCTAGCTCCTCTGGCTCAAAGTCAATGTTTTTCCCTCAGCTCCACTTGTCCCCCAATTCTGGTATGGAAAATGAGACTTCTCTAATATTGCATGACCCAGTTGAAGTGGGTGGAATCATTAGCCCATTTTATTTCTTTGATAATCCTATCACTTAAAAGGAAAAAATAGTGGAAATGTGAAATTTTATTCATTTACTCCAGGAACATATATGCCTGTTTACCAGAACCCTGCTGTGGACTAGTGTGGTGAATCCCTTTTTTAAAAATACAGAAATAGATGCTGAGTGATGGGAAATGGCCGCAGTTTCCTGAAATAATCACTTTCAAAGTCATTGTTATATGACAATCCTCACTAGGTTTCTATTGATTTGGTCTCAAGAAGCCAAGATGGTCAAACCCATTCCTGTTTTGTTTTAGTTTTTGTTTCATCTCCTCTCTCCTAAATAATAAAAGCTACTTAGTAGCAATAAATAAAGGAAGCTATTAGCATTTTCACATTTGGAGGATATAGAGGTTTTATGGCCACATTTAAAAATAATTGATCTCTCCAGAAAAAGTTTGTAGTTGTCTAAATGTACTACCTTCAAAGGAGCAAAATGTTGTTTTAATAGAACAGAGCAAAAATATTTAGTGACCCTTATTTTATTTCTACATCATAGTAGGAGTTATTTTTCCTTTGAGGTTAATAAGTGAAATTTTCTGGTCTTCTGAAGCCAGCCCAATGATGTAGGAGGTCTTCCCTATTCACATTGAGTACAAGGTAGTGCAATGTTAGTAGTTTCAGAATAGGTCAAATGTTCCAAATCACCCCTAATACTTTCCAACCCTGCCTCCACCACTATTTTGTCTCATATTGTACCTCTGTGATCCTGTGTCCATATCACACAACCTGACTGCATTTTCTAGATTTCCTTTCCCTCATGGAAATCATAAGCACCAGGGTAGACAATGACCAGTGGGTTAAAGAATGCATTGAAGCTAGTCCATGTTGGTTGCTTCTGGCAGAGAGAGAATTTTGAAAGGACCTTAAATAGTTTAATCCTCCCTTAACTGACTATACATTGACCACTGGTATTGACCACCTCAACTTATTCCTCACTATTTTGCATAGTCTGACCCCTTCATAATCTTCCTCCCTATCCTAGTGATTCTGAATTGCTTGTTTCCTATGTAAAAACTCTCTTTGCCATCCCCAACTGGCTGATCCCCCAAGCCATTCCATCAACCCTTCCTTCCCATTGTTTCATGTTAAATCTATTCATGACTTCCATTGTGTTCTCTAGAATGACTGTTGCATATGAACAAACTTGCTTTTACTTTAAACCTTTTCTGACTCCTTTCATCTTCTGATACTGAGATATGAATTCCTCCTGATAACACCAGTCCTCCTGGCCAAGCTTCCCAGTACTGGTGGCAAACTCATTCTTGCTACGTCTCTTCCATAATTGTTTATGCCTTGAAATAACCCCTGAGAGTTGGAATAGTCTGGTCCACATTGCCACTCTGCCACCATCACTCAACAATCTCTCCCACTTTGAGGTACATTCTATTCATATGTATTGCACAATTCAGATCCTTGGTATTGTTTATCAACCCCAGATCTTCCTTCCTCGATGAATTTAGTGCCTGGTTTACAGTCTTTCTACTATAATTCCTACCCTCACGTTAGGGAGCTTCAACATATATAGTGACATTCCCTAACTAACTTTCTTCATCTACTCAGTTTCAAAGACTCATTCTTCCACTCTACCTCAGCTACACACAAGGATGATCTTGCCATTTTCCAAAAGTCTTTTATGTCCATATTGGTGAATTCCTAAATTCCATTATCTGATCATAACCTTTTATTTTTCTTTTCCCATGACTAGACACCTACTCCTGTTCTTTGACCTCACTGTCCTTTCCCAGGCTATCACTCTTGCAATGGTTACTTTCTTTTCCCTTGCTTTTCTCCACCCTTTGGTGAACCAGTTGAACTCTACACTGTGCTTTGCACTCAAATACTTTGCCCTCTTGTTCTATTGCCAATCATGCCTTGCCAAACCCTAACTTTGGACTACTTCTGTCAACCTACTTTGCTCTTATTTACATGTTACTGAATGGAACTGAAGAAATTCAGGAACCATTGTAGATTGAGTCCACTACAGATTTATGTGACTTAATCTTACTGATTGTGTACTTTACAAATGTGTGTTACATAATTTCAACTGGGCCCTAACTGCATCATCAAAGCAGTCCTTTTTGTACCTTACTGTAGAATCAGTTTATATCTGCTTTATTATCTGATTCACCACCAGGTATTCCAAACTTTTTCATCTCTCCTCGGTTCTTCCATGGCACTTTCTCTCCCAGTCTTTCATGTGGGGACTTAGATTTATACATCATTAAAATGCAGGCCATTCCCCAAAACTTCCACCTTCCTCCTTCACATCCTTATCTGATATCCCTTAGACATGTTCCCCAAGTATTTCTTCTTTAACTCCAGTCTCAGATGCAGAGGTGATTGCCCTTCTCCTTGCCAAGGCAAGCCTGTCTATATGCTCCCCTCATCTCATCCCCTCCTGATTTCTCCAGCAAGTTGCTCCCACCATCATCCCTATTCTCCCTTTTGCCTTCAATCTCTCCCTGTCTACTGGCTCCTGGACTCCTACAAACAGGCTCATGTCTCTGTCATCCTTAAAAGAAAAATAAAACCCCCACTTGATCCATCATTCTTAACAGCTGCCGTCATCTATCTCTCCTGCCCTTCTGTGCCCAATTCCTTAAGAAATCACTACTCTTCATCCACTCCCTTTCCTCTCACTTGATTCCAAATCTCTAGCAATATAGATTCCAAATTCATCATTCAACTGAAATTACTCTCTTCAAGTTACTGATGATTTTCATAACCGTATCTACAAGCCTTTCTTCAATACCTGTCCTTTTTAACCTCTGTGTACCCTTTGACACTGTTGAGAACCCTTTTCTTCTCGGTACCTTCTCTAGGTTTTCATACCACTTCTCTCTCCTGGTTCTTCTCTTACCGGTATGACCATTCCTTCTCCATCTCTTGTTGTTGAATCATCATCTGGGCCATGTCAATTAATTATGCATGTCCACTAAAGCTCTGCCTTGGGCCCTTTTTTCTGCCTTTTATACTATTAGTGATTGGTGATTTCATCAATACCTCTGAGCTCAACTATTATCTTTATGTAGCTGATTTCCATATATACATATATATATGTATGTGTGTATATACGTATATGTGCATATATGTATATACACACATACGTATATGTATGCATATATCCATACATATATACACATGTATAAACCTATACATATCTACATATATGCATACATACATGTACATATATAGATGTGTTTTTGTGTATCTTTACTCTCCAGAGCTCCAATTGTATAGCAACAACTGCGTTCTGAACATCTCAACCTAGATGTCCCATAGGAAGCTCAAATTATGTATGTCCCAACCAGAACTCATTATCTTTCTCTCCAACCCTTCCCCTCATCCCAGCTATCATATTATTGTTGAAGGTGCCACCATTTTCTCAGTATACTCAGGTTCATAACCCTGGTGTCATTCTCAACTCCTCACTTGCACTTTCCCCACATAGCTAATCTATTGTCAGATATTGTTTTTGCCTTCATAGTATTTTTCTTATATATTCCATTCTCTCTACTCACATAGCCACAACTCTGCTATGGACCTCATCTCTTCTCACCTGAATTGTTGAAATAGCTTTCTAATTGGTCTCCCTCTCTGAAGTCTTTCCTCCACTCTGTCATCTACTCAGCTACCAAAGTCATTTCCCTAAAGCCAAGTCTAATGAGGTCACCCACTACTCAATAAACTCCATTAGATCCCTAGTTCCTCCAGGATCAAATATGAAATCCCTTGTTTGTCATTTAAAGCCCTTTGCAACTAGGCCCATTCCAACTCTTCCAATGCTAACATTTGACATCCCCTCATGCATTGTAAAATCCAGTTACATTGGTCTACTTGTTGGTCCTCATACTTGGCATCTCATCTCCTCTTTTGTATCGGTTGTCTTCCTTGCCTTAAATGCACTCCTACCTCACTACTATCTCCTGACTTTCCTCAAAACTCAGCTCAAATCCAACCTTTCATAGGAGTCTTTACCAGTCCTCCCATTGCTAGTCTTCACCCTTGAGATCATCTTCTATTTACCATTTACCACTCATAAGTATATATTTTATACTTATCTAAGTATTTACAGCTTGTCACCTCCCTGAAGGCAAAAAAACCATTTCCTACTTTCTTTGTGTCAGCAGAACTAAGCACTTAACAAATGTTTATAGACTGCCGCCTGCTATATTGTTAAAGGCTACTAATATCTAAAATAAGTGGTCTTCTAAATTATACATTTAACATCAGTTTTCCTCTGAAATGTGTTCTCATTCATCCCAATAAATTTCTGACATGTATCTTCCCCCTTCACATGTTGTTTGGTAACTAATCTATAGAGTTTTCATAAGATCAAGGAGTTTCATACAAGATCTTTCATCAAAATAAATTGATTTTCCTGGCAACAAGTTACTCCAAATGAACAGAGAGCATGGCCTCCATGTTTCATGACTGGAGGCTTTTGCCAAGAGATAGACCTTTTTGAACTGGAAACTGAGCTCATCTCCTTGTCAGTTCCTTGAATGTATGCATTAGAGATACATAATGAAATGGGGGACTCTCTTTCCCATTCCAGACCAAAGTTCCATGAATAATTATTTTCCTCTCAACACCATTATTGAAATTCCCTGTGTGAAGCCACCTTAGTGAATAATGTCTCAACCTCTGATGCTGAGTATATGGACTGGGAAGCAGAGGGGATGCCAACAATATTACTCAGTGATATTCAACTTAGAGACTATGGCTTGTGTGAACTATAACTAGGGGTGAAATAATACTCAATTAAAAATGAAGCCCTATGGCTATCCATCCTCAGGTTTTATCTTTGGGAGGGAGTTTCCTCTACTTTATTCTTCATGTGCTTGAGAATTCTTTTCCTATGGATAATGTATTAGATCTAACTTTATCAAAAGAACCCTCAATTAGCAGTAAAGTATGCATCTGAATAAGATAGAAAGATACAACTCTAAATTACTCAACAGCAGAGGGGACTTGGTATTATGCAACTTGTACCAGTCATCTAAGCTCTCAAATTCTCTGTCATCCTCAACTTTTCATTCTCATTCACACAAATATCTCAGACCTTGCCACATACCTTTGCTTCTCCCTTAAACACAAGAGAGATAAGCGATAGGAACTTGGACCAATTCTATGAAACTGACATGAATTGATTGGATATAACTCTGCCTTGGGAAGGAAAGTGTTAGAAAAAATGGGATTATGAAATCTTAGACAAGAAACCAAAGACTTACGGACATAGGGCCAGAGATATTTGAAAGATCATGAATAAGCTACAAGAATGGAGAAGAGCACTGCAATTATGTGGATTAAATTTTTTTTTAAAATTCAGAACACTACATTTTCATCATTTTTGCCAATTGATCCTAGAAGAAGAAAGGTAAAAGAAAGGTAAGGAAGTGAAAAGTCAGTTAAGAAAGATGGTCTTTCAAGCAGAATGATTTCAGAACAACCCATAAAGACTTATAGGAACTGATGCAAAATGAAGTGAACAGGATACCATACATAGTAACAGCAATATTGTCCAATGAAGAACTGTGAATGACTTAGCTATTTTAACAGTATAGTGATCCAAGACAAACCCAAAGGACTGACGATGAAATATGCTGTCCACTTCAAGAGAAAAAACTGAAATTGTCTGAATATAGATTGAGGCATTGCATTTTTCACTATCTTTCTAATGACTAATATAGACATATTTTACATGATTGCACATGTATAACCTATATCAGATTGCTTAGCATCTCAGGAAGAGGTATAGGTAAAAATTTGGAACATAGAACTTTTTTTTAAAATGTTAAAAATTAGTTTTAACATGTAATTGAGGGAAAATAAAATATTATTTACAAAAGAAAGATGGTCTTTGAGAAAAGTTTATTCCTGTTTCCTCTGGAAATTAATTTTATTGACTATGAGTAGGTTGAATCTACCTATGACTAGTGATACCTTGGGAACCTGCTATATAATAGTATAGGGGAAGTAGTCAGAGCAGAGAATCTCCAACTTGGAAGGCCATCTAGTCAAATTTTAGAAACAAGAATCCCAACTCAACATACCTGAGGAATTAATCAGCCTTTTCTTGGAAACCTCCAGGAGAGCTGTTAAAAGCATTGCTGAGTCAGCTCAGTGGCTTGGCAGATAGCATGCTGGACCTGGAATCAGGAAGATGTACTTTCAAGTCCAGTGTCAGACACTATGAGTGACTCTGGGCAAGTCACTTAACCTCTGTCTGCCTCAGTGTCCTCTAGTGTGAAAAGGGAATAATAATAGCTCCTACTTACCAGAGTTGTTATGTGGATCAAATGAGATAATATTTTTAAAGCACTTTATAAACCTTAGAATGAGATGTAAATAAATTCTACCTATTCTTGAAGTAGTCAGTGCTACTTGGATAAGTAAAGTCATTAGCTTCATCCATTCTGAATTTTTCTCTTTGCAGCTTCTATCCATTGCTCCTAGTTTTTCCATCTGTGGAAATGGAAAAGTTTTTCCATTATTCCTTTTCCATATATCAGCTTTTCAAATACAGAAAAAGGCATCATGTTCACAAAAAAGGAAGCCATTTCAGGATGAATTTTCCCCTACTTTGTATTGGACAGGAGGGGAATGATAGTGGTACTGAGACATTAACTGGAAAGTATTAACATTTAGTGATATCCCAAGTTAGTGTGTTGTTTAAGCATCACCATTAATACTTTTTTTAATGCCAGAAGTGAAATCATTTCAATGAGCATTTAAATTCAGCCAACATTGAGTAATTTTCTGCTATGTACAAAGCACTATTGTGTGTGCTAAATAAGAGAATAAAAGAAGCCTACACTCCTTTTAGAGGAGTGAGCCACACATATAAATAATTAAAACATAATCTGGAAATTGGTAATATTAGTAATATAATTAGTAATGTAATCTAGAAATTAGGTGAGAATGTGAGTTTTGACGAAACTAGAGGGTTCTGTATTATGCTCCATTCTGTCCCTGAAAACTTGCTTTCCCCTTTCCCCATCAAATACATATGCAAACATACAGCCCAGACTGTTCACCTAAAATTGATCCTCGAATATCAACAACTAGTTCAAAAATATCCACACTTCACCTAACTCCCTACTAATAATGAGAAGGCACATCAGGGAAAAAACAAAAACAAATGTAAAGTTCCTCCTAAGCTCTGGAATAGCATAACAACAGTGGTTATCAGTTGACCTTTTCTCCTTCATCCTTTCCACCTTCAAGTGAAAGTAAGATTGAATTTTGAAGCAGCATTGGGAAGTGGAAAGAGACATGATAACTTGGTTTAGTCATTTCATCTTGTCCAACTCTTTGTGAGCCTGTTTGGGGTTTTCTTGGCAGAGTTACTAGAATGGTTTACTGTTTCCTTCTCCAGCTCATTTTACAGATGAAGAAATTGAGGCAAACAGGGTAAGTGACTTGCACAGGATCATGCATCTATTAAGTCTCTAAGACCAGATTTGAACTAGGAAGATGACTCTTCCTGACTCCAGACCCAACATGCTCTCCACTGTACCACCTAGTTGGCTGGATGACCTGGAGAGATCACAAATTGTACCAAGTGCCCTTGCACCATCTTCCTAGCCCATGTTGAGCAAACCTAAAAGAAGGAATGATTTCTCAAGATGCTGATCAGTTATACACTTCTGCTGACACTAAAGGTAGAGAACTGTCACAGATCAACTCCCTAATCTTACCGACTATATGTAAAATTTGGAACCATGTGACAACATGGCATACAAAGACATATGCAGCATATGAAGGTGTACACAGGAAGGAAAATGCCCAGTGACCCCAAACCAACACAGTCTCACTGAATTCATTGCAAAGAGATTAGTATCTGACCCTTTCCCCAAGTCTCCATCTCTTGCACTCCATTGTTCTGTGCTTGTGGTACTATGAAGCATAGTTTCAAGAAGTAGTTATGGTTATGTTTCCTCTCATGTCTAAATTTGAGGGTTGAAAGTTACTAATAATAAGTATTATAATAATACTAAAAATAAAACAGCTCAAACCCAGCAAATGGGCCAAGGTAAGAAAAGGCAGAAATAGCTTTAGAGAGACTGTGGGAAGACAGATACACAGATCCACCCTTGGTGTATCTATCAGTTGGTTCAGCCATTCTGGCAAGCAGGTTGAAATTACTTGAGGGAAATGTCTAGATAAGTCATGCCCATTGACCCAGAAAATCTATTCCTGGGTATATACCCCAAAGAGATCAAAGACCAAAACATTCCCTGTTAATGCCAAAGTATTTGTAGCATCACTTTTTACAGTAGCAGAGTACTAAAACCAAAAAGTTCATTAATTAATGAGTGAACATACTGTGCTCTATGGATGTAATATAATATTATTGCTCTGAAATGCCAAACATGTATAGCTATAATATAATATTATTGATCTGAAACACCAAATACAAGGAATATTCAGGAAAACATGGGGAGACTTGAAATGAATGATGTCAAGTGAAGTAAGCAGAACTAAGAGAATAGTATGGAAATGACCACAATAACATAAACTATAAGAATATAAACAAGATAAAAAATTGTAGTTATAAATACTCTGACTAAACTAACTTTAAATTAGACCTGAAATACACTTGTGGCATTGATGACTTATACAGCAGATGACCAAAACCCTTGACAAGAATATATTTTTTCCAGGAAAGATAAAATAAGTTGTGTTCAGTCAGTAGTAAATTAATTTGCTTTCTCTGTCTCCTTGATTCTGCTCCTGTTATTTCCACACCGTTGCCTCATGACTACACCTGACTGACAAATACAGCAAAGCAATCACTCTGTGGACAGCTAGGTGGTGCAGTGGATAGAGTGGCAGACCCAGAGTCAGGAAGACTCATCATTCTGAGTTCAAATCTGGCCTCAGATACTTACTAGCTGGGTGACCCTGGGTAAGTCATTTAACCTTGCTGTGCCTCCGTTTCCTCATCTGTAAAATGAGCTGGAGAAAGAAATGGCAAACCATTCCATTATCTCTGCCAAGAAAACCCCAAATGGGGTCATGATGAGTTGGAAAGGACTGAAAACAACTGAACAACAATAGCCATCACAAAGTAAATCCCATTGAGGACAATTCTTTGTAATCAAATTTGGTCACTATTCATTTATTTCTTTGTACATCGTTTAGCAAACATTTATTAAGCACTTCTTGTGTTCAGAACTCTCTGTGCAATGCTAAGGGCGATAAAAGTTTTAGATTCCATGCAGTCCCAGTCTTCATGAAACTTACAGTTTAATCAGAAAATGGCACATGCATTGTCTTTTACAGATAAAACAAAGTACATATTCAAATAAAGTACATATTATTTCAGGAAGCGCATTAGAGAGGTATATAACAAAATGGAAAGCAGGTTCAAGGCAATAATTATTCCAGAGGGTTTGAGAGAATGGTGAAGAGAGTGACATTTGAGTTGGACTTTAAAGGAAAAGTAGGAGATCAATAATTGGAGAAAGGGGAAGAAAATTGAGATAAAAGGAACAGTGAGATTAGGAACACTGAAGGAACAGATGTTAACAGTTAGGCTGATGCCCAGAATGTATGAAAGAGAAAAATATGAGAAAGGGTGTGGTGGTACTAGACTTTGGAGAATCTCTTTAATGTCAAGGAAAGACATTCAAACTTTACTCAGCAGGTAACGTTAAGCCAGTGATGAACTTTTTTAACAGAGGGCTAAATTAATGATAAATAGTGCTATTAAGAGTTATGTGCTCAAATTCCCTGGCTGCTACCCAGAGAGGAAATATGCCAAATCATTTCGATTCAATTAGATAAACATTGATTAAATGAATAAATGATAAAAATTTATTAATTGCTCACTATGTGTCAATAGCACAAGTACTATGCTAAGCACTGTTGATACAAAGACAAAATTGAAATCATTCCTGTCCTGAAGGAACTTACTTTGTATTAGGGAGAGAGGGGGAGAGGAGGGAGAGCATGTAAACAGGTTGTTGTTCAGTCATTCAGTTGTGCCTGACTCTTTGTGACGCCATGGACCACACTGTCTTGAACTTTGTCTTACCACTAGACTTCAAAAACTCTGGAGGAGAAATGGAGGCTGATGTCTTTGTGTAGCTCTGTCTCACTTATATCCAACCCATGCACAAATCAAGATATTAGCCTCATGATGTCATTGGTCCTCTTTGAAAACAAAATTTGGGATTTTCTTGGCAAAGATATTGGAGTGGTTTGCCATTTCCTACTCCGTAGATTAAAGCAAATAGAGGAGAAGTGACTTGGTCACACAGCTAGTAAGTGTCTGAGGACAGATTTGAGCTCAGATCTTCTTGATTCTGGGCCCAGTGTTCTATCCATTGAACCACCTATTAAACAGATACACACCTGTAATTTTAGGTAAAACAGCTATTTATAATATATAGAAGTTCTCATTTACGGGACTCTGCATTTGCCATAGTGATGGGTGCTATAAGAAAGCTTGTAGTCAAATGTTTGATTTGGTGAGCTCCTGTCGATACACTCTTAGGGTCTAGAATCTTAGATTATGTCACTAGAAATATAGAGTACAGCTCATGGGAAGTGATAGAATTTCACTGTTCCCCCTTTGCTAAGACTTATCCCTAATCATACAAAAATCGACTTGTACTCTTCTTTTCTCTGCCTCCTCCTTCTCCCTCCCAGCATTGGCTCTCCAAATCCAGCCCATTTTTCAAGCCTCAGCTCAGATCCTACTCTTCCCCAAAAGCTACTTCTACTAACACTAGTCCTCACTGATTTCTCCTTTACTGAGTTACCTTCAAAACTACAGCATGACTTCTACTATTAGCAAGCAGTTCTATACTGCCTTGCATTGTTCTCTCATTACTCCATGCTTGTAAGTTTTGCCTTATAGGCTTGCATGACTATAGACTCCTTGGGATCCACTACTCTCTTATCCTTCCTTTATAGCCATCACAGTGCCTAGAACAGTGCTGAACATGGTAGATAAACCATCAATGGTAATAATACTAACTAGTAGCATCTATACAATTCTTGAAGGGTTACAAAATGCTTTACAGAGACTATCTCACTGGATCCTCATAAGAACCCTAGGAGGTCAGTGCTCTTCTTATCCCCATTTCATAGATGAGGAAACTGAAGAAAAAAACTGATTGTTTAAGATCACCTAGCTAATAACTATCTGAGGCAGGATTTGAACTCATGTTTTCCTGACTCCAAATACAATACTTTATCCACTGCACTAGTTGCTGGTTAATTGATTCACTACATTTCAATGAAACAAGTATTTATGAAGTGCTTGTGACACGTAAAGTATTCTGCCATGTATTTGAGATTTTTACTGTTGTTGTTATAAAGTCATTCAGTCATGTCTGACTTTTAATGACCCTGTGGATCATCACATGTCAGGCCCTTCTGTCCTCCAATATACTGTCCATTGGGTTTTCTTGGAAAATATACTGGAGTGATTATCCATTCCTTCTCCAGTGGATCACCGTTTTGTCAGAACACTCCTCTATAACCTGTCCATCTTGGGTAATCCTGCACAATGTAGCTCATAGTTCATTGAGCTACATAAACAAGCCCCTTCACCAGGACAGGATAGTGATGGAGGAAGGGGTACTTGAGACAAAAAAATAAAGATAAAACATAATACTATGGTCATTTCCCCCCAGGGATCTTACTCATTGTATGTGGGGGGAGGGAAGTAGGGATGAGGGAGTGTAGAGACTAACAACATAGTACAAGTAAATGTAGTAGAAAAGTACAAAGGAAGTAGTCATGAAGGCGAAAAGGCTTTAGGAACATCAGATGAATGAGAGAATACACTTATCTTGGGGCTGGAGTTACAGATAGAAGGGAGGCGACGGGCAAGAAGCACTGAGCCTTGATGAAAGAGAATACATAAAGAGGAAATAATAGAAGAAGTGAATTCCAGATATAGGGGGTTATCCTGCAGGCAGGTCTGAAGGCAGAAGACATCACTCAGACCATCCAGAGTATTCAGATTGGCTGGGACATAGATCATGGGAAGAATAATGATATGAAATAATGTTGAATCTGCATAGAGGAACCAGATTATAGTAGATTTTCAATGTTAGGTTGAGTAGAGAATAATTTATCTTGAATTTTGTCTGAAACTATAAAAACTAGGTATGGGGAGAATGCATGAATTTGATTAAGTGGGGTTGGGATTCTAGGTCAGAATATGTGTATCAAAGATGTTCAGAACTGTCTCAGAGATCTGTAGTTAACTAACATTCCCTTCAAGCATCCAGAACAAGTGAAAAACAAAAGTAAGGAGGAAAGAAACTAGCAGGTTAAACTAATCAGGCTGCCTGAAATAGAACATTTTAAAAATTAGTACTAATGGCAAAGAATGAGGTGCATACTAGTCCCATTTTAGAAATGTATCAGATAACTTATGGCAGTGAAGACATTAACCCTCTTCTCTGATGGACTAAATTAGTGCAGTTCTGTAAGAGACATGACATTTCATGTGTACATATCATTATGTGAGAACCAAAGATCAATTCCTCTTCCCTGGGATAGTAGGCAGTGAGAGCTACATCACCTGGACAAAGCAGTCCTAGAATTTCTATCCCTAAGCTACCAGGCAGGGAGTGAGATGAGGGTGGGGAGGGAGGAAAGGGGAGTTGTGCTCTTGAGGATATATTTGGCTGCATGGATCGGGTCTCGAGAGCAATAGGAACCTCAGTACCACACTGAAGTAGATTGTGTATTGGCTACAAAAATCAAAGCCTGAGCATTCCTTTGAAAGGTTGGTGCTGTGGGTCTATAACAGAACTGATACCTTAGCAGGTGAGATAATACAGTCCCAGCCCCCTAAATCTTACAGCAACATATAGCCAGAGCTAGGAGGAGAGACCCCTCTCATCTCCAGGTTCTATTTTAGACTGCTGATTTCTATAGCAATTCCTCTGTCCCTGTTATTGTTCTAACTGTTCTTGAAAGAGAAACATTAAGCCCTTTGTCTTTTTTTAAGACACCTGAGCTGCTGAGCAAAGGTCCCCTTGGAACCATTTGACTCTAAGAGACTTTTAATGTTATACTCTAACCTAAAGTGTTTTTTCCCCTCTTTATATAAATTTATTTTTAGGAGAGTAATGAATCTCTCTCTCTCTCTTTCTGTCTGTCTCTGTCTGTCTGTCTGTCTCTGTCTGTCTGTCTCTCTCTGTCTCTCTCTCTCTGTGTCTCTCTGTCTCTCTCTCTGTTTCTCTGTCTCTCTCTGTCTCTCTCTCTGTCTGTCTCTGTCTGTCTGTCTCTCTCTGTCTCTCTCTCTGTCTCTCTGTCTCTCTCTGTCTCTGTCTCTCTCTGTCTCCCTCTTTTTCTCTTGATGTATCTATATCTGTCTATATATATATATATATATGTATATATATACACCCACATATATATATATATATACACCCACATATACACACATATGTATATATTTGCCTATTTATTTATACCCACAGACAAAAAGATGCAGAGAACACAGAGACAGACGTAGATAAGATAAATGGAGAGATAGATAGATAGATAGATAGATAGATAGATAGATAGATAGATAGATAGATAGATGAATATGTCTGAGCCCTTTGGGCAGCTCCCTAGTGCAGTGGATAGAGCGCCAGGCCCATCTTTCTGAGTTCAAATCTAGGCTCAGACTAGTTGTCTGAACCTGGAAAAGTCACTTGAACTCTCTTTGCCTCAAGCTTTTCATCTATGAAATGAGCTGGCGAAGGAAATGGTAAACCTCACCAGTATCTTCGCCAAGAAAACCCCCAAAAGGGGTCAAGAGGACTTGGACCCGACATAACAACAACAAACCTATGGGGGAAACAAAGAAAAGTCAATTGTTGGCTAACATTATTATGGATCTTTAAGGCTTGCAAAATGTTTTATATGCAATGTGTCATGTGATCCTTACCATAACCCTGGGAGGTAGGTGCTATTTTGTTGGCCCAGTTTTATAGTTGAGGAAACTGAGGCTGAGAGGGGTTAAATGAGCTGCTCAGGGGTCATACAGTTGAGGCAAGATTAAAATTCAAATTGTCCTCAGTCCAGAACCAATCCATCATCCTTACTCTTTATTTCAGGAGATATGAGGAGCCACCCATACAAAAAGGGAATTCAGGGCCCTGTGGGAAAGAATTATTCCCCATCTCCCCAGTCCTCCTCTGCCTTCCTTACCTGTTCTTTTTAAGGAGTCACTTACCTCCAGCTGAAGAGGAATGATATATCTGTACCATTAGGCACATAGTTTTCTTCAAAACTAAAATAATCAGTAAACATTTATGGATCACTGTGCTAAATGAATTTTCATACACATAACTGAATTAAACATAATTGAATTATCAATGTTTGATTCTCTCTCCATTAAGGTATCTGCCAGATAAACACAAAAAGTCAAGTTCAGAGGACTGACTTTTCCTAGTCTGGTCGTAGTTAGCCAGTCTAGTATTATTCCAATGGTTTATATTACGAGAATTAACAACTAAATTCATTATGAAAACCCATTTACCATAGGGTTGGCACCAGAGAGAGCCTGAGGCAGCTATAAGATTCTGGAACATAACATCTGTTCCATAAAATATGACTCCAGCATTCCAAACCCATGCTTGTTCATTGGTACTCAATTGTTTCTTTAAAGTTCCTTTTCTCCTCAGGATATGTGAGTTCAGTCACAGACCCATGAAGGCCAAATGTCACCTTTAATTCTCTGAAACACAACCAGTACTACAAAGGAAGCTGTCAAAAAACATAGGATTTGAATATGGGTAAAAAAAAAAACCAACTTGCAGTTTTGATTCATTATATAAGGTTTTCTTTTTTCCCTTTATTTTATTTCCTTGGTTTTGGATTTTCATGTATATTTGAAGTATCACACACACACACACACACACACACACACACATATACACACATTAAGTCCTACCTCCTTTGTTATGATTTACTGTTAATAAATTAATTGAAGTACAAATGCCCTCCCACACTAATTGGCTGTGCTCCCTGTGATATAATGCAAACTGACTTAGGAACTAACATATGCTTCTATTACCCATAATAGATGAGCTATGTTGGAATGACTGGAGACCAAAATTACTGCTTGGCGTATCTTCAAATTCAAATCCACCTTCTGCCCTGAGATGAAATGCAAAGATTTGTTTTCTGTTTTATATATTTTGGAGAGGCTGCTTTTTTACTGCCACAATAAGGATTTTTGAGTGTTTACATTATAATGACTATTTATGGGGCTTTAATATGCTGCTTGTTGCAAATCACATCCGACTGAAACTTGGCAAAGTGCGGTAGAGTTGTGGGACCACATGCAATTATATTTAATGCAGTATCAGGCAGTTGAGAATTTTTAAAACTGGTGTTAAATGGTGTTTATCATAATTTTGTATATTCTTTTTCTCTTTTTCTATGCTACAATTAGACAAATGGCATAAAAAGCTAAAACTTTTTTTTCTTACACAGCTCATTTTGGTTGTAAAAAGAATTGTCAATAATTCAACTGGGGTTTGGGGAGGGGATGGTAACAGAAATTATCAGTGTTCCTGGCTGGGCTGTACCAGTATGATGAAAATGCCAATACTACCTAAATTTCATTGCAAATTTAGTATTATGCTGTTACAGCTCCCAAGGATTAGCTTTTTTAGAGCTATAAAAATTATTTGGAAAGTGAAAAAAAGATCAAGAATTTCAAGGGAGATAAGGAAAAAAATAGGAAAGAGGGATTAACATTTATTCTATAGATCTCAAATTATGTGATAAAATGATAGTGGTCAAAATCATTTGGAAAGTATTTTTTAAAGGTAAGGTAGATTAATGGAATTAGCTAGACTTAGAAGAAAACAAACCCCAAACCAACAATTAGTGGGAAAAGGCCTTCTTACTTTATAAGAAATACTGTGAAAACCAGTAAGCAATATAATAGTGAACAGTCTTTGAACAGCACCTTACATAAACTGGGATTGGACCCCTAAATCACATATCCTGGAAACATAGATATTGTTTGAAGCTAGAATTTGATTGAAAGACAAACAAGGCCCAGAAAAATTTATAAAGAAAATTCCAAATGAATAAATTGTCTAAATATAAAAATCACATTATTTTAAAAAATAGAGAAAAGAAGTATGTATCATTCATACTTATACTTAATTGTGGAATTCATAGATTAATAAACATGTGAAATAGATAAGATTTCAAATGACAAAAAGTCAATTTTTATTATATAAAATTTAAAAGCTTTTACGTGAACAAAAGTGCTATACTCTAAAATAAGAAGAAAGGCCATAGGTTGAGGGGGAATTTTTTTTTTATAGAATATCTCTGACAAAACACTGGCATCCTAAATCTTTAGGAAATCTATACAGTTATAATTAAGAACTATAAGTCTATTACCCAAAAGATCAAGGGATATAAACAATTTTTGAAAGGACAGGAAATCATCTATAATTATATTTTCTAAAGTTCCAAATCAAGATAATTTAATTAAAATAATTTGGCAGTGTCACCTCATACTCATTACACTGGCAAAGATGGAAAAATATGGGAATAGTCAAAGTTGTATAGCCTATAGGAAGACCAGCAGAAAATGTACTGTTGGAAGAGCTGTGAATTGGTTAAACCATTCTAGAAATTAATTTAGAACTGGGCTAGAAAAGTTACTAAAGTATTCATACCCTTTGACTTGCAAATCCCCCTTGCAGGCACATATCTACATATTCATACAGATATAAAATTTGCATCTATATTTCTATTTCTATCTATGCCTATAATTATGTCTGTCTCTGTCTATCTATCTATCTATCTGTCTGTCTGTTGGTCTGTCTGTCTATCCTGGAGAACTTCTTGCATTAGCAAAAAGTGGAAACAGAATATACTCTAATTGGAGTATCACTCAATAATGAATAAAATAATGAATGAAATGAAATTTAAGTGCCTTAAGGAATGGAAAACCTGGGGCATTCAGAGAAACATGGGAAGGCTTGTGTGAACTGACATAGAACAAAGAAAATTAAACCAGCAGTATAAATAATGACTACTGTAAGAGAAGAATAACTTATTTCAGATAAACAGATCAATAGACAGCTCAGATCAAATTCAGTTCTAGATGTGTAAAGTTTGTATGTAATACCTGGTGATGTGGGAAATATAAAAAGAGGGGTTTAGACTCTAAGATCTCCAACACCCTTCCCAGTTCTACAAGTATAGACAATCATTGCCATTCACGATTTCTCTATGGGATAGTGTTGCTCAACCTTTTTTTTTTTTTTTTTGTAGTGAGGGTGGTTTGTCAAAAGATAACTATAAAACATATGAAGGGAATGTGTAAAAAACAACATGAAATAATAAAACATTTTAAAAAATAAGTGGTTGATACAATTGGAAAAAAGTAAAATATCAGTTTAATTATAATAGAATGATTTTTCTAGGTCATTTGGGTCATTTGACCCTTGAGTACTAGTCAACTATTTTATAGTTAATTAGCATTCATTTTCAAAGGAAAAGGAAGCCACCTTGGGAAAATTTTTGTCAGGTTATAATGGGGAAAATGGCTAAATTAATTTTTATATTATATTTGCAAGAATTTCCTGAAATAATCCCCATTTTTCTAGACTTTTAAGATATCTCTAACTCCACTGTACTAAAATTGTCCAGATTGACAGATGATTGACTGGTAAAGGAGTAAAAGAAGCATTTTAACACTTTCTCTTTTAAATAATTTTTGATTTTTAGTCAGTCATTCATAAACATTGATGAAGTACCTACTATGTGCCAGGCACTGTGATAAGTGCTAAGAATACAAAGAAAGGCAAAAAACATTCTCCACTCTAAAGGTTCACAATCTCCCAGGGGAGACATTCAGACAACTATGTATAGATAAGATGTACACAGGATAAATAAGAAATAATCAACAGAGGGGAGGCATTAGAATGAAGAAGTATTGGGGAAAACTTTTTGTCAAAGGGGAGATTTTTGTTGGGATTTGAAGGAAGCCAAGGAATCAGGAATTGGAGATAAGCAAAGAGCATTTTAGGCATGAGTGGGGGGCAACCAGTGGAAATGTCCAGAATTGGAAGAGTTGTTCCAGGAACAAGGAGGCAAGTGTCACTGGGTTAAAGAACAGAAGGTGGACAAAAGGGATGAGGGTATAAGATGTGAGGAAACTGGAAAGGTGGAGTGGACAGAGCTAGAATATGAAAGGTTTTGAATGCCAGATTTTATAACTTGAGATGACAGAGAGTTGATGAAGTTTGAGTATGAGAGTGACATTGTCAGACCTGCGCTTTGGGGAGAAACACTTAGGTGGCCAAGTGGAAAATGAACTAGAGTGGGGAGAGACTTATGGCAGTCAGACAAGTCAAGCTATTGCCAAGGTCCAAATGTGAGGTGATAAGGGCCTGTACTAATATGGAAGCAGTATATGAGGAGGGAAGGATGTATATTTGAGAGATACTATGAACATGAAATTGACAGCCTTTGGCAATAGGTTGGCAATAGGGAATGAGGGAGAGAGAGAGAGAGAGAGAGAGAGAGAGAGAGAGAGAGAGAGAGAGAGAGAGAGAGAGAGAGAGAGAAGTCAAGAATAACCTAGGTTGTTAGCCTAGGGCACTGAGAGGATGATGATGTCCTTGTCCATAACAGGGATATTTGGAAAGGGAAAATGTTTCAGGAAAAAGATAACGCACAGTTACTTCTTCTCTTGAACTGTTTATTTCTAAGCTATTGGTGGGTCAGATAACCTACACAGCTGGAAGATGGTTTCTTTTACTTCATCTATTGACTTAAGTACCCATTAGTTTATGTGTTCAGGAAGTGGTCCAACCAATTCATCTTTAGGTAATAAGTGATTGTGGTGAATTGTACCTACCACTCTCTAGGGCTATTTTGCAAATGGGCAAGTTGTCCAATTTCTCCACATCTAGGTAATGAGTAGCTTTCCACTCACATAACTTATGTTTCTATAAACACCAAGATTTCTCAGCAGAACTTTCTCCTTGACTATGAAGTTGGATGTTGCTTGTTTTAATTCAATGATCTGGTTTCTTTTTGCTTTCTTTTTAGTCAAGAGAAGTATTGCAACTGAATGTCTTCAGTCTCTTCAACCTCAATGATATGTATTTTCTCAAATTCTTTTCTATGTTAGGATGTCTAGTTCATTTTTCTTGTATTCATACTTTATGAATTTTGTCCCTAGACATCTGTGGTTGCTAATTTTTCAGCCTGGTCCTTTCCCTGGATTTTATCTCATGCATATTTATGGGCTCCTGCACTGCCATTCTTCTCACCAACAGAGATAGATTCCATGTTACAGATATACAAAGAAAGTTTTCTCCACCACTCCATTCCTTCTCTTGGCCTTTCCCCCCAAAAATATTTTAAATTATATGTGGAAGACTTATAGGAGTTATTTGGAGCCCATTACTGATCAAGATTCCATCATTCCTGTAGTATACAATGAGAGGCAGAAATCAGTTCCATTTGAAGAACTTATTCAAACTTATTGGGCTTACAATCCATCTATACTTAGCTTTTAATTCACTTTTCCCCCCTATTACTCTCCTATTCTTTCCTATGGATTTTATTTTATTACTTGGTCAGTCTTTTACTTCATCCATTCATTCATCTATCTGTTTGTCAGTCCGATTGTCTGTTTTGTTTTGTTTTTTTTTTTTTTGTTTTCCATCACTGAATAGGAGAATTTAGAGAATTTTGTCAATCGAGTTTCTTTCTCCTATTTGAAGTCTGTATGGAACACTTTTCATACTAATAGGCAGTTTAGGTGAACATATTACTCACTTTAACATATACCCCTTGATGTCAACACTCACTTGCCCATTGAACAACATTCATTTGAATTATTGAATTGAATTGAATATATGTAGACTTCTAAGAACTTTATGAATCCTTATATAACCCTTGTCCCAATGGGCCCAGTGGTATGGGACTCTCTCCTTATTGGTGGAGATGAATGCCCATCCTTGTTTGAGAGCAAGAGAATTAAAGCCTTCTTTAGTCCTCTTTGAGATTCTCCAATTTTCATGTCTTCTTGGAGATTCTTTAAGCTTCGAATTGCTTTAGGTGTTTTTGTCTTCCAAATATGAGAAGATGGAAGAGGTCAACCCCACTTCAGCCTGCTAAAGGAAAAGACTTCAGAAAACCATGAGAGGAGTTGGTAGTCTTCATCATGTCCTTATTCTCAGGTAATGATAGTAGAGACTTTGGAGATTTTTCTTTGGGTGAGATCCAAGAGATCTCAATTCTTGGTTGAACTGAGTTATCTCTCTCCCAATGGGAAAACTCTTTCACTCTATACTGCCTGGTATATACTCTTCTATATAGACCTCTGATTTCTGTTTTGCTCCCAATTTGGATAAATGAGTTTTCATTGCTATACATTATGGGTATTCGTTGTGGAAATTGTATTTGGTGGGAAATGGGATCAAACCTTGGATATAGAGCTTGAGATCCTTCCAACCCCCCCCCCCCCCCGCAATAATAATGACAAAGTGATCAAAAATTAGATTGAACCTGATCATATCCCCTAGACTAAGGGAACAATTAGATATAATTCTAGCCTGGGATCCTCCCTCTGAGGAAGGAGGAATGAATATGTTTCTGTTGTCTCTAATCTTCTGCTTCCCACTTTGGCAGGAATTAAATTAATTCTCCCTTGGAGAAAATTGAAAGGAAAAAGATCAGTGATGTCTATTCTGCCTCCCTTTGAGCCACACAAGGATAACCCTCTGTATATATTTGGTCTTGCCACAGGAAGACCTCAACTACACATAAAAGCTTCCCCCCACCCCGACTCTTTCTACATTTGGTCCTCTCTAAGACTACATTTATATCCTTTGTCACCTTTTCTATCATTCTACCACTTATTATAGAAGCAGAAGAGAGCTGTACAGCCCTAAGGCTTATTTTGTATTTTTTGGCTTTCTGTGACTGTGTTCTCTTGCAAGAACAAAAGGTCAATAATCTCAATAGGTCTAATGAAAGATATAGAAATTAAAAGGGGCTAGCAATAGCAGATCCCAAATTATACTGAAAAGCAGTTATCTACCCTATTTGGTATTAGTTAAAAAGAGAGTAGTTGATCAATAAATAGATTAGGTAAAAAATCCCAGAAACAATTAAACATGGTATCATCATGTTTAGGTTAAGGTCATGAACTATTAGGATAAGGACTCCTTATTTGAATAAAATGAAGAGAAAATTGGAAAGTGAGTAGTCTGACAGAAATTATGTCTAGGATCAACATCTTATGCCATTTACAACAATAAAATGCAAATGAATATAGGCTATAGATATAAAAGATTATAACATTAAAAAATCAGAAGATGATATATAGGGGAAGGTCAATTTCAATTAACCAAAATGAAGTGGGAAAAAAACAACTTTGTCACCACAAGATAATTGTAATTAGAAGTGAAACCATTAATTGAGAAAAAAATTCACGGCAAATTTCTCTGATAAAAGTCTAATATCTGAGATAAGCAATTGGCATAAATATATAAAAATAAGACCCTTTCCCCCCAATATGTGAATGATCAATGGATATGAATAGGCATTCTTTAACGAAGAAATGCCAACTATTAGCAACCATACTCCCACCAATTTCTCCAAATCTTTACTAGAGAAATACAAATGCAAACAACTCTGAAGTTCAGTCAGAGAGCAATCAGATTGGTAAAGATGAGAAAAAAGTAAAATAAAAATTAGAAGTTGTGGGAGAACAGATGCATTAATGCATAGTTAGTGAAACTATAACTGATTCAACTATTCTGGAAAACAATTTGGAACTGTATGCAAAAAGTCACTAAATTGTACCTACCCTTTGACTCAGTGATACAATTGCTACTGATTTGAATAAATGGATTTTCTTTGGGATTTGATATGTTCATTCATTGTGGAATTGGTATTTTGTAGGAAAGGGAACAAGGCTTCATATAGAAATTTGGTCCTCCTTCCCCAATAATAATGACAAAGCAATCAGAAGTTAGATTGAACCTGATCAAATTCCCTCGACTAACAATATTTAAAGGAGCAAAGGGACAAACTGTTTAGCCCAATATCCAATTTGGAATTATACCTCCCAAATCACTAAATTCTAGACACTCTTTGACTCAGTGATAGTTATATATCCCAAGGATATATCAAAGGTAGAAAATATCAAAGATAGAAAGGACACATACATACAAGAATATTTAAAGCAACAGTTTTTGTAGTAACAAAGAACTGGAACAAAATAAGGGTTCATCGACTGGAAAATGAATGCTGTTTCTTGTCTTTATTTGTCAAAGTTTATTCATGACATGTGTATTGCATTGCCTGATATAATGCTTGGTTTGGCATCAGGAAGGCCTGGTGTCAAATGTCACTTCTGACATTTGCTAGCTCTGTGACACTGGACAATTGAATTTTTATGTGGCTCAGGCAACACTTACCTATGAAATCATATAATGAATGAACAAGAAAATTTGCTAAGCACTTGCTATGTATTGTGCTAAGTGTTGGCGATATAATGAGAAAGGCAAAGAAAGCTTCTTCTTTTAAGGAGCTCACATTGTAAGAAGGGGAAAATACCATATACAGATTTCAGCTGGAAATTAGATGGAGACCAATGTTTTGGTGCAGTGGAAAAGCAGATGATTATGTGTCTTATTTAATGTCATTTGTACTCATAACAACTTATTGGTTTCTTTTTTTATTTTAATAGGCAAAACAGGATGATGGCTAGCCTTTGTTGGAAGGTAGAAAACATTATGACACATCTCAAATGAGTTAATTTAGAGGCTCAGTGGCTCAACTTGTGGGGGGCCAGTTTGCAATGGGTTCCACAGTTAGGGTTTTACTGTATCTGATCTTTGTGATGCCAGAACCAGAAGATGGCACTGTTATTTTCTTCACAAATACAACCAGTTATTGCTCATCAATGATGGAAGGGATCAGATTGGATTCCTCCTTAGTCTTAGCTGCCTTTGGGAAAGCTATACAGTATGAATCCAACTAATTCCTCAGTCATAGTACCCACTCTGCAAGCTAGTAGACTCATCAAAAAAGATGCCTCCTCCCAACGTCATGGTACAAGTAGCTGTCCAGACCAAGTTGTAGGCCTTCATACCGTTGACGACCAGTGGCCAGTTGCCCGCAGTAGTCTTGGAGTCTTCCTGTCTGAAATAACAATGCCCTGTTGAACACACTGGTTTCTATTGTTGAACTATTTGATAGTGCCAAGGACTTACTTTGGTGGCAAGAACTTTCTTTTCTAGGTAATAAACTCTGGCTTCAGAGGAGGAGGGTGCTAAAATTCCTGCAGAATTGACAAGCCACATCTCCAAAAAGATCACTGCCCTGGAATAAAGACTTCTGGGGCTTGGTTTGAATCATAGCCAGTAGTCCTGATTGGACGGTGGTGGGGGAAGTGCACTTATTCCTAGGGCTCTTGGACCTGGTGCACTGGGCCCTCTTCACCCGGGACTTGAGTGGGGTGGGGGTTGGAGGTGGTGGTAGAGATGGTATGACTTGCTTAGCATATGCCTATGTCTGTTTTTCCATCAGGGAAAATTCAGCAAGTAATCTGCAATAGTAGAGGAAATTTTCAGACAGGGAATTTTGTTGCAAACACATATCCTTTGGGTGTTTCCATAACATGTGCTGCAGAGAAAGAGTGAGAATGGAAAAGAATTAGAACAATGAAAAAAGGATATTTGCAATTGAATGTTGCTGAGAGTCTTTTAGTAATGTCTAATATCCAGATATTTATTTGTGTGTGTGTGTATGTGTGTGTGTGTGTGTGTGTGTTTTCAAGCTCCCAGTGCCTCTGGGCACATCCACAGAAACAGCAAATATTTACAATATATAATATACAATGAGCAGAGCTCTGTATTGAAATTGGCCAGGATTTCATTAAATTTATAAAACTCTACTTATTGCCAACATCTCTGACCATTGTTGTTGTGTTGTTTTTAATTGCATCCAACTGTATGTGACCCCATTTGGGGTTTTCTTGGCAAAGATTTCTGGAGTGGTTTGCCATTTCCTTCTCCAGCTCTTTTTTATAGATGAGGAAACTGAGGCAAATAAAGTTAAGCGACTTGCTCTAGGTCACATAGCTAGTAAGTGTGTGAGGTCAGATTTGAACTCAGATCCTCCTAACTCCAGGGCCAGCACGCTATCCACTGTGTCATGTAGGTGCCCTATCTCTGGCTGTATGAGCATAATAAATATATACCTGCTCACAGTCTTTTGGGACTTTGTATTGTTCAGGCAAAACTCCATTATACAAAGATGAACTTTGAAATATACCATGAAAATAGACCAGGGATATTTACACTTATCCTCTAGGGAAGGTGTCTTAACTCTTTGATAGATAAAATTAAAGAATTTGTAGGAACATATGTTAATTACAATCATGATTATGCCTGTAGACGGGTATGGTTAGTATCTGTGAATGGATTTAGGTGTAAAATACTTGTCATAAGTATCATTATGCAGTTATACACACATACATATAAATATACATACGTGTGTGTGTGTGTGTGTGTGTGGCTAAGGAAACCATAGAGGGCCACTCTTAGAGTCAGAAATCAATCAATCTAGTATTTATTTAGCACCAATTTTACACCAAGTACTGTGCTAATTATTGCATAAAAATACAAAGAACTTACATTCTAATAGGAAAATGATAAGTGTATAATATATATACACATACACACATATGGGTGTGTGAGTAAATATAAATAAATGATAGATATAAATGAAATAAATAAAAATAAATATAAAACAGGGAGGGAGTTATGAGTTAGGAGAAGGAAGTGGGGTATAAATTCAGAAAAACTTTATGTAGAAACCTTTGAGCATTGTTCAAAGAGACTTATGGGGATGCACAGGGAACTCACTAACCAATAGGATTTTAAAAAGAAATATATAGAAAATGACTAATAAGGAAGTATTTAATATGATTGCACATGTATAATCTATATTGGATTGCTTACTGTCTCAGGGAGGGAGGGAATGGGAAACAATTTGGAACTCAAAATGTTAAAAAAAAAGTTAAATTATTTTAGGGGATTCTGGGATGATGGTGGAGTAGGTCAGAAAATTCCAAGCTCTCAAGATTTTCCCCCACAAAAGAGATAAAATAGCACCTTAGGGTGAACAAAGTAAAAATAAATAAGGATAGGGGCACAACAGAGGTCTTCCTGTGACAATTTGAGAAGAGTAGAAGAAAAATTCCAGGACAAGGTTTGGTCCCTGTGAAGAGTAAACACCTCAGGTTAGGTTCCATTTTAACACCTGGGGTTGGCTGGTTTGAGAGCCTTCAGCCACAGGAACTCCTCAGATAGTGAGGCAAGTTGGGCATCTGAGCCCTGGAAGACTGAGGGGAATTCTGCTGGCCAGACCCAGTTGTGCTGTGAAGAGCTGCAGGGGTGAGAAGGAACCCACACTCGCTTGGTGAGTGCAGAAGCAGTGGGACAGAAAGTCCTTGGCTGTGAGCACTTACAGGAGGTTAGAGGTTTGGCATTAGTTATAGGTTAGAGAGGAGAACTGATGATCTGGGGCAAGAGGCACCATCTCCCATACCCCAGGGCTAGAGGTGTTTACAAAAATTAAGCTATTACCACAAAAAATGCACAGGCAAAGGAGAAAGAATCCAACCATAGAAAGCTGTTATGGGAATAGAGAAGACTGGGGTTCATCTTCAGAGGAGGATAAGTAAAGAAATCCCCAAAGAGTAACATCAAATGGTCATTCGTCGAAAAAGAAGTCACAGATCTTTAAAAAGACTTTAAAAATCAAATGACAGAGAGGGAGGAAAAACTAAAAAAAAAAAAAAAAAAAAAAAAACAAACACCAAAAGAATAATCCAAGGAAAACAAGGTTAGTAAAGTCAACCAATTAGAAAAGGAAATCCTGAATCTTAAAGAAGAAAATGACATCTTAAAAATTAGACTTGGACAAAGTGAAGCCCAGTGAAATTATAAGAGATCAAGGAATAATTAAACAAAATATGGATAAAGAAAAAATAGAAGAGAAAGTGAAACATCTTATAAGAAAAAAAGAGATTTGGAGAATAGATCAAAAAGAGAAAACATAAAAATAATCAGACTAACTATTATCAAGAAAAGAATCTTGATACAATAATACAAGAAATAATTAGAGAAGATTGTCCTGAAGCAATAGAACAAGGGGGGAAAGTAGGAATAGAAAAAAATCCATTGGTCACCACTTAAAAGAAATCCTATGAGGAAAACTCATAGGAATATCAGTCAAATTCGGAAACCCCCAATTCAAGAGTAAAATATGAAAAACATCAGAATTAAAACAATTTCAATATGATGGTGCCACAATTAAAATCACACAAGACATTGAAGTAGAGATATTAAAAGACTGCAAGTCTTAGAACACGATATATAGTTATATTGAAGAGCAAAGGAACTGGGGCTCTGGCTGAAAATATTATACCCTACAAGGTTAAGCATTACCCTGAATGAAAATAAATGGACATTTGACCAACTTGCAGACTTTAAAGACTTTGTCAAAAAACAAAACAAAACAAAACTGGACTTAATAGATTTGATATACAAGAGCCAAGAGAAATATAAAGTATATACCAAAGACTAATTATAGGCGATTCATAAGGACAGTTTACTTTTATATATGTACAATGTATGTCTAGGATTCTTGTTAATAACTGGGTAACTCATAAGAAAGGCTGGGGTAAACCTGAGTATGATATGAATTGAAAAAGTAAAACCATTTAGGAACAGCTAAAAAGAGTATTTTATACAAATGAGGTGCAAGAAGGAGAACAATAGAAATTCGATGGGGGCAGAGGGCTGGTAGTACTGATTACCTACTTTCATAGAGAATGGGTTTAAGAGGAATATATATATATATGAGTATAAAAGTCTTCTAAATTCAGAATAAATAAAATGGTAGGGGCATAGGGAGGAAGGGGAGGATAAGAGAGGGATTTTTAGAGGGGAGAGTGAAGGAACAGGTAAATGGGTCTTTAGATTTATGGGAATGGAAGGATGAGGAGGAATCCTTGGAAGGCAAAGATAGGAGGCAGCTAGGTGGTACAATGAATACAGCACTGGCCCTGGAGTCAGAAGGACATGAGTTCAAATCTGGCCTTAGATGCTTAGCACTTACTAGCTGTGTAACCTTGGGCAAGTCACCCATCTCTGATTTTCTTGCCTTTCCTCTTCCCCCCAAACAAAACAAAAAACTTTTTTAACAAGTAGTTGGGGAAAGTATAAAATATTATTAAAAAATAAATGTACAGAAAATAGAAGCAAGTCAAGTAACAAAGGATGAATATGAGTATATAGTCCTAGAAAAATAGTATCAGAAACGTTAAAGTTCAAATGAACTGAGGCTGGTAAGGGAAGCGAAGAACATCAAAAAGGCATTTGTTTTTTGTTTGTGTTTTCAACTTTTTTTTTTATAGCTATATTGGGAGGAAAAAGTGTTGGGAATGGAAGCTCAATTCCATGTGGACAGTCTCGGGCGAGTAAAGGTGGGAACTTCTAAATCTTAGAGTTCTCATGAGGCCCCCCAGAAAACAGCAGGGAATCGAGGAGTGAGACCGAGCTATCTCATGTATTTCTGCCTCTTCCCGTGAGAAACGTGATGGGAGAGAGCTCTCCCTGCCCTCGAGATTGGCCCGGGTCTGGGCACACCTATTGTTATCTAACAGGCATGGTATTCAGGTGCAAACTACACGGCCAGAGAGCTTAATTAGGGTCAGGAAAGCCTGAAGGTGCTCTTAGCGCGGAGGGGCCCTGACAGGACAGAAGGCTCCGTTTTTCCTCTCTTCGCTCTCCCCTCCCCCTCTCTCCCCACTTACACTTCTACTTCCAATCTCTTACCGTAAGATCTTTGCCTCCTTGGGAGATTTCTCTCTCCCTCCTAAGGAAGAGCTCCCCCTGCACATGTAACCAGGACCCTGAATAAAGCCTAACCCTTGTTCGACTCTGGAAAGTCTCTTCTCTCATACGTTTATCCGGTTTGGCCAACCGAAGACCTGGGACAGGTAAGGTAAGACTCGGGTAGCCCTCAGGCCTCTAGGCCTGGCAAAAAAGAATATTTGAGAAGTGATAGGACCTATGCTTATGGTAAATGGGATGATAATTGATGATAATGAGAACATGGAACTGTCCTATCCTGATTTTGTTTCTGTTTTTTTTTACAGAGGAAAATGATAATTTTACACTGGAAATAATGGAATAAAGATGGATAATAGGAAGTAGATGCTCAAGATAAGTAAGGACATAGCAAGAGAGAATTTAACTGCCTTTAATGAATTCAAGTCGTTTAACCCAGATGAACATATCCTGGATTATTGAAACAGCTGGCAAATGTGACAGCAAAAACATTGTCAGTGATACCTGAAAGATCATGGAAAGGGGAGAGGTACTACAAGACTTGGGACACCTGGGTGGCACAGTGGATAGAGCATCAGGTCAGAAGTCAGGAAGACTCATCTTTGTCAATTCAGATCTGGCCTCAGACATTTAATAGCTGTGTGACCCTGGACAAATCACTTAACGATGTTTGCCTCAGTTTTCTCATCTGTAAAATGAACTGGAGAAGGAAAAGGCAAACCATTCCAGTATCTTTACCAAGAAAATCCCAAATGGGGTCACAAAGAGTAAGATGTGACTGAAAAACAGCTGAGCAACAACACTGCAGCACTGGAGAAGGACCAATATTGTCCCAGTTTCAAAAAAGAAAATAAGAGAATCTGAAAACCATAGTCCCTTAAGACTGACTTTGATTCTTGGGGAAAATTTAGACAAGTCATTAAATGGATGGTTGGCAAGCACATAGAAAGGAAGGAATGATCACACAGGTCTAGTATGGCTTCATCAAGAATAGATAATACCAAACTGATCTTACTTCCTTTTAGGAAATGAGGGGAGAATTCTATAGATATAGCTTACTATATCTAAATATCTAAATCACTGGATTTATATTTTATCTTTAATAAAAAATCTTATACTATTCTTGTGGAAAACTTGGAAAAATATGGATTAATTGATGATCCATTTAAATGGATTCAGAACTGGTTGGATTTCCAGATTCAAAGAGTAGTTGTTAATGGTTCACTGTCAAAGTAGAAGGTGCCCACTAGTGGGATACTGCAAGGATCTGTGTTTCTCTCTGTGCAATTTAACGTTTTTGTCATGACTTGGATAAAGGTATTCTTATCAAATTAGAGAGGACACAAGTCTGAGAGGGGTAGCTAATACAATGGATGACAGAATCAGGACACAAAGCTTAGCAGAGTAAGGCATAATCATATATGATAACATTTCACAGGAATTAATATAAAATATTGCACTGGATACAAAATTTTAACTCCACAAGTACAAGATGGAGGAAGCATAGATCAATAACTATTATTCTGAAACAAGGAACTTGGTTTTTTGATGGAGTGAAAACTCAGTATGTGTAAACAGTGTACTAGGGCAGCCAATAAAAAGCTATTGTTTATCTTTTGTTTAGAAGAAGACCAATGACATCACAGGGTGAGGTCTTGAATCTTGCAGGAATTGTATTTAAGTGAGACAGAGTTGCACAAAGTTGTCAGCCTCACTTTCTTCCAGAGTCATTGAAGTCTAGTTGTGGGACAAAAGTCAGGACCACTAGCAATGGTCTAGGATGAAGTGGACGGCCTTGGCATCTTCAGTGTCTGATCAAGTTCTAAACACTTCATGGTGCCTGGTTCAGTCTCCTTCATTTAACCTTGGGCTGTATTCAAAGGGATGTGACTTCCAGTAACGGGGAAGTGATAGTTTCATTGTACTCTGCTCTTGTCATACGTTACCTAAAGTATTCAGTCCTAGTCACCACACTGTAGAAGTAAGAGAATGTCCAGAGAAAGGCAACTAGGGTGGTGAAAGGCCTTGAATCCATGTCATATGAGAACTGGTTAGAGGAAGGGAGCAAGGTTAGCCTGGAGAAGTGGAAGTGGGGAGGGGAGAAAGAAACATGACAACTGTTTTTAAGTATTTGAAAGGCTGTCATATGGAAGGTGAATTAGACTTTCTCTGTTTGGCCCCAGAGGTAATAACCAAGAGCAGTGAGTAGAAGTTACAGAGAAACAGATTGTGACTTGAAATCATGAATTAAAACAAATAAAAACCTTCCTAACAAATATGGCTATCCAAGGTTGGAATGGGTGGCCTTGGGAGGTTGTATGTAAATTCCCTTCCTTGGAGATTTTCAAGATGAGGCTGGATCATGGTTTGTCATGTATAGTACAGTGGTGATTCTTTTGGTGTCTGGGTTGAACTTGATGCCCACTGAGGTCCCTTACACCTTCTTTCCAGGTATGAGATTCAGAAGGTGGAACTTCAACCACACTTGAAGAAAGAGGAATTCTATGTGGCAGAGGTGAAGTAGAAGTACATTCAAGGCATGGGGGGCATTTGGTACGAAGACATAGAGATGGAAGATGGAGATGGAATTCCATGTGTGAGAAAAGGGGAAGAATTCAGTTTCTCTGAATTGCAGAGGTCAAGAGTGGGAATAATAAACAGCAAGGCTAGAAAGATAAATTGGAATCAGGTTGTGAAGGGCTTGAAAGACTAAACAGAGGAGATTCTATTCCAGATATAATAGTCACTGGAAATTTTATAGTGAGTGGCAGTTACATGATTGGATTTGCACTCAAGGAAGATGACTTGTGGAAGATGAGTTGTGCAGTTATGTGAAAGATAGACAGGAATGGGGGAGATGTCAAGAAGGAAGACCAATGAAGAGTCTGTTGCAACAATTTAGGTGAGAAGTGATGAGACTGTGAACAAAAGTGGTGGCTGTGAATAGAGTGGGGGCTCTGGATGAAATTGATGTAGAAGTACAAAAGGGAATTTCTAGCAATTAACTTGGATATTTAGGGTGAGGGAGAATGATGAACTGAGAATTACACTAATGTTATGAACCTCAGAGACTGGAAGAATGGTGACATTTTTTAAAGAAAAAAGGATATTTAGAAGAAGGATCAGTTTGAGGGAAAGACAATAAGTTCTGGTTTGGATATGATTAGCTTGAGATGTCTGTGGGACATCTATTTAAAATGTCTAATAAAGAGTTGGTAATGTGAGGACAAAGCTCTGGAGAGCAGTGGTTACATAGATCAGTAAGTCTTCTCTGGGGCAGTTAGATGATATAGTGGATAGAGTACCAGGGCCCAACCAAAGTCAAGAACACCTGAGTTCAAATTTCGCTTCAGACACTTAACAACTGTGTTAAGTGAACAAATCACTTAACCCTGTTTGCCTCAGTTTCCTCCTCTGTAAAATTAGCTGGAGAAGGAAATGACAGACCGCTCTAGTATCTTTGCTATCAAGAAAACCTCAAGTGGGGTCATGAAGAGTTGGATACAACTTAAATGACACAAGAAATCTTCTGTATAGCGATAATAATGAAACACATGGAAGCTGATGAAATCACAAAAAAGATGATAGAAAGAGAAGATAAGAGAGCTCAGAACAAAACCTTGTGAACATGCATAGAAACATTTGGGTTCAAGTCTTACCTCCCATCAGTATGTGCTACCTGTGAAACTATGGGCCAATCATTTAACCTCTTGGTATTTAAAGACAACATCCTTTAACTATGTTATAAATTAGTTACAGATCTGAGTTGATGGAATGAGTTTCTACACAAGAGCTCTCCAGACCAATTGAATCTCAGGTCTGCACCAAAGGACAATAAATATAAATAAAGCAGGAGAGGCCCCATGACTCATTCCAACTGGAGGAAAGGTAGTGAGAGCGTGGCTTTAAATTGTCAAGCTGATGGATCTCCAGATTCAGTTACCCCATTTTCTATAATAGTTATCATGTCTAATACTATTGTGCAAAATTAAGGAAAAGGTATCTGACAACGTGAATTCCCTGTGGCTAGTTCTGCAAAGCCCTTTCTGTTCCACAACTGTAAGCAATAGTGGCTGTTCAGAAAAAACGGGGAAAAAAAAGTAATGAATTCTTGCCAATCCCTGGCAGACGTTAAAAATTCAAAAATGCCCCACCATTTTGTAACCATTTCAAAATGGTTAAAAAAAATCAGCCTTGAGAATTTAAAGCTTCTTGGTACACAATGTTTCTATGCTGCTGCCATTTATGAAGGAACCTCAATGACTATAGGGTATTTCTCCACTAGAGAAAGTCATCTCTTCTCTCTTAGAAGGATCGTTCTTTTCTTTATTTTCAGTCACCTATGGCAAACTATGTAATAACTCTTGTAGTTGAAAAGCCCACATGTGCAGAGTTTATAAAAACCTTACCGAGGAGGCGGGGTGAAGGGTGGAAAGCAGAGAGGACTCGAAGAAATATCCCAAGGCAAAACATGCAAAACCATTTTTACTAATCAAAGAAGCATTGTGAGTTTGGCTGACAGTTGCTTTAATAAATGACCTTCATTGTCCTTTAAAACTATATTCTCTCTGTATATAGTACATTTCAAATTATCTAATGCTCAGCAATGAAGGAAGGGAGCCTTTTCTAGTATTCTGAGAAATACCAGCATGATGAACTGCTAAGTTCCCATGCTCTGAAAAAGGCCTCATTGAAATAACTGACCTTTCTATGTTTATGCTCATAAAATCAAATCCTTAACCTGATTAATAATAATGAAAACAGAATCAGCTGGAGTTTATGATTAATTCAGCTGTCAGCTTTCTTTCCATACTCCAACTGAACCAAAACAATCTAGATTGTTTGCATCCTATAAGTCATTTAATTCAAATGGCCCATGATTTCCAAAATAGGTCCAAAACATGTCCAGAGGTTTTCTGAAGTTTCAGAACAATAGTATATTTGTCTCCATATTTAAAGTAGACCTATAAGACTGGTAGCAGATCAAGGGCAATGCTGCAGGTATGGAATCTATGAGTTTCAGCATGGATTGAGTTATTTTTGTTTTATTTTTATTATTATTATGATGACTGTTCTATTTCTATAGAAGATGGATAGATTTGGGCAGCTGGGGGGGTGGTGGTACAGTGGATAGAGCACTGAGCCTGGAATCAGGAAGACTCATCTTCATGAGTTCAAATCTGGTCTCGGAAAAACTAGCTATGTGACCCTGGGCAAGTCACTTAATGCTTTTTAACTAAGTTTTCTTGTCTGTAAAATTAGCTAGAGAAAGGAATGGCAAACCACTCCTGCATCTCTGCCAAGAAAACCCCCAAAAATCAGGTATAACTGAAAATGATTAAATAACAATTACAACTACTAGGTGAGTTTGAAACTGGTTGACTTTTCAGACCCAAAGAATGATACGTAGGTGACTCAAAGAATGATCATTAGGCAACACACTAAGAAGAGCTTCAACTCTAGAATCAGAAGATCTGGATTTAAATTCAACCTTTGATGAATACTTCTCATTTGACTAGAAAATTTCCAAGGCCCTAGCCAATCCTAAGTCTATGATTCTAGAGAATTGTTACATGGCTAACCCATTTTATCTCATAGATTTACTGCTAAAAAGAGCCATAGAAATCATCAGTCCAACTCCTTCATTATCCAAATGAGGAAACTGAAGTGCAGAGAGACGTAGCGATTGTCACCTATGGGGTAAATAGAAAAGTCAGGATTCAAACCCACATGTCCTAACTCCAAATCTATTAAAAACTTTAACATTAACTCTATGGACCTATTTACCTTTTATTGTTATCTGACAAGCCAGATAAGGCAGAGTTGAAAAAGATGCTATCAGAATTTTATTTTATGGTTTTTATTGGTATGTTTGGTTCTAATATAATCTTCATTTCTAAATCTCTTATCAAATCCCCCCCACACACATCCAGAGAACTAGTCTAAATGACAGAGTTGAAAAGAAGCAGTAGAGCAAAACTAAATCGCACATATGCAACATCTATAGTATCCAACATCTGCAAAGATGGAATGCAGAGGGATCTGCAAACCTCTCGCAAAAGGTCCGTCGTGCTGCAGACACAAAGCCCAGACCAGACCTGCTGCGGCCACGGCTGCGGCACCGAGAGAAACAGATCCGAGCAGGCTTCAGGGACGGGATCTCCAGAGGCCGCACAAGTCCCTCCACCCACAGGTGACAGGGGTGGGTGAGAGAGTCTCTTTGGCGGGTCGAGAGGGGAGTGGGGTGCCCCCATAATTCAGGCCCCCCCGGGAGGTAGAAGCTGAGAGGCGGCTGCAGACAGGGGCTCCCCAAGCAGGCGGGAGCCTGAATCCATTGCGGAAGGTCTGTGCATAAACCCCCTGAGGGAACTGAGCCTGAGAGGTGGCCCTGCCCCGACCTCAGCACCAGAACATAATCTCATACTGAATAGCAGCCCTGCCCCCGCCAAAAGCCCTGAGGCTGGAAGCAGCATTTGAATCTCAGACCACAAACACGGGGTGGGAGGATCAGGAGGTGAGGTGGGTGTGAGGAAAATATTCAGAGGTCAAGTCACTGGCTGGGAAAATGCCCAGAAAAGGGAAAAGAAATAAGACTATAGAAGGTTACTTTCTTGGCGAACAGGCATTTCCTCCCTTCCTTTCTGATGAGGAAGAACAATGCTTACCATCAGGCAAAGACACAGAAATCAAGGCTTCTGTGTCCCAGCCCACCCAATGGGCTCAGGCCATGGAAGAGCTCAAAAAGAATTTTGAAAATCAAGTTAGAGAGGTGGAGGAAAAGCTGGGAAGAGAAATGAGAGACATGAAGTCAAAGCATGAACAGCAGATCAGCTCCCTGCTAAGGGAGACCCAAAAAAATGTTGAAGAAATTAACACCTTGAAAACTAGCCTAACTCAATTGGCAAAAGAGGTTCAAAAAGCCAATGAGGAGAAGAATGCTTTCAAAAGCAGAATTAGCCAAATGGAAAAGGAGATTCAAAAGCTCACTGAAGAAAACAGTTCTTTCAAAATTAGAATGGCACAGATGGAGGCTAATGACTTTATGCAAAACCAAGAAATCACAGAACAAAGAGAGAAGAATGGAAAAATGGAAGATAATGTGAAATATCTCATTGGAAAAACAACAGACCTGGAAAATAGATCCAGGAGAGACAATTTAAAAATTATGGGACTACCTGAAAGCCATGATCAAAAGAAGAGCCTAGACATCATCTTTCATGAAATTATCAAGGAAAACTGCCCTGAGATTCTAGAACCAGAGGGCAAAATAAATATTCAAGGAATCCACAGAACACCGCCTGAAAGAGATCCAAAAAGAGAAACTCCTAGGAACACTGTGGCCAAATTCCAGAGTTCCCAGGTCAAGGAGAAAATACTGCAGGCAGCTAGAAAGAAACAATTCAAGTATTGTGGAAATACAATCAGGATAACACAAGATCTAGCAGCCTCTACATTAAGGGATCGAAGGGCATGGAACAGTATATTCCAGAAGTCAAAGGAACTAGGACTAAAACCAAGAATCACCTACCCAGCAAAACTGACTATAATACTTCAGGGGAAAAAATGGTCTTTCAATGAAATAGAGGATTTTCAAGTATTCTTGATGAAAAGACCAGAGCTGAAAAGAAAATTTGACTTTCAAACACAAGAATGAAGAGAACCATGAAAAGGTGAACAGCAAAGTGAAGTCATAAGGGACTTACTAAAGCTGAACTGTTTACATTCCTACATGGAAAGACAATATTTGTAACTCTTGAAACATTTCAGTATCTGGGTACTGGGTGGGATTACACATGCACACACGCTCACATACATAGAGACAGAGTGCACAGAGTGAATTGAATAGGATGGGATCATATCTTTAAAACAAAATGAAATCAAGCAGTGAGAGAGAAATATATTGGGAGGAGAAAGGGAGAAATTGAATGGGGCAAATTATCTCTCATAAAAGAGGCAAGCAAAAGACTCATTAGTGGAGGGATAAAGAGGGGAGGTGAGAGAAAAACATGAAGTCTACTCTCATCACATTCCACTAAAGAAAAGAATAAAGTGCACACTCATTTTGGTAGGAAAACCTATCTCACAATACAGGAAAGTGGGGGATATGGGGACAAGGAGGGTGGGGGGGGATGATAGAAGGGAGGGCATGAGGAAGAGAGTGCAATTCGAGGTCGACACTCATGGGGAGGGATAGGATCAAAAGAGAATAGAAGTAATGGGGGACAGGATAGGATGGAGGGAAATATAGTTAGTCCTATACAACACAACTATTATGGAAGTCATTTGCAAAACTACACAGATATGGCCTATATTGAATTGCTTGCCTTCCAAAGGGAAGGGGTGGGGAGGGAGGGAGGAAGAGAAGTTGGAACTCAAAGTGTTAGGATCAACTGTCGAATAATGTTCTTGCCACTAGGAAATAAGAAAAACAGGTAAAGGGGTATAGAAAGCTATCTGCCCCTACAGGACAAAAGAGAAGATGGAGACAAGGGCAGAGAGGGATGATAGAAGAGAGAGCAGATTGGTCATAGGGGCAATTAGAATGCTTGGTGTTTGGGGGGGGAGGGGATAAAAGGGGAGAAAATTTGTAACCCAAAATTTTGTGAAAATGAATGTTAAAAGTTAAATAAATAAATTTAATAATAAAAAAAAAACCCAAACCATAAAAAAAAAAACAAAAAAACAAAAATGGAATGAAGGTACACCCTCATATTTCTTTTGGGGGCCTTTAGCTGTTATAATTATTTGTTGTTCAGTCATTTCAGTTGTGTCTGACTCTTTGTGACCTCTTTGGGGGTTTTCTTGGTAGAGATCCTGGGGTGGTTTGCCATTTTCTTCTCCAGCTCATTTTATAGATGAGAAAACTGAGGCAAATTAGGTTAAATGACTTGATCAGGGTCACATAGCTAGTAAGAATCTGAGGTCTGATTTGAACTCAGGAAGATGAGTCTTCCAGACTCCAGGGCCTACTTTCTATTCATTCTGTCACCTTGCTGCCCTCATTAAAATCATAAAGGCCTCTTTTTCATAGAGAGAATTTTTTATATCCTCCAACAACATGAACAGAATCCTTCAGGTGTGATCTACGATTCTCCTGAAATTTTTCCTGTGGATGATATTTGATAAAGAATGGAGACATAAGGATGTTTTTCAATGAGAGGAATGATAAACTCATGAGACTAAGCTTAGAGGTAAGTCATCCCTACACTAATGCCTAGAACTGGGATACCACATCCACTATACTCCCTGATCCATTAACTCAATAGCTATGCAGGGAATAGTGTTCTAGTTCTTCCATTCCTTTAGATATATTGCCTCCCAGCAGGCAGCAAGTAGACCATCCTCACTGACTCTCATAATTGAGTGCACATTATATGACACATTATATGACTCTGTTAGAGTCCTCAGGATTAAACACTTAAAACAACAGAGAATAATAAGCTCTTGACCTGGAAGGAATCTTTGACATAAATGAGTTCAACCTCCTCAATTCAGTTCAACATAACAAACATTTTTTGAATATCTATTATCTGTGAGGACTTAGGCTAGAGACTGTAGGCAAGAAGACAAGAACAAATCAATCTCTGCCCTCAAACAGCTTAATTTTTACTCTGAGAATATAACACACACAGGTAAGTAAATCAATGATTAAAATTGACAAGGATCACTACCAAGTACAGGTAAAAGGAAATCTTCAAGTAGAATCTGAACTAAGTCTTGTTTAAAAAATTAAATTTATTTATTTTCAGTTTTCAACATTCACTTTCACAAATTTTGAATTTAAATTTTCTCCCTATTTCCTCCCTTCCCCCACCTCAGGACAGCATGTATTCTGATTACTCTTTCCTCTAATCCCCCCTCTCTTCTATCATTCCCCCCATTTTATCCCCTTCCCTTCTATTTTTCTGTAGGGCAAAATAGATTTCTATACCTCATTGCCTATATATCTTATTTGCTAGTTGCATGTCAAAACAATTTTTAACATTCATTTTTAAAGCTTTGAGTTCCACATTCTCTCCCTCCCCCCCACCTTCATTGAGAAGGCAAACAATTTGATATAGGTTATACACGTGTAGTCATGCAGAACACTTCCATAACAGTCATGTTGTAAAGTACTAACTATATTTCCCTCTATCCTGTCCTGCCCTCCATTTATTCTATTCTCTTTTTTGACCTGTCCCTTTACCGAAGTGTTTCTTCTGATCACCCCTTCCCCCAATCTGCCATCCCTTCTATTATCCTTCCTCTCTTCTCCCCTCCCCGCTGCTTTCCTGTAGGGTAAAATAAACTTCCATACCCAATTGAGTGTGTATGTTTTTCCATCCTGAAGCCAAATCAGATGAGAGGAAGGCTCACTTATTCCCTCTCATCTTCCCCCTTTTCCCCCTCACTGTAAAAGCTCTTTCTTGCCTCTTTTATGTGAGGCAATTTAGATCATTCTACCTCACCCTTTCTCTTTCTCCCAGTACATTCCTCTCAACATTTAATTTTAACTTTTTAGATATCATCCCTTCATATTCAGCTCATCCTATAAGGTCTCTCTCTCTCTCTTTCTATATATACACATATACACACATATATATATATATATATATATACACATATATATACATATACATACACACATATACGCATGTACGTACACATACTCACATATGTATATACACATATACATACACATATATGTGTTTGTGTATATGTATATATACATATGTATATATACATATATCTATATTCCCCCCAACTATCCTAATACTGAGAAATGTCCCATAAGTTATAAATATTATCTTTCCATGTAGGAATGTTAACAGTTCAACTTTAATAAGTCCCTTATGTTTTCTCTTTCCTATTTACCTTTCTATGCTTCTCTTGATTCTTGTCTTTGAAAGTCAAATTTTCTATTCAACTCTGGTCTTTTCATCACGAATGCTTGGATATCCTCTATTTCATTGGAATTCCATTTTTCCCCTGAAATATTATACTCAGTTTTGCTGGGCAGGTAGGTGATTCTTGGTTTTAATCCTACGTCCTTTCACCTCTGGAATATCATATTCTAAGCCCTCCAGTCCCTTAGTGTAGAAGCTGCTGAATCTTGTGTTATCCTGATTGTGTTTCCATAATACTTGAATTGCTTCTTTCTGACTGCTTGTAATATCTTTCCCTTGACCTAGGAACCCTGAAATTAGGCTACAATATTCTTAGGAGTTTTCAGTTTGGGGTCTCTTTCAGGAGGTAATCAGAGGATTCTTTTCATTTCTATTTTCCCCTCTGGTTCTAGAATATCAGGGCAGTTTTCTGCCAAGCCTAGAGGCCTGTATTGGGCTACCCAAGTCTTTCTTACCTGTCCAGGTCTTCGGCTGGCCACGCTGGATGCACGTATGAGAGAAAGGACGTTCCAGAGTCAAACAGGGGTTGAGCTTTATTACAGGGTTTCGGTTACAAGTGCAGAGGGTCTTCTTTCTTAGGACGAAGAGGGGGAGATTTCCTAAGAAGGCTAAGCTTAAGGGATTGGAAGTAGAAGTACAAACGGGGAGAGAGGGGGAGGGGAGAGAGGAAAGAAAAGAAGCGGAGCCCTACTTTTCTCTTTGGCTCCACACGTGCTAAGAGAGCTTTTAGGCTTCCTCAATCCTACTTAATCTTCAGCCACACAGTTTGCATCTCAATACCATGCTGTTAGGTAACTAGGTGTGCTCCAATCCGGGACGACCTCAAGGGCAGGGAGACTCCACCCATCACGTATCTCCCGGGGAGAGGCGGAAATACCCAAGCTAGCCGAGCTAGCTCAGTCTGACCTTCTCGAATCCCCGCAGTTCATGGAGGGCCTCGTAAGACTCTAAGATTTAGAAGTCCCACTTTTACCCGCCCGAGACTGTCCACACGGATTTGAGCTTCCAGTCCCAACAGTTTTCTTTGATAGTTTTTTATTTATTTATTTATTTATTTATTATTTATTTTTAACACAGTTTATAACAGATAAAGCAATTCCAAGTTTTGGTCAGGTGATACTTCTTTTTTAAAGCTTTTACAATATGGATCACAAAATAATTTTTTTTAAACATTAACCAACTGAGACACAAATAATATTTATGTTGCTAACTTCACAAGCTCTTGACCTAATTGTCTCCACAGTATTACTAAGAATTGAAGGACCCTAACTTATTGTTGTTGGTCTAAAGTCCTATGCCTAATAGCTTAATTTTAGACAACCTCAGATGTTCCCCTACCCATAATCTATAATTGAATAGATATGGTATTAAGCTTACAAATCTTTTGACTATAGGAAATTGCCAGCAATAGTAAGGACATTGCAGGGATACAATATCACCCCAACTTCATGTCAATTCTAGGCAGGATTAGATTATCCACTTGCATTTAATCAGGCTTAAAGTCTGCCAGTCCCCAAGTCAGTGGGGAAATTGAGTCAGGAGAATCCTACCTCAGCCCATGCTGAGCAGCCGCTCTCCCACCCTTCACTTGAGATCACCTATGCAGTTCAGCATGTCATATCCAGCATATCATCAGCTTACTTGCATCACGTATTGGAGGCTCAGATCGTCTTTCTTGCTACCCATACCTGGAGTTAGACTCAGAAGAACAGTCACTTAATAGTCCCATAGCATCTAAAAATGGCAAGTTCCAATAACCAGGTTTCAAATATGATTATAGTTTCACTTTGGCTAAGGAACATCTTTTGAGACAAGTCTTAAGCGGCTTACATGCCTTTCTATACATGTTCTAGTTCCTGATTAAATGGCAATCATAAAATCAAATTTACCATTAAAACCTTGACTTTTCCATCAATGCCAAATTTTACCCGAGGTTACCTTCCTCTAGGAAATTTAGACTAAAATTCTTTTCTCCAAACTAAAGATGTCATTGATTTATTCTCAGTAATTAATTCAGTGTATTGTTTTAATACTAATTGCTTTTACCTCACTTTGTAACATGTCCAATTTTTCTCCCCATCACTCTCCTCCCCCTGCTTCCTAATACCTTGCATTCTGATTACTCCTTCCCTCAATGTACCCTCCCCTCCATTGCACCCCACCCCTCTCCTTTCCCCATCTTCTCTCTTTTCTTGCAGGGCAAGATAAATTTCCATACCCCTATCCCTGTAGTTCTTATTTCCCTTGATAATTTCTTGAAAGATGATGTCTAAGTTCTTTTTTTGATCATGGCTTTCAGGTAGTCCAATAATTTTAAAATTATCTCTCCTGGATACATTTTTTAAGTTAGTTGTTCTTCCAATGAGATACTTCACATTGTCTTCTATTTTTTTTCATTCTTGTGGTTTTGTTTTATTATTTCTTGATTTCTAGTAAAGTAATTAACTTCCATTTGTTCCACTCTAATTTTGAAGGAATTATTTTCTTCAGTAAGCTTTTGGACCTCCTTCTCCATTTGATTCATTCTGCTTTTCAAGGCATTCTTCTCCTCATTGATTTTTTGGACCACTTTTGTCATTTGGGTTAGTCTTATTTTAAAGGTGTTATTTCTTCAGCATTTTTGGGGTCTCCTTTAGCAAGCTGTTGACTTGTTTTCATGATTTTCTTGTATCATTCTCATTTTTCTTCCCAATTTTCCCTCTACTTCTCTTACTTGATTTTCAAAATCTTTTTTTTTTTTTAGCTCTTCCGTGACCTGAGACCAATTCATATTTTTCTTGGAGGCTTTGGATGGAGGAGCTTTGATTTTGTTGTCTTCTCATTGTATGTTTTGCTCTTCCTTGTCACCAATGATGTAAGAAAATATCTACGAAGCTGTCTTTGGCCTTTTTGGGTTGAGAAGTCTGGAAATCACTGTAGCCACCACTCATTAAACCCCCTAAAATCAGCTACGGGTATGTCTGTGCTGCTGAAAAGTGCTGTGCTTCTAGCCTGGCATGATAGACCCTTCCTGTTGATGTTCCAGATTGTCTTAGGCTGGAAATTTTGTTGTCTGTCATTTTGTGGCTTCTGCTGCTCTGGAATTTGTTTAGAGTCATTTTTATAGGTTTTTTGAGGGGTTTGGGGGGAGAGCTCAAACAAGTCTCTGCTTCTGCTCTCTCATCTTGGCTCTGCCCCCTGAACTAAGTCTTGAAAAAAAGATGTGTAGATGAAACATTTATTAAGCACTTACTATGTGTTACATGCTGTAGATTTTCATTAAGTGGGATGAGAAAGTAGGGCTCTCCAAGTATGGGGAGCAATGGGGAGGACACTTATTCAAACACTCAGAGGTGGGAGATGGAATATTGACCCTGAGGAAGAACTATATTTGGAGTCTAATCTGACTTTATATAGAGTGTGAGAATAAGAATAATAGGATATTAAGCTAGGGAGATAGCTTAGAGTTAGAAAGTGGGTAATCTTCAAAGGTAGGCTGAAGAGTTTGTATTTTATCTTTATCTTACAGATTAAGAGACTGAGGGCCTAAGAAGTAAATTGATTTGCCAAGGTCACATATGTATGTGCTATAAACAGAGACAAGATTCAAACTCAGGTCTTTTTGCTCCAAATCCAATCCTTTCCTATACCATTCTGCCAAATGCCCAAGAGTAATTTTTTGGAATAATCTTTATGAAGTGAAACGGGTTTTAGAAAATAGAATAGAAATAAGAAAGAAATGAAAGGATGGATGAATGAAAGGAATTAAGATTTTAATAATAATATTTGGGTTTCATATGGGTCTTTCCTTCTTCAAGTACATGTTAACATGCTCTAATCATTACCAACTTCTATGATAAGAAATAAAGGGACAAATATTACTATTTATTAACATGTCTGTTGGGCTAGGAGCAGTCTCCACCCAAATTCAAAAAGCTATTGAGTCTGTAGAACCCCTAAATCCTTTGAGGCACAAGTATTCCAGGATCTTTTGGTCAACATATTAGAACACCAGCAAAAATGAACCTACAGAGTAATTATACTGTTTTGCTCTAAACAAAGTTGTTCAATGAAGGTTCAAAGATAGTAAATAATGAAATATCTAACTCAGTAATGAGAATCTAGTCAAAGTTGAATTGCCAAGCAAATGGCCCATTGGGTAGCAAACTATCTAACTATTAATTTATCAATAAATAATGAGGTCTTTGTAATAAAAACTCAGTACTCAGTAATCCAAGAAAAAAACCATACATTTATTCATTGAGAGAAGATGACACTTTATTGTCTCTCTTTGGCCCTATTTGGGTATTTCTGGATTCCTGGACTGCATCTTATGTGGATCTGTGAGTAACAGATGAAGAGGAGGGTAGGAAGGAGAGAGAGAGAGAGAGAGAGAGAGAGAGAGAGAGAGAGAGAGAGAGAGAGAGAGAGAGAGACACAGAGACAGAGAGACAGAGAAACAGAGACAGGGACAGAGAGTGAGAGAGGGAGAGAAAGAGAGAGAGAGGAAAAGAAAAAGAAAAAGAAGAAGAAGGAGAATGAGGAGAGAAAGAAGAAGAAGAGAAAGAGGAAGAAGAAGGAGGAGGAAATAGAATGGGAAGGGGAAGGAGAGGACATGGGGAAAGAAAGTGATGTGGAAGAGAGAGGGAAAGAGGCATAGAGATGGAGAAATAGAAAATACAAAACTCTGCTACTTGGTTCAGCTTTAGGTCAGAGAAGACCTAAGTCAGCGAGCAAGGCTAAGAGGGAGTCCTTTAGCAAGCCATAGGCCAAAAAACAAAGGTAGGAGCAGAGCTATCAGATTCCTGTTCCCTTTGCAGTCAACTTGCAAAAGGATAGGAGTAAAAACATAGACAACAAAGTGCCTCTCCATTCATATGGCAAGTAACAAGGCAAAGGATAAAAGGTAGGAGATCAGCTGCCAGATTCTTGCTCGTTTCAAAGCAGGCAAATGAGAAAGCCATAGGGAGGAGGTCAGGAGCTGAAATTCCAGAAGCTCTACCTGCTTCTGGTCAAACTAGGTCCCATGCTCCATCACATGTCCTCTCTTAGCTCCAGGTCCTTGGAGATGAGACATTATCTATCTGTACGGAAAACTGCTAGCAGAAGTTAATCTGGAAGCAGTTCTGATCCCCATTAAGTAAACTGTGATTCCACTCCCTCCTCAGGGCCCAATAAAGAATCAAGAAGATCTTATCCTATGTCTATGACAGAAAATAACATTCTCCAACCAAGAACCCATTGGTAAATATTCCTAAATGGGAAGAACTAAATGGAATAAGGGAGGATATGCTCATCTCCACTCAAACAGTGAAATGATATCAACTGATAACTATGACATTGTAGTTCATACTACCTGCCCTTTGCTGGTGTGTTGATGCTATCCATTATCAAGCTCACTATATTATGAATAATGGAAGGAGCTGAGGACATTTTATATCATAATAACAATCAATCAACATTTATTAAGCATTTGCCATATGCCAGGCACAATGCTAAGCACTGGGGATATAAATATAATTGAAATTCTTACTCTCAAGTAGCTTACATTCTATCAAATGATGAGACTTAGGTAGAGAATTTATTGGTTTTGTTAAAATTACAAATTTGTTGCATAATTGGAAGTACAAAAACACTTGGAGTCTGACTTCTGCCTTCTGCCTACCTAGGTTAATTAAAATGAAAATCTTTCTCTTTATTTGTACTGTATAGATAGATTAATCCAGTGGTGGTAACTATATATGCCTTGTTCCTTACAACCCTTTGAAGTGGAAAGTTAAGATCAGGTGACCTGGTGGATAGTATAATTGAGTATCTGCTTTTAAAATTTTAATTAAAACTTGCTTAAAATGGCATTCAAACTAATAAAAATCAGAAGATCATTGAATGAGAGCAGGAAGGGACCTATATGTTTTACAATAATGTGTGGGGGTTGTTATGTGCAAATTGAGGCTGTTGCTTTCAAGAAGCCAGTAGCAAATCTTCCCAAATTGTACTTAATGAGTCTCATTTTCTTTCAGAGATGTGAATTCTCTTTCAAGGTTTTCCTCTCATGTGTTATTTTAGTAGTTATCTTTTCCCCTAAGATTCTGAGAGGTCTGTGCCTTGAAATTTGAAACTGGTGATGATAACAAAAATTACATGGTGCAATTCATCTTAATCTGACTCTAGCATATCTGATTAATTGTGTTTTCCTCAAAAACTGAGTAGCTCTAGAAAGAGGGTAGGGCTGACTGTGGGAAGGTGGAATAGCCTGAGTACAGAAATTCCCTCCTAAATTACTGATCGACTCCTAGTCTTGATGGCATCAGAATGCTTTTTTTCATATTACTGCTTTACATAAAAACTTGCAGTGTTCCCTCTCACCTAATGAATGAAATCCATTTGACTCAGCATAGAATTTGAAACACTTCACAAGCTGGTCTCGGTCTATCTTTCCAAGCCAATCCATGGGCCAAACCAAACTATGCTTGTGTGGTTGACTCTACTACCCAAATTATCAACAAGTACAAACTCTCTACTCCAGCCAGAACCATCTTTGCTTATTTTTACCCATTCATCTACATGTACCAAGCTTATGTATCTTTTCATCTTTGCCCTTGCTGTTATTTCTCTGACTTCTATTACCTTCTATATGACTTCTCTGTCTCTGTTACCTCTATCCATATCCTACCTATCTCTAAAAGGTTCAAGTCTGAATCTCTCCTCAGATACTTACTAGAATTCCAGTTAATATCAGTACAGGATCCTTATATTTAAAGTGATGTGGTTGGACTCAATAACCTATAAGGTCTTTTCCAACTCTAAATCTATTATCCTATTAGTCTCCAATAAGAAAAGTTCCCATACTCATTCATCTTTCTGTTTGCTAAACTCTCACTAGCACTGACTCTCCATTTTATGCAGTTTAGTACACAGGTTACATATTGTCTTATAATTTTCTCTGATTAGTTCACTGCACATTTGCTTTGTTTCTCGATAAGTCCATGATTTTTGCTTGTATCCTATCTCCTCCATAATGTCTGGAAGGATGTGGGATATGTGAGAGGTACTTAGAAAATACCTGTAACCTTCCTTTAACGCTGCTTTGGTTTAGTGGCAGGCTCAGGTCCAACCTTTTCACAACAGGATTTGCAGAGCTGTGGGTCTCATGAGGCCCCTGAGCATGAAAGGGGCAGAGAAGACTGAAGAAAGCAGCAGAGTTTTGATCAGTTTCCAACAGCATGATATAGGCTAAACACAAACCCTAGTTTTCTTTTAGTTTCACTGTTAAATCTTGCACATAATAGTCATTATCCATCATGGTAGGTTCTAGCCCAGGGGTGGGGAACTTGTGGCCTTGAGACCACATGTGGCCCTCTAGGTCCTTAAATGCAACCATTTGACTGAATCCAGAATTTACAGAACAAATTCCCTTAATAAAAGGATTTGTTCTGTAAAATTTGGACTCAGTCAAAAGATTATACCCAAGGACCTAGAAGTCCACATATGGCCTTGAAGATGAAGGTTGTCCATCCCTGTGCTAGCCTATTTCGAATGTGCCTCCATCAGAAGATTATGCTAAGCATGAATGATGATTTTTAAGGAAGACTTTTTGGGAAGGAGGTGGAGTTTATAGGCAAATAGATGTCACAATGAATAGAGTGCCAAGCCTAGAAACAGGAAGACTTGTCTTTCTGAGTTCAAGGATGCCCTTAGACATTTATTAGCTATGGGACCCAAGGTAAGTCACTTCACCCTGTTTACCTCAGTTTCCTTATGTGTAAAATGAGTTGGAGAAGGAACTGGCAAATCACTGCAGCATTTTTGCCAAGAAAATCCTTAATGGGGTCATGAAGAATCAGACATCACTGAAAAACTGACTGGATGAGGTACAGTTCATACGGTGGTGAGTTTCACAGAATGTTCAAATGGCTTCTCTCTATTTGAAGTAAATAACCAAGGGATAATATGTTGTTCCTCATTTTTAAATGCTTTGTGTTATTGATTTCTTCAGATCCTATCAGAACAGAACTGAAGTATTTTGGTATTATTTAATTTCACCTAAGATCAAGTTCTGGTACTGGTTTAGATATGAGTGTATGTAAATTTTAGCCAAAGAAATTGAGGTCAGATTCCTTGCAGACAGCATGTTTTTAATTCTATTAGCAATATTTGTATATTTTTAGTGTGTTTGTAGTTACTCTTGGCATGCTAATAGAACACTGTGCTAAAAATGATAGCATTAAAATGGATAATTCTCTCCATCATGCTGCAGAGGAGCCAAAAAGCAAGCCATTTCTTTGTTTTCATTTGTGGTCAACCACCACTGCACTACCTCTCATTTCTTGGGAGGTTTTCAGCCAAGAAACAGATATATGACCATCTGCTTTTAATCTCTTATGCAGAGATAATAGTCTGGATCAATGAACTCTGGCTCTATCCTATAGGGAAATGGAAAATCTTCTTGGGATTCTTTCCAACGTACAATAATGTTGAACAGAGACTTTTTTTTTTGCCTTACTTATCTCTAACTTCAGATTTCTCCTAAAGGAACAGTAACATAGCTGACTTGTCCAACAACCAGTCCTGTCATGATGTATTATTGCCATCTCACTAAACAATTAAAGTCATAAATCTTACAGCTCTTAACCCTGCTACCACTGCCCAAAGGAGATTTTTTTCTTTTACTTTTGAGAAATAGCAGTGAACTAAAAACAGTTAAGTGAGTGAGAACGTGTGAGCAAATAGACCTTCTCAAATTCATGTTACTGCCTCTAATTTTTTGTTTTGTTTTCCCATGAAGGACTGCAAGAGTAGAAGATTATCTGTGAGCCAAAGTTAAGAAATGGTCCTTTTCATCAGTTAACTTACTCGAGCTCTGATAAGACCAAAAAAAAAAAGTAATATTTTTTATAAGGGTTAGTCAGGAAGCTCTGAAAAAAAATATTTATTCTTTCCCCCCTATCCTCTCTCCCCATGTTAAATATGTGAGTAAGACAGATTGGACACTTTGTAGAAGGGTGTACTATATTCAAAAGAAGTTAGTAGAGAGGAAATGGAAGTACTGCTTTTTATTAAGCATTCTTTCAACCTTTGTGTTGACCACTGACAATGTAGCTTAGCAGGAATATCCATGTATTAGAGGTGAGCACATAGTACCTATATCTTTACTCATAGAGTAGAAAATCCAGCCAATTACCTTATATACTCAGAACTCTATAACCATGTTTGATTGAAAAAGAAAACAGATGTCATGAAGTGGTTCTTTGGCTGGCATTTGGTAGTAACTTCAATTCTCTTATTTTTATAGGCTTTTGTAAAGATGGTGGATTGGGCAATGAAAGCAAAGTGGTATATTATGCTCTTGTTCAATGTCAAATGAACCTTCTTTGACTTGAAGTGCCAGTTGGCAGCTAGAGAGTTGTCAGATTAATATTGTTTGATTGTGACACTTTCACAAAGAAGGCAGGGTATCACAATGGAAAGAACACAGGTTTTAGAGTCAGAGAGCCTAGATTCACATCTCTGTCCTCTGATGATCACTATCTGTGTGACCTTAGGCAAATAATTTATTCTCCCTGGGTCTCAATATATCCTTCTGTAAAAAGGGGATTGGGCTAGATGGTCTCTGAAGCATCTGCAAATATACAATGTGAAGGTTTAAATGGCTGACAATGTTAATTGTATTTTGTTTTGAGGGTGTTTTTGTGTGAGGGAAGGAATTCTAATATCCTTTGAGGAACTTGGAATCACTAATAAAATATAAAATGTTCTCAGTCTATATATTTAACTAGGTCTATAAAACAAAGCATATGTAGAAGTTAATATTTGTCCAATTTGTTTAAATTGTAAAACTGTAAAACTTAAAACTTATCCCTGCAAAATCCACTTTGAAACTTGAGTTTTCTATGTTGTGGTGGTTGTTTATTTTTTTAATAGCAATCAAATTAATTAGCTAATTGCATTAAAAGCCTCATCTCACTTTGCTGATAAAGAGAGAGATGAAAGGAATAATTCTGACTTTTCTTGTTCCATATTACTCTTGTTTAAGTGTTACCCCTTAATTGCTGAACAATACTAGGAAACTTTAGTTATACCTGTGGGGACCTGCCTTAGCTACACTTGGTATTTGGAAGAACCAAGAGAGGAAGAGCAATATTTTCAGGAACCAGTAGGGATTAAGAGCTCCTAGGTATCTGGGACCCTTTGAGTGGCTAATGCATTGTTCTCCTTCAGAGGAAAAGGGAAGTCTGATTACTCAGTTATGATACTGGACTTCCTGGGTTTGGGACAAACATAAGGTTGGTTCAGGAGCCATAGTCATCTAATTGCTATTTTAATTAATTTGATATTCGTCCTTTTACTCCTCTTATGTGTATGAATAGAAAACTGTGCAGTTAAATCAGGCTTGCATGATTGACTTTATTATGCCATGCTCACTGATTGAGGTTCCTTAAAATATAGGGTGAAGAAAAGAGGACAGAGTTTTACCAAGAGTCTAATCATATACAGCCTCGCAAACCACGTGCTATTAGACAATAGGAAGTACTATTATTTAGGTCTCTAAGAACCATAGAGAACCTATTTCCCTCAAGCACACTGCTGTTGGGATTCCAGTTCAAGTACTTCTGATTCCAAATTCATTCCCTTTGCCACAATAAGTACAGCAGTGTGCTATAGCAAACAGACATAAAGGATGATGTGATTTTAACCTGCATTAAGAAGGCATACTATCTTGTCTAGGATAAGGGAAGTGATAAGCCCAATGAACTCTTCTCCCATGATCATGTTAAAGTACAGAGCAGTTTAGTCAGAATATTGAAGGCCCACAAGATCATGTCAAGAACTTGGAATGTTTAACTTGAACAAGAGAAGACTTAAAGGGAAACATGAAAAACATTTTTCATAGGAGCAGTTAAAGAGATGTGTTTGAAATCTTACTGAAATGGAATCTCTTATAACTAGTACTCCTGCCTCATTTCATAAGTTATTAACTGGTCAGTTAACTGACAAATAATTTCAGAACCCAAGAAGTTACTCTATGATCCTGCCATAAATAGATGATGTTTATATAACTTAAATGTTTGCAAAGCACTTTACGTAATATCTTGTTAAATCCTCACAACAAACTATAAGATAGATGCTATAAATATTCCTGTCTAACAGAAGAGTAAACAGGAATTCAGAAAGATTAGAGACTTGACTCTGTTACAAAGCCATTGAGTGCTGGAGGCAGGCCTTATTTGCCATTTGCCATATGACCTCTCCAAGTGGAGGCAACAGGCATTGAGGGGGATAAAATAGGAATCCAGATGGGTTTACTGGAGATCTGTTGAGAACTAGAGGACAATAAGCCATTTTGAGTAAGGGTAATTTAGATTCTACTAAACATATTGTATTTTAATATGACCAGTTTTAAAGTATGTGGCTAGAGCTTGGTAGTGGTTTGGATGGAACGCTGTACTTGGAGTTGGGAAGACATGAGTTTCCAATACAGCCTCCAGCATTTGCCAGCTATGTGACTGTGGGAGACTCACTTAACTTTCTACCCCCTGGTTTCCTTATCTGTATCCAGGGATAATGGAAGTTGTTCTGAGGAGCCCATGAGATGATATATGAAGACTGCTTTGGCCAGCTTCACCATTGTTGGTGTTCTTTGGTTGTTGCTGTGGTTGGGTGTGTTTCAAAAGTCTGAAAAGCTTCCCTGACCCCAACAGCAGCGTTTGCCAACCAAGATTCTGAACGCTGAATTCATTCCTTTGAGTAAAAACTGTCTCAAGAAAGCCCTTATTTAGATACAAATGGTTCATTAGATAGTAATGGACCCATTGTCATAGTGGAAAAGTTTAGTTTCACAGAACAACTAGTGATAATCCAGCAGAGAGGATCATGGAATTTAGAAATTCCTGAGAAAGACCTGAGAAATAACTTTATTCAGTTTCTTCATTTTACACATAAGGAAACTGAGACCCAGAGAGGTTACAGAATTGTTCCCTTCTCTCACTAGTGAGGTCCTTCTAAGGGCCTTTATTTTGGGGATAGGCCTAGTCTGGCCATACTTTATTTCCTGGCTCTGCTTCCCTCCCTTTTTCTATCCCACCCCCCACCTCCAGCTCCCTTTTTAGTGTGTTGTCTTCCCCCTTTAGAAGATAATCTCCTTGAAGGCAGGCACTATTTCTTTTTGCTTCTATTTATATCTCTAGCTCTTTAGCACAATGCCTGGAACATACTTAATAAGTACGTATTTAATAAGTAAACAGCTACTTGTTTAATAAATACCTGCTTATTTAATAAATACTTACTTATTGCAAAGTTACCCAGTGAGCATATGACAGAGCTGGCAATAGAATCCTAGTCTCAAATCTCTAGATTTGCTGCTTCTTTCTGCTACATTAAAGAAAGCCCCTGAAGGAACTAGATACAGGACAGGTATATTTTATGATGTGTACAAATTTTTTTTTAAAGAAATAAAAGAACTTTGCAACATAAGCAAAACATAAGTATGATTAGAGGAGGGTAGGGAAACCAGGGCATAGCTACATGAGAGCACCAAGGATCTGGGGTTGATGGAGAGCCAATGGGACCCCTATAAAGGAAAAGCCCTTGAACTTTCCCACAAATTTCAGAAGTCAAGTCCCTGGCATTTCCTGGAGGCATCTGGTTCATCCTAGTATAATCCTTTTAACTAACCTTTCATTCTGGCCTTCATTGTCTGCACCTGGCCCCCTGGCCCACTCCAAACTATTTGCTACTCCTTAATCCCCTCCAAATCTTCCCACGGTCTTTCTGTATAAAATATAAATTTTGTTCCCATTAAATTATGCAGATTCCTTAAAAATCTGGCCCTCTTGTATTGACATGACAAATACCACAGACTCACTAGGAATCTTCTACACAACTTAATGTCTTAATAAACTTGCTACTTAGACTGAAAGAAAGCTTGAGTGGTCTAATTCTGTCAAGACTGACCCATGCCCTGTATCCTTGCTTTTCAGGGTTTCTAGCACCCCTAGATAGCAACAGGGTTGGGGGTAAAGGGGAGAAAGGTTCAAGAAGTAAAGGGGGAAAAGCCCCCAAGAATCAACAGATCCCAACCTTCGATTTGCTGAGGGCTGCCTCTGGTAGCTGAATTCCTCTAATGAAGGCATTTTTGGGTTAGGTAATCGTGCAGAGATTCCAGACAAGAGAACAAACCTGGCTCTTGGCATTGGGCAGAAACGGGGAGGTTAGTTAAATCATAAGAAATAATGGTTTGTACTCTTTGAACCTTGAGGGGACTTCTGACTCATTCCTTTTAACCCTATACCCAGATGATGGGCATCTCCCTGTGTGAAAGAGTTTGTGTGCCTAGTTCACAGAACTCCACTGAGAATAACTAGTCAGAAAAGATACCATGCAAAAGAATGCTCCAGTTCAGCACCAATCTATCACAGCTACTAGAAAAAAAAAATCCAAGTATAATATTCTTCTCCCTGAAATATCAGCTTTGTTTATGGAGGGAAGCATATTTTCTATGCCACATGAATACATAAAAACCAGACTTCTATTATTCTTTGGAAACATGAGTTTTGAGGAAAAACCATTTCCAGTCTTTGCCACAGTGGGCAAGCAGTCAATTGGAAGAGGTAGTCTTTTCCCACATTCTTTCAACCATTATAAGCTCATTTGCTGTCATCAGATAAGTGATTGGCTAACCTCATGTGCAGACTGCTTTTCTGGGCCACAATTATATGTCATGGTTGAAAGGTCCACAAAACTGTGGACCTAACACAGTTGGACAGAGCCCAACAGGAAGAAATAAGTCCAACGTATATTGGCCAAAGGAAAACTATTATGTCACATTGATTGGTTACCAGTAAAACTACAGGCTAACTTGTTTCAATAGTTCAACAAAAGAGAAACACAGGGAAACGGTGGGAATCCACTTATAGGGTATAGTCTCCATGGCTTTGCAAAGAGTCACTTTTTTTTGGTCTTCCTAATCAAATGTTCTTAAACTTTAATTAAGAGAGAAGATGAGTAGGACAGAATATGGCCAAGGGATAATGGTCTTGCCCAGTGAGATGGAATCTGAGGGGGAGCCAAGACATTTATTGAAATGAGATATTTAGTTTCAAAGCAGGAGACATTGATCTTGTGATGATGTCCTGTTAGAACAATTTTATTTCTATTATGTCAAATGATGGATGAAGATGCAGTTACTTGGTCTGATGGATGTGGTACAACAGAAAGGTACAGACCTCCTGTGCTTGCATTTCTCTCCAGAGAGCAATTTTCTTTCTAATAATTGCTTCTCTTTAAAATATCAGTTTTGTAATTTATGTAATCAGGACCTTTTGTATTGACTCTAGTACAACTTTCCATAAAAAAAAAGACAGAAAAATAACCACATTGGTGGATCAAGCTACTCTACCCTGGTGGTATATATTTTGTGCGTACTATCAGGGAGGTAGATGGTTTCCCTATGGGTGGTCCAGGGTTGAGTGCTAGAGGTAGATGAACCTAGGAAATCTATGTCCTATTATTACTTCTATCTTTTCCCTCTTTGTCCTTGTTTATGTGTGTACATATGTGTATTATGCACACATATGTGCATATATATGTGTGTATATATGTATACATGCACACGCACACTATTTATGTATTTGTTGTTCAGTTAGAGTCTTCATGATACCATTTGGGGTTTTCTTGGCAAAGAAACTTCAGTGGTTTGCCATCTTCTTCTTTAAAATACAGATATGTACATACATGTGTATACATATAGATGCATATATGTGTGAGTATTCTATATAATACATATACATATATATGTGTGTGTGTGTGTGTCTAGGCAGGGGATGAGGAACCTGCAGCCTCAAGAACACATGTGGCCTTCTAGGTCCTTGGCTGCAGCCTTTTGACTGAGTCCAAGTTTTATACAGCAAATCCCTTTATTAAGGGGATTTGTTCTATGAAGTTTGGATTCAGTCAGAGGTCTGCACTTGAGGACCTAGAGGGCCATATGTGGTGTTGGGCCACAGGTTCCCCACCCCCGGTAGAGATTGAAGGCTTAGATGAAAATTTCTATCTTTCCTCCCATTTCTGAGTTTGGAATGTCTTGGAAAATAGCTGAAGCCAGCTCTGCGGGGTCAGTAAATTTGAGTAGACCTCACAGTTTGATGACTATGCACCTGTGTGAGTCCACCTTTCATGGTGAGTGTTTCATGCTCTCCCTATTACTTTCATTCCACAGAGCCTCTCTACCTCTTTATTTCTAGTGCTCCCCACAAAAGATCACAAAACCAAAAGCTAGCATGCTAAATTAGCTTCATATATCAAGGCAGATGAATTACAACAGAAACGGGAGTTAACAGAACATTCAGTGTGGCAGGGGGAGGAACTGATCCGCACGAAATATGGAATCAATGGTCTAGTGAATTTCTGACAACAGGAAGAGAAGAAAGGGGCTTCTTGATGAAATATTGGGGGGAGGGGCAGTTAATCAGTACTGACTTATTTGTAAATACTTGTGGGACAGTTGACACTAATATTATTCCCATTTTACAGATGATGAAACTGAGGGCAAAAAAAGATTAATTAAATTTCCTATCATAACACAGCCATTCCTAGAGGTAGTCAGGATTTTAAGCAAGTTGTCTTCAGTTCCAAGGCCAGGGTTGTTTCCATTGCATAGAGTTGGATCCCTTAGTAAAAGAACAGTACTGAGCTAAATGAACTTTGAAGTGCTTTTCAATATCAGACATGGTGGAGTTCTATGTCTCCTGTCTTTGATGACTCCACTTTTACTTCGAGTATTAATGAGGTTGCTGACCTCTCCTTAATCTTTCTTTAGGTAGAAAAAAAATTCATATGCTCTTAGGTCTGAATAATGGAAAGAAAGCTCCTGTAACTTCCCAATGAATCTTATCTAGATTCTATGACAGTCAAATCTGTAGCTTCTTAGCCTGGGATAAAACCTACAACTAGAAAAATAGGTTCATAGCTACCACCACTAGAGTTACATCCCAATTAACACTGGCCATTTAGCCAAGGGATAACTGCCCTGCTGGGCATCAAATCTATGTTCCATAATAGCCAAAAGGACCTCTGGTGGAAATTTTAAAGACAATGCCTACTGTATCTGAGTTTTCATAAAGTATATTCCAGGAGACAGAAGGAGGCAAAATATGGGAGAGAGAGAGTATAAAGATATCTGTGTGGCATTAGGCAAATCCCTTTTGACGCAGGCCAGGTTTCGTTCCCGGAAATGGGGATTTGAGAGGTAAGATAATAAATGGAATTTGAGTAGATAAATTCTAATGTTTTCACAATCCTTCTCAATCCCAAAGTCCTTTGATCCCAGGAAATGCACGCACACAGGACTCCAGACCTTCTTACACTTCTCTTGAGTCTTGTTCATATCTCTTCCTTTAAGCCACATGTGTTCTTCATAATTTTGCAACATTCACTTTTCATATGTATGTGTGTGTGGTCATTTTTTCCATTTACATTGTTACATAGTCATTGAAAATACATATGTACTGTTTTCTTGGCCCTGTTAGTCACTTTGCATCAGTTCATGTAGATTGTTCTATACTTCTCTGTGTTAATTATATTTGTCATTTCTTATAGTACAGTCACATTCCTTTATATTTGGGTAAGGGCAGCTAGGTGATACAGAGGACAGAGCATTTGGCTTCGAGTCAGGAAGGCCTGAGTTCAAATTTGTTCTCAAACACTTCATAACTGTATGGGCCCTGGGTAAGTTATTTAATCTCTGCCTGAGTTTCCTCAACTGTAAAATGGATTTCACAATAGCACCTACGTTTCAAGGTTGTTGTAAGAATCAAATAAGATAGTATATGTAAAGTGCTTAGCATACTACCTGGCACACTAGATGCTTAATACATGTTTATTTACTTTCCCTTGCTCCTTCCCAGAATGTTCATTTTAAGGAAATTTCCAGACCAGCCTTGTCTTCATTCCTCTTTGGGCTACACTCCTGACTCTCCTAACTTTCTCCACCAATTATCTCCTCCAATTCTGCCTTGTAAGTGATGTTTGCCATCACTATGCACTTTACAAATTTATGCATTTTCTTTCCTCTTAGAATGAAAGCTATTTGAAGACAGAGATTTTCTTTGTGTTTATATTTGTATTTCCTGTACTTAGTACAGTGCTTGGCACATGGTTAGCCTTAATAAATGTTTATTGACTTGATTTAAAATGCACAAGCTAGAAAATTCATACAGGGGTTATAACCTTTACTCTTATGTAAACTTGTAAGTCAAGAGATAGACTGATAAAGTGGATAGATGAAGTGATAGAGGCAGACAGCTCAGGGGTCAAGTCCTGCCTTTGACACGTACTGGCTGCGTGACTTCTACGTGTCCCCAGGTAATTCTCTTAAATCCTTAATAGCATACTGGGAGTTTTTCCATTAACGAAACCACATGTGTAGCCCTAAATCCCTTCTCCTCCTAAATATTGCCTGCACATAGCAGCCTTCTACATAGTAATGCTTACTAAGTGCTTGCTGAAGTGTTTATTTTGTTGAGAGGGGTGTGTGGGAAGAATCTTACTTGAGATATTATAGTTGACTGAAGTAATCATTTAAAAATAATATCTTCATCCAGATGGGGAATAAGAAGCTTTAGTCAATAGGATTTCATTGGGAGCTTCATTGATTGGGTCCCATTTCTTTTGTAAATGCCAACTCAAGATCCCTTAAATGCTGCCACAATTACATTAGTATTAGCAGTGATTAAACTTGGTCTATTTCATCTTTATCCTCCCTTCTTTCTCTAGTACATTCCTCTGCCATTGTGAATTTTCATATAGATTCAGGAAACAGGCAGTTTGTGCTTCATTTAAATGGAAATAGTCATCAAAGACATTCAGCTGAGTCAGCTCTGAGAGCCCTTAATTCTAAATCCATATTATTTGTGATGTGGTAAAAGACAATTAGCCTGCAAGAAAATAGCTTCCATCTTTATTGTAAACTTTATCAATTCAAAGTGTCGATTGCTATCCATTTCAGTACTAGATGATGCCTTTGTGTATGTGAATGGAATGTGTTTATTTTTCAAGAAAGTGAAAGTGCCTCCAAAATCAGGACCCTTTGCTGCACCACCCCCCATCTATAATCTCTGGGGTAATTTTCAATTTCACATAGTAATTTCAATTACCAGAATTGAAATATATATCCTCTACAGTAATCTTCAAAGCTTTCTAACTATGTTTTTGAGTTGGATTAAAAGGCCTACTCCATAAAAATATCAGAGTCTAAACTAAATCTGTGTAAAGTTAAACATCTTTAACTATTGTTCTCCCCCCACCTCCAAAGCACAAATATAAACAACCTCTCTTGCAAATTTTCCATCTTTCATAGTCATTACTAAAAATGTCTTGTGCTTTAAGTTGTACATTACATTTGGTGTGGCACATTCTGTAATCATTATCTCATTAACTCTAACGACATTATTACATTAGCTTCCTAACTGGTCTTCCTACTTCTTGCCTGTATTTTTTTTTCCCAATCCATCTTTTGGAAAACAGCCAAAGTCATCATCCTAAATGTCTATATCTAAGCCCATCACTCACCTGTTCAAAAATACTCTATTGCTCCACATTGCTTACAAGGTTAAAGTTGATCCCATCCCCTCCTATCTTATTCAGTAGATTGCAGATGAATTCAGGACTTCCTCCCTGCAAAAAATCATCTTCTGGGTCCTGCCATACCACCCACTAACATGACCAAAATTCCCTTTCTTTAAAAATAAAACATAACAAAACACTTACTAGACCTTACCATTCCTTTAAGCTACTTTCCTATATTTTTTTCTTTCTCAAACTGTTACAAAATATATTCTATTCTCATTGTTTACTTCCTCTGTCCCTACACATCAAGCCCCTACAGTGTAGCTTCCAACTCCATCACTCAACTGAATTTGCTATCTCCAAAGTTACCACTGATCTCTTAATTGACAAAATTGTTCTTCTCATGGTTGTCATCCTATTTGGTCTCTGTGGTGCATTTGCAAATGTTGACCATCCTATCCTCCTGATATTCTCTTTCCTTCCTGGAATTTCCAGAACTTCTGGTTTTCTTCCACCTAGCTGACCACATCTTCTCAGGCTGCTTTGTTGTTTCTCATTCATATCATACTCCCTAACTATGGATGTTTCCCAAGGCTATGTCCTGTACCCTCTCCTCTTCTATCTCCATAATTGTAGTGACTTCACTGTCTTTCATGGTTACCATTTTTGCAGGTGATTCTCAGATTTATATATCCAGTCCCTTCTCTCCCTTGAGCTCCAGTCTGGCATTTCCATTTGCCTACTGGACATTTCAAATTGAATATTCAAGAGACTCCTCTAATTCAACATGTTAAAAAACAAAAAAAACCCAAAACTTTTCCCCTTTTTTCCTAAACTCACCCTTCTTCCAAGCATCCCTATTTCTGTCAAAGGCACCATTGTTTCTCCAGCCTCTCAGATATACAACTTTTATGTATCCCCCTCTTGCACTCCACATATTTAATCATTCTCCAAATCTTGCCATTTCAAACTCCACAGCATCTCTCTTTCATCAGACCCTTTCTCTAGATGAACAGAGCCATGACTTTAGGTCAGGCCTTTATTACCTCTTACTTAGATTATTGCAACAGATTCCTTATTGATCTTCTTTTCTCAAATTTCTCTCCATCTCTCCAGTCTATCCTCTTCCCAGCTGCCAAACTAATTTTCCTTAAACACAGACTTGACCATATCATCTCCAACTCAATAAATTTGGTTGCCTCCCTCTTTCCTATATTATAAAATGTAATATAAAATCCTTTGTTTAGTTTTTAAAATCCTTAACATCTTGGCCCCAACCTATATTTCTAGTCTTACTGCACTTTACATTCCTTCCCACACTCTGAGATCCAGTCAAACTGGCCTTCTCTCTATTCCTCCCATGGTCCTCATTCTTGTCTCCATTCTTTTGCAGAGATTTGCCCTCATTTCTGGAATACACTCCATCCTGATCTCTTCCTTATGAAATCCCTGTCTTCCTTACGGATATGGCTCAAACACCCCCTTCTCCACAAAGACTTTTCTGAATCCTTCAAATAGCTCCCTTTTCCCTTACTGTCTTGTATTTATATTTATTTATTCAGAATACATCTATATTTATACTTGTCTTCTCATTAGAATGTTAGTTCTTGAAAGTAAAAATTATACCTTTTTTGATATCCCTGGTACTTAGCACACTGCCTGCTGTACTATAGGTGTTTAATAAATATTTGTTGTTTGATTCAAGGTCTTTCATGGTTGATATTTCCATCCTTGTTTCATGACCCATACTTATATGCACCCAATGAAATGGCCAAACTGGATTACCAGCTATCTTGAATTTTCTTCTGAAGACTTTTGACTCCATGCATTCACTCAGTTACTCCAGTCCTGGGATGGATTGCTGTCTTTTCTCTCTTTCAAAATCTTCCTCCTTCTAAATCACATGTAGGTACCACCACCAACTATTGCAGTAGGCCTTTTCTAGGGACATGCTATAGGTAAGACCTTATGGTAAGGCCTTTGGATTGGTAATCCAAAGAAAAATGAACAATAGTCCTTACCCTCAAAAGAGTTTCCATTCTACTTGCAGCCAAGGGGAAATGAGACAGTACAGCAGTGACTAAGAAGATCAAAAAGGCAAATGAACTGAGCTTTAAAGGAATCTGGGCATTCTAAGAGGAAGAAGTAAGGAGGAATTCTATTCCACACATAGCAAGATTCTGCTCATAGACAAAGATGAGAGATAGAGGCCTAAGTATAGGCAAGTAGACCAACTTTGCAGAAATTCTGAGTGTGGTTTGTTATTAAAAGTGAAATTAAATAAGAGAAAACCAAGATGGAACCAAATTGGAAAGGGTATTATATTCTAAGCTGGAGAATTTTATTTTATCAGAGAGATAATAGGGAACCATTGAAGGTTTGTAAGCAGTGAAATGACAGGGTCAGATTGAGAATAGGCCATCCAATTGATCAATTAAGAGATCATTGGTAATGGATAAATGGCCAAAGGATATGAGCCAGTAATTCTTAATTGCAAACTATAAACAACCATATGAAAGATTTCTCCAGATCACCAAAAATAAAGAAATGCAACTTTGAGGTCTCATCTCATGTCCAGAAAATTACAAAGGATGACAAAAGATGGGAATAATTGCAAAGTCATTTATTGTGGGAAGACAGAAACAATAATACATTGTGAATTAGTTTAATAATTCCAAAAAGCAGTTTGGAATTATTCTTCTAAGAAAATCATTAAGACACCCATGCACCTTGCAGCAGAGATTCCACTGCTATGACCCTCGAAGTCAACAGAGATCAAACACAGAAAGGAAGTTCCTATATATAACAAAACATTTAAAGGAACACTTTTTGCAGTAGTGAAGAGCTAGAAAAAAAAAAGATGTTCTTCAATTATGGGATGGCTAAACCAGTTACTAATATTCACCCTTAGAGAAGATGTATAGGAATATGCAGAGAAGTCCAAGAAGACTTCTATGAACCGATATAAAATGATGCAAGTTGAACCATTAAAATAATGTATGAAACAACTGCAGCCTATATAAATGGAAAAACAACAAGAAACCTGAATGCAAGGAATTATGATGATTAAACCTTGGCCTAAAAAGGAGGGGATAAAATGAATATCCTTCCATGCTTTATGCAAGTTGAGGCCTATGGATGTGGAGCATTGCATATCTAGTTAGACTCCTTTGTCGCATTGGTCAGTTCTTACTGAAATGCTTCCCTCTGACCTTTATTTTAATTTTTATTCTTTAATATGAGATGGCTCTATGAGAGTAGGAGTGTGGAGGGATGGATATTTGTAAATTAATATTATGTAAAAATAAACTATACTAATAACATTTTCAAAAGAGGTGTGGGTGACGTTGGAGGAAGCAGCTTTCTTGAGCTTTACTGTTCCTCCATCCCTCTGCTCTCCCCACCCCCAATATTGAAATGATTCCTCAGCCTCTGGTTAATCCTTCCTCCACACTTTCATCCTACAATTTATTTGACCTTTGTTCTAGTTATCAATATTCATCCTGAATTCCTCCTACCAAATTGGAAAGTCCTTGATGGTCCAAAACCAGCCATTTTTCATCCTTCTATTGCTAGCACAGAGTGAGTTCAGCAGCATAGGAACTCCTGCCATCTATGCAGACCATGGCTATGCCATCCCTCAGTGAGCTGTTTCATGAGTTGCTGTAGCCAGGGGAAAAACATCTATCACCTTGTGGTGATGAAGCCTAGTATATTTTTGTTATTCAGTCATATCCAACTCTCTGTGGTCCCATTTAGGGTTTTCTTAGTAGAAATATCAAAATGGTTTACCTCATGTAGTGGGCTAAATTTGACTCAGGCCAGTCACTTAATAATTAGCAGTCAGTATTGGGGCAAAAGGATTCACTCTTAGGTCTTTCCAGGACCAGGGCAAGGTCGATTTTACTTGGCCAGAGTAGGAAAAGGATTTTCATCAAGGAAAGGCACTGAGGACTCCTACTTTAGGATTTACCATTTCCTTCTCCAGATCATTTTACAGATGAAAAACTGAGGCAAACAGGTTAAGTGACTAACTCAGAGTCACACAAGTAGGCTGGATTTGAACTCATAAGGAGGAGTCTTCCTGACTTCAGACCCAGTACTCTATCCACTGAACCACCTAGCTGCTCTAGCGTATAATAGGTACTTAATAAATATTTGTTGATTTAACTTATACTAAACATTGCGAAGTTGAATTCTGTTCCTTTTTGAATCCAGGTTAGGAATGAAGGCCTAACCAAGCTCTGTAATGGACATGAAAAATTCCCATTTTTCAAAGCCAGCTTTATCATTTTGACTATTCATGATGAAACACATTCTCTGAGTGCCAACAGGGGCATCAGGATTCACTTTCATTATCTTGGAACTGTAGCACTGTGTGGAAGGCTTCTCTTTATGGCCCTCAATTTAGCTTTCAGTCTCCACATTAAAGTTGTGGTGAAAAATTCTTTTTATGGTTTCACGAATATTGTAAGATTATGGGCTCTGCATTCTCCTGCAAACACCATTTCACTCATCCATGCTCTCACTCAGCCAGGCTTTCATTACTTTCAGGACTGACTCTTAATTTGTTCCTGGCCGCACTATAGATTGCTTGCTAAACTGGCTACAGATGGTTTTGCATGCATGCATGTATGCTGCTGCTGCTGCTGCAGCTGCCACTCTTACCTGCCTCTTTGGCAGCATAAGGCTTTTAAAATCTTTTTAATGATATAAAGCTGTCAATGGCCCTGATTTTGTTTACCTTTCTGACCTTTTAATTTTTTTAAAACATTCCTGCTTAGTGTATGTAGTCATCTAATGTACCTAGTGGTACATAAGGGATGGAGGAGGCCCAGTAATTGAGTTCTGATGTACTCTGGCCTGTGGTCTGGCACAGGTATTGGGGATCAGATTGAGTTTTGGAAAGCAGGGAGAGAAGGATTTGGGTAACCAATTAGTTAAGAGGCATTTGAGATCTGCATCATTGCCCCTTTAACTTATACCTGGCCTGATAGCAACTTATTTCGGTGAGTTTTTAAATGTTTTTATCTTTGGGTAAAATTAATTAAAAAAGGTGGAAAGACCTTTCAGAAAATACCTAGAGAGATTTAGAATTATCATTGACTAAATTCTAGACACCACAAATTAAGGACACTCATAAGCTGAAGAGCGTCCAGAACAGCATGACTAGGATGGAGAAGGGCCTTGAATCCATTTAATATATATTAACCAATGATTTAACAAATATTTATCAATGTCTAGTAGGTGCCAGTTATTATCCTAAGCTCTGGGGGTAAAAATATTGAAACAAAGTAGTCTTTTCTATAAAAGAATTTGTATTCTACCAGGGAAGTATGTGCAATATAAATATAAAGTGTGATCAGAGCAATATCCTTACCCCATCCCTCATGCAGGTTAGACTAATTTTTCCTTAAAAGGTATTGAAACATTCCCCAAGACTTGGTTGACTTAGGATACTAAGGGCTTAGGCTGTTGATGTCATGAGAGTGCAAAGCATCCAGAAGATCACCAAGGTTTCAGATGCTTATTGGTTGGAAAATTTCAACCAAAGGGACCTTTCCTTAGCTGAGTCAAATCGAGTTGTCCCTAGTGCTTCTCCTTATTGAAAATCCTTTTCCTGCTCTGGCTGTATAAAATCTCTGTCTCTCTCTCTCTCTCTCTCTCTCTCTCTCTCTCTCTCTCTCTCTCTGTCTCTCTCTGTCTCTCTGTCTCTCTCTCTTTCTCTCTGTCTCTCTCTGTCTCTCTGTCTCTCTCTCTCCTGTTCAAAGACCTATGAGTGAATCCTTTTATCCTCAACACTGGCTGTCAATTATCAAGTGACTGGCCCAAGCCAGGCTTATACCACAACACAAAGTAAGTGAGGGAGGGGGAGCTGCAAGTAGAATAGCCTTATGTAAGTTGTGGCATTAGAGTTGAGCTTTGGAGAAAACTAGGAATTTTAGGTGAAGGAGTGTTGGGGATGGAAGCTCAATTCCATGTGGACAGTCTCGGGCGGGTAAAGGTGGGAACTTCTAAATCTTAGAGTTCTCATGAGGCCCCCCATGAAATACCAGGGAATCGAGGAGTGAGACCGAGCTATCTCGTGTATTTCCGCCTCTTCCCGTGAGAAACGTGATGGGAGGAGCATCCCCGCCCTCGAGACTGACCCGGATTTGGGCACACCTATTGTTATCTAACAGGCGCGGTATTCAGGTGCAAACTACACGGCCAGAGAGCTTAATTAGGGTCAGGAAAGCCTGAAGGCACTCTTAGCGCGGAGGGGCCCTGACAGGACAGAAGGCTCCATTTTTCCTCTCTTCGCTCTCCCCTCCCCCTCTCTCCCCACTTACACTTCTACTTCCAATCTCTTACTGTAAGATCTTGCCTCCTTGGGAGATTTCTCTCTCCCTCCTAAGGAAGAGCTCCCCCTGCACATGTAACCAGGACCCTGAATAAAGCCTAACCCTTGTTCGACTCTGGAAAGTCTCTTCTCTCATACGTTTATCCGGTTTGGCCAACCGAAGACCTGGGACAGGTAAGGTAAGACTCGGGTAGGCCTCAGGCCTCTAGGTCTGGCAGTTGGCGCATCCAAACAGGGACAGGAGCGCAGATATCCTGGGTGGTTGGGGACACCCGGAAGGGGCTATGAAAGACACGAGTCCCGAATCCTAGATTCGGAAGGAGAGAAAGAGTGAGTAGCTTCCCACACCCATGGGAAAAGGGCAGGGATGAGGAATCAATTCCCAGTAATAAAGCCAGAGGAACAGGAGGTCTGGGCTGAGATACTTTACAGGGAATGCAGGGAGGCGGGGGTCACTATAGAGTTAAACGACCTCCGAGAATTTTGTAAAAGGATCTGGAAGGTCTCTCCTTGGCTCGAGCAGACCGGAATATCAAGAGAAAGATGGGGAGCGGTCGGAGAACAAATGACCGCTTATGAACAACAATGCCCCAGGGAGCTGGAGGATTTAGATTTCCTGATATTCGGTGTGATTAAAAGTCTTTTGGAAGGCCCGGAGAGACCAGGGCAGGACTGGAATGAGAGTGGAAGTGGAGAGAGGGGAGGGGAGAACCCTGGCAAGCAGAAAGTTAAGGAGTGTAGAGAAAAAATAGGTTCGGAGCTCCATCTAGCAGATGGGAAAGGCGAGGCAGGGGAGCATATACCATGTCTTCCCTCTGCGCCTCCTTATAGCATGCTCCATACTGGAGCGGATAGGACCTGCCTTAGCGGTCGCTCAGTACCCCGGCACTGGAAGCTCAAAGAAAGCCAGAGACCAGTGTGGGGAATAGGAGGGTGCCAAAATACCTTAGAGACAATGCACCCAGTAAAGTGGGAGGCAGAGGATCGCCAAGGGACCGTATGGCCGTTGGTGATTCCAGGACTTAGTTTTAACATCTGGGGCAGAGACATCATGAGCCGCCTGGGGATGAGGCTATCAAATTTTTAGTAAGGGCCATTGCAGTTGCACTGGAGTCCCCACCCTTGAACTGGAAGTCAGACACCCCGATTTGGGTGGAGCAATGGCCCCTGACTCCAGAAAAACTCCAGGTACTACAAATACTGGTTAAGGAGCAATTAGCACCCTGGAATGCTCCTGTGTTTGTTATAAAGAAAAAATCCGTAAAATTCAGGTTCGTTACAGATGTTAATCAAGCATTTGTAAGCACCAGGCAGCAGCAATACCAAAATAAACAGCCAGTATGCATTCTTATCAACTTTACCTTAAAGGCAATCCTCGCTAAACAAAAAAGGGGAAGAGGTCGCCTAACACAATCAGAGCTTGATACAGCTGTGTATACACACAATTTTTTGCATGTCTCAAAAAACTCACATACTACTCCAGCTATGAGACATTTTGTGACTATTCCATGACAACCCCGCAAGGAAAGTAATACCCAGGCTGGAAATAAGGACACATGGGCCATGGTAAAGGATATGGCCTCAGGGAAATGGCAAGGTCCGTAAAAGATACTAATATGGGGTCCAGGGTATGTTTGTGTCTCCACAGGAAAAGGGGATGCGTGGATTCCCATTAGAAGGATCCGTAGGTGGAAACCGGTGTCGGAGACGACGGAGACGCAGGAAGCGACGAGCCCGGAGACCCCGGAGAAGGACCATACACCACCTGAGTCTGCTGCTGACAGCTTTAACCTTGCTGCCCAGAGAGGAAGCAGCACTCATCCCAACCACTGACATTGCTGCCCACTCCATCTAGGCATCTCCTTTCAGCAGCTGAAGGAGGACTTTGGCATCACAAACTCAGGACACATGGGGGGAGGTGACCAACTTTTCGCCTGAATACCACAGGCTTGGCCTGAATACCACAGGCTTGGCTGTTGAGATCCATTTGCATGACTGAGGGGGTGGTGATGTGTAAGGCGCCAGCACTAGCTACTTCTCTTAGAATATGCTTTGGAATTAGTGATTGCCCTTCCCCTTGTTGTAATTCAGCCATTTAGTTTCATCTTTGTTTTGTTGGATGCCTCTCTTTGTCAGTTGTGCTAGCTGCAGATTTCTGTGTAAATGAAGTTCTTGTTGTGGGGTACTCATATGCTAAAGGCCTTCCTAACCCACTCAGCCTCCAGCCGCTATTTGCTCTAGAGCCATGTGCACTCTGCGCAAAACAAAAAAGGGGAGATGTTGGGGATGGAAGCTCAATTCCATGTGGACAGTCTCGGGCGGGTAAAGGTGGGAACTTCTAAATCTTAGAGTTCTCATGAGGCCCCCCATGAAATACCAGGGAATCGAGGAGTGAGACCGAGCTATCTCGTGTATTTCCGCCTCTTCCCGTGAGAAACGTGATGGGAGGAGCATCCCCGCCCTCGAGACTGACCCGGATTTGAGCACACCTATTGTTATCTAACAGGCACGGTATTCAGGTGCAAACTACACGGCCAGAGAGCTTAATTAGGGTCAGGAAAGCCTGAAGGCGCTCTTAGCGCGGAGGGGCCCTGACAGGACAGAAGGCTCCGTTTTTCCTCTCTTCGCTCTCCCCTCCCCCTCTCTCCCCACTTACACTTCTACTTCCAATCTCTTACTGTAAGATCTTGCCTCCTTGGGAGATTTCTCTCTCCCTCCTAAGGAAGAGCTCCCCCTGCACATGTAACCAGGACCCTGAATAAAGCCTAACCCTTGTTCGACTCTGGAAAGTCTCTTCTCTCATACGTTTATCCGGTTTGGCCAACCGAAGACCTGGGACAGGTAAGGTAAGACTCGGGTAGCCCTCAGGCCTCTAGGCCTGGCAAAGGAGGAGGTAGGGATGGAGTATTGCTGTATGAGGATCAATAAGAAGGCGAAATGGACTAGACTTAAGAGTGCATGAATGGAAATAATGCATAATATGACAAAGCAGGTAGGTTGGAGGCAAGATATAAAAACTTTAATTGCAAAGTAGAGTTGATATATGACCCGAAAGGTAACAGGGAGCTACTGGAGCTTACCAAGCAAGGGATGGTGTGTTGACACTCATACTTTTGGAACATCTTTTGTCAATATGCATAGGATGAATTGGAGAATAAAAAGTTGAGAATCAGAGACCAGTTTAAGAGGTTATTGCACTGTCTGCGTGTGTTCATCCTTTGTTGCTGAAGAAGACCATGCCATCAGAGAAATAATGACATGACTTGCACTTTGTTTTGAGTGAGGGAGAGCTGTGCAGGTTACCAGCCTCACTTCTCCTCCAGAGCCATCTGAATCCAATGACCAGATATTCATCAGGATAACTTAAGATGACCCAGGATGAGGCAATCGGGGTTAAGTGACTTGCCCAAGGTCACACAGCTAGTGTCAAGTGTTTGAGGTGAGATTTGAACTCAGGTCCTTCTGACTTTTGCACTGGTGTTCTATCTACTGTACCACCTGGCTGCCATTGTACTGTCTAGAGTAGAGGTGAAGAGTGGTTTAATTAGACTGCTGATTTTGTGTGGGGAGAGATATGAGAAATGTTGTATAGGTAGAATCCACAAAGTCTTGTCAACTGATATTTAGGAGACGCCTCATTGTAAGTTATTTGTCTTGCCCTCCTCAGTCCAGTCAAATTGGCCTTATTCTTCATCACTCATTTATAAATAACCATTTATATGTAGTGTGAGGGAGACTTAACAGTCAAGGAGGACACTAAGGTTACAGGAAATATGATGGTGCCCTCTGTAAAAATAGGGAAATTCAGAAGAGGGATGGGAAAATAATGAGTTCAGGTCATGTTAAATTGAAGATGCCTATGGAGCATCCAATCTGAAATATGTAATAGGTAATTGGTGACATGGAATTAGAGCTCAAGACAGAGTAGAGATGGTTATATAGGTCTGAGACTTTCATGCTCAAAGATGATCCTTGAACCAGTGGGAACTGATTAGGTAACCATGTCAGAGAATGAGAAGACTAAGGCCCAAGACAGAGTCTTGAGGAATATCCACATTTAAGGGGCAGGATATAACAATGGCTGAACAAATGGAACTGAGGAGCAATCAGAGAGGTAGGAGGAGACTCAAGAGAGATCAATGTCATGAAAACACAGAAAAGAGAGAGTTATCCAAAGTGTCGCATGCTCCAGAAAGGTCAAAAAGTAGCAAGACTGGGACGAGACCATCCAGTTTGACAATGAAAACACAAGTGGCGACCATAAAAAGAAGTTTCAGTTCATTAGTGGGGAAGGACAGAAGGAATAAGCATATATAAAGTGCCTCTTGTGCTAAGCACTTTTACAAATATTATCTCATTTGATCTTCTCCAACAACCCCGAGTAATGAAGTCAGAAACTATATTGGGACTTGCACTCAGGTCTTTGTGAATCTGTGGCATTCTCTCTCTCATCTACTATATCATGCTGCCTCTCAATCCAAAGAATTAGGTAAAATAGACAGCAAGTAGTTAAGGTAGCCTTCTTCTAGTTCCTCCCTTGCTTCTAGGTAAACTATTCTTCATTCCATCTATACCCTTTCCCCTCTATCACTTTGAAGACCAGTGTCTTAGGGTTTTCCCAATCCTTTCCTTTTTTTTTTTTTTTTTTGCAATTTCCTTTATTTTTTATTTATTTTTATTTTTAATGTTCTACAATCACTACCATAAAACTTAGATTTTCTCCCCCTACCTACCCCCCTCACCCCCCTCCCTCCCCAGGACAGCATACAATTCTATATAGGATCTACACATTTCCTATTGAATACGTTTTCATTATAGTCATGCTGTGTAGACGAACTAAAATAAATGAAAGAAATCATATAACAAATCAAAACATAATGCACACACACACACACACACACACACACACACACACACACACAAATGATCTGCTACATTTTGCGAATGAATTCCATAGTTCTTTCTCTGAGTGTGGAAGACATTTTGCCTTAGAAGAGCACTGGGAATTGTTTTTTAAGTTCTTGTGTTGTTACAAAGTTCCAGGTCTACCAGAAAAAAATCTCTCACACTGTGGTCATTGCTGTGCACAAAGGTCTCCTGGTTCTGCTTCTTTCACTCAGCATCAGATCATATAATTCCTTCCAGGCTTTTCTGAAGTCTTCTTGTTCATCATTTCTTATGGCATAATAGTACTCCATTACATTCATATACCATAATTTATTCAGCCATTCCCCAATTGATGGGCATCCCCTTGATTTCCAGTTTTTGGCAACTACAAAGAGTGCTGCTACAAATATTTTTGTACATGTGGGACCCTTTCCCATTTTTATGATCTCTTGGGGATACAGTCCTAGAAGCAGTATTGCTGGGTCAAAGGGTATACACATTTTTGTAGCCCTTTGGACATAGTTCCAAACCACTCTCCAGATGGTTGGATGAGCTCATAACTCCACCAACAATGAATGAGTGCTCCAACAATCCCACATCCTCTCCAACATTTATCATTTTCCTGTTCTGTCATGTTTGCCAATCTAATAGGTATGATGTGGTACCTCAGAGTTGTTTTGATTTGCATCTCTCTAATAAAAAGTGATTTAGAGCATTTTTTCATATGATTATAGATATCTTTAATTTTTCCTCTGAAAATTGCCCGTTCATATCTTTTGACCATTTATCAATTGGGGAATGATTTGTATTGTACATTTGACTCAGTTCTCTATAAATTCTAGAAATGAGGCCTTTATTCCTGATATTAGCTGTAAAAATTCTTTCCCAATTTACTATATCCCTCCAAATTTTGGTTGCATTGGGTTTGGTTGTGCAAAAACTTTTCAGTTTGATGTAATCAAAATTATCCATCTTGCATTTCATAATGCTTTCTATCTCTTCTTTAGTCAAAAATTCTTCCCTTCTCCATAAATCTGATAAATACACTATTTCTTGCTCCTCCAGTTTGTCCATGGTATCAATCTTTATACCTAGATTGTGTACCCATTTGGACTTTATTCTTGTGTATGATGTCAGGCATCAGTCTGTGCCTAGTTTCCTCCACACTGTTATCTCATTTTCCTAGCAATTTTTGTCGAACAGTGAGTTTTTATCCCAGAAGCTGGGGTCCTTGGGTTTATCAAACAGGAGGTTGCTACATTCCTTGCCTACCATGTCCTGAGTGCCTAGTCTATTCCACTTGTCTATCCTTCTGTTTCTTAGCCAGTACCAAGTGGTTTTGATAATTGCTGCTTTATAATACAATTTGAGATCTGGTGGCACTAAGCCACCTTCCCTAGCATTTCTTTTCATTAGTCCCTTTGATATTCTGGACCTTTTGTTATTCCAGATGAATTTTGATATTATTTTATCCAGCTCTAGAAAATACTTATCTGATAGTTTAATTGTATGGCACTAAATAAATAATTTAGGTAGAATTGTCATTTTTATTATATTAACTCAGCCTACCCATGAGCAACTGATATTTTTCCACTTACTTAGGTCTGACTTTATTTGTGCAAAAAGTGTGTTGTAATTGTGTCCATATAGTCCCTGGGTTTGTTTTGGCAGGTAAACTCGCAAATATTTTATGGTGTCTACCCTAGCTTTAAATGGGGTTTCTCTTTCTATCTCTTGCTGTTGGACTTTGTTGCTAATATATAGGAATGCAGAAGACTTTTGTGGGTTTATTTTGTAACCTGCAACTTTGCCAAAGTTGTTTATTATTTCAAGGCGTTTTTTACTTGAATCTCTGGGATTCTCTAAGTATATCATCATATCATCTGCAAAGAGTGATAACATAGTTTCTTCTTTGCCTATTCTCATTCCTTCAATTTCTTTATCTTGTCTAATTGCTACAGCTAACATTTCTAGTACTATATTGAATAATAGTGGTGATAATAGACATCCTTGTTTCACCCTGTTCTTATTGGAAATGCTTCTAGCTTACGTCCATTGCATATAATTCTTGCTGAAGGTTTTAGGTCGATACTGCTTATTATTTTATGGAAAGTTCCCTTTATTCCTGTGTTCTCCAGTGTTTTTAGTAGGAATGGATTTTGTGTTTTGTCAAAAGCTTTTTCTGCATTTATTGAGATAATCATGTGGTTTTTGTTAGTTTTGTTGTTGATATGATCGATAATGCTAATAGTTTGCCTAATATTGAACCAGCCTTACATTCCTGGTATGAATCCTACCTGATCATAATGTATTATTCTCGTGATGAGATGCTGTATTCATTTTGCTAAAATCTTATTTAAAATTTTTGCATCAATTTCATTAGAGAAATTGGTCTATAATTTTCTTTCTCTGTTTTGTCTCTTCCTGGTTTAGGTATCAAAACCATATTTGTATCATAGAACGAATTTGGGAGGACTCCTTCCCAAATTTTCAAAAATAGCCTATATAGTATTGGAATTAACTGTTCTTTAAATGTTTGATAGAATTCACTTGTAAATCCATCTGGTCCTGGAGATTTGATGGCTTGTTCAATTTCTCTTTCTGAGAAGGGGTTTTTTAAGTATTCAACTTCCTGTTCTGTTAATCTGGGCAATTTGTATTTTTTAAAATACTCATCCATCTCATTAGGTTATCGAATTTGTGGGCATAAAGTTGAGCAAAGTAATTTCTAATTATTGTTTTAATTTCCTCCTCAGTGGAGGTGAGTTCACCCCTTTAATTTTTTTTTTCTCTCTTCATTTTTTTTTAATTTAGCTTTTAACATTCATTTTCACAAAATTTTGGGTTACAAATTTTTCCCCTTTTCTCCCCTCCCCCCCCAAACGCCAAGCATTCTAATTGCCCCTATGACCAATCTGCTCTCTCTTCTATCATCCCTCTCTGCCCTTGTCTCTGTCTTCTCTTTTGTCCTGTAGGGCCAGATAGCTTTCTATACCCCTTTACCTGTATTTCTTATTTCCTAGTGGTAAGAACATTACAGTTGATCCTAACACTTTGAGTTCCAACTTCTTTAGCTCCCTCCCTCTCCACCCCTTCCCTTTGGAAGGCAAGCAATTCAATATAGGCCAAATCTGTGTAGTTTTGCAAATGACTTCCATAATAGTTGTGTTGTATAGGACTAACTATATTTCCCTCCATCCTATCCTGTCCCCCATTACTTCTATTCTCTTTTGATCCTATCCTCCCCATGAGTGTTGACCTCAAATTGCACTCTCCTCCCCATGCCCTCCCTTCTATCATCCCCCCCCACTCTGCTTATCCCCTTATCCTCCACTTTCCTGTATTGTAAGATAGGTTTTCATACCAAAATGAGTAGGCATTTTATTCTTTCCTTTAGTGGAATGTGATGAGAGTAGACTTCATGTTTTTCTCTCACCTCCCCTCTTTATCCCTCCACTAATGAGTCTTTTGCTTGCCTCTTTTATGAGAGATAATTTGCCCCATTCAATTCTCCCTTTCTCCTCCCAATATCTTTCTCTCTCACTGCTTGATTTCATTTTTTTTTAAGATATGATCCCATCCTCTTCAATTCACTCTGTGCACTCTGTCTCTATGTGTGTGTGTGTGTGCATGTGTGTGTGTGTAATCCCACCCAGTACCCAGATACTGAAATGTTTCAAGAGTTACAAATATTGTCTTTCCATGTAGGAATGTAAACAGTTCAACTTTAGTAAGTCCCTTATGACTTCTCTTTGCTGTTCACCTTTTCATGGTTCTCTTCATTCTTGTGTTTGGAAGTCAAATTTTCTTTTCAGCTCTGGTCTTTTCATCAAGAATGCTTGAAAATCCTCTATTTCATTGAAAGACCAATTTTTCCCCTGAAGTATTATACTCAGTTTTGCTGGGTAGGTGATTCTTGGTTTTAGTCCTAGTTCCTTTGACTTCTGGAATATCGTATTCCATGCCCTTCGATCCCTTAATGTAGAAGCTGCTAGATCTTGTGTTATCCTGATTGTATTTCCACAATACTTGAATTGTTTCTTTCTAGCTGCTTGCAATATTTTCTCTTTCACCTGGGAGTTCTGGAATTTGGCCATAATGTTCCTAGGAGTTTCTCTTTTTGGATCTCTTTCAGGCGGTGTTCTGTGGATTCCTTGAATATTTATTTTGCCCTCTGGTTCTAGAATATCAGGGCAGTTTTCCTTGATAATTTCATGAAAGATGATGTCTAGGCTCTTTTTCTGATCATGGCTTTCAGGTAGTCCCATAATTTTTAAATTGTCTCTCCTGGCTCTATTTTCCAGGTCAGTTGTTTTTCCAATGAGATATTTCACATTATCTTCCATTTTTTCATTCTTTTGGTTTTGTTTTGTGATTTCTTGGTTTCTCATAAAGTCATTAGCCTCCATCTGTTCCATTCTAATTTTGAAATAACTATTTTCTTCAGTGAGCTTTTGAATCTCCTTTTCCATTTGGCTAATTCTGCTTTTGAAAGCATTCTTCTCCTCATTGGCTTTTTGAACCTCTTTTGCCAATTGAGTTAGGCTAGTTTTCAAGGTGTTATTTTCTTCAACATTTTTTTGGGTCTCCTTTAGCAGGGAGCTGATTTGCTGTTCATGCTTTGACTTCATGTCTCTCATTTCTCTTCCCAGCTTTTCCTCCACCTCTCTAACTTGATTTTCAAAATTCTTTTTGAGCTCTTCCATGGCCTGTGCCCATTGAGTGGGCTGGGACACAGAAGCCTTGATTTCTGTGTCTTTGCCTGATGGTAAGCATTGTTCTTCCTCATCAGAAAGGAAGGGAGGAAATGCCTGTTCACCAAGAAAGTAACCTTCTATAGTCTTATTTCTTTTCCCTTTTCTGGGCATTTTCCCAGCCAGTGACTTGACCTCTGAATATTTTCCTCACACCCACCTCACCTCCTGATCCTCCCAGCCAGTGTTTGGGGTCTGAGATTCAAATGCTGCTTCCAGCCTCAGGGCTTTTGGCGGGGGCAGGGCTGCTATTCAGTGTGAGATTAAATTCAGATGCTCAGGTGAGGGCAGGGCTGCCTCTCAGGCTCAGTTCCCTCAGGGAGTTTATGCACAGACCTTCAACTATGGATCCAGGCTCCTGCCTGCTTGGAGAGCCCTGGTCTGCCGCTGCCCCTCAGCTTCTGTCTCCCGAGGGGGCCCGAGCCATGGGGGCACCCCACTCCCCCCTCGACCCTCCAAAGGGACTCTTTCACAGACCCCCGTCACCTGTGGGTGGAGGTACTTGTGCGGCCGCTGGAGATCCCGTCCCTGAAGCCCGCTCGGATCTGTTCCTCTCCGTGCCGCGGCCACGGCAGGGCTGTACTCAGCTCCCAGTCCCGGCGCCCAGTCCACAGCACGAAGGACCTTTTACGAGAGGTTTGCAGGTCTCTCCGGAACAGAAATCTCCCTCGCTCCAATGTTCTGTGGCCTCTGGGTGCAGAATTCGCCATGAGTTACTTCTTTGTAGTTGTTCTATGGGTTGTGGGTTCGGAGCTATGTGTATGTGCGTCTTTCTACTACGCCATCTTCCACCCCTTTAATTTTTGATATTAGTAATTTGATTTTCTTCTTTCTTTTTTTAAATCAAGTTGACCAAATGTTTATCAATTTTATTAGTTTTTAAATAAAACCAACTATTGGTTTTATTTCTTAATTCAATAGTTTTCTTAATTTCAATTTTATTAATCTCTCCTTTGGTTTTCAGTATTTCTAATTTGGTATTTACTTAGGGATTTTCAATTTGTTCTTTTTCTAGCTTTTTCAGTTGCATGCCCAAGTCATTGATCTCCTCTTTCTCTATTTTATTTATGTAGGCATTCAAAGATATAAAACTGCTCCTAAGAACTGCTTTTGCAGTATCCCATAAGATTTGGTAGGTTGTCTCATTATTGTCATTCTCTTGAATGAAGTTGTTGATTGTTTCTATGATTTCTTCTTTAACCCATTCCTTTTTTAGGATTAGATTATTTAGTTTCCAATTGATTCTTGGTTTATCTTTTCATGGCCTTTTATTATATATAATTTTTATTGCATTATGATCTGAGAAGGATGCATTGATTATTTGCCTTTCTGCACTGGATTGTGAGGTTTTTGTGTCCTAGTACATGGTCAATTTTTGTATATGTGCTATGTACTGCTGAGAAAAAGGTATATTCCTTTCTATCCCCATTCAATTTTCTCCAGAGATCTATCATATCTACCTTATCCAGAATTTTATTCACCTCCTTGACCTCTTTCTTGTTTATTTTGAGGTTAGATTTATCAAGTTCAGAGAGTGGGAGGCTGAGGACCCCCACTAGTATAGTTTTGCTGTCAATTTCTTCCTTCAACTCCCCCAAACTCTCCTCTAAGAATCTGGGTGCTATACCACTTGGAGCATACATGTTTAGTAATGATATTGCTTCATTGTCTATGGTGCCTTTTAGCAGAATATAGTTTGCATCCTTATCTCTTTTGATCAGATCTATTTCTGCTTTTGCTTTGTCTGAGATTAAGATTGCTGCTCCTGCTTTTCTTACATCAGTTGAAGCACAATATATTCTGCTCCAACCTTTGACCTTTATCCTGTGTATCCCTCCTTTTCAAATGTGTTTCTTGTAAACAACATATTGTTGGATTATGGTTTTTAATCCATTCTGCTATCTGTCTCTGTTTTTTGGAAGAGTTCATTCACAGTTATGATTACAATCTGTGTATGTCTCTACATCCTTTTCCTCACCATTTGTGCTTTTAGCTCTCCTGTCTCCCTTCCCCTCCTTAATAGTTTTCACTTTTCACCACCACTTCCTGCAGCCTTCCTTTCCTTCTTTTAGCCCTTCTCCCTTTTACTCCCCTTTACCCTTACTGCTTCTTCTCTCCCTTTTAGCTTCCCTCCCCTTTCTTCCCTTTTCCCCTCCTACTGCCTATAGAGCTAGTTAGGATTATATACTTAAGTTTATTGTTCTCTCTTTGAACCAAATCAGATGAGAGTACCTCTCAAACAATGCTCATCTCCCTCCCCTCTTTCCCTCTACTATAATTTTGTACTTCTTCCTGTGATGTAATTTACCATTTTCTTCTTCCTCCTTTTCACACCTCCTGTTACAATCCCTCTCGCATACTTAAATCACATTTTTAACATGACATTTACTTTACTTTATACCTGTTCCCTTTATGTATATCCCTTTTATCTTTCATAATAGATGCACAATTCTCAAGATTAGCAGGTATCATCTTCCCTTATAGGGAGGTAAACAGTTTGCCCAAATTGAGTAACAAGTTTTTTTGTGTTTTGTTTTGTTTTTCCCCCCATTTACCTTTTTATGCCTCTCTTGGGACCTGCATTTGAAGATCAAATTTTCTATTAAGTTCTGGCATTTTTGTCAGGAAGGTCTGGAAATCCCTTACTTCTATGAATGACCATCTCTTTGCCCAAAATGTTATGTTGAAGTTTGCTAGGTAGTTGATCCTTGGTTGTAGTCCCAACTCCTTTGCTTTACAGAATATTGGATTCTAATTCCTTCAACCTATTAATGTAGAAGCTGCAAGGTCCTGTGTGATCCTGACTGTAGCTCCTCAATATTTGAATGGTTTCTTTCTGGCTGCCTGTAGTATTTTCTCCTTCACTTGACAGTTCTGGAATTTGGTAACAATATTTCTTGGGGTTTTGAATTTGGGATCCCTTTCGGGAGGTGAATGGTGGATTTTTTCTATGACTATTTTGTCCTCTGGATCTAGCACTTCTGGGCAGTTTTCCTTGATGATTTCCTGGAAGATGTTGTCTAGACTCTTTTTTTCATCATAGCCTTCTGGCAGGCCAATAATTCTTAAATTTTTTCTCCTAGATCTATTTTCCAGAACAGTTGTTTTTCCAGTTAAATATTTTACATTTTCTTCTATCTTTTCATTCTTTAGATTTTGTTTGCCTGATTCTTGCTGTCTCATAGAGTCATTAGTTTCCACTTGCCCAATTCTAATCTTTATCAGATTATTTTCTTCAGTTAACTTTTGCATCTCCTTTTCCATCTGTCCAATTTTTCCTTTTAAGGAGTTATTTTTTCCAGTTAATTTTTGTACTTCCTTTTCCATTTGTTCAGTTTTCCTTTTCAGAGAGATGTTCTCATCAGTGAATTCTTTTTTTATACTTTTAAAATCATTGGTCAGTTTTTCTTCTATTTCCTTCTTCAGCTGTTCCAGCAGAGCTGTTTGTGCATGTGAGCAATTGATAGTCCCTTCTGAAGTTTCAGATGGAAGTACAGTCTCACTACTGACCTCTTGGTTATTTTTGTTTTGGTCCTTGTCCCCATAGAGAGATTCTATGGTTTTTTTGCCCTTCTTTTGTTTTTTCTTATTCATGATGTTGATTGTGTGTTGTGGCTTCTGGCTGTTTCAGTTAAAAGCTGCAGAACCTCGTGTTGAGCTGACTTGCATGAAAAAGCTAAGAGCAGGTTTTTGTTTTGTGTTTCCTGGATTAGCCCTGGGGTTAGCTTGTTAAGAGTGGGGGAGGGGTGGTCTCATCAAGGGAGATCACCTGAGCTGAACTGAGGCAAAAGCAAACTCAGGGGATGGTGATCACAGCTGCCCTATTGTCTTCCCATTTCCCCTGGAGTGCTGAGGCATGCCTAGATTCTAGTGGGAGTTTCCAACCCTCCTGGGGCTCCTCTCCTGGCACTGAGGCTTGTCTGGGTCCTAGTGTGAGTTTCCTCCACGCTGGGGCCTCTTTCCTTCTGGTTTCCTCTGCCAAAGTAGGAAGAAACCCCCTTAACTATTTTCCTAGCCTCAGATGTTATGAAACTATTTGACCGCTCTGCTGTTTCCACTGATCCAAGATTTTTCTGGGGAAGTATTTTATGGTTCTTTCAAGGTCTACAAGGGGGAATGAGAGAGCATTTACTGATCATTCTGCCATCCTGGCACCTGGAAATTCAAGTAGGTGACTTACAGACATTTAATCCTTGGGCTGAAAGTTTCAGGAGCTGCTGCACTGATATCTGGTGGTCAGTGGCTGTCACATCGCTCAGCTCTGCTGGTCTCTCATCCTGGGCTGGCAGTCTGCCGGTTCCGCCTGCTGCTGTCTCAGGTTTCCCAGGGCCCTCCTCCTCTGCTGTGCTGGACTACCTGCATTGTGCGCTGTGGGCTCACCCCTGTGGAACAGATCTTTCCCGTGGACCTTCCAGTCTATCCTGGGCTTTGAATCTGCCACAGTCTGTCTCCTGTTGGATGCTGCACCTCCAAAATTTGGTCAGATTCTCTTTTTAGAGGTATCTGAAGGAGTTTGTTCAAGAACTTAGGTGAGTTGTTGATCTCACTCCACCATCTTGGCTCTGCCCCCAATCCTTTGCTAAACTGAATTTTTCTTAAAATGTTTTTGAAGACATAATTCATGATGCTTGCCTAAGCATGTTTTTGTGAAACTTGCCCTGTTGACCAAAATTGCTACTTTTAGCTCAAGTTAGTAATAATAATTAAGAAGTTTATAAAAAGTAGTAAGAAATCAATATTTGATAACACATTTGATTGGGCAGAACCAGTTTCCTAATGAAAAATGAAATGATACAGATTTAATAGTGGTATTGCTGGATCAAAGGATATGAGCCATGTCTCAGGGCTCCAGTGAAATATATGATCCCTACTGTAAAACAGATTAAAACTTAATTGAGAAGACATTTGAAGAAAGCAGAAAAGAGTATAAGACTATATAAAATGAGATATGATATGAGAAAGTGTAGAATAGATGGCATACTTAAGTATCGAGGGAATCTAGACTATGAGTAAGATCATTGTGCAGTATGGTTGATCTGTTAAGGCTTTTTGCAGAATTACAAATGTCTTGAACACAGAACAGAGCAGCAACTATTTTTTCCTGCCTGACAAAGGCTTTATTAAACATTCCAAGGACAAATAGCATGAAAAACACCCTCAAATAAACTTTTAAAAATAGTATTTTCCCCCAATTATATGCCAAAACAACTTTTAGCTTTCATTTTTATAAGATTTTGAGTTCCAAATTTTTCTCCCTCCTTCCCTCTTCTTTCCTCCCCTTTTCCTAAAATGGTAGGGTGATTTAATATAGGTTATAGATGTGCTATCATGTAAAACACATTTCTATATTAGTCACAGTTGTGAAAGAAGAAATAGATCAAAAGGAAAAAAAACCCAGAAAAATGAATAAAGTAAGAGAAAAAAAGTATGCTTTGATCTGCACTCAGAATCCATCATTTCTTTACGTGGATGTGCATAGTATTTTCCTTCCTGAATCGTCTGTATTTACTTGTCTTGGATCATTATGTTGCTGAGGAGAGCTGAGTCATTCATAGTTGATCATCACACAATGTTGCTGATTCTGTGTACAATGTTTTCCTGGTTCTTCTCATTTCACTTTGTATCAGTTGGTACAAGTCTTTCCAAGTTTTTCTGAAATCTGCCTATTCATCATTTCTTATTGCACTATAGTATTCCATTCCATTCATATACCACAGTTTGTTAAACCATTCCCCAATTGATGGGCATGGAAAGGGCTATTATAAATATTTTTTGTACATATAGGTCCTTTCCCCTTTTTTATGATCTCTTTAGCTTACAGATTTAATAGTGGTATTGCTGGATCAAAGGATATGGGCAGTTTGGTTTTGGGCATAGTTCCAAATTGCTCTCCAGAATGGTTGGATGACTTCACAACTCCACCAATTTTCCCACATCCTCTCCAACATTTATCATTTCCCTTTTCTTTCATATTAGCCAATCTGATAGGTGTGAAATGTCTCCTCAAGGTTGTTTTAATTTCCATTTCTCTAGTCAAAAGTGATTTAGAGCACTTCTTCATATATCTGTGAATAGCTTTGATTTCTTTATCTGAAAACTATTCATACTTAAACATACTGTTTCAACTATTCAACTGAAAAACTGCTTATATCCTTTGACCATTTATCAATTGGGGAATGGCTTATATTCTTATAAATTTGATTCAGTTCTCTATATATTTGATAAAGGAGGCCTTTATTAGAGACACTTGCTGTAAAGATTGTTTCCTAGCTTTCTGCTTTCCTTCAAATTTTGGTTGCATTGGTTTTGTTTGTGCAAAAACTTTTTAATTTAATATAATCAAAATTATCTATTCTACATTTTTGATGTCCTCTATCTCTTGCTTTGTCATGAACCTGTAATTCATAAGTTCTTCTTTAAGAATTTGGATGCTCTACCACTTGGTACATATATGCTTAGTATTGATATGATTTCATTGTCTATGGTACCTTTTAGCAAGATGTATTTTCCTTTCTTATTTTTTTAAATTAGGATTATTTTTGCTTTTTCTTTCTCTGAGATCCACATTGCTATCCCTGTTTTCTTTTTAACTTCAGCAAAGCATAGTAGATTCTGCTCCAGCCCCTTATCTTTACTCTCTGTGTGCCTCTCTGCTTCAAGTGTGTTTCTTGTAAACAATATAGTGCAAGATTCTTTTTTTTTTTACTCCCCTTTATTGTTTGCTTCCATTTTATGGGAAAGTTCATCCCATTTACATTCATAGTTATGATTACTGCGTATTTCCCTCCATCCTATTTTTTCTCCTGTTTAGCCTCTCTCTTCTTTTACTCTTTAACTCCTCAACAGTGTTTTGCTTCTCTCTGTTATCTTTCCTTGTTCTGCCCTCTCCTGTGTCAGTCCTCCTGCCCTTTGTTTAATCTCCTCCCTCCTGTTTTTCTGTCAGGCAAGACAGATTTCTATATTCCACTGATTGTGTGTATTATTCCCTCTCTGAGCCCATAATGATGAGAGTAAGGTTCAAGAGATGCCCATCACCCACCCTCCTATCTTTCTCTCATCTGTTATAGGTTTTCCATACTTCTTCATGAGAAAAAATTTACCCCATTCTACTTCTCCCTTCCTTCTGCACCTAGTATACTCCTCTTTCTCAACACTTAATTACTTTTCATGTCATTCCCTGATATTTACCTTGTACCCTCAGTCTATATATATTCCTTCTTGTTGTACTTAGTGGTTCAGTCTTTAAGAATTAGAAGTGTCATCTTCCCATGTAGGAAAGTAAACAGTTCAGTTCCATTGAATCCCTTATATTTTCTTTCCCCTTTTTACTTTTCTAGACTTCTGAATTTTTATATTGGGGATCAATTTTTTTGTTCAATTCTGGTCTTCCCCTTATGAAAGCTTGAAATCCTTCTATTTCAGTGAATGACATTTTTCCCCCTTGAAGTATTATGCTTAATTTTGCCAGGCAGATGATTCTTGATTGTAGTCGTAGCTCCTTTACTTTCCAGAATATCATGTTCTATGACCACTGATATTTTAATGTTACAGCTGCTAAATCCTGTGTAATTCTGATTGTGGCTTCTCAATATTTGAATTATTTCTTTCTGACCACTTGAAGTATTTTTTGCTTGACTTGATAGTTCTATAATGTAGCTATAATGTTCTTAGAAGTTTTTATTTTGGATCTCTTACCTGAGGTGATCAGTGGATTCTTATGCCTATTTTGCCCTCTGGTTCTGTGATATTATGGCCGTTTTTCTTGATAATCTCTTGAAAGATGCTGTCCAGGGTTTCCTTTTATGGCTTTCAGGTAGTCCAATGATTCTGACATTATCTCTCCTGGATATATTTTAAAGGTCAGTTTTTTTTTCCAATGAGATATTTTACATTTTATTTTATTTTTTCATACCTTTGAACTTGTTTAGTTGATTTAGAACCATTAGCTTCCACTTGCCTAATTTTAACTTTTAAGGAGTTGTTTTCTTCAGCTAGCTTTTGTACATCCTTTTCCATTTGGCCAATTGTACTTTTTAAGGTGTTTTCTTTAGTGGATTTTTGTATCTCCTTTTTCAGTTGGCCAAATCAACTTTTTTTAAATGGTTGTTTTCTTTTTCAAAGCTGTTGACTCTTTTTTCATAACTTTCTTGCCTTATTCTCATTTATTTTCCTCATTTTTCTTCTACCTCTCTTATATGATTTTTAAGCTCCTTTTCAAGCTCTTCTATGAGTTCTTTGTGGGCTTGAGACCACTTCCCATTTTTCTTTGGGCTTTTGCCCATAGGTGTTTTGACGTTGTTTTTCTCTTCTGAGTTTGTCTCTTGATCTTCCCTGTCACCATAGGAACTTCTATGGTCAGATTACTTTTTTGTTTTCTTTTTACTCATCTTTTTTTTTTTTTTTGTCATTTTCCCTTTCTTTTAAATTTGAGCTCTGCTCCTGAGGTAGAAGAGGCACTGTCTCAGGCTTCTTGTGCCAGGTGCTATAGTCCCTGGCTGTTTACTTGCTACTGTACTGATGTTACCCTGAGGCCCCTTGGGGACCCTCATGTCTGATGCTGTGCTGAAACTGTGGGGTGGGGAATAGGTGGCACTACTGGAAGCCATAAGTTTCTTATAGAACATCTGGTTCTGAAATGGGGTCCTACTGCTTGTGCCTGGTATGTGGTAAAGTGATGGGGTGTTCTTGCATTTCCCTGGGCCTGCACTGAAGCATGTGGTGGTCTGGCCACTAAAGGCTACCTATTGCCTAGGGTTACGCTGAAGCACAAGGTAGTTCTCAGAGCTTGAGTCTGCCAGCTCCTTTGCCATGCTGAAGCACATGGCAGGTCCGGGTTTTGGTGTTTGTCTGTTCCACTGCTCTGGGACTCAGGATCTCCAGCTGTTTTGCTGAGATGGGGCTTGCTGCTGGTTTTCTGGGATGCTTCCTGTCCTAGATTGTGCTCTCCTTTTACCCAAGGGGGACAGACCTTCTTGCTGATTTTCCAAGTTTCTTGGGCTAAAAGATTGTTTCACCCCATCTTTTTGCTGATTCTGCTGTTCCAAGATTTGTCTTGGGGTGTTAATCTATGGTTGTTTAGAAATGAATATTGGAGAATTATAGTAATTTATTGTTTACTTTTCCTTCTTGGCTCCCAGAAGTGTCTCAAATCAACTTTTTAAACAAATTCAGTAGCAGGAGTATACAGGAAACTTAAAACGCTAGTCACTATTGTAAAGACCCTCGCACATCAGTAAGGAATGCAATGGGAGGAAGATGGAAGAAAGAGTAAGGTATGCAATAGAAGAGTATACAATCTTGTAGCTTCCTATTTTACCCATCATTCCTGATAATTAAATGCTAAAAGTCAAATGTTTCTGCCCTGTTGAAAGTATGAAAGCTTTGTCTGCACCTTCTAAATATCTTTTGTCCTGGGTAAAATATCCAGTTGTCCTACCCTAGTTAGTTTTGGTTTTCAGCTAATCCTCATGGTAAAAAAGTTTCATTTGCAGAGAAGAAACAGGAAGAGAGATTGTTGCAGGGGAAAACATCAGGAACCAAGGAATGAATGAAGAACAGAATGTGATATGTGTAGGGTATGGTCATAAGACTCACCTTATTTGAGTTAACACAGAGGAAAAAAAAGAAGATTGGGAAGCTTAAATATATAAATAAAGATATAAAGCTTAAATGGTAGGCTGAGTAGCTTGAATCTGATCTGACTGAGAAGGGGAGAAGGGAACATGATTTTATTAAGTGCATACTATGTGTCAGACTCTAACCTAGGCACCTTAAAAATATGTCATTTGGTGTTTATAGCAACCTTGTGAGGTAGATGTCATAATTATCCCCATTTTACAGTTGAAGAAACTGAGTCAGAAAGAGGTTAAGTGATTTGCCCAGTGTCACACAGCTAGTTAAATGTCTGAAGCCAGATTTGAACTTAGGTCTCCTCTGATTCCAGGCACTGACCTACCTAGCTACCTCTAATTGACAATAGGGAGTCATTATAGATTCTAAAAGCAGTGTGGCTTGGAGAGAGTAATTATGCAATAGTGTACAGGATGGAATGGAAAGAAGACAGCTTGAAATTTGTGTGTCTATGAGGTCTATGAAACTATGAGGTGATGATGGTCCAAAGTAGGTGGCCTGCATCAAGAATGGACAGTAAAGGAAAAAAAGAAACCAAACCAAGAATAGTGGTGAAGGGAAAACCTGTGAGGCCAGAAAAAAAGAAATATAAAGCTTCATTAGATTTGATGGGACTGAAATACATTCAAGACAACCCAAGAAGTTTCAACTGGGTTTTATAATTTCCAGAGTTTGGTGGGAGTAAGGTCAGTGGGCAGGGGAGAGTGGAGATCAAATCTTATTATGGAATTTCTTTAAGAAATTCTGAAAGATACTCCAAGCAAATTATTTTGTCATGGGAATATTTAAGCTAGTTCCAGGGCAAACAACTGTAATTTTGTTTGTTTGTTTGTTTGTTTATTTATTTATTTGACATTCATTTTAACAAAATTTTGGGTTACAAATTTCTCCCCTTTTCTCCCCTCCCCCCCCAAACACCAAGCATTCTAATTGCCCCTATGACCAATCTGCTCTCTCTTCTATCATCCCTCTCTGCCCTTGTCTCCATCTTCTCTTTTGTCCTGTAGGGCCAGATAACTTTCTATACCCCTTTACTTGTATTTCTTATTTCCTAGTGGCAAGAACATTACTCGACAGTTGTTCCTAACACTTTGAGTTCCAACTTCTCTTCATCCCTCCCTCCCCACCCCTTCCCGTTGGAAGGCAAGCAATTCAATATAGGCCAAATCTGTGTAGTTTTGCAAATGACTTCCATAATAGTTGTGTTGTATAAGACTAACTATATTTCCCTCCATCCTATCCTGTCCCCCATTACTTCTATTCTCTTTTGATTCTATCCCTCCCCATGAGTGTTGACCTCAAATTGCTCCCTCCTCCCCACGCCCTCCCTTCCATCCTTCCCCCCCACCCTGCTTATCCCCTTATCCCCCACTTTCCTGTATTGTAAGATAGGTTTTCCTACCAAAATGAGTGTGCATTTTATTCTTTCCTTTAGTGGAATGTGATGAGAGTAAACTTCATGTTTTTCTCTCACCTCCCCTCTTTATCCCTCCACTAATAAGTCTTTTGCTTGCCTCTTTTATGAGAGATAATTTGCCGCATTCCATTTCTCCCTTTCTCCTCCCAATATATTTCTCTCTCACTGCTTGATTTCATTTTTTAGAGATATGATCCCATCCTCTTCAATTCACTCTGTCTCTATGTGTGTGTGTGTGTGCATGTGTGTGTGTGTAATCCCACCCAGTACCCAGATACTGAAAAGTTTCAAGAGTTACAAATATTGTCTTTCCATGTAGGAATGTAAACAGTTCAACTTTAGTAAGTCTCTTGTGACTTCTCTTTGCTGTTCACCTTTTCATGCTTCTCTTCATTCTTGTGTTTGAAAGTCAAATTTTCTTTTCAGCTCTGGTCTTTTCATCAAGAATGCTTGAAAGTCCTCTATTTCATTGAAAGACCAATTTTTCCCCTGAAGTATTATACTCAGTTTTGCTGGGTAGGTGATTCTTGGTCTTAGTCCTAGTTCCTTTGACTTCTGGAATATCGTATTCCATGCCCTTCGCTCCCTTAATGTAGAAGCTGCTAGATCTTGTGTTATCCTGATTGTATTTCCACAATACTTAAATTGTTTCTTTCTAGCTGTTTGCAATATTTTCTCCTTGACATGGGAACTCTGGAATTAGGCCACAATGTTCCTAGGAGTTTCTCTTTTTGGATCTCTTTCAGATGGTCTTCTATGGATTCCTTGAATATTTATTTTGCCCTCTGGTTCTAGAATCTCAGGGCAGTTTTCCTTGATAATTTCATGAAAGGTGATGTCTAGGCTCTTTTTCTCATCATGGCTTTCAGGGAGTCCCATAATTTTCAAATTGTCTCTCCTGGATCTATTTTCCAGGTCAGTCGTTTTTCCAATGAGATATTTCACATTATCTTCCATTTTTTCATTCTTTTGGTTTTGTTTTGTGATTTCTTGGTTTCTCATCAAGTCATTAGCCTCCATCTGTTCCATTCTAATTTTGAAATAACTATTTTCTTCAGTGAGCTTTTGAATCTCCTTTTCCATTTGGCTAATTCTGCTTTTGAAAGCATTCTTCTCCTCATTGGCTTTTTGAACCTCTTTTGCCAATTGAGTTGGCCTATTTTTCAAGGTGTTATTTTCTTCAGCATTTTTTGGGTCTCCTTTAGCAGGGTACTGACCTGCTGTTCATGCTTTGACTGCATGTCTCTCAATTCTCTTCCCAGCTTTTCCTCCACCTCTCTAACTTGATTTTCAAAATTCTTTTTGAGCTCTTCCATGGCCTGAGACCATTGGGTGGGCTGGGACACAGAAGCCTTGATTTCTGTGTCTTTGCCTGATGGTAAGCATTGTTCTTCCTCATCAGAAAGGCAGGGAGGAAATGCCTGTTCACCAAGAAAGTAACCTTCTATAGTCTTATTTCTTTTCCCTTTTCTGGGCATTTTCCCAGCCAGTGACTTGACCTCTGAATATTCTCCTCACACCCACCTAGCCTCCTGATCCTCCCAGCCAGAGCTTGGGGTCTGAGATGCAAATGCTGCTCCCCAGCCTCAGGGCTTTTGGCGGGGGCAGGGCTGCTATTCAGTGTGAGATTAAGTTCAGGTGCTCAGGTGAGGGCAGGGCCACCTCTCAGGCTCAGTTCCCTCAGGGGGTTTATGCACAGACCTTCAACAATGGATCCAGGCTCCTGCCCCCTTGGGGAGCCCCGGTCTGCAGCTGCCTCTCAGCTTCTACCTCCCAGGGGGGCCTGAGTTATGGGGACACCCTACTCCCCTCTCGAGCCACCAAAGAGACCCTCTCACCAACCCCCATCACCTGTGGGTGGAGGGCCCTGCGTGGCCACTGGAGATTCCATCTGCGAAGCCTGCTCAGATCTGCTCCTCTTGGTGCCACGGTCGGAGCAGGGCTGGGCTGGGCTCCGCGTCCGCAGAGCGACAGACCTTTTGTGAGAGGTTTGCAGGTCCCTCTGGAACAGAAATCTCCTTCGCTCCACTGTTCTGTGGTCTCTACTGCTCCAGAATTTGTCGTGAGTTACTTTATACAGATTTTCTATGGGTTGTGGGTTCAGAGCTCTGTGTATGTGTGTCTTTCTACTCTGCCATCTTGGCTCCGCCCCCAGCAATTGTAATTAATCATACTTGGGAAAATATACCTTTCTTGTTAAATCCTGTCTATATTCCTTTTGCCACACATATACTCTTTAGCCATTATACTCAAGCTCCAAAGGAAGCTAACGAGTGAAAAAAATAGTTTATTTTCTAACCTATAGATTAGAGAAGGGAATAGCTCAACCCCCTCTGCATTGTCACCCCACTCCTTTCCTTCAAAGTCTCCAAAAGTTTTGCACAAAAGTGGGACAATTTCACTCTCCTCTGTAAAGTGGCAGATACAGGGTTTTGAATAGATGAATTAGAATTTTTGACCTTGAAGGGATCCCTTTCTGATAAATGGATGTCCTGCCAATTCTTCCTCAGTGATATCAGTCATACTCACTACTTTCCACAGTCATCACCAAAACCATAATTGGGTCTCACTGTCTCTCACCTAGATTACTGTAATAGTCTCATAACTGATCAGGTCATGCTGCCTTCAATCTCTGCCTTCTTCAGTCCTCCACCCATATAGCCACTAACTATAGTAACTTCCAAATGCAATTCATAGTTCTGATCACAGCCATAAGTAGTTTAGCCATAGCTAACCACAACTAGGGACAAACAGGGTTTTCTCCAGGGTACTGCATGGATTGGGGAACAGTGTACCTCCTCTCCATGACAGTCATTGGTCTCTTTCTTCTCATAGTCCTTTGCTCATCATACAGCAGACATCAACTCCAAGGTCCTGTCATGGCGCACTAATTTGGGTCCTGAGCCCTCCTCAACTGTCTTTCCCCTAGATGTAAAAATTCTAGTTATGATCAACTTATTTCTCTGCTTAAAAACCTTTATCAATTTTTCATGGCTTATACTACAGTAGCACTCATATTAATCATCTAATAGGGAAGAAAAGTATTTTGAAAATAGATGTTCTGATTTTAGGCATACTAGTATATGGTAAAGATAGAGATAGAAATACAGATACAAGTATTGATAGATTTTAGAAAAGATGATGTCTACATTCAGTGAAAGTAAAAAATAATATTTGGATAATCTAAATGTATTGGCAGTCATTAAATCTAAAGGAAGTCCACTAGTACGTTGGGTACATGCTCCATGGAAGAGCTATGCAAAAACAGACAAAAATTCCCATCTAACTTCAGGGACCTCCTGAAATCTATGACTCTTAGAATAACAATCATTGTATTTGAGAACTTATTCCAGAGGAAGGAACCCACTCTAACTATACTGTGGCCTATATGGACTTCTACCTCCAACCTCACTTAACACTTTTTTTGTAGCTTTAGAAGTCACCTTTATGTAATAAATAGTCTTTCTCTCTCTTAAAAAAAAATTATCTGTGCTTGTGTTATATATGCCTCCTACTAAACTATAAGCCCCATAAAGAGAGAGATTTTTGATCCATGCCCAAGACAAGGCTCTGCACCTGATAGCTTCATAAACCTAGGGTTGGAGGGGACCTCAGAGGCCATCAATTTCAAATCCCTCATTTTACAGATGAGGAAACTGAAGCCTATTAACATATGTTTACTGAGTGAAAGATGACCAAAAGAACATGCACAATTCAAATGTAAAAGCAGGTCACCTAATGAATAGAGAGAGCCCTGACTTTCTGTCAGTGCAGATAGAGAAGGGTTGCAAGGTTTATTGTAGAATACTCCTCAGAGGAGAGATGGCTTTAGTGTTCTTTGTTGGAGAGTGCAATGCTAAGAGGCAACATGGTAAAAGGCAGATGTTTCATTGCAGCAGTCTATAATGTGACCTGAAACACTCCCTAGTGGTGCTTCAACCAGATTAAAATATAATTGAGTAATATTTAACAAAATAAAGAAAAATACAATAAATGATATTAATATGAGATTTTTTAAATCCATATGTGACTGCGAGGATCCTAATGTATAGTTTAGTGGCTACGTATCTATTTGGGTTTCATGCTATTCTTTTAGCGGATAGAGAACCAGCCTTGAGTAAAGAATAACCTGAGTTCGTTTGCCACCTCTGACATGTATTGGCCATATGAAACTTTCAGTGCCTCAGTTCACTCTCAAAGTCTGTAAGTTGCAGGAAAAGTGCTGATCTGAATTGGTAATGGGGTCTCCTTTTGAGGAATTCTCTATACTAATGAAATCACAGGTCAGTCCCTGATCCCTAACAGAGGTGGAAACCCATGCTTTATAACAACATTTTTCTAATTTACTTCACTTAAAAAATGACTTATTTATCTACACCCTGGGTTGCACAAAGTATCTCCCCATTTTCCATTTCCACCTTTAGAATACAATGACATATTTGGACGGATGCTTAGCATTTAGTGCTTTTAGATGTTTGATGATTGAAGAGAGAGATGCATAAACAGGATAAAGTATAAGCGGAAAGAACATGGATAAGTGTCTGGTTCCTACTCTTCTTGGTTTGAGTACTATGAGAAAATTGCCAAACAGAAGCACTGAAATAACATTGGAACAAGACTAAAATGAAACAGGTGATTTTCTGAATCTTCAGACAAACCAGAAATAACCTACCAGAGGGACATTGAACATCTAGGTTGTGCAATAGATACAGTACTAGGTGTAGAGTCAGAAAGACTTGAGTTCAAATTCAGCCTTAGACATTTACTAACTTTATGACCATGGGTAAGACACAACCACTCAGCCTCAGTTTACTCATCTGTAAAATGAGGACAGTAATAACACTTACCTCCCATTGTTTTTGCGAGGATCAAATGAGATAATATTCATAATATATTCTGCAAACCATAAAGCACTCTATTAATGATGATGATGATGGTGATGGTGGTGGTGATGGGTAGCTAGGTGGTACAGTGGAGAGAGCCCTCGGGTTTGAATCAGGATGACTCATCTTTTTAAGGTTAAAGCTAGCCTGAGACACTTACCAGATGTGTAACCTGAGGCAAGTCATTCAATCCTGTTTGTCTCAGTTTCCTCTGCTGTAAATTGAGCTGGAGAAGGAAATAGCAAACCATTTCAGTATTCTTGCCAAGAAAACCCTAAATGGGGTCAGACACTACTAAAATAACCAGATAGTGGTGAGGATGATGTAGAATTCCACCTTGAGCATTTATCATTTCCCACCCTAAGATTAAAGTAGATGAAGAGGTTTCTGTTAAAAATCTGGGAGATGGCTAGATTCTAGACTCCTAGTGGATAATATTCTGCAGACAGTCCTCTCCTTCACCTCCGTGTTTTTTTGGCATGCTGACCATGCTTCCAGGTTATGCACTCTGCACAAACTCACTTTTCCATAGCCATTGTATCTGCTTTGAAGTTGGAAATGACCACAAGGCAGCTGAAGAAACCTGGGGCCAGGACATAGCCTAGCAGTGGTTTGGCTAAGGTTAGGCACGCTGAGTGAACTGCAAAAGGAAAACAAGCAGAACATGAGCAGAGAGGGAAAATTTAAATGTGCTTGTTACAGCATGTGCTCAGAGGCCTCCTGGTAGAGCAATGATTGTACAAGTGGTGTGTGTCACAGGGATAGATCATGGATGAGACCAGTGAGGAAAATGTCACTGATTCCTCCTTGGACTGCAGCCCATATGCAATTCTTTGCCGTTAACGGGTTAGCAGTGAGTAACAGCACAGTAGAGATGCCTCAGCTACTGTGTGCTGGGCAAGCTTTACCTAGAGGTTTTGAACAAAGCTGAGAATGGGATAATTTGAAAGCAACAGGGTACAAGCAAAGCAGATGAACATAGCTCCCAGTGGTGCACTGATCACTGAATGACCCTCATTCAAACAGCAGCAGCAGCAGCTTGCCAAAGTCAGGCCTCTCCATACTCACATAAACACAGAAGGGGCACGCTAGAGGGAATCCAGACAGGAAGGAGGAGAAATGGAGTAGATACATGGGGTCATGAGAGGCCGATTCATTCTCTCTTGTGGGTTCTCCATCCCAATGGGACAGTTTGATGAAGGTCTCAAGCATGTATGGGGGTAGCCTTGGAAAGCAGCTGAATTCCAAAAGAGTGTCTAGGTCACTTGGAAGAAGTGTTCATTGTGCTAGTCTTCCAGACGCACCTGATATCTGAAGGGAAATCCTTCAGGCCTTTGATTCCTGCTGGGAATGCTTCTTACAGGTGCCAAACAGCTGATGTTGCTCCTGTAATAACCAGACTGTCAGGCATCTAGGGAAAGGGAAAGCCAGGAAATATACTCAGCCTGGTTTGGGGGCTTGCCCTGCTCTAGATTATTACAAAAATGGGAATTGGCTGGCCTGGAATTTCTGTGCCATTATCACTAGAGTATGTGAGAAGAAGGGAAATAAGGGGAGTGGTTCTAGGATCAGAGATTTAGCGCTTGCAGAAATGTACCTCTGAGGTACAATTTAGTCCAACCTCCTCATTTCACTGGTGAGGAAAATGAAGCCCAGGTGAGTTAAGTGACTTGTCCAGGTTACACATTGGCTCATAGAACTAGAGCTTGAAGGGACCTTGACTTTACAGATCAGAAAACTGAGGCAAAAGAAGATTCTGTATCTTCCCTAAGATTACACAGGGAGGATGTAACATAGGTGGATGTTGAATCCATGTCCTCTAACTCCGGAGTCAGTATTCTTTCCACTACACCGAGGTTGCATAGATGGGAAGCACCAGAGGTGGGATTTGAACCCAGGGCCTCTGATTCCAGGGCCAGTAATCTTTCCACTGAATCATGATGCTTAGCAAAGAGTATATTTTGCTGTTGTCATTGTTTGCTCCTTTGGTTTTGCAGATTTACAAAATGGCCAATTTCTTGGGAAGACTAATGGCAAGGGTCAGTGCAAATTAAAAATGTTAATTTTTAAAAGCTCCTTGGAGCCAGATTGCTTCAGTCATTGTTTGCTTTGTTATTTGGCCTGATTCTTCAGCTGGGAAATTGAGCTCGACGATGCTGGTTTGCTTTTCCTAGTCTCCCTCTTCTCCAACCTGCTTCCATTGGCAGCACCAGACGTTGAAAGCATTTGGTCATGGCATACAGCATCTGTAATCACCCCAGAGGCGCCCCTACCATAGCATCGTGGGAGTAAGGCAGATTCAAAGTGAATGACTGGCAAAGATCACACGTTCCTCAGGAGGCTGTAGTGCCTTTTTTTAGATGATCAGTTTAATTAAGAATCCATGGTAATATATTAACCAGAAGCTTATGGATCTCAATATGCCACTCAAATATAATGAAAGAAATGCAAATGTCAGATCACAGACTCTTTGCCCAGGAATAGCTTGAAAGCTTAAGGATATATTCTCAGTTTCAGGTGTCAGAATGCAACAGTATTGGCAGGGGAAGGAGTCTCACAAAATAGAATCATATTTTTCATGGTTACAAGCAATGTTTGACATCCTTTATACTAGCTGATTCCCATCATATCAATAACTTTATGTGATCCAAAGCACAATGATCATATGGGAGTACTTGGGTGAGGGTGAAGATTGATTGCTAGCTCCCAGGGGTTGTTATCCATGTCTAAATGTTATAGCATAACAAAAAAGATGATAATGGAAAATAATAATAGTTGTATACTGCTTTACAGTTTGTGAGATACTTTATAAATGTTGTCTTATTTTATCCTTACTATGACTCTGGTAGTTAGGTGCTATTATTATCCCTATTTTACAAATAAGGAAACTGAGGCAGACAGAAGTTAAGTGACTTGCCTAGGATCACACAGCTATTAAGTTTCTGAATCTGAATTTGAACTCATGTCTTCCTGACTCCAGATCCAGTGTACTGTACATTGTGCCACCTACCTACCTCATTCCAGCTACTTCTCCTAATAGCGAGTTCTCCTCCTCTTTCATTTATGGATAGTATTACTTGGTAGGAAGTTTTTTCTAAACCTGCTTCTTCTTACCTTGCATTCATGGTTCTTTGTTTGGGTCTCTAGGGCCTAACAGAATGAGGCTAATCCCTCCGATTCTTCAGGACAAGGCCAAGCTGACTCAGACCATTAATTCCTCTGTGTTGAGATCCTGTAACAACAATGTAGTGAACATTCCATGGTCATTTTATCCCAGTATAACTGAGTAATGTAGTCCGTTCTGGGTATTCTATTTTAGGGATGTCACTGGCAAATCAGAGATCAGCAAGGATGATGCAGGTCCTTCAGATTATGTCATATGAGAAGTGGATGTTCAGAAGATGTTCAGAATGTAGAACAGCTTTAAGAGGACCTAAAGTATTTGAAAGGTGTCACATGGTTAGGTTAGGCATATTTGACTTGGGCTTAAAGACAGGACTATGAGAAATTGGTGGAAGTTGCACAGGGGCAGATTTAGGCTTGAAGGGATAACAGACTACCTAAAGTTAGAGCTAAACAAAATGGAAATGAGTTGCCTTTGTAGTTCAGTGTTCTTTATTGGGAAGCTTCAAGCAAAGCACTAGTGATCACTTGCCAGGTATATTGTAGAAGGAATTCTGTTTGCTTATGGGTTGCACAAGTTGGACTAAGTCACTCAGTCAGTAAAGACCTTTAAGCACCTACTGTGTGCCCTCTCTGGGGCTTAGCACTGGAAATACAAAGAAAAGCTCTTGGTCTCAAGGGCTCGGAGATGTCTTCCAACCCTGACATTTTATACTTTTTGGTGAGCCAATGTTTATTGTATACCATACATTATTATTTTGCATGACTCCTCTTCCCTTATTGATTTTTATTGTTATCGTTATACATGACACCCCTTCCTGCAAGTCATGATCCAATCAATCTGGCATTTTAAAAATATTCTTCACACTTGATATTACATATCTCTGATCTTCTTGCCTTTATTCTTGGCTAACGCATGCACACGTGTGTGTGTGTGTGTGCGCGCGCGCGCATCTCTTCATGGAGAAGGAAATGGCAAACCACTTCAACATTTTTTCCCCTGAGAATCAAAATCGTTTTAATAGGCAAACTCAAATTACGGTTTAACACTACAGGTATACTTAATTTTCTGTGACATATGTGCCTGAAAAGATGCAAAAATCAGAATTTTTGAAATTCAAATCATTAAAAATGCCTGAGGGAGGGGAGATAGCACAAGGGGAAGGAACCAAGGTATTCCAAGAAGCAGAGGTGAGGAGAGAGTACATATTGTCTCTCTCTCCATATATACAAACATATATATGCATATATGTACACACATATATGTATGTATATATACATACATAGGAATATACATACCCATACAAACATATATACATATACATGCATATAAACAGAGAGAGAGGGAAATAATGTACTCTCTCCTCACCTCTGAGTCTTGGAATCCCTTGCTTTCTGTGAGACCTAGGTCAAGAACCATCTTCTCCATGAAGTCTTTTCTTGTATTTATTTCACATTGTCTGTACATGGGACATAGTACTGCCTATTGTTTAGAGAGAGTCAGGAAAACATGAATTGAGGGCCTATCCAGATACATATTGTCTGTGTGACACTAGTTAAGTCACTTAACCTCTCAGTGCTCCAGGTAGTTCACCAAGAGAAGGCAAGAAAGAAGAGAAGGCAATCAACATCCAGAGAAAGAACTGATAAATAGAATTATGTATAAAATAAGTGTACATATACATAAATACACATATGGATACATGTGTATCCATATGTGTATATTTGTGCATATGTATACATATATGCATGTATATATGCATATACATAGACACACACACACACATATACCTATTTGTGTCTTATGGTACCTGCCTCTAGTGTGGGGCAGGGAGGAAAGAAACAAAGGAAAAGAAAGAAAAAAATTTACACAATAAGTGTTGTATATTTAAAAGAAATAGCAAGTTGTATATGGTAGATTTGCAGTTTCATGTGCAATCGTCTTTTTTATTATGCTATGTTTATAGAAATGCTTCTTTTATTCCATAAATTAAAATTTTTTTTAAAGAGAAGGCATCAATCTGCATTGTAGAGGGTGTTGCTTCTTTAAGAGTTCTCTTATGCTAATGAAATCGCAAGTCCGTTGCAATCCACATTGTGTATTTACTTGTGTATTTATTTATGCCCTTTAATAGGATCTAACCTCCTGGAGGAGCTATGCTCTCCCTCGTCTTGGACTTCTGGAAAATCCATCTTTCCTTGTGTTGCTTCCCCAATCTACGAGGAAAGGTTGCTACGCCAAACTAAATATAATCATAGGCAACTGGAACCTTTTTTAAACTTCCAATACCTTCTTCAGAGCCTGCCACATAGTAGATAATAAATGCTTGCTGATTGATTTATAAGTTCGGACATTTTTCTTCTTTTATTGGTTTAGGCTTAGAATCTCATGTGGCTTTTCTTGTATTTCTGACTTTCCAACAATAGAAGATCTAACTTTGATGCTCTATCTCACATGACTGTTTTCCTGTGGAAGGACCCAGACTGAGGTGATCTCTATGGAGGTTTGGAAAAATGAGCTAAAGCAGAGAAAGAACTCTTTGGCTGCTACTCCTGGAGCAAGGCAGAAACTTTGGGCCCTTGAAAAAGATAAGAGGAAATATGATCTTGGTGAATGGACCCACGAAAAGTTTTACATCTGTGACACCAGCAAAAAGAAACAGCGTTTATGAGCTAGCACAGTGATTTACAAATTGTTAATTCAGGTAGAAATGTGACTCCACAAAGTAGCACTTAGGAATTCCTTAGAGTGTGCGGGACCATGTAGTTTACAGTTTGTGGCTGTTCTGGCCTCTAGAGAGGCATGGTGTAGTGATGAAGTCTCAAATACACAGATGCTGCCCTGCAACACTCCTGAGTGCACGGAAACAGATTAAAATGTAATTGGGAGGGGCAGTTAGGTGGTGTAGTAGATAGAGTACAGGACCTGGAGTCGGGGGAGCTGAGTGCAAATCCAATCTCAGACACTTGATGCTTCCTAGCTGTGTAACCCTGGGCAAGTCACTTAACCCCATTTTCCTCACCAAAAACCCCATTTTCCTCCCATTTGGGAACTATTGAACTAACTAAAGAGATGAATGAATGAATTATACATTTTAAAACTTAGTCAATATGCTGACCTCAGGGGTCCTTATATAGGATTAATGGCCCCCATTTCTATTTGAGTTTGGCAGCACTGGTGTAGTGGGTAGAGAAATAGATTTGAATTTACGAAGACCTGAGTTCAAATCCTGCCTGAGATACTTAGTAACTGAATAACCCAGGGCAAATTACTCTCTTTGCTGAGAATCCCTTACCTAGAAGGGGGATGGAAGAAGGGACTACATGACTTTTAAGGGATCTTCTATCTCTAAATTTATGATCCTTTGATCATTATCGCCTTCCCCTAGCTAACATAGGAGGCAAGGTCTAGGGCATAGGTGGGGAACCTGGGCCCTCGGAGCCACATGTGGCTCTCTAGATCCTCAATTGCAGCTCTTTGACTAAATCCAGGCTTCACAGAACAAATCCTCTTAATAAAAGGATTTGTTGTGTAAGAATTGGACTCAGTCAAAAGGCCGTACCCAAGGACCTAGAAGGCCACATATGGCCTTGAGGCAGCAGGTTCTCCAACCCTGGTCTAGGGCATGGAAAATAATACATAAATGATCTAAAAGCTCAAAATATGAATAAAGTAATAGTGAGTGGACTCGAGAGAGTGGAATTACAGTCACCAATCATATACCTTCCCTACTAAAGAAACCTCCACTCTCTGTATTTAAAGAGTAAAATGTAGGCTTGGTATTTCAGGCATCCACTGTACGATCTAGTCTTTCTTCTCCCTCCTCCCTTACATGTACTCTGATCTCCAGGACAAACAAAAAACAAAATATAAATGAATGATTCACTCTTATCCAAATACAAGCCTTGTCTTCACACCTCTGTGCCTTTCCTCTTGCTCTTCTCATTGGCTATAATTCTCCTCTCCTTTCTTCCAACCCAAATCTATATCTGTTTGACTCTAACACATACTTCAAGATCTAGCTCATCTATCACCTCTTCTCTTGAAATCTTCCAGGACCTTCCCAAGTAGATGTGATTTCCCCCTTATCTGACTCTCTACAGTGTTTTCTGCACTGATTTTATTCTGCTTTATACCATAGTTTTCTACACTTTTCTACCTTTCCAAGATTTTGTATTCAAACTTGCGCCCTTGAGGCTGTAAGCTCTTTGTATCCACTGCCATACCTAGCATAATGCCTGTCCTGTTAGCAGGAGCTCAGTAAATATTTGCTGAAGCAGGTTAAACTGAAGCAGGGTTTTCATCCAGGTTCTGCTGCTATATGGCCTTAGACAAGTCAATTAGCATCCTTTTGCCTCAATACCTGTTTAAGTGGGGAGAGTAAAAGAATAGCTGATCCTGTCTACCCCACAGTAGCATGTGCTGACTCTAAGTATGTGGTGGATGAAGGGTCTTTGCATTCTTCAGAGGAAAGACTGTATGAAAGTTCAAGGTGACCTATGTCTGACTCCTGTGTAGGCTTGCAGGTCACTGATTGCTTCTCTCCTAATTCACTCTTTAAGACCCAAAATTAGGTCGTATCCATCTCCACCAAATTTGTTTCCTATTGTATAAAAAGGTGAAAGTTCTACTTTCCTTTCTCCTGACCTTTTCTATAATAGACTTTCATACCTTTCTTATAGATTTAATGCTAGTATATCAGAGTAATTTAGAAGTCACTATTAATTTTCAGAATATGCATGTGATGTGGGCATATATTTTTATCCTCCTGTCAGGGCTGATTGACAGGGAGAAGCAGTCATTTAGAAGAGAAGCTTATACAACCCAAGAGCTCTGCCTCTGGGTCTTCTGACCTACAAACTGTCCTCTAAATTACATTATTGTCAAATTAGTATCTCTGTGTGTGCTGTGTGTGTGTATGGAGGTATACATGTGTACTATTTGTACAAAGCCTCCTCTTAGGTCTATATTGTTTAAATGTCTAGAAGGAAGGAGGACAGCACTTTTTTCAGTCATTATTTGTGGTATATTTTGACACCTGAAATTGGGAACATCCTTTTCAAGATATCAAATATCCTGGAAGGAAGATTCAAGTATCTGACATTGCTACCTTAGTGAGATGTTGTTCAGATGATGTAGAAAGTGTCAGTTTTATAATTCATATGCATTGGAAGAAGGAAGAAGGAGAGAGAGCGAAAATATATTTATTTTAAAATTTATCTGAGAGGAGAGAATGCTGCTGATATTAGAGAGATGAAGCTAGATCTTGCCACAAGATGTCAGTGTTTCCCTTTCACAAGAAAGCAGACTTCTACAATATCAGATCCTCTTGAAAATGTCTTAAAAGGGAAGAAATGAAGTAAATAATTTCCTTTTGTGTGTGTGACTATCAGCAGAATGTACTGCCTATAGAGACACATTCTGACATTCAGCTCAGTCCCACACCAGGATTTAGGTCCTGGTACAATGCATTCCCTCCAGTGAAATCCATGATATAAACACTATTGATACATCTTTTTGCAAGAGCAGGATGCAGGGTGGGTTAAATGGACTGTGCAATTGCGTGCATGCACATACACATACACACACATACATACACCATAATTCTTCCATTAAATAAATAACCATAGATTTCTAACTATGGAGCACCAGACTAGCTCACCTACTGTTATCACTCTCTTTCATTCTTCTGACTCTGAAAGTTTCTAAGTTCCTTGGCATAAATGTGTATCGAGATTGAAATGCAGCTGGAAATCCATTGGAACAAGTTTACAAAGTTCTTTTTCACATCATTCTGACTTCTCGGTTTGCTCATTCATGCCTGTCTTCCTGCAGTGTTAATCCCTATCCATTTCAAATATAAGACCAAATTTAATGGGGCACCCTTATTTCACAGCCCAGTAGGACTTTGTGTGGAATATATGTGAGCACACGGTTGCATCCCGCAATCTATTTTCATTCTCGTGTTGTATTTTCTCTTCATATCTAAAATGCTTTGAAAATCAGCCATTGGAAGCCAGAAGGAAGATAAAGGTGATACAGCATGGCCAAAAAAAAAAAAAAATGCTGCTGTCAGGGGATAAAAGAGGATAAAATGGGCAATTTTGATTAAATAAAATACATTTAGCATAAACAAAACTTATGTAATTAAAATTAGAAGGGAATGGGTAACTGCGGAAAAAATCTTTACAGCAACATTTTCTGATAAAGGTCTCCTATCCAAGATATATAAGGAACTAATTTAAGTTTAGGAGAATAAATACCATTTCCCAACAGATGTGAACAATGGATGGTCAAAAAATGTGGACAGTTCTCAAAGGAAGAAATATAAGTTATCAACAATCATATGAGAAAATGCTCCAAATCACCAGTACTTAGAGAAACGCAAATGATCAGATTGGCAAAGGTGACAGAAGAAGAAAATGACAAATGTTGGAGGACTCTGGGAAAACAGGCACTTTAATATGCCATTCACAGGGCTATGGATTGGTCCATATACTGGAGAGCAATTGGAAACTATGGTCACCAGAGTCATTAAACTGTTCGTATTCTTTGATCCTAAGCATATGCTCTTTAAAAAAAAAAATCAAAGAAAGAGGAAAAGGATTCATATCTACAAAAATATTTATAGTAAAATTTTTTCATAGAAACAAAACATTGGAAACTAAGGGGATACCCACCTATTAGGCAATGGCTAAACAAATATGTTATACGAATATAATGTAATATTACTGCCCCATAATCATTGATGACTTGGACAGTTTCAGAGGAAAAAGGGAAAACGTTTATGAACTCATGCACTAGAAGTGAGTAAAACCAGGACAACAATTTTTAAATTCACAACATCGTAATGGGGAAACTAGTGAAAGACATTAAAACTCTGATCAATGCATTGACCAACTGTGATTTTGGAGGGCTGAAGATGAAGCTCACAACTCTCCTCTTCACAGAGAAATAATAGACTCAAAATATAGACTGAAACATACATTTTTGGACATGGCCAATGAGGGAATTTGCTTCTCCTTACTATGCATATTTATTATGAGAGTTCCTTTTTTCCATTTGTTTTTTATTTTGTTCCATTGAGGGAGTGTGAGAGAAAAAAAGAGAAATGCTTACTAATTGAAAAAATAATAAAAATTAAATTAAAAAAATGCTACTTCATTTGAAACAGCTTAACTGCTTTTCAAAAGCTGGAACTCTCTTGTTCCCCCAGGACAAGTGCTGGGGCTATGCATGGACACACAACAATAAACCCTCATGTGAAGTTGCTGAGGCTCATGTGAAAGAGCAGGCTTAGAAACCAGAAAGATCTTGTTTCAAGTGTTGCCTCTGACCCTCAGTGGCTTTGTGACCCTGACCAGTCATTTAACGTTTCAGTGCCCTAGGCACCTCTCCACAACAATCACTTTCAGAGAAGGTGCTAGCATGCATGAATAGGAATTTCTTCTGGAAATCTATGCCAGTGAGATCACAGACTCACTCCTTTTGCCTATGAAGCTGCAATATGTGTAGCTATTATGATAAGTTGATCAACAGTTTAGAGTCTGTGGCTTCTGTCATAAAAGCAAAAAGCTTACTATGATTTTCCCCCATGATAGCCTGCCTGATAGTGACACTTTAAGGAGATATCTATAAAGACTGAGGCACATGTACTGTGTGAGGTATAGGCATATCCAACAGGCTTGTTTTCAAACTAGTCATTTACCCAACTATGAATGACAAGATTTTCTCTCAGTGGTGTTTCTTAATGGCTCTCTAGACAGCAGTATGGCCTCTGAGACTGCATGTTATAAACTTTTGACGGAATCACAGAATCTCAGGAGGGGACCACAAAGATAACCCAGTCCAACTAACACCTGAACAAGTATCTTTTTACACCATCTCTGACAAATATCTCACCTGAGCTCCTGTTCCAAATCATTATTGACTGCCTACTGAACATTTTGAATTGGATCCAGAGGTGTCAGATTTGTACCACAAAATTCCTCAGTGGAGCCAAAACAAAATTAAAATGTAATCGGAAAATGTTTTAAAAAAATAAATAAAAATACAATGCAACATGAATAATGTTAATTTGTGGTTTTCTAAGCCAATATGCATACTGCAGTGCTCCAGCTTCAAGCTTAGTTTACACTATTGCTGTAGCTAATTAAAATTCAGCATATCCATAATAAAACTTTTATTCCCCATCAAACCCATCCATCTTCCAAACATGTTTCTATTCAAGGCATGCTCATCCTTCCAGTAGACCAGGTTCACGATTTTGGTGTTATCTTCTATTTCTCACTCACTTTCACCCACGTATCCAGTCAGCTGCCAAATATTGTCAATTCTCTCTCCATAAAGTCTCTTGCATTTGTCTTCTACTCTCTTCTCATATGGTCTGTATGCTAATCCAGACTATCTTACCTAAACTTTTGTGAATCTCCTAATTGGTTCCCCTACCTGGTCTTTCCCCTCTAAAATACATCCTCCACATAGCTTCTAGTGTTGCTTCCCTACTCAATAAACAATAGTGGCTCCCTATTATGCCTATGATCAGATTTAAACTTCTGTTTGTCATTCAAAGTACTTCGCAGCTAACTTTCCATTTATCTACTTTTATCATACCACATTCCTGTCATAGTGTTTTTGTGTTTCTCTTTTGACAGTTACACACCATCTCTGAGGTAGCTTATTCTACTCATCCTCCTGGAGGTATTCCACTAGAGATTTCCTTCCAAGTTGACATCTAACCATTCACAGCTACTCTTTGAGTCCAGCTCTTCAATCAGTTCCCTAATTCACCATTCCTATCATCTAGCATTTTAGCATACATCTCTCCATCTTTTATACAATAATAACTTGACACACTTGGTCAATTGTTTCATTACCATCAAGGTAAACTAAACTTACAGAATTGTCCTGATCTAATGATCTGGGCGTCTAGTAACTCTGTCTAAAAAGGACATGTGGTTAATCTGGCATGACATATTCTTAATGAAATCATGTTGGTTCTTTGTCATCACTGCTTCAGTTTCTCGATGTTAAATGACCATGTCTTCAATAACAAATCTTAGAATTTTACCAAGCATTGAATTCAAATTCACTGGTCTGTAGTTGGGCAGACTCCATTATCTTTGATTTTCTGAAAATGGAATTTGCCCTTTCCCAGAGCCATGGTATTTCTCCTATTCAACATGATCTTTCAAAATCAGCATTGGGATCTCAGCAGAAACATCTGCCAGTTCTTTCAGGACCCCAGGATGTAGTTCATCTGTAATTTTTCATTTGAACTCATCAAGGGCAACAACGTACACTTTTATGATGCTCCGACTTTTCTTAGGTTTGAAATCCCTTCATTATTTTTTTCTGTCATTTTTCCAGTCCAAAGATCATTGTCCTTGGCAGAGAAAACAGAAGCAAAATAGGAATTGAGCAGTTCTGCTTTCTCTTTGTCTTCTATTATCACTGCAGTCATTTTCTCATCTGTCTTTGACCCTCCTCTTTCACCTAATAGAACTTTATAAAGCACACAACCCCTTTCTTTGTCCTTAGCATCCTTGAATAGCCCAGGCACAAATTCTGAGTTTTAGTACCCTTGACTCCCTTCTTACAGATTCCTGTGTGCCACTCCTTTGTGTTTTTCCTTTTGTTATCTGACTCTCCTTTGAAACAGTCACAATGTCAAACAATTATAGAAATTGCTATTAGAAACGACTATTTTGTTGGTTCAGCATCACCTTCCTTTTCTCCTCTAGAAACTGAAGACAAAGTCATCTACTTAAACTTTTTGTGATGATAAAAATGATCATCTCAGGATTGACAGTCAGTCAGTCAACAAGCATTTATTAAGCATTTAGGATGTGCCAGGCTGGAGAAAGAAATGGCAAACCACTCCAGTAGCTTTGCCAAGAAAACCCCATGAATAGTATGAAGAGTCAGACATAACTGAATGATTTAGCAACAACAACACTGTGCCAGGCACTGTGCTAAGCCCTAGGAATACAAATTACCAACCAAAAAAAAAATCCATAAAAAACAATCTTTACCCTTGGGTGGGGTGTTCCAATGGAGAAGACAACACATATGAGGAAGCTGGAAAAGGGAAAGGGGAAAAAAGGATATTTGATCATGAAAGAGAAATCAGGAGTGCAGCCTAGTGGGAAATGAAGAGGTAGCTGGCTTGGGGACCCTTTTTAAATAGAGATTCAGGGAAGAGTCATCCAATCCCAAGGAGGGGCCCTCTGGAGGGCTGGTATTTCAAAGCCAAGAATTCCAGGACTGAAGGTTTCAGGATGAGGGGCATGGTGGGAAAGTCTGGAGGAGTACAACATGGTAGAATTAAAGCTTTTTATTTCCCTAGTTAATGTTACTCAATTGTGGAAGCAGAGAACAAATGACAATACAATTCATAGAGTTTGGTTAGATGTGATATGTAAAATGTTTGTGAGACATAGTTTCTGGGTGGTTAATCATTTTATTAATTATGCTAGAGGATAATTAATAAAGGGGGTCAGTGGAACTGTCAAATGCCAAAGACCCCTTATGGAACTTATTCAGCACTTATATGCCCTTGGAAGGGTAGGTATTCCTGAGGGAGAAATTAATTCTGGTAAACAATTAAAGAGAGAATTAATATTATAATGAAATGGGCTTATCCTAATGAAGTGCTTGGGGACATGACTGATCACAGTGTCTTTAGCAAAAAAACTGATCTCTTATCCAGACCACCCCACCTAGGGTAATCTAGACCTCTACTTAGATCTGACCACTAAAATACTATGGACTGGATTTCACCTGAGTAGAATCTCTTTCCCATTTGATCAAATCTAAGTTTTCCCAGTGGGGTGTGTCTGCCCAAGATTTTATCAGCCTTGCCCATCAAAGGCTGACTGAATAGCCTATGGGGAAGGAGGAAGTGGGGAGAGGGAACTTTAGTCCCAATTCAATAACTGGTCATTAATATGAGAGAGAAATAATCATTTCTCTCAATGAGAAGCAAAGCAGTGTGATCTGGAAGAAAAAGCCCAGAAGTGACAGTCAAAAGTGGATCCAACACCTGATAGTTGGTGATTGTAGGCAACACATGGGGACTTTCTGAGCCTCTTCATCTGTTAATTGGAGATAATATTGTATTCTAAACTTCACAGAGCTATTCTGAGGAAGGTATTTTTCAACCTTTCAAATTCTACATAAATTAGAGTTAATCTTATTGAGGAAGTTGCTTGGCATAACGGAGCGAGGCCCTGTCTTAGAAGCAGGAAGATTTGGGTTAATGTCCTGTTCCTGGCACTTACTGGCTATGTAAAACTGGGTAGATCACTTAACTTTTGAGTTTTCTAGACAACTCTTTAAGACAGGAGTGCTTTTTTCTTATTTTGGTGTCATGGATCCTGTTGGTAGTCTGGTAAAGTCTATGGACTCTTGAGTATGATGTTTTTAAATACATAAAATAAAATACATAGGATCAAAAAGGAAACCAATTATATTGAAATACAGTTGTTGAAATAATAGGTAAAAACAAAAACAAGTTCCCAGATTTCAAGAAAAGAACCCTGTTCTAAGAATCTCTTAGTCACAGAGAAGGTGCCAACCTACATTGGTGGATCAAGTTTCCTCAACAAGGAGCTCTCTATATAAATGAAATCACAGGTTTAGCTCTTGTCCTCATCTTCTACATATAAAAAATTCCTACATGACTTTCCTCTCAACAAATTTTCATTGTCTTTTGCACTGAGTCACTGTTGCACTTTCCTGTAAGAATTCAACCTTTCCACTAGAAGTCCAGTGCAGCCAATGTTGCTGTGTGTTCCCACACATTCCACCCACCTCGTTTTAAGTTTTTAGTTTCTGATCATTTTATTAATAGTTTCAACTCTCTTACTTCACGAACATATCTGCTTTTATTTTGTTCCTCCTAATACTGAACTCTGCTGGCTGGGGTCTTTGAATCTGCATAAAGAGCATTCAAATTATTTATCTAGCCAAGATGTATATAAATCCTTATCCTATTGATAGCTTAAGGAAGGAAACAAACATTTTATTTTTTCCCCTCATTGCATGTCAAAACAATTTTAAGCATTTTAAAAAATGTTTTGGGTTCTAAATTCTGTTCACTCCTCCATCCTCTTGTGCATCATGTAAAACATTTTCATATTAGTCATTTTGTACAAGAAGACTCAAATGAAAGAAAAAAATGAAAGTGAAAATGGGGAAAATACTTCAGTTTGTATTCAAACAATATCTGTTCTTTCTCTGAAGGCAGATAGTATGCATCATCAATAGTCCTTTGGGATTGTCTTGTATCATTGTAATGCTGAGAATAGCTAAGTCATTCACAATTTTTCAGTGGTATAATATGGTTATTACTGTGTGCAACATTCTCTTAGTTCTGCTCACTTTACTTTGCATCAGTTCATGTAAGTCTTTTCAAGTTTTTCTGAAACAAGAATTTATTAAGTGTCTATTATATTCCAGGCACTATGTTAAATTAAGAACTTTACAAATATTATCTTGTTTGAGCCTTATAACAAGCCTGACAGGTAGATACTGTTATTATTCCATTTTACAGTTGAGGAAACTGAGGCAAATGGAATTTTCCCAGTCAGTGTTACCAAGGAAGGTAAATAAGCAGTACCTTCTGTTTCTGGGCTAGTAGCCATGTCTCAGTATACAATAATAGAAAAAGTCTGATCTTAACTGGGTTTTTACCTATTCCTAGCCACAACCAATTCTTAATTGCCATCAGATCTGAACATTGTCTCCTGTTGTAAGATCTGAATTCATGTTTCTGTTCTGACTCACCAGCCATGTGACCTTATGCAAATTGGATACCTTTTCTGAATCTGTTTCTTTTTCTTCAAAATGAGCAATTTGGGTTTTTCCACAATTTGCTTTTTTTGGAGGTTTAGTTGTAGAAGCTTTAGATAATTTTTCATAGAAACATTTTAGTATTTCTGATTTCTAAATGGTAGAGAATCTTGATAGAACTTTTTACAAGATGGGAATTAAGAGGGGTTGGGGAAAGCTTTCTGTAGAAGGTGGGATATTTAGTTCAGTCTTAAAGGAAGCTAGAGAGGTCAGTAGTCAGAGCAGAGACAATATTCCAGGCATGAGGCACAGCCAGAGAAAACATCCAGAGCCAAGAGATGAAATGTCTTGTCCTGGGACCAGTCAGAAGACCAGTGTCACTGGACTGAAAAGTACATATTGAAGAACAAGGTGTTGTGTGACCCTGGACAAGCCATTTAACCCTATTTGTCTCTGATTCTTCATCTGTAAAATGAGCTGGACAAGGAAATGGCAAACCACTCCAGTATCTCTGCCAAGAAAACCCCAAATGGGGTCACAAAGAGATGGACATGATTAAACAACAACAAAGTGAAAAAAACGGAAGGAGATAGGTTATAAAGGACTTTGGATGCCAAACAGAACTATGTGTTTGATTCTAGAGGCAATAGGGAATCACTGGAGTTTATTAAGTAGGAGAGTACCATGATAGAACATGCACTTTAGGAAAATCACTTTAGTGGTTAAATGGAGGATGGATTGGAGTGGATTGAGGCAGGCAGATCCACCTACAGTAATCTAGGTTTGAAGTAATGAGAGCCTGTGTTAGAGTAGAGGCAGTGTTAGAGAGGAGAAGGGGGCATATTTGAGAGATGTTGCAAAAGTGAATTTGACATGCCATGGTAACAGATTGGATGGGGGAAGGGGTCTACTAATTTGGAAGATATAGCTTCACCAAAGAGGGACTAAATATGACAATTCCAATGGAAATGCAATCAATAATAAGCGATGAACTAATGGAGGAATAGGGGGAGAGGTTCTGTGGATGTGAATTTCCTGAACTTTGTTCCATAGAACAACAAAATGGATTATTCAGTCTTTACCCAAGCATCCTCAAGGGAGTGAGGGCTCTCTGGTCCAGCATGTCTAATCCAAGGAATTAGCACAGTAAACAGGGGAAGCAAAGGTCCTAGAGAAATTCTTCTCATTCGTGCTTCTGTTTCCCTTTCCTCATGACGCAGCCCAAGGTCAGAGAGCTCAGCATTGCACATCTGTCTTTCCCATACACTCACAGTCATCACTGCAGCTGGACAGCAGGGTTTTTTGAGCTCTCTATTCATAAAGCTGGGCAAAGGAAAGGCTCTTTAGTGCCTAGCCAATGGGGAACTCTCACTCTCCTCATGATATCTGCACATCTTCCAGCCAGCTCTGAGAAATGAACATAAAACTCATAACTCTGCAACATCATGCGGATTTGTGTCCTTCCCTGGAGGCCAGTGGGCCCATAAAATGATGAGTGGATTCAATCCATCCACACGTGGGGTTTTTCATTTGTGACAGATATAATATTGATAATATTCTTCATTTAATAAGTCATCCAAGTATAATTCAATGCAAGTTTCTAGTATAAATTACCAGCCATATTCATCTTACTTGACTGTTTTATAACACAGATGAAGAGGAAACATGACTGCCTGGGAATTACTTAAAGAAATAAGGTCAGTAACCTGCTACGATGGTCTTACTTGCTGTGCTTCCTTTGGGAAAAGGTTCTACGTCGGTTCTTCTGCTAAGGCTGGCTACTGGATACTTGGCGGTGCAATCGATAGAGTGCTAGGTCTGGAGTCAGGAAGACCTGAGTTCAAATCTGACCTCAGACATTTACTAAGTCTGTGAGTCTGGAGAAGTCACTTAACCTGTGTTTACCTCAGTTTCCTCAATTCTTACATGGGGATCATAATAGCACCTACCTTGCAGGGGGGTTGTGAGAATCTAATGTGATATTTGTTAAAGGGCTTAGAGCAGTGTTTGGCACATAGTAGGAGTTACCTATGTGCTTATTTACAACCCTCCCTCCATTCTAAGGGCTCTGATGGTGGGAATGTGATTCAGCCCTGCCAGGGGGCATTCATTCCAGCAGGGTAACTCTGGGGAAATGAAATACTTCCTTTAATTTTTTTTTAAATAACACCCATTTTCTTTTCATCATTACAAACACTTCTTCCCCCCTACTCTTCTCCTTTAAATAAATGATTTCTAGCTATCCTGAGACGTGATAATTTGGAACATGGAAAGAGCATTACTCATTCTCTTCAGAGTACTAAATACCATCATTGCGTGTCTCAGTCATTTAGTCAACAGACATTTAAGTAATGTGCCAGACCTGTATCAAACACTAGGTATACAAAGAAAGGTAAAAGACAGTTCCTGTTCTCAAGGAACTCTCTATCTAAAAGGGGAGACAATATCACAGAATCTGTCAATATTTATTAAGCACCTATTATATACCAGGCATTGTGACAAGCACTAGGGATACAAAAAAAAAAGGTTTTAAAAAACCCAGCCCTAGTTCTCTAAGCCTCTGAAGTCTAAAGGGGGGAGACAACATATAAATAGCTATATACAAACAACCTAATTACAAGATAAATTGGAAATAATAACAGAGGAAAGCACTAGAATTAAGAGAGAATGAGAAAGGAATCTGTGAATCATCACGGGAATTTGGCAGGCATTTATCATTTGTTAAATGTCTGATATATATGCCAACACTGCACAAACACGCACACACATTTATATATGTCACCTATCTGTATCTTTAAGTTTTGCAAAGTGCTTTACTAATACTGTTATCCCCATTTTACAGATGAGGAAACTTACAGATAAGGTTGACAGTGGTTAAGTGACTTCCCCATGGTCACACTGTTAGTAAATGTCAGACGCTGGTCTAGTCAGGAAGAGAGTGGGCAGTGACAGGCAGATGGGTGCAATCATATTTTTTTCCTGTTCTGATATGTTATAAAAATGCTTGTTTTATTTCTTAAGTTCAGAATAATATATATCTGTATACATACACATACATATATATATGTATATATATACATATTTATTTCTAAAAGTAAAGCATGATCTTGTGTCCTGGACCAATCTCACACATGGTGGGCTTGTCGTATCCAGTCACCAATCCACTGGGGTGGGAACTACAAAGATGTTTACAATCTCCATTTACAGTGACCATGATTCCTATTCCTATGATATATCGAGGTTTACCAAACTACTTTCTTCACAACAGCCTTGTGTGGCAATTGGTGTTAATATTGATACTCTTATTTTACAGATAAGGATACCGATGGTCAGAGAATCAAATGTCTTACCTAAGGGCATACAGCTGCAAATTTCAGAATTCCTGTATCTTTTGAAATCCGAAGACAAAACTCTTTGTGCAACACCATGCTGCTTCTCCTTGTGTGACTACCAAATGTATTTCTCTAAATTTCCTTCCAACCTAAACTCTATTTCATGTCCTTAATCATATATTGGTTTTCACTTGTGTGTCTTGATATCCCTGTAAAGTCAATATAACAAAACATCCAAATCCAAAGCCATCATCATCCCAGCTCTCCCTCCTAAATATTTAACTCTCCCTTTAAACACCCGTTTCAGTAAGTGCCATCACTATTTTCTTCATTTATCCAGGCATAGGGTTTGACTATTCTCTCTCTTTTAAATTTAATCAGTAACCAAATTCTCTTCTTTTCCTTCAAAATGCCTTTAATATGTAATTCAGGGACTGTGATATAGAGATAGCTATAATATATGTTAAGAGTTTTGTATCTCACGAATGCAGAATCACAGACTATATGAATTGGAAAGGACTCTCCAGAAATCCAGCCTGTACATGACTTCAAATCACCTTTACCATGTAATTGACAAATGGTCATCCAATCCTTGGTTGAACACTTTTCATATATGGTAGCCCATTCCCTTTAGAGGTCTTACATTCCATTTTTCAATATCATTCTTTGTTAGAATGTTTCTCATAATGTAACACCCACTTTAAGAATATGTGATGGAAAGGAATTCCTCCTGCCCCCGACTCTTCACTTCAAAGCAAGCACTGATACCTTCTGACTACTTCTTGTCTACCATGAAAATACTTCTGACTGCTGAGTCAGCGCTCTGACTGATTTCCTTGATTCCCACACCAAACCAATTCTATTTTGTAACTGGAAGAGGCAAGGACAGTTACAAAATAGAGGTGGTTTTGCGTGGGAATAAAAAAAAACAGATTCTATCTCATGAACAGTGACTCCATCTCATGCTGCCACAGTTTACACACTGTTATTTTTTTGCAATGCAGAGGACAGTTACTTAAGTGGGTCAGTGAGCCAAAAAAGACTCCAGCTACTCATGATTATATTTAGTTTGGGGATAGCAATGCTCTTCCTTGCCTTGGACTTTTGGAATATCCATTTTTCCTTGCAGACATTTACTCTGGAATATTCCTCTGCCATGTCAGTCCCATTGTCTCATTGATGAGTTCTCAGAGTTACCATGCTGAGGAACACCCAAGTTGGCATGCCTTTGCTCCCTTCCCAGTTCTGCTTCTGACTTCCTAGATTTTAACATAACTGTATACTGGTACCTCCTTCACTTCCCCCTCCCCCTTTTCAGTTTCCTTTTGTGTGCTATCTTCCTTGTTAGAATGTAAGTTCCTTGAGATAGGGGCTGCCTTTGTTGTCTCTTGTATTTGTATCCCCAGCACAGCATCTGGCAAATAGTAAATGAGAAATAAATGTTTGTTGCCTTGCCTTGCCTTACTTTTGGTTTAACTGCCAGTTCTGATTACATATAGACTGAAGAGGTGGGTGGGAGGGGGTCTGAAACAGAAGAAAGGTGGAAGGAATATGTTATATTTCTTCTTGGAAAGCAGAAGCCTGGGTTGTAGTCAGATGATAGGTAAGATGTCATATGTTTGTGTTTGTGTATGTCTGTGTGTGTGTGTGTGCATGCTCATGCATGTACACGAGCCTGAGTGAATGGATGGAGTGATGGTAGGGGTAGAAAAGGCAGATGAAATCATTTAGACACAATAGAGAAAATTGAATAAGAGTATGAATATTGCTAGAGCATAGAGCTTTGAAGTGATTAAAAGGAAATGGAACTGTGCTGAAAGAGTCTGGGTAGGCGTGAGATGTTTCTGGAGCCAAGGTGGCTTGAAGTCAAAAGGATGCAATGAGGCGAGAGAGTTTAATAGGCCATGGGGAACAGCACTGGTGTGTGTAGGCAAGCTGGTAAACTTTTATCATTCTTCTGAACTTCATGATAGAAAAGACATCTGAAACATCTGTCTGCAGGATTTGAATGAATACTGCCAGAAGAATCTAAGATCTAAGAGGGTAAGGGCCATGTCTACATAAATGCTGTCAATTCCCCTGTGTCTATGGCAGTACACTACTTGTAGAGAGTACTTAATGAATTTTTGTTTCATTTAATTGAGTGCTACATATTGATATGCAATGCACATAGATACGTAGGTACAGCTAAAGCTGTATCTACAGAATACTAAAACATCCAATTTGCCTACCTGATGACAAATATCCAGGTATTTGGAAACATCTAGATATCTGTTGTCATTCAGACAAAGAAAAAAGACACCTAATGATACTTTATAAAATGAACTGATTTGCTTCCATTTGTGTTGATAGTGGAGAGTTGACCATTTAAAAAGAGAGGCGCCCAGGTCTTGGGAAATATCTGGAAGACTGGCCTGGAACTCTTTAAACTTTTCTGAAAACACCCCCAAAAAGTAAACATAACAAGAAGTAAGTAGAAAAGTTTAAATTATATAAAATACTATTTCAATATTTCAAAAAAAACAATAGTCTTACAATGTTTATGGCTATTCCTCCTTCCACTATTGTAGATCATAACCAGTCTATCTAGTTTTTGGAATTTTCTACAGGCAAAAAAAAGGAAATTGGTGGTCAACGTCCTGCTAATTACCCTCTTCATAATTAGCCAGGTTGATCCTGGGATGAAAGATACAGTCTCTTAGTAAACCCAAACTTGAAGACTTTCTAGTTGGTGAGGATTTAACAGAGTTTACATGTAGCTGATACAGCTTTTAAGAACTTTGGGTCACCTCTGTGCCACAATGAAGGGTTAAGCTCATTTTATTTGGACACAAGACTAAACTAGGAGCAATGTGGGGCAGTAACAAAAAGGCAGATTTCAAAGCACTATAAAGAAATTTTTTTCAACAGAGTGATCCCAAATAGAATAGGCTGTCATGGGAGGTATAGGGTTTTCCCGGCAGTGGAAGTCTTTAATCAAAAATAAGATGACTAATTATTGAGGGTGATAGTAAAGGAATTCTGAATCAAGTACGAGTTAGAATTTTGGCCTGCGATGTCTCTTCCAAGTTGAGATTCTATGATACTTTAAGTAGGGCTTTGATGGAAGATGTTATATATTGTGTAATTGTTTTGTACATCTATCTCCTATCCTTTTTATCATCTGTCTATATCTATCAATCTATTTATGTATCCATCTCTATAACTATCTTTCTCTCCAGGGACAAGCACTGCATCTATGATTTCACTGGTATAGGAAATCCTCAGGTGGACCATAGAATGTGTGGAGGGGAGTTACATAAGACTAGAAAAGTAGGATGAGGCTAGATTGTAAAAGACAGGAATTTATGTTTGATTGAACCCTCTGCATAATGCCCAGAGCTTTGCGCAATACCTAGCACAAAGTAAGTCCTTAAGAACTGCTTGTTGACTGGATCTTCAGCAATAGGGAGTCATTATAGTCTATTGGTAAAGGGTGACATGATCAGACCTGTGCTTTAGAAAAACCGTTTTGGCATCTATGTTCAAGCTAGATTGTAGTGAGGAGAGGTTCGAGATACAGGGACCCATCAGGAGGTTATGACAATTAAGTGAGTGAGAAGTGATTGAAAAAAAATGAACTGTGGCGGCAGCTGTGTGAGTGGAAAGAAGTGGGTATGTACAATAGGTATGCTGTGAATGTAGAAACAAGGTTTGTTAGCTGAAAATTTAGAATAAGAATTACAGGATCAAGGATCCTGTTGTTGTTCCAATGTTGTTGTTCAGTCCTGTCCAATTCTTCATGACTCCGTGGGCTTGTCTTATCAGATTTTCTTGGCAAAGATAGTGGAATGATTTGCCATTTCCTTCTCCAATGTGTCCCCAGTTAATAGATGAAAAACTGAGGCAAATGGGGGCTAAGGGATTTGCCCAGGGTCACATAGCTAGTTTAGTATTTGAGGCTGGATTTGAAATCAGGTCTTCCTAATGACAGAACAAGTACTCTATTCATTTTGACACCTAGATGCCTAGTGCCATCTAGCTATTTTGGCACTGAAGTCAAAATAGCCAATTAATATAACATCTTGTTTTTTGAACTATAGGATTATAAATGGTAAGGTTAAAACATTACTTCCCTGATAAAACCTAAAATCTAATGAGTGAGAAAAAGAATTAGAATTTCTGGTTTAGTTTGAAGCTTAGCTTAAATGTTACTTCCTGGTAGGATTTTCCCCCCGATTACTATTGCCTTCTACCCCAAATTCCCTTGGACTCTTTTGTATATTTTAAAATATGCTTACATGTTTATTTGTCCCCCTTGATAGAGTTTAAGCTCATTTAGAACAGGGATTTTTTCCTTTTTATTCTTGTATCCTTAGCTCCTACCACAGTTCCTGGCACGATATAGACAATTAATAAATGTTGGTTTATGTGTGTGTGTGTGTGTGTGTGTGTGTGTGTGTGTGTGTGTGTATGTGGGCTATTGTTGTTGTTTTTTGTCCTTCATACTCAAAGTGGGCTGATGACATCATAGTGTTGGAGTCAAGGTAAAATAGCGGCTAAATGAGTGATGTATCAACTTGTATGTGAACTGCATTTAAATGAGAGAGGTGTTCAAAGTCATTAGCCTCACTCTCTTCTAGAAGAATTGAAGTGCATTGGCAAGACAAAGTCAAGACAACTGGTAATGACCCAGGATGCAATGGATGACCTTGGCATCTTTAATGTATGATTAAATTCTAAGTGTTCCACAGCATCTGTTTTCACCACCTTCATGGCCTTTGGAACAAATCGTTCTCATATTCCCATTCTGCTGGGGGGAGGCTTCACAAGCTTGGGGTAGATATGCCCCTAACTCATTGACAGGTTTGAGGCATATAGGTTACCCTAACTTGGATTTAGAACATCTGCCAAGGTGGTTTTACCAGGGTATGGCCTCTGAACACGCTATAGCTTCTTGGAGCTACAGGCAAGAGTTGTGGGATGGGGGACATCAAAGGTAGATGAGTGATAACTATAAAAGAAATGAGAATATAAGTATAAAGGAGAAATACCTAATGAAATGAAAAATTTGAGAGGACATTACTTCTAAATGAATTAGAGAGTACTTTATGATGGAGATAAAATATAGTTTGATTTTTAAAAATGGAAAGATTTCAAAAATTAGAAATGGTAAAGAATTCCATTCCAGGCATTTGCTTGAGCAAAGGCATCTCAGAGACAAGAGAGAATGTGAAATATAGAATTGCTACTAGACAGAAGCTGGTGTCATGGTCGCCAAACTTTTTTTTTATCAAGCAATCTTATTAATAAAAGAGTTTTGAGCAGATACCTCCAAATGAATATTTATTAATTATTTATGTGTGCATATGTATATATACATACATATGTATATGTGTGTATGTTTGTGTATGTATATATATACACACATACACTGCTGTATTAATAGTAGGGAAGTTATCATTTTTAGTATTTCTTTATAAACTGAACATTTATCATCACAAATTATGAAACATACACAAAAATAGATATTTAAAAGCAGCAGATGTAGTAGAGAACTCTGGATCTGGACTTAGGATACCTTGGTTTAAATTCCGATAATTTGTGTCATTTTGAACATGTCAATTAGCCTTCCTGGGTCTCAATGTCCTCATCTGCAAATGAGGGAGTTGGCCAGTATGACCTTCAAGGTCCGTTGAAGTGGTAGTCCTACAAATCCTATAAAAAAGATTAAATTTTTATTTTACTAACCATACAAAAATTTCTAGTCTTTCTAATATTTAATAATAATTTTAATAATAACTATTTAGGGAGAGTAATGTGATTGAAAGTTTTTCATTATTTTGAAAATCTTGGTTTAACATTTTAAGTGATTAGCCTGCTTCTAAAGTTTGGTTTGTATATTTGGTTTGTATGCAATACTTGAAATATAATTGAAACATACTTCACAAAGATGTGTAGAACTAACTGGAAAAAATGAAGTTTTGACTATGTTTACTAAACCATGATACCTAACTTTCAATCCCAACTGCCAATTTTACTAAGTTTTTAAAACTGAAATTCAACTAGTAAATTTTGATCTTCCCAATGTCAACTCCAGTATTCTTACAAACTAACAAGAAGGTATTGCATTTTTATATTCTTGATAAATGGGTTCAAAACCCACTAGAACTCTTCATTTGGAAGGTTTTTTGAGTGGATCAGAAAATTCTCCTTCCAAATTTAAGTGTGCAAATAGGAAAGTTTTTGTTTGATTTTGTTTTTCCAATGAACCAAATCATGCTTTTGAAATGTGTTCACACTGTATGTAATCAAGATATCTTGTTACTGGCACTAGGCTTGACATAATCTGCATTTTGGGTGAAGTCAGTCATTGATATTGGATGTAAATCCATTATTTCAGATAAACTTCTTGATCATTTGGAGGGTTTTATTTTCTGTTTTGTTTTGTTTTGTTTTTGCCAACCAGTTGGATCTGATTAGTTCATCTTGTTTTGATCTGTCGCTTGGCTGACAAAGAGCTCATCCTGGGAGCAAAAGTGGTGCCAGGTCTGCCACTTGCATGTTCTTTTGTGCTGGCCATCATTAGTACTATCTTTAACACATTGCCTCAGTGTAGGATTCTTTCAAAGCTACTCATTCATTTTGTGAGGATTAGATTGGTTAAAAGTCAGCCAGTCAGTAAATCCACAAACATCTATTAAATGCCTAACACAAATCCACTGAACTAGGCATGTATAAACTGCAATAGGAAATAATACACTGAAGGCAAGTGAAAGGACGAGGCAGCCACTGTCTATCCCAGTGTGTTGTGGAACTCCATCTTTTCCCTCAGAATACTTAGTGAAGGCTGTGGCATGTATCTATAATGACATAGATCTTTAATGAAGGCAACAATGTAAACCTACATAATATTAGTAAAGCTTAATTCTTTAAATTAAAAAATAAATAAGAATTGAAATTCTAATGTTTTCTTCCCTCATTCCAGTGGACAATCTTGTGTATTCCTAGGATGTCCACATTCCACTTTGGAGACCGCTGATTTAGTACAGTATCGAACTGAACAACAAATTCCCCTATGTAACATTCTCAACAAGGGTTCATTCAGTGTGAGCTTGGAGGCCTCTAATGAGGAGCTCATTATCTCCTAAAGTGATGTATGTGTTGATCTCTCTCTCTCTCTCTCTCTCTCTCTCTCTCTCTCTCTCTCTCTCTCTCTCTCACACACACACACACACACACACACACACACACACACACACACACACACACACACACACACACACACACACACCCTGATTCAATCAATAGACATTGAAGCTAGAATCTCTTCTCAAATGGGAAATATTCAATAGAGCAAGATGGAAATGGGAAATAGTGAATATTCTCAAATGATTTTCCTTGTGCTGGCATATCATATAAAAAACAGCTGGTGATGTCATGTACAGAACACTGGACCTGGAGTCAGAAGTTCTGAATTCAAATCTGACCTCAGTCACTTACTAGTTGTGTGACCCTGGACAAGTCACTTAGCCTGTTTGCCTCAGTTTTTTTCAAGTATAAAATGGGATAATAATAGCACCCACCTTGCAAGGTTATTATGAGGATAAACTTTGATAATATTGTGGCATTTAGTGCAATGGTACTATATAAATAAATGCTTATTCCCTTCACTTCTTGTGGCTCCCTATCACCTCTAGGAAGAAATAGAACCTTCTTTGTTTAGCTTCTAAAGCTTGTCCCAAGCTGACTCCAAACTTCCTTTCCAGCTTCAGAGTACTGTCGTTCACCCTTCTCCTTAAAATTCTTTGATTCAGCTAAGCTGGCTTCTCTATTCCCTACACATAACACTCCTTGTGTCTTCTCTTTTTCTTTGCCTAGCATGTGTTCCCTCCTCAGTTACCCTTACAGAATACCATTCTTGCTTCTAGATTCAGCTCCTGCTCCAGCTTCCCCATGAGATCTTTTCTGATCTTTGCCCTACATTCAACCAACTGCTATTACCTTTCCTCCCAAAACACCTTGTAGAGAGCCCGACCTGTTGTTGAGAAGACTCCTTTCTTGAGCTCAGATACTTGCCAGCTGTGTGACCCTGGACAAGTCACTTAACCCTGGTTGCCTCAGTTTCCTCATCTGTAAAATGAGCTAGAGAAGGAAATGGCAAACCACTGCAGTATCTCTGCCAAGAAAACCCCAAAGGGGGTCATGAAGAGTCAGACATGACTGAAAAATTACTAAACAATAAATTTGTTTCTATTTATTCTCTTTCCATTTATTCTCTGCTTTCTTATATAGTATTATTTCTCTTTTCTATTAGAATGTAAGGTGCTTGCAAGTAGGGATTTGTCCTTGGTCTTTGTAGCTACCTGTGTCTAGCACAATGCCTTTTACCTGGATGATGGTTGGTAAATACTTGTTCATTATTTGCTATTTCAGTTTACCTGGAATGTAGAATGTATGAAGGGAAGTAATGTTGGGGGTATGAGAGAGACAGCTCAAACCAGCTCATGAGAGCTAATTGTTCAATTTTCAATATGAACATTTAAACCTCAGAAATTTGCAAATGCTACAAATAAGGACTTGGTTTATTGTTTTGTTGATTGTCTAGATTAAATAATGTGATGAAGAAAATGTTAATATTGCAGATTAAATTTAAAAGTATGTCACATGTACATTCTGGGAGGTTTGGAGGCTTGGTTGTTAAATAATCACTAGTACCCCAGTGAAGATTATGCAGTAGAGCTAGCAAAATACACTTTATTCATTAGCAAATGGGGAGTCACTAGTGGTTTTTAAATAAAGAAATGAATAGTCTAGGCTTGCATTTTATGAAAATTATACAGATAGTGGTGTGAAGTATTAACTGGAAAGAGGAGAGACTGGACAAATGTAGCCCAGTTTGAAAACATTATTATAATGTAGGCTAGAGGTAATGAATGCCTGAGCTGAGATGGTACCAATAGGTTTTGAAATAAGAAATTGATTAAGGCATTATTATGGAAATAGAATTGACTGAACTTGGTAATTAATTAGCTGTGATGGATAAGCAAGACAATAGTCAAAAATTATTTCATGTTTTCCAGGCTAATAGAACTCTCAACTGAAACTGAGGCAATCAAGAGACTAGCAAGACTTTTGCAGAAAAAAATAAGTTCAGTTTTGATTATGTTGAATTAGTGAAGATAGTGAGTTAGAGATAGGCCAGAAGAAATGTCTGATAGGCAGTTGGAAATGTGGGACAGGGAATTTGAGGAGATGTTGAGGATGACAGTGCAGTTTTGGAATCCTCATGGATGTGATAACCAGGAGTGCCTGAATAAATAAGATTGCCAAGAGATAGAAGAGATGTAGTGTTAAGAATGCTGGATTTATAACAAATAGGCTTGGCTTCAAATAAGAAGTCTGATTGTTACTATCTATGTGAGTTTGTGCGAATCACTTAACTAGGCTTTCAGTTTCTTTATCTTTAAAATAAAGGATTTAAACTATTTTGGTAAAATTCTTTCTTCTCTAAATTCTACAACCTTACAAAAATAGATGCTCAAAGACTTCTCATTTTGGAGACAGGAGGTATAACCATCATCATTCTCATTTTCATACTCATCTTTATAATTAGCATTTAAAAAGCATTTTAAGATTTGCATGCTACATGTATTGTTTCACTGGATCCTTACAAAGACCTTGTGAGATGGGAACTATTATCATCTCCATTTTACAAGATCAGAAACTGACTTGCCCAGTGTCTCATATAGTAAGTGTCTAAGGCAGGATTTGAACTCTAATCATCCTGACTCCAAATCTAGAAATTTATTTACTATACTACCTAAGTGCCCCTTTAGTGTGTTCATCCTTTTGTTACCAAAGAAGACCATGCCATCAGAAAAATAATATCATGACTTGCACTTGACTTTGTTTTGAGTGAGGGAGGGCTATGCAGGTCACCAGCCTCACTTCTCCTCCAGAGCCATCTGAATCCAGTGACCAGATATTCATCAGGATGCCTGGAGATGACCCAGGAAGAGACAATTGGGATTAAGTGACTTGCCCAAGGTCACACAGTTAGTGAATGTCAAGTGTCTGAGGTGAGATTTGAACCCAGGTCCTCCTGACTCCTGCACTGGTGCTGTACCATTGCACCGCCTAGCTGCTCCTAACTGCCTCTTTAAATAAGAATGAAAAAGAAATGTCAGTGAAATAGGAGAATAATGAATGAAAGAATTACTTAATTCATTAAAAGACCTTTATTAAGTATTTGCTACATTCCAAACATTGTGTTAAGTGCTGGAAATAACAATTCCAAAATCAAAGAGAGCTGAAAAAGAAAAACAACCTTAAGGAGTTTATAATTTAAAGGGGGAGAGGAAATACAGTAAGAGAACATATAGTAGTGGTCTGGGAAGGGCACATTGGTCCGAGAAGTCAAAAGGAAGATGAGTGAGACTAAAGGGGAGTGGATTGACACTGACCATCCATGAACAAAGGTAGAGTTGATTTGATTATGCTTCGTATGGCTTATGTTTACAAAACCAGAGGATATATAGGAAGAAAAGGCACCTCTCTGGCTATGGGGTGGCTCGCTAGGAGATTGTGGAGGATAGGGCAAGAGATAAGGTATGGTAGTGAAACATGACCGAGACTAATATTCCACAAATCAGGGTAGAAATGCCTCTAGGGCATGAAAGTGCTTATGGTAGAAAAAGAATGTAAATATATAAAGAATGGAAGGTGGGCACAACCAGAAGCATAAAATGCTGCAGAAAATATAATGAGGACTCCCATCCCCAAATGTCATTCAAGTTTGTGAAATAAAAAAAAGATCTGTAATATCTTTGAAGGGAATGGCATCAGTTGAGTGGCCAGGACAGAAGCTTAGCCTGCAAAGGGCTTACTGTGAAGATGAGAACAAACAATGTGCTATGATGTGAATCCCATGATTCTGGTTTCTCTTTATACATTAGATTAGTACTAACATCTAATTTTCAATTGTTTTCATTGTGATTCTCTTCATGTTATAAAGATTCTTTCTTTTCTGAATTGGCATGATCATTATATCTCCACATTGCAAAAATTTCAGCATAAGTCCTGTGAACATAATACTAAAATATCCAGAAGGAAAATGAGAAATTCAGTCCATCATATTATCTCATGTAAACCCTGTGAGGTAGGTGCTGGAGATATTATCCCCATTTTAGAGATAAGAAAAAAGAAGCTTAGAGAGCCTTGCTCAAGGTCACAAAAGAGTTTAAGGAGAGATTCAAACTCAAGACTTCTTGACGCCCCATCCTCTGGGCCGTCTAAATGCCTCCTTTGGATGTTTAAACTCTCAAGTGTTGATTTCCAGCTTTTATGGACCACTGTTCTCAAGCATCCACTAATTAGCTATTTCCAGCTCCTTTTCTGAGGCCATATAGTCTAACTGAATTTCTCTATTCTCATCAGCTTTTAGCATCACCACAACCTCTTGCTCTCAAGGTGAAAAGTCAAAGAATTCACCATGGTTTGCCTGCAAAACTCAGCCTGCTCTAAGCAGGCAGAAAAAGAGCTAATTGACTTTTGTAGTACAGAGATAATCAACACAGTGGGAAACAGGTCTTCCTATTGCTGGGGTTATTGCCTGTTCCAGCCCATATTTACCACCTACGAACTTTGTAGTCTATCTTTAGGTTTTCAGTGACGTCCCCTTTGGACACCTAACAAAGGAACAGTGGAGACGTCAGTCTTTAGTTTTCCAATTACCCCTTTGGTTTCCTATACAATTCTTTTAACCTCTGAGTTACTTTTGCAAAATAGATTTTAGTGCATATAACTTAATGACCTCCTATCCTAATTTAGATGACTGGAACCTGAATCATCCTGAGAAAATTTATGGTGTAATTGGAAAATAGCAATAGTGTAATTCAGGAAGGCATAATGTAATTCCTATTTTCTGCACCTTTTAAATTTGAGAAAATGCATGAACGGTGACCTTTTCTGATCAAAAAGTGGACTGTTTCTCCTTCCAAATCAATTTGCCATGCTCCCAGGATCACAACAGCTTTCAACTGAGCTTTTATTTGATGTTAGAAGCTTCTTGAGACAATTCTTTTACTGTGGTCAATAAAACATTTTCTCCTCTACCTCTTTACAGACTGCCACCAGATCTGACAATTATGAGCTTCATTTTAGCTGTGAATTCTCAATAAGTCCCACTCTTTATAGGTTAAACTCATAGGCTGATAAGCGAGGCAGGATCCTCCCGTAGACAAGATGTGTACCCAGTTTATTTTATTTTGCCCATCTTTAGGCCAAACTGCTGATGTTTGAACAAGATTTAGATTGTATATGTGATGCCTAAATACCAAGTCAACTTGGCCATTTTGGTTTAAAAAAATAGACAAATAAGTCCATTGGCATTATGTAGACAAAACAAATAGTTGATTTTATTTTCCCTTTACCTCCCTCTTCCATTTGAATATAATTGTTGGATTCCTTAACTTCATACAGGCAAACTCTGAAGTTATATGATGTCCAAACAGTGAGTTAAAAGCGACAAACTCAGTTAAACTGGTTATTTTTCGTCATGCATTTCAAACCTGCAACTCTGACTGAATTCAGTATGGTTTATTTTTTTCCTCTTCTTCATCTGTTGTTAAGCTGAATTCAGTCAACTGATACATGTTCAGACTCAGCACAACCATTATTCCATGTTTTTTTATATCTCCATTTTGGAAATAAAATTAGGAGGAAATATTTGTCATAAGTTCTAAATATTCAGAATGAATAAAGATACTTGTTAATACAGGATACCTTGTCTAGTAGCATACTGTGATTTGACTTAAGGCTATGTTTTTTGAAGTATAATCTAGTATATGTTGATGCTGCTTTGGAGACCAGATGACTGGGGACAGAAAGGAGTAGAGTAGCAATAATGATGATGATGAGGATGAGGATGATGATGGTAACAAAGGTTCTCATACATTGATTTAAGGAATTAGACCAAATTCTGTATAAACAGTATGATTTTTCTCAGAGTATACTTGTCCCTTTGAAGAAATGTTCCAATGACTTCTTGTTAAAACAAATTACAAAATGACACTATGCTATTTTCCAGTTATAGCAAAAGTGACTTAGAATTGGAAGAAACATATCAGTAAAATCAAGATAGATCAGCAAGGTCAGATGGTCTCCTTGCCTGAGAATGATAGCTAATATTCATATAGTTCCTCACCTTAAAAAACCTCTCTATATTATCCTCTATTGTATCTTCCGTTGTTCTGGTCTTTGAGACAGAAATGTTCCCAAAGCTGGGACTCCTCTCCTTCATTTCTAACTCTTATACTCTTTAACTTTCTTTAAGGATCTTCTCAAATGTGATTTCCTAGATGAAGCCTTTCCTAAGCTTCTCCCCACCCCATTATTAACTCTTCTATTCTCGAGAAACCTGGCACTTCTTTTTTAATATAAATTTCATTGATTTTTTATTTAATTCACATTTTTCCCTGTATCCTTTTTCCAAATCTACCCAAGAGAATAGTCCTTTTGAGTACAGAATTAAAAAAAGAGGGAAAGGGAAAAGCTCTACAAAAATAACATTAAAAAAGTCTGATGTTATATGCAGTGGTTGCCATTTGGATCTCCTACCTCTGCAAAGAAGCAATGAGAGGCCTCTTCTCATATCTGTACCTTAGGGGGACACTCTTGGTCATTTTAATTTTGTAGCATTCACTTTCTGTTATTTTGTTGCTGTTTTACCTATTTAAAAAATTGCAGCCATTGTATTTATTGTTTTCCTGGTTCTGTTTTCTTCATTATGCATCATGGTTATCATTTCTTACAGCTCAATAAAATTCCATTACATTCATGTATCGCAGTTCATTTGTTCACTCTCCAGTTGATTGGCATGCATTTTGTTTCCAGTTCTTTGCTACCACAAATAGTGCTACCATAAATATTATGGTTTATATGGAGACTTTCCTTTGTCATTAACTTCTTTATGTGACTGCTAAAAAGTAGAATGTCTGAGTTTAAAAATATGGACAAGTAGACATGAATCAGCTGGGGAATGGACAAACTGATACCTGAATATATAATGAAATATTACTGAACTGTAAGAAATGATGACTGTGACACAAAACTGAAGCAGAATGAGGAAAAACAATAATGAGGAAAAGTAACTATATAAATAGATAGAAAAATAATAACAAAAGTGAATGATACATAATTTATTCTCTTCTTTTGTTGTCATTTAGTTGTATCTGACTCTTTGCGACTCTGTGGACCATATTGTTGTGGAGGTTTTCTTGGCAAACATACTGGAGTGATTGGTTTGCCATTACCTTTTTTCAGTAGGTCAAGAGAAACAGATGTTAAGTACCTTACCCAGGGTTACAGAGTTAGTGTTTGAGGTGATATTTGAACTCAAGTCTTCCAAATTTCCATGCTCTATTCACTGAGCTCTCTAGCTGCCCCCATTCTCTTTCTTTGTTAAATTCTAAAATGCTTTCTGGAAGTTAAAGTAATTCACAGTTCTACCAGCAGTGCATCAGTGTGCCCATCTTTCCACAAACTCTCCAACATTAAGTATTGTCATCTTTTGTCAAGGTCTCACATATACTGGACTCATTTCTGGGGGCTGATCCAAAAGATCACTATCTCTTTGATTCATTATGGTGCCACCCAGAGTTTATTCTTGGGCATCTCAAAATATACTTCATGTCCAGCGTATGTCTAGATTTCCACAAATACAGGTAATAGGATTCCTATATCCTATGAAAACACTCATGGAAACCAAAGCATATTGGGTAACTTTCCAAAGTCTGAGAGAGAAAAGGACTTCACTGATTGAGTGGGAGGATTCAGGAAAGTCTTTGTGGAGGATTATTATTACAACTATTAAGAACAGTTATAACTACTAAGAACAGGTATGATATCATTATTATTGTACAATCATTTTTCAGTCATGTGTGACTCTTCATGACCCCGTTTTAGGATTTTTTAATGGTTTGCCATTTCCTTCTCCAGATGAGAAAACTGAGGCAAACAAGGTTAATTAACTTGCTTCTTAACATCATGCAACTAGTGTCTGAGATCAAATTTGAACTCAGGTCCTCCTGACTCCAGGGCCAGCACTCTAACCACTGTGCTATAGCTGCCTATTTTTGACCCCTTAATGTCCTATAAGCCTTGTGATATTTTTAACAACATATCATAGACTTATCATTGAGGCCATTCTTAATTTAATAATTAAATAATTAAGGTTAATAATAATGAAATGTAATCTTTTAGTTTACAAAGCTCTGCATGTGTACTATGACATAAGTATATTATGACCTTTGAGCTTCACAGCAGTCCTCTGGGGTAGGTAGTGTTTCAGTTGTCTTCCCCATTTTGCCCAGGAGAAGCATGAGGTTCACCCAGTGTCATGCTTCTAGCAATTATCAGTTAGGGTTTAAAACTGGGTCATCTCAACTCCCAATCAAATCAATATGCATTTCTTAAATGCCCCCTATGATCTAGGCCAGGGCTGGGGAGCCTGTGACCTCCAGGCCGTCAAGTACAGCCCTTTGACTGAATCCAAACTTCATAGAGCCCACTCTGTTTTAGACACTGTGCTAAGTACTAGGCATACAAATAAATCCAATAAACCAGTTACTAACTCACTCACAATCAAATGAACAACGATATATACAAAGAAGATGCATGCATGATAGACAGCAGAGTCTTACAGGGAAGTCACTAGCATACGAAATAATAAAGTACCAAATCAGGAACTCTACTACTTTACACTGCCTCTCAATTAAATTAGAATAAAAACAAACATGTCTGAATAAAATTATAAAATGGAAAAAAATTAGTAAATAACTCAGGACACCCATTCACCTGCAATATGGTTCCTCTAACTCTCATGTGTGCTTATGTGGAGAATCTCAGCACTAACACATGCAATAAACAGGTAACTTTGAAGTACAGTCATCCAAATCCAGAATTTGCCTCTCAAACAGCAATCTCCATTATCCTTTGGGATTCTGGAGTGGTTGGTTTACCATGGAATGTGACCATGCTTCTGTAGTGCTGCATAAGGCAGTGAGAGCACTGGTCTCCCCTTGTCATACAATGGAGGATGTTTTATGTTTAGTCTTTTCAGGTTCAAAGGACCTTAAGTAAAGAATGGGAGTAAAGAGTGGGGAGTGACCATACTTGATGGGCTAGACAAAGACCAAGTTTCAGATAACACTGATCCTGTGCAGTGGGTAAATAGCACAGGTTGCCTCCTTCCCATGCCTAGAAATCTCTCCCTTCTCACCTCCACTCCTTGGAATCACTAGCTCTCTTCTTTTCAAGCATCATCTCCTATGAAAATCTTTCCTGATTCCTCCAGTTATCAGCCCTCCTCTATCTGTCCTGAAATTATTTTGTTTGTGCTTTGTATATATCACTTGTCCCACTCCCATCCCACTCCACAGTTGAATGTAAGTACCTTGAAGGCAGGCACTGTAAATTTGATTTTTTTGTCTTGGTATTCTCAGTGCCTAGTATGGTACCTGATACAAAGTAGAGACTAGAAATGTGAGTTCATTGGTATGGATTCCTAAACCTGGCATTGGGATTCTTAACCTGAGGATCATGTACCTACAAAGGGTCAATCTCTATATTTCAAGGGCATGTGAATGTAGATGAGGGAAAAAAATTAACTTATTTATTTACATTTATCTCTAGCTGAAATTTAGCATTTCCTAAAAAGTATAAGTATAAGCAACATGCTATTATTCTAAAAAAGGGTCCATGGATTTCACCAGTCTACCAAAGGGGTTTATGACACAAAAAAGGGTTAAAAAAACTTGATCCAAAAGATTATCTGGAATACTTAGAAATTAAATGACTTGTCAAGTCTTACACAGCTAGTATGTCTTAAAGGTAGGACTTAAATCGAGGACTGAGACTGGCTTTCTAGCTACTATACAAAGGTGCCTGTCATTGGTACCTAGTAGGTTCTAATAAATATTTGTTGAAATAAATTTAATCTTGTACCGATACTCAGATATAAATTATGGGAAGGGTTAATTGTATAGAGCATGGTGGGCACTCAAGAAGAAGGAAATAAAGAAGATATGGGTAGTTACAGAAAAAAAGTAGTAGTCAGAAAAATCAGAATGGTCCAGCTGCAATACTTTCTACTGGAAAGTGGTAATCTGAGGTCTATGATTTATTAAGTGACTACGATTCTCACCAAATGAGGAAAGAGGGGAGTGGAGGATGAGTTAGACCTAAAGAAGGTAGCGAAGAGAAGGGTTTAGTAAGGGATTGTATATATCTCTGAAGGGCTATTTTAATAAGTTCTCTTTCCTGCTTACTTTTTCATGCTTCTCTTGATTCTTATATTTGAAAGTCAAATTTTCTATTCAACTCTGGTCTTTTCAACAAGAATGCTTGGAAGTCCTCTATTTCATTGAATGAGCATTTTCCCCCCAGAAGTATTATACTCAGTTTTGCTGGGTAGGTGATTCTTGGTTTTAATCCTGGCCCCTTTGACCTCTGGAATATCATATTCTAAGTCCTCTGATCTCTTAGTGTAGAAGTAGCTAAGTCCTGTGTTATCCTGATTCTGTTTCCACAATACTTGAATTGTTTCTTTCTGGCTGCTTGTAATATTTTCTCCTTGACCTGGGAACTTTGGAATTTGGCTACAGTATTCCTAGAAATTTTCCTTTTGGGAACTCTTTCAGGAAGTGATTGGTAGATTCTTTCCACTTCTATTTTCCCCTCTGGCTCTAGAATATCAGGGCAGTTTTCCAGGTCAGTTGTTTTTCCAACGAGATACTTCACATTGTCTTCTATTTTTTAATTCTTTTGATTTTGTTTTATAATTTCTTGATTTCTCATAAAGTCATTAGCTTCCATTTGCTCCATTCTAATTTTTAAAGAATTATTTTCTTTAGTGAGTTTTTGGACCTCTTTTTCTATTTGGCTCATTCTGCTTTTCAAGGCATTCTTCTCCTCATTGGCTTTTTGGACCTTTTTTGCCATTTGGGTTAGTCTAATTTTAAAGGTATTATTTTCTTCAGCATTTTTTTGGGTTTCCCTTAACAAGCTATTGACTCGTTTTTCACAATTTTCTTACATCACTCTCATTCCTCTTCCCAATTTTCCTCTACTTTTCTTATTTGATTTTCAAAATCTTTTTTGAACTCTTCCATGACCTGAGACTAATTCATATTTTTCTTAGAGGTCTTGGATACAGGAGCTTCTTCTTCTGGCTGTATGTTTTGATCTTCCTCATCACCAATGAAGTAAGAAAATATCTCTTCACTGCGAAAGTAAGAATCTGTAGTCTGCTTCTTTTTCCCTCATTTGCTCATTTTCCCAGCCAATTACTTGACTTTTGAGCTCTTTGTTAAGTGGAGGGCTCCAGAAGCATCCTCTGCTTCATCAGTGGCTTCAGCTGTTCTGAGGCTGGCGCCTGGGTTGGAGCTGGAGCTGGGGCTGAACCATGCCCCTCTCTCAGCCAGGTGAAAGACCTTTCCCACTGACCTTTGAAGCTGTCTTTAGTGTTGGTGGGTTGAAAATTCTGCAATCCACATCAGCTACCAATGATTCAATCCCCTAAGGGCTGCTCCAATTCAGTTTGCACTCTGAACTGTGCTCTGCTCCCAGTTTTGTGTAACAGACCCTTCCTGTTGACCTTCCAGATTGTCTTTGGCTGAAATTTGCTTCAGTCTGTCATTTTGTGGCTTCTGTTGCTCTGGAATTTTTTAGAGTCATTTTCACAGGTTTTTTGAGGGGTTTGGGGGAATAGCTGTAGGAGGTCCCTGCTTCTACTCTGCATCCTGGCTCTACTCCAGGCTTGATTATTTTCAACTGGCCTTGGTAATGATAAAAATTCATAGGACATAGTTTTTAGGCTAAACTTCTCAACGACTGATTTGAACTTAAATCCAATGTGGCAAGAGAATTGTCAAAGTTATTTTAATTGCTTCCCTTCACACAATCCATATTTCAGCCAAATTCACCTACTTACATTTCTTGTACAAGACATTCCATCTGCTGTCTCCTTTCCTTTGCAATGCCTATGTCCCATGCCTGGAATGCTCTTCCTCCTCACCTCTTAAAATCCTTAGTTCTCTTCAAGGATTAGTTCAAATGCCACCTTCTATAAGAAGCCTTTCTTATTTTATCAGTATTCCTCCCCTCCCCCCCCCGATTACATTGTATTTACTTTCATACATTTAATATGCACTTATCGTTGTACATGTTCATAATAATATCTATATATTATTTACATACTACTTAGTATATTACAGACATTTTACAAATACCTCACAAAAACCCTGGGAAGTAGGTGATTTTATTATCCCCATTTTGCAGTTGAGGAAAGTTAGGCAAACAGGTTAAGTGACTTGCCAGGGTCACACAACTAGTAAATATCTGAGACTGGATTTATACTCAGATTTTCCTGACCCTGGGTCTGGTGTTCTATACAGTATACCATCTAGCTACCACTTTGACTCCTTTGTCTCTATCTATAAGTCCCTCAGGGGAAAGAAAGCTCTCTAACAACAGGGATTGTTTTATTTTTGTCTTGTAACCCTAGCTCCTAACGCAATGCCTGGCAAGTGGTAGGTATCTGGCTTGTTGGATGAAAGAATAAGAAACAAAATTCTTGCAGTACATTGAGGGAAAAAAAATCTGTTACTGAAATATTGCCCTGAATTTCCCGATCAAGACTGGTAACTTCTGATTGCAAGCTTGACAACAAAGTTTGTAAAACACAGTAGAAATTTACCTAGTTTAAAAGCTACTTATTATTTGCAAAATCTGGTGTAAATCTCCTATAAGAAAGCTTTTCAGTAGGAAGTGCTATTCATTAAAAAAAAAAAAAAAAGCCTGTTCCACTACATACAATCTCACATTTCCCAAACCTCATTTCTTACAACTGTTATTTAAATTGCTTTTCATCTGGTGTGTGATGAAATGCTAGGGTGGAATTCTTATCTGTCCCAGTGAGTTTCTTGCATTATGGTAAATTCAGCTGTTTCCCAAGCCTGGAATACAGCAGCACTAGGTACCATTAACGGGTTCACTCATCATCCTTCTCAATACTCAAATATTGCAATAGGTTTGCATCTCTGGCATCTTCACAAAAACACAGATCTTCCGGTGTTCTGAGTCCATATATCATTGACAATCTGGCCTTCTTGATAAGGATTTTTCTCCTTCTTTTAAAGGAGATATCAAAAATTCCCTAGACATCTCTCTCAAATGGTGCATTACTCTTTCACCAGAGAAAGGAATAAGAATGGACTGATTATTAGAAAGACAAAAAAAAAAATAGGTGCATAGATTTAAACTTGGAAGGGACTTAAAATGCCATTGAGTCCAATGCTTTCATGTTACAGATGAGGACACTGAGGCCCAGAGAGATTAAAACTCTTAGAAATTTAAATGACAGGGCTGGGATTTGAACCCAGCTATTCTGATACCCCATCCCCTCTTCTTTTCATTGTACCATGCTGCCTCTAACATATCTAGCTCTCAATTCTGGCTCCCTAATGGTTGTTGGCAGGGAGGAAACCAGAACAGCAAACTTAGAGTTTTGATCTGGAAAGATTTTTAGGTATTTGGCTTTAACAAGGCAATATGTTTTAGTGGGAAAAAAACATGAACCTAAAGTCAGTAGAGACCTAAATCCAATAACCAGTTCTGACCCTTACTTACTGTGTGACTACTGACACTCACTTAATCTGAGTCTCAGTTTTGCCATTTGTGAATTGGATAAAATAATAGCTTGATTTCCTACTTCATGGGGATGTGGTGAAGATCCAATGAGATAATATATAAAACATATATATAATATATATATACACATACAACATATATATTTACATACATATATACAAATACATACACATATATGTATAGTTTTGCAAACATTAAAGTTGTAGCACAGCTTCATTTATTTTTGGCCTTGTGGTCTATAGGTAAGTTCACTATGATCTCCAGCCAGTATGTTGGGCTTCCTTATCTCATCTTGCAAGACTGGATTCCAGAGATATATGCCACACAGAAAGCTTCAGTCCAGTGTATAACAATGCTGGACAAGGTATCTGTCCTTTCTCCTTTCCTCTCCTGAAAAACAGTGTTAAACAACCTAGAATGACACATTCATCTTGCTCCTTCTCCAACCTAGGCATTTCATAAACCACTGCCTCCTTTGTTCCTCTCCCTTCGGCTCCATATTAGCTCTTCTGCCTACCTAAAGGTCTTAAGGCTGTAGGAGACCCCAAAGCCAGTCCCAAACCAAAGGCTGTTTATCTTTTAGGATTAAAAAAAAAGGCACTGATCTCTGCAACTTTCCTAGTTAAAGAGATCTATTCCTTCCTCTTACTAAAGCACTCCCCTCTCCTTTTCCCCCAACCCCACTCCAAGCATAATGTATGTGTGAGTATGAGAGAGGTGGGTGGGAAGGGAACACTTCCTTAGGAGAATGATGAAAAATTATAATCTCCTATCTCTACCCCACAATAGTGGGTTATTTCACTTTCTCTTTGTCACTAACCTTCATTTTGTTTCAATTATCACACTTCTTCCTTCAGACATTTCTCCTAACACATCTTTAACGATTTCTATTCTGTTCACTAGGTAGGTGAAGATGGAAGGGGAAGAGGTCTAGAATGAGATTCTGGATTTCAATTCCCCGAGGAAATTTAGGGACTCTCTGATGCTCTCCCTAGCTCTCTCATTGTATTATACATGATTTTCTCTTTCCTTGTGGCTCCAGGTTCTCTAGGATCCTTTCAGGCCATCATTAAGTGCCCTTGATTGAAATGAGCACACCACGGGTAATTTCAGAGGCAAAATGCTAAGGGCATCATCAACCACAGAAGAGAACAATTAAGATATCTGTAAGTCTAGGTTTGATGAAGGAAGCAAAACTTTATTGTTGATCAAAGATTTTTCCTGCCTCCCTTCCACTTTGCCCCATTCTAGTCTTTTTATTTTTCCCTACCTTTATGTTATCTCCCCCTTTCTTTTCTTCATGTTATGTCATGACTGTTCCCTGCCTAGGACAGCTTTACATCCTGCACAGGATGTTTCAAGTGAGGTGCTCACTAGGGAAGTATGTGCTGTAGAAATAGGAGTTATTATGATCAGTAATAAATATTATCTACTTCCCTTTGCTTGTCCTCATATAAATGGGAAAGTAGGAAAGATGAAAAGGGTACAATTCAGTTCACTTGCTGTATTTATTTTGTCTTATATCTTTTTTGAAGTAAAAGGAGTAGGAAGAAGAAAGGACAAGAGAGAGTTTCGAAAGAAAGAAAGAAAAAGAAAGAAAGAAAGAAAGAAAGAAAGGAAGAAAGGAAGAAAGAAAGAAAGAAACAAAGGAAGAAAAAAGTATGGCCTAGAAGCAGAATGGTAAATGTCTCAGGGAAAAGTGAAATCCAAATAAAATTGTTAGAAGTTCCATCTGTAGGAGGCTGGTTAGCCAAGGGGTGTAGGATTGAAAATATGTGTATGTATTTGTGTGTATATGTGTTTGTGCCACATGTGTATACACACATATAATATGTATGTATTAAGGATATTCTTTTCTATCAACTGGAATACATAGAAAGAAAAACATTATTGAATTTCATCCAGTAATTTCCCATGAAAATAGTTTTCCTCAAAGCAACTTAATAATAGAATTTATCAATAAAACTTAGTAATAAAATTTTGGTCTAACTTCTAGAAAATTTCCCCAAGTTCTAAAGATTTCCATAGAACCTCAACCATCTCCAGTTCTCCCTACTGAGAATATTGAATATATTTGGAAATGATTCAGAGAACAGTTAAGTACCATCTGTGTGCCATTTACAGTAGGGAAAAAAAGATCTTTAAAAACTATTTATATACTGAATTCTTTTATTCTTGTTGGACAAAGTAGAAGCAGTTTTGGTTTCAGGAAGGAACTTACCCTCACTCAACTTATACTTATTCAAAAAATGAATATGGGAGGCAAAATCCCTCCTGAGGTAGGTATCCAAATAAACACAGGTGCACATACTGAGAAGATAGCACATGAAGGGACACATGGTTTGACCTAGTTGAATGAAACTGATCGATAAAACCAAAGGGATCATTTATATCATATTGGATATTAAAACACAGGCTAATTAAAATATTTTGGACTTTAGAATCAATGAATTTTATCATTTTTTCCAACTTGGAAAAGTGTTGGGTAATTCACTCACAGAGAATCTGGTATTCCCCTTGTAGCCTTGGTAGCTGCTACCATTTTAAAAAGGTGAAAACTTTCATTTAAAAATGAAAACTATAAAATAAGCTGCTATTCAGAAGAAATATGATTCAAGGATATCAGACGCTTGCTGGTTGTATGTTAGCTTAAGTCATTTGGCTCTTCCTGCCTCAGTTTCCTCATCTGTAAAATGTGAAAAACAGTGGCACCTATTCCCCAGGGTTGTTTGAGGGTAAAATGAGGCAATAGTTGTAAAGCACTTAGCAAATCTTAATGTATACACATATATTATACACACGTACATACATACACACATATATTTTGATATTTCTTTAAATTGTGAACACAGATACACTGCATGGGAAGCAAAATATTAAGGATGATCCTATCCAGGGAGAAAATTTACTGTCACAAATAAAGTACTATTTACATAAAAATTGGTTTATGAAGTATTTGACATCTTGGGTCAACATTTTCTTGTAAAATTAAGTATAAATCAGAAAGTTTATATAAATAATTGTATTTAATATTACTTTTCAATAGTCAATACATCTTTTTTTCTTCAAGTTTTTCTCTTCCAACTCTGTTACTTCTCTAGTAACCATAATCAAAATCAATGCTGATCTGACTCAAGTTGTAAGGAATGTAGTAGAGGAGGGAGAACTTAACAGCTTTTACAAAATGGCTTAAAGAAATGAGCAAGGGGAAAGTCAGTTTGCAGGAAGGCTTCAGGTCTTGATTGGCTAGATAAGAGGATAACTGAATTAATTACCTTCTTAAAACAGGTGAGCCTCTCTGAGGAGCCTCTTGCACTCTGCTGCCACTGTTGGTTTGAATGGGAAGGGCAGAATGGGGGAAGGCAAGGTTTGACCACTTAGTTAACTTGTTGATTTGGTCATCAGGCATCTAAGTGGATGACTTAAAATCTTTCTGAGTGAAGAACAGAAAGGTTTTGTCTACATTTCTCAGATACAGAGGGAGACAGCCTAATAATGTGCTTTGCTGTTTAAGGGAACACCTAGCTCATAAAATAGTGCAACACTTCTCAGTGCCCTTTTAAGGGTAATGATGACTTAAAAGAGCTTTTCAATGCTTTGCCACTTGGAGAGTAGAAGAGGATTTGCCTAACAGCGAAGTGAGAGAGTACTGAAAACCAGATAGAGAGCAGTTAACAGAGTGGAAGTGTCAAGCAGTGCAGGTGTTCCTGAATAGAGGAGCGGCAGCAAGGCCTGGAGACCATAGTAGTGAGTTCATACGTAGGAGTCTTCCTTAACCCATTTATTTCAATACTTTGTTTTATTTTATTTTTTGCCTCTATTTTTGAAAATGTTACTTATTTTTTAATTTATGGAATAAAATAAGCATTTCCATAACATAGTATAATAAAAAAAAAGATGATTATACATGAAAGTGCAAATCTATTATGTGCAACATGCTATTTCTTTTAAAATATACAAGATATACCTTATAAGTTTTTTCTTTTTTCTTCCTGCCCTAGAGATGGCTACTATTAGACATATATTTTATATATACATATATATGTATATGTATTATATATGCACATACATATATACCTACATACATACGCACACACATATGCATCATTCTATACGTCATTTATTAATCATTCTATACATCTATTTATCAATTCTTTCTCTGGATGCAGATAGTATATTCCTTTGTATGTTCTTTGTAGTTAATCTGGGCATTTGTGACAGTCAAAATGACTTATTGGCTCAAAGTTGTTCTTAAAGCAACGTTGCTGTTACTGTACATAGAGTTCTCTTGATTCTTCTCATTTTGTTTTTTATTATTTTGTGCAAGTTTATCTGTTTTTCTAAGTTCATTGAGCTCATCATTTCTTATAGCACAGTAGGGTTTGCCCACTGACTGCCCTTGTAGATACTGAGTATATTAGTAAGAGACCCAAATTTATGTGTGGATAGTGATATGTTGATTATTCCTGAATTTGCTTTATATTGAATACCTATAACATGCCAATGATAATTGTTTTGGCTTCATTGTTAACTAAGTACCTATGTTTGGAAATTTGTGGTATCATAATTGTGAATGGCTTGTTTTGTTTAATTAGCATCTCTTTTGTGAGTTTCACATTGGGGATAGTTCAAAAATTATAATAGCTCTGTATAGGACTCACTCATAGGACTCTGAAAATATTGGATTATAGTTGCATGGGGGTGCTCCTTTTCTGGGTACCAAGATTTGCCAGTATGAAGGCAGCCTACAATGAACTGAGGAGCCTGTAGCCCATGTGAGAGAGATTATTACATTGTGATGGTCTATACCAGATGGCATACTGAATAACTATTACCTGTTTGTTTGTTTTTAACATGTTACTCTACCCTCTTTCACCATTCTGTTACTTTGTGATGCTTTATCTCCTTTGAGAGGCAAATTTTAATCATATATTCCATTCATTTCATTAATTATTAGCATTATCCATGAGGCCAAATTTGCCTCCTTCTCTTAAGATATCTAGTTCATGCTGTTTGCTACCTATACTTGATGGAGTTTTAGGCAGACATTTGAGGCCATGGATTTTATAGCCTAGATTTCTTCATGGATATAATCTCCTCCATGTCCTTTTATTAATGATGTGTGATACTATGACTTCCCCCTGATTACATGTTAATTTCATATTTCATAAAATATCTTCCTTCTAACTCTAGTTGCATTCACTTTTTTTCTGCAAAATGCTCTATTTTTATATACTCAAGATGGTCCATTTTGTTTTTATCATCTCATTATAAAATTCTATGCATCCATGATTCCAAAAGATATGACCACATTTTCTCCTTTACCTCTATGTACTGTGACTTTTTTTAATGTTTTGATCATTTATTCACTTGGACTGTATTTTGATAAATGTTGTAACATGATTATATAAATCTATTTATCACCAAAATGCTTTCCAATTTTTTCCCCAACAGTTCTTGGCTTTAATCTCAGAGATCTGTGTGAAAACTTTAGGAGACTGAGAGCCATTCATCAATAGACAAGAAGTAAAAGGATATTGACGATTTTAATGTTTTTATTGATATCTGTTTCTCAGGTCATCAGGGTCATCCCAAATATCCTCACCACTCTTCTTTCCAGAAAATCATCCTTTATAACAAATAGGTCTTTTTAGAGAAGAAAAAATTCAGCCCAAATAACCAATATATTGAAAAATCAAAAAAACATGGGCAATGTAGAACACCTGTGGACCTCTCATTGCCATGAACAGAGGGGTTGGGGGTGTGCTTCATTAACTCTCAGGCGCTGCTCGATCTTTATAATTTTGTACAGTTACTTTTGATTTTCCTGACATTTAGTTTTCATTTTATTTACGTTGTTGTAGTTACTGCGAATATTGTTTTCTTGATTCTTTTGCATAATTCCAAATTGCTTTCCAAAATGGTTGTACCATTTCACAGAATCATACCAATGATGTATTGGTGCACCTTTCTTTCTACAACCCTTCCAACATTGAGTATTTCCATCTTCTTTCATCTTTCTCAATTTGCAAGGTGTGAGGTGAAATCTCAGAGTGTTTTCATTTACCCTTCTCTTATGATTAATGGTTTGGAGCATTTGTTAATACTTACCATTTCTTCTTTGGAGAACTCCTTGTTTATATCTTTTGACAATTTATCTATTAAGGAATGGCTAAATATTTATATATACCCACATATGTATGCCCACAAATATGTACACTTATTTGTTTATATGTATCAAATATCAAACTCTCATCAGAGAAATTTGATAAAAAAGATTTTTTCCCATTCAATCACTTCCCTTTTTATCCTAGATGCATTAACGTTGTCTGTACAGATACTTTTCTGTTTAATCAAAGTTATCTATTCTATCTTATGCAATTGCCTAGCTCTCCTATTATTAAAAATTCATCTACCCACAGCTGAGAGAGGTATATAATTTTTTCTCCTTTAATTTTTCAATATTCTAATTTTTAATATTAAGGTCACATATGCATTTATGATGTATTATAGACTATAATGTAATGTGTTAGCTTAAGCCTAATTTCTGCCTGAAGGCTTTCCAGTTTTCTCAATAGTTTTGTTATAAGGAGTTTTTTTCCCTATGTAATTTATGTTTTCCTCCTTATCAAGTGTTGAGTTATTGAATTCAATTGTTTCTGATTATTCCTTAACTAGTCTGTTCCACAGACCTTTCTATTTTTTAACCAACAAAAAAATTTTGAAGACTGATACTTTGTAATATAGTTTGAGGGCTAGATGTAATATTCCCCTTTCCACCATATTTCTTTTCACCATTTCCCTTGGTATTCTAGAAGTTTTGTTTTTCCAAACGAATTTTGTTGTTATCTTATTAAGTTCTATAAAGTATATCCCTGGTAATTTGATTGGTATAGTATTAAAAGTATAAATTAATTTTTAAAAGAAGAAATGAAAATATCTATAGTCATTAAAAATGTCCTTCAAAATCTTTTATAAACAGAAAATGCAAGTTAAAATAACTCAGAGTTATCATGTCACCTGTTAACCAGTGCAGAGAATATGAGAAAATACAATATTGGAAATGTGAGGAGTAGGCATACTAATTCACAGCTGGTATTTCTGGGAATTAGACAAAGCCTTCTGGAAAGCAGTTTGGGATTGTGCGAGGAAAAGAGATCAAATCTTTAACCCTGAGATCTCATTACTAACCCAATGATTCTGTTATTAGATTTGAACCCCCCGAAAGCTCATGAAGGGGAAAAAAGACACATATGCACATTAAATATTTACAATAGCATTTATAATAACAAAAAAAAGTAGGAGGAAAAAATATGCCCACAGTTGGGGAATAGCTGAACAAAATTTGACCAATTCTTTACTGATAGGGATAAAATCAGGAGAATGGTATACATTTCCTTAGATTATTACAATGAAACATTTAATAAAACATTTTAAGGTATTCTCGTGGAAAAGACAGAGAGATGTGGCCTAAGTGAAAACATTTAAGGTGGATTTGTAGCTTGTTAAATGAACCAACAAAGGGTAATGATTAAATATCAACTGGAAAAGAAGTCTCTAGCATAGTGTCCTGGTGGTCTGAACTTGGGCAGATTTCTTTTTTAATATTTTAATCAGAGTTTCAGATAAAGTCATAAATGGCAACTCATTAAAAATTTAAATTAAATAAAACTGGAAGGCATAGTTGACATATTAGGGCAGAATCAGGATCTAAAAAGACTACCAGGCAACATTGCCAGATAGAATCCTCTAAGGCTAGACCATGCCATTTCCTAGATGAAATGTCCCTTGAAAACATCTTACAAGATAGATAATCTGGAATACAAAAAAACAAAAACAAAAATAAAAAAAAAAAACTACATTTTTTTTCAAAAGCAAAATGAAACCAATTTTGCTAGGTATAAAGGGATGTAAAGACAAAAACTAAAAAATAAAAATTTCCTACCCTCACTGGGCTTATATGCTAATTGTATAGAATGAAGAATCTTTTTGACTTGATTTATCCAATTAGTTCCCACCCTAACATGTAGAGATAGCGAATAGAACCTCTACCTCAGAGCATGTGCCTGATGCTGTACCATGTAGAGAGGCTTAGTAACCTGCTCCTAGAAATACCTGATGACATGTAAGGCAAGGACCCTGTTGTATTCTACAGAGCATGCGCACTCTATGACTGTTTCCTTCTGTTGGGTCAGAAATGAGTATGATATAAAAGGTACTCACTGGTCTTTTCCTGGTGGTGATCAAGGCAATAATTGCTGTAAACATCTGGGTAGGGAGAGAGGTAAGGCCAATGCCAAGAACCTACTCTCTCTATCTGTGCTTCCATATGATCATAAAAACATGGTCTTTGTAGTTGTTGTTTCCAGTTCTTATATGATGGTGTCCTGGTGAGTGAATGGACAAGGTTGTGAACATGTGACCTTTGAAAAAGAGATGGAGGAGCAGGTTTCCAGGAGCTGAAATCCGTACTGGTATTTCTGTGTGAGTCTGAGTATGAGTGACCTGGGGGGTGCAGCCTAGCAAAGCATCCAACCTGGGACCTAAGATACTGTTTTCTAGGACAATTTTAACTATGAAACTTGGTGGGGCAAATGTTTGGTGGCAATCACATTATTTTTTGAGCCTACCTCCCTCAGGGACAGAAATAGGGGAAGATATGTAGTTTATCAGTGCAGTGGGGATGAGGACCCTCTAAAGGTGTAAAGGCTACAGTTGTTTCCATGCAGACAAATCACAGTCACTCTACATTTACACTTCTACTTTCAGATAAAAGTAACTTTCAAGTGACCAGCAGATACCAAAGAGACTCTGGAGATGTACAACCTGCCATCTGCTATCTGTATGAACCTCAGACATTATAGAGGACAAATGACCAGGAGGATAAAATATCTCTTGTCCTTTTTGTGACCTGGATTTGTATGGTTATGTGTAATCCCTTCTACTTCAGAAAAAAAATGAGGTTAATAACTGTTTTCTCATCTGTAACTTCTCTGATTTGTAGGGCAAAAAAGAACTAAATAAAGCACAGTCTTGAAATTCAAATGATTTCTTAGCATTTATTACAATCCTGAAATGTCTTGTGTGAACTGGGTTTCTCTTTTGTTCTCTCCTGCCTTTGTGATGTTCTGATCTGGAACCAGGCAGGAAACAGATGAATTCCTTATTGCTGAAATATTTCTTATCTGAGTAGAAACAGCCTACATCTCACCGGTTTCCCAACAACTTGATATAGGAATTTTCCAGAATGTTTTCCTCCATGTAAATGCTTCTTTGTTTGCTTGTCTACCTGGGAACTTAATCACTTGCTTTTTTGGGAACAATATTGGACACATATCTTGAACTAATTCATGGATTAATCAAAATGCTGAACTGTGTCAAATCATTTTTTCAAGTCACTTTAGAACACTGGATTTCCCATATCCCCTGTTGTTCATTGAGAGCCCTCAGTGAAGGAACACTCTTATTTTCTGATTGGGTAGAACAGAAAAGGATAAGTAAAAATCCATAGTATCACAATTAAAATGTTCTTAGGAAATCATTCCAGGTAACAATTAAGAGAATATAAGGTAAAACACTGAATTAGAGGGAGATAACAGAGTAGTATGGGGGAAAACATGCCAGATTGGGAGTAAGTCTGTTCCAGGAGACCAGTTTGAAACCAGCCCTGCCCTTAATTTATTTACTACCTGGATAGCTGTGAGCAAGCCATTTAACCCCTTCAGTCCTCATTCTCCTCATCTATAAAAGGAAGGGATTCATTTAGATGACTTTGAAGGTCCTTTCAAGATCTAAAGTTATACTTTTTTTTTTCTTTTTAAGTTTTTCTCAGGGACCAGAGGGACATAAGATTAAGAGAATTTGATTACCATTTTAAAAGAAAAAGTAAGTCTGCCTCAAATATTATAGAGCTGAGAAAGTTCTATCCCTTTCTCTCATTCAACTGGCCCCTGAGTATTAGCAGTAGCAGTAATAGTAGTAGTGGTAGTAGTAGTAGTGGTAGTAGTAGTAGTAGTAGTAGTAGTAGTAGTAGTAGTAGTAGTAGTCTGTTGTAGTAGTATAGTAGTAGTCGCAGCAGCAGAAGTAATAGTAATATTGGTTGTAGCAGTAGTAGTAGCAGCAGCAGCAGTACTAGTAGCAGCAGCAGCAATAGTAGTAGTAGCAGTAGTGGTAGTAATAAGCTACCATTTATAAAGCACTTCAACGTTTGCAAAGTACTTTACTTGTTATCTTATCTGATCTTCACAATAACCTTGTGAGGCTACTTACTGTTACCTCAGTTCTACAGATGAGGAAACTGAGTTTGACATAGGTCAAATGACTTGCCTGTGGTCACATAGCCAATAAGCATTCAAGGCAGGATTTAGACTCATATTCCTAATGCCAAGACTCTTTCTAGGACATCACCTGCCTACACCTGGAACTACTTCCAACATGGAATCGGAACGCTTTTTTAGTAAAAGGACTGTTTGAACTCTGAGTGATCCATTCCATAACACAGAGCATACAAAAAATATATTTACCTAAAACTCACCTAAGGAAATAGATGAAATTTGTATATGTGATTCTAGAGACAAATCCTAAATCTATATAAATAGCTACAACTTCTTCTCTGAGTTGCAGTTTTGCAGTTACACTGACTATTTTAACTGTGTATTGTACATGTTCACTACTACCTTCAGGATATCTTCACACCAGCATATTTTCATCAGGACATCCTACTGACACCTCCAACATGTCTAAAATAGATAAAATCTTTCCATCCCTTTCTACCCTCACCTTCCAAATTAGCCCCCTAGTATTCTAGTCGTTTAGGCTTGAAACCTTGAAATCAGAAATCTCTCTCTGTCTCTCTGTCTCTCTCTCTCTCTCTTTCACTCAGACACACACAGTCACACACACACACACACAATCACACAACACCAGACTGCACTGTTATAAGGAAGTTGTGGTACAAGGTCAGGATAGTTTGGGTTAAATTTGCCCTTTTATTGTTCAGTCTCTTCAGTTGTGTCTGACTCTTCATGATCCCATTTGGGGTTTTCTTGGCAAAGATCCTGAGGATGTGCTTCTGGGCGACCAGGAAATTAACACATGTATCGGCATTCTATGTTGGTTTATCATGATTGGTTGCAAACTTTTTCCTTTGGTCACATAGCCAGAACATTACACATCTTTGAAACTGCCTGATTTAGGACAGTCAGGGCTTTTCCTCCATTAGTGTCTGAAAATGAACGACATTTCTACTTAGAACCAGTGACACCCTGACATCTAGGGAGACTCTTCTCTTCTGTGTATCTGGGAGTACAGGGATCCTGTCTGGGTGTTGCAGCCAACACAGGAGGAAAGTTCTGAGGAACAAAGGTCTAGGGAAGTTAGCTCAGCAAGACTTCGGACTTGAATTATGCAGACCCTGAGCTAAATAAACTCTGGGCCTCATTACTACCTTCCTCCCATGTGCCACTCCAGAGTTTCAGACCATGCGGTTAGTTTATGCACTTAAGGTTTTGAGGAAATATTTCTGTTTGCTTTTCCTATATCTTTGAAGAAAATATTCCTTCTTAAAAGGTAAACTGAGTTAAATGCTTAAATAGAACCGAGATGTTAGTCACAGGAGTCTCTAATAATGGGGGAAATACAATCAATGGGGGAGCAAGTCAATGGTAAAGAAAAGACACATTAATCCTCTCAGAGTTCTAACAACACTAGGGGCAGGAAGGGAAGCTTAAAATGTAACAAATCTGCCACTGAAAAAATAAGGCCAGAATCAACTGAGATATAGAAAAAACCCAAAAATATTGTCCTTATATCCCCAAGGTATAATCAGTCTCCCAGTAGCACTTGCGTATGAAGGAGTGGAGGAGAGGGGAGAGGTATCAGTTAACTAGGCTCACAGCTTAGTTTAGTCTCTACATAGCACTGGTCCCACCATAGTTCAAGTTCAAAATCGTACTAGACTAGTATCCCCTGACCCTTGCTCCTAAGGGCCTCTTTGCTAGGCTGGCCACAACATGCAATTTTGATTCCTGAACTCTTAGATACCCTTTAGAGACTCCTATCTCTTGCATAATACGATAGCTGTGAGTGGAGGAGTCCTTCATTCTTAGACATAGATGCAGGAAGAGGCCCTGACCGTCCTGTCAGGTGGTTATCAAGACACACAGTTCTGGTTATTCAACCGATGGAAAAAGACTAACACCAACCACGTGGCAATTCAGAATCTCCACATATGTACTACCTCTTTAGTACCACAGAAACATCAGATCTCCTGTGTCTCCTACATGGGTGAGGTCATCTTGGGTGATCTGGGCTTCCACCAAATCTCCATCACTTCTCACTCCTTTCCACCTCCTTCATAAGGCTTTCCATATACTAATAGTTGACAGTTATTTCACCCAATTAAATTACTTGGAATATAATTTATATTTACTTAATTGCATAAATGGTGTAAGTCGCACACACACACACACACACACACACACACACACACACACACACACACACAACCAAGTACAATGTCTACTTCATGAGGGCAGGCCCTATTTCATTTTTCTTTTTGTACCTCTTAACATCTAGCACAGTGCCTAGCACTGAACAAGTATTTAGTAAATTGAATTCACTTGAATGTGGTTTTAATCCCATGGGAAAGAACAGGTATAATGCTTCTGAAGAGTAAGGTAGGTGACAAAACTCTGATCAATTAATGACTGGTAGGTTGGAGGTGACCCAACTTCGATTAGATCCTGATGTCTAGAAAAACTAGATGTCCTAAAATCACAGGGGCAATAAATCGGTGTGTCATACGCATGTCATATGCATAACTGTGATATTGAAAAGCCTGTGATCAGTAATGAAGGCAACCAGTGAACTTTTATTTTAAGGAAATTCAGGGTCAGAAATTGAGCTGTGTCAACGGCAACTGTGACAGAACAGAAACTGAACAGTTATTAGAAACAACCTCAGAGGCATCCTATGAGGATAATTTTATCCAGGAAAGAAGTGAATCCTTAGAAGAAAAGAAATTCAGTCATGGCAACAAAAACAGAAGTGGGACAAGGGCAGTGAGAATGGCCCAAGATTCCATTTCCCCATTTATTTTTAGAGGCAGGGAGCTTTTTTTTTTTTTTTAAGCTTATATAATTACTTACACTTGAGGCAGATTTTTGAAAAATTGAAAAGCAGTTTGGGGAAGTCAGATTCTTCTCTGTTAAAAAAAAAAAAAAGATGTGTGGAGAATGTTTCAGTTTGAGTTTTTCTCTAATGTGAAAGACAACACCAGCCAAAATGGTGATTTTCCTGAAGTGTGAAGCGGGCCTTGTCATTCCCCTACTCAATAAATTCCAGTGACTCCCTTTTGCTGCTAGTATAAAGTGATAAAACATAGACCCTGCTCTATGTCACTTAAGTACACAAACAACCTTGCCACAACCTATCTGTCCAGAATTAAGGCTTATTATATTATCAAGTTATTTTACATAACTCAACTTCCTATCCTGCGTGGTCTTACCATATGAATCACCTTGTTATTCGTTGAACGCAGGACTTCCTCTTCTTTTTCTCTGCCTTGGTACTTACTAACTGACCCTCACACCTGGCATTCGCTTCCTTCTTACCTCTTCTTAATATAATCCCTCACTTCCTTCCATGTGAAGTCTTTACTAAGACCACCACTGTTAGCATCCGACATCCCTAAATAGCCTGCGTTTAATCATCACCTATTTATTCTGTATGTATTTAGACAAATATATGCTATCTCCCCTGATAGACTGTAAGTTCTTTAAGAGCAATTATTTTTGCCTTTTTTTCTGTATCTGACTCCCCAGGATTTAGCACGTTGCCTAATGTATGATATAACACCTAATACATGTTTTTTGATTCTTTTGATTAGTGTTATACCAGAAAACTTAAAAATAAAAAACACAGATGATCCTTAATTATTCATGAATTGATGACCTTATAGAGTCATAGATTTAAAGTTGGAAGAGATCTCAGAGGCCATCTGATCCACCCACATCCCTTTTCCCCCATTTTGCAGATAATAAACTGAAGCCCAAAGAGGTCATAGTGGTAACGAGGGCCAGACCTAAGAGTTGAACCTGGGTCCTTCAACTGCAAGTTTAGTCTTTTCACTGTACCACACCCCTATAACCTACCATCTTGAAAAATGCCCTGGGTAGGACATTAGGAAACCTTAGTTCTAGCTTCTGTTTTTTTACTATAAAGCTCTGCCATCTTTCCCAAGTCATATAGCCTCTCTAGACCTTAGTTGTTTCATTTATTTATTTAATCACCTAATAAAATGTTTGTTGAATTAAATTTCTTCATTTGAGAGAGAGTTTGATATTGGAAATTGTAGAGTTGAAATACCGCAGAAAATGTATTAGGAGCCACCTTAGTTTATAGCTTACCTCTGACCCTGATTGTCTCTGATTTGTGTGACCATGGGCAAACTGCTTAACCCCTCCAAGCCTCAGTTTCATCATCTGTAAAATGAATATACTCCTCACAGGATTATTGTGAAGATTACATAGTATCATACAATATACACGTAATGCATATATGTATAGCATATTTACATGTGTAAATATATATATGTATACTATATTAAAATATAAGTGTATGTGTATATATGGTATATATATATATATGGTATATATATGTGTGTTTATATATGTGCACATATATTTGTTATTCATTCATGTCCCACTCTTCATCACCCTTTTGGGGTTTTCTTGGCAAAAATAGTAGTTTGCCATTTCTTTCTGCTCATTTTATAGATGAGAAAACTGAGGCAAAACGGATTCAATGACTTGCCCAGGATCACACAGCTAGTAAGTATTTGAGGCCAAATTTGAACTCATAAAGATGAGTCATTCATACATAATATATACACACACAAACATGTGTGTACACACATGTGTACATGCACACACTATACGCGTACATACATATAAGTACATATACACATGTGTATACACATATATCACACACATTATATACTACAAAGCTTAGATAAAGATATTGGTTTTTTTTTAAAATCAGACCAGTAATTTCAACTATCCAGTGAGTTCCCAGTATGCAACTTCTTCTGCCACAGAATATCAACACCTTCCCTGAAATTTATTGTCTTCAAGAACTGTTGGGGAGCACTGAGAGATTAGGTTATTTGTTCAGGGTTATAGGGCACTACATAGAAACAGCAGGGTATGAACTCACGTGTCACTAACTCAGAGGCTACCTTCCTATCTCTTATACCATGCTGTCTTTCCAGATGTTTCTTTTCATCTAAAGAATGAGGGAGATGAATTACTTGATCTCTATTATGTGACTCTGGACAAGACATTTGACCCCCTTCATCTCTATGTAACACATATGGACTCTGGAGGTCCTTATTGCAGCTTCCTCACATACGGATGAGTTCCTCACCAAATTTAACTCTGCCTAACCTTAGAGCCCTGAGGAGGTCAAGGAATAACTCCCTGGAGCCTACTTATGGTTGATACCAGTTAGTCAACTAGACTTGATTAGATCTTAGGGAAGGGTATTAAGGAAGACAGTATAGTATGAATAGTTGCCACAGACATCTTCCCCCAAACCTCCCATAAGTGCATATAGAATTCAAGAGAAAGTTGAATGAACTTTAAAGAGTTTGTGTGACAAAGGGGCAATTCTCAGCTCCTAGAAGTAAGTCCTTTTGCTGGAGAACTCAAGATATTCCCCTTGGGTATGATGTAATTTTTCTTCTGTTAGACTCATTGTAACACCTTGAATCTGCTTTCCTCATCTCATCCAGTCTGTCCTGGTCTCCAGATGTAGCCACTGCTATCAGCTCTTGCAGAGACACTAGCAAGGGTAGACCCTGGCCAGCTCAAATGGACTCCTGAGAACCTAGTGTTAAATTTTCAATATAACCCTTTGTGCCTTTGAAAATGCTACAAATCAGGATTTAATTTATTGTTTTGCCAATTGTCTATACTTAAAAAAGTGATGCAGAAAAATGTTAATAATACAGATTAAATTTAAAAGTGTATCATGTGCACAATTGTTAAACATGTACCAGCATTCTCCTGCCATTAGGACACTGATACGAAAATGGCACTTCCAAAATTCTCTGAACTCTTCAAACCCTTCAAATCTCCCTCCCACTAAGAAGGGGAAGGAGGTTTTCATTGATATGAGGCCAAAGGCTCCTCCACTTCCAAATGGTTTCCCCTCAGGGCTTAGGCTTTCTTGGCACATCATTCACTCAAATCTCTTTTCCAGATAGCTTAATCCTTTTATATAGCCTACAGATGGAGTAACCAAGTCCCTCAGACAATCTAGACTTTCTGTGACACCTAGGAAAGCCTTCAGGACTTGTTGACACTGTGTATAAACAAGATGTGTTTTATTCTGATAAACTTATCAGAACTAAAGGGAAGGGGGTGATTTTTAACTCTTTCCCTTCCATATAAGAATGATATTATTTCTATTACCTACCTCCAGGACTGTTATAAAGTAAGCACTTTATAAATCATTAAGCATCATACAAGTGAAAGCTAGAATTACTATTTTCTCCAAGGTCCTTTCTTGCTCTAAAATTCTGAGTATTTCTGTTCCCTCCCTATCCTTACCTCCACAGATGTCTGCCACAGAAAGCAGAGCCCTGAAACGCATCCTAACACACAATCCATGGCAACCAATATTAAAGTATCCAAAGTGTTAACAGAATAGTTGAAAGAAGGAATGTAGTGATGGCATTAAATTAATGGAATATAAATGCCAAAAGAGCAGTGTAAGGCAATCACAGTCATGCTGAGGGGAAAAAAAAATCCATAGGTGTTAAGTTGGAACTTGCTGGGACCGTGGCACTCCTTTACACTTTAGCCAGAGGTACCAGTACTTTAAATTAATGTAGAGGAAACTTAAATCATTCTGTTCAGGAATTTGCCTTGACTCTGGTCAATTAAATCCAATAGTTCAACACACATTTATTAGGTGCTTACTAGAGGCAACTAAGTGGTACAGAAAATAGAGTTCATGTGTGACCTCAGACATTTATGAGCTCTGTGACTTGAAGCAGTTCACTTAACCTCTGCTTGCCTCAGTTTCATCGACTGCAAAATGGGGATAAATAAGAGCATTTACCTCACAGAGTTGTTGTAAGAATCAAATGTAATAGTACTTGTAAAGTGTCTGACACATAGTAGGAAGTATAAAAATGCTAAGCTACTAGCAATAGTAGTAGCAGCAGCAGAAGCAGCGGTAGTAGTAGAAGTAGAAATAAAAGTATAATAGTGTCAGTATTATTACTATGTCCAAGGCCCTAGGCAAAGCAAATGGGATATAAAGGCAAAAAAAAAGCATGAGATGATCCCTGTTGTCCTGAAAGGGAAATAGCTCATATACAGATAAAACCAGTGCAAAGTAAATGAAAGGTCTATAAGAGACCGTGATGAAACGGCTCTAAAGTTTGACCTCAAAGTCAGGAAGACCTCATTTCACATCCTGCCTCTGACACCTATTGATTCTGTGATCTTGGGCAAGTCACTTGAGTAAATCTCAGTGTTCTAAGGTAACTTTTAGGACAAGTTCAGTAAAAGTGTTGACCTGCATTAGCAAAGTTTCCATACATAGGTGTTTCTTAGACTAATGAAATCATAAGTTCAGTCTCTATCTCTTACACAATGTAACATCAATGGGCTCAAATGTTTGGTGGGGAAGGAGAGCAAAGTTTTTTGGATAAAACTGATTAATTGTTTTTAATGGTACTTGATGCACTCTCTTCCTACCTATGAGGACCCCAGGTTCATGGTAGAGGACTCTGTTAATATTATAGTTCATGAACTCCTACCAACAGGTTTTCTTTTACAGTTAGAAGACAGTTCGAAGAAAAAAAGTGTTTAATGAAATAGCATACAAGAAAAAAATATTTCCCCATAATCTTGAAGTACATTATCTTACAAATACATATACCATTAATGGAAAGTACATTCCCATGGGGTCACACACATGTTGAGTACTGGTGGCTATGGAACATACTTGAAGAACCAACTCACACTTCTAATACTGTAAGGATTGTTGAGAATTTCAACCACTTTCAGAGCATTGTACTCTGAATCTGTTTCTTACTGGGCCTGACTTCCACCTACCATATTTATTGCTGGTCTTGTGTTGGCTGCTGGGTGTTGCTCTGTTACCAATGTCTAGACTTTGTTTCATCAGGGCTACTTGCTCTGCTGGCTGTCTCTGTCCCAGTCTCCTGGGATGCAATGACTAGAAAGCCTCTCCCTGATAGGACCAGGCACATGGTTTATTAGACATAGGTAGACCCTCTGAACTACCATAACCAGCTGAGAAAATCTAGACAAAATGCCCCTCAGTTAATACTGTCTTTCTTTCAGCTCCTATTTCTGGAGATGAGATCACAATTCTTTATCCTGGGCAAATATCTGACAGGGTTAGAAATTGGCATACAAATAAATATGAACCAGAATAAAAGATCATTAAAGGAAACAAGGTAATTGTTCTGCATCTACTTGCTTGTATTCTGCAACTCCCTGCCCCATTCTTGTTTATCCCTTGATGTCTCAACAGTAAAACTATCTCATCTTGATGATATATTTATTGTCCAGCAGAAAAAAAGAGATACTATCTCCCTACATTTTATAAAGGAAACTGATTTCTTTTTGATTCTTAGGTCATTCCCATCACACAAGTGATCAAGAAATAGCTTTGCCATTGGCTAACTTTAATCAATGTCTTCCTACTACATCCAACAGTTCTTCTTACATCTATATGTCTAATAATCTATTTAAATAGTTTTTTCAAATATAGTCTGTTCAAAGTACCACATCCATATTAATATTACACTTTAATATGAAAAACATGGCAGTCAACAATGACAAAAGCTAATGTTGGACACATGGTAGTTTAACTTTTGCCTTATTGGGGTAGTGATCCCAATTCAAATGAAAACTCTGGAAAAATAGGCATTATGTAACTTGGATATGAAACCAAATATATGATCATCTCAGAGACAATTTATAAAATTAGTAACAACCCTTCAATGACAAACCAAAGCCTTGCCTCTAAGAGAGGATTTCTTCGGTTATAACACAAACCATGGAAGAAGAAAGACTGCTTCCATAGCCTTTCATTTTCTTTAGAAGCTGTTTAGTGGGGAGTAAGGAGAGAAGTTAGGCACTGGATTGATCTGACGGAATGCTTGAGACTCAGCCAGGGATGGTCCTTTTAAAACCCTGGGCAAAGAAAAATTACAGGCTACTGTTTTCCTAAGGCAAAGAAAAATTATAGGCTAGTGTGACTCCAGGTCCCACTAATGGATTCTCAACAGGGACTTAGCAATGTGTGCATGGGAGGGTGGAGCAATGAACTGGTTTCCCACAGTAATTTTATGCCACAAGCAATTCTTCTCTAATGGAGTTATAATAGACTCTTTACTTCAAACAAACATTGATGTTAGTGGACATTAATTTTCATGGTGTTTTCCTCTGAGAAAGGAGGGATTTTATTCGTGACAATAAGACCTTGTGTCAATTTTAAATGATAGAAACTTTCAGATAGCTGAAGGGGGAATCGAGACGTTTATGTTTCATCTGGGATATTTTGCATCCATTTTCTGCTTTGTCCTTTGACCATGTGACTAATTTTCTGCTGAGCTATCGATTAGCTAGCTGTGTGGTCAATCCAACTTGATCATTACATGACCCAAACAGACAGAGTGATGGCTAATGTGATTTAGCCATTAAAATGCAGCAAATGGACACTTTTAGATCATCAACTACCAAACAAAATTATATGGTAATTTGACTGATTTTAGGAGGAGATGATTGATTTTTCAGCGATCTGCTCAAATCAATAACCTTTTGGTGCTATGTATGGATTTATCCATTGATTGAGAATTGAGGAATGTGTGTGCACATGACATTTAATGCAGTAAACAGGTCTTGTGAATTATGTGTTTTATGTTTAGCAAGTGCTTAAAAATGCTTATTGAATTGAAAATTCAGCTATAGTAATTTTTTTTTTGTACAACTGCTATTACTAGCCTACTCTGATGTCTCACTATGGTTTGCAGGTGACTCTGGGTTCTTAAAGGTTATGATCAGATCTGACAAATCCTTCCAACCTAGAAAGGTTTCAAAATTACTCACTGAATGGTTATATGCCAACCTACCTATATTCAGAGAAGGTTTTCTCCAGTTTTACCAAAGTTTGGTGACAGCCTACCCCAACACCTCTCAAAAGCCATCTAAAATGTAGAAGGATTATAATCTACATTGGTGGGGCAAATACCCACTCTGATGAAATCAAATCTTCTTAGGTAATAATGTATTGATGAGGAGAGCTTGTATAGCCCCATATATGGTGACTCGCATTTATATAATACTTCAAGGTTCACAAAACATTTTACTTTATGATTTTCATGATAATCCCATGAGGTCAGTAATACAGGCATCATTATTCCCATTTTACATTTGACTAAGAGGTTAGGTGACTTGAATAAGGCTCTCTGAATACAAACAGAGCTTTCTTGCAAGGACATCATAGATGCATCTGTCATAGTACTTGCCAATCACCACCTCAGTTTTCAGAATAATCTCACAAATGCTAGTCCTGATACATAGCCTGATTATACATGGCCTCCTAAGTGATTAGACATCCTCTCCTTGTTAATTTTGTATTCTAACTTTGATAGCAAGGCTTTATGAGGTTGGTCTGTCTGTTATTTTTCTTAGATCTCTAAGTTTCCCTTGTCTTATGTCCAGGATGGGTCCTGTCCAAATCTTTCCTCAGCTCTTAAATCTATATGTGTGAGGAAGTTGCATTGCAGGCACACAGAAAAACATTGAATGCCAAATTCCACATAGCAATAGGATCTAAGAGTTGGAATGAATCTCACAAGCCATATATTTTAACCTATACTTGATAAAAAATATCCTCTAATGCACCTTGACACGTGGTCATCTAGTTTCTTCTTGAAGACCTCCAGTAAGGGGAAACACACTGACCCATTTCACTCTTGGATAGTGCTACATTTTAGGAAATTTTCCCTTACCTTGAGATTAACTTTCTTCTCTGCAGTGGATAGCTCCCTTCTTTCTACTATAGAAGCCAAATAGAACAGGTCTAATTTTTGTTCCACACTGCAAGCCCTAAAATCCTTGACAATAGAAAATACATGCCAAATTTCCCCCTAATTCTTCTCCTGGTTAACTATCCCTAGTTCTTTAAACCAATCCTCATATGGTATGAAGAGACTCTTCACTCTCCTGATTAACCTCCCTTGGACAAACACTGACTTAACAATGTCCTTCTTGAAATGTGGCATCCACAACTAAACAGATTTAGCTGAATCATAACACAGCTAAATGGAGACTGTAGTCCTAGACACAGTGAACTCTTTTAGTGAAGTCTAACATTCCATTCACTTTATTGGCTGCCACACCATGGAGTAGACTTATATGGATTACGTAGTCTACTACAACCTCCAGATTGTTTTCGTATCAGTTGCTCTATAGACCTATCCCTCCCATGTTATATGTGTGAAGTCAACTTGTTGAACTCAAGTGTAAGACGTTTTACATTTAAAATAGCTAATGTGTAGAGCTTTGAAGTTCACAAATCATTTTACAGATGTTAGCTCATTTGATCCTCCTATCACACCCTGTGGAGTAAGCGCTATTGTTATCTCCATTTTACAGATGAGGAAATTGAGACTCAGGGAATTTGCGGCTTGCTCCAAATCACACAGCCAGCAAGAGTCAGAAACCAGATTCAAACCCAGATCCTTACCCTAAGGTCATCAACTTTTCTAATCTGCCACATTGCCTCCCAATTAAATTCAGTCTTACTAAACTCAGCTCATATTAGCTTCATAGGCCATAGATTTAGAGATGAACGGGACTTCAGAGGATACCTATTCCTATGTCTCTCATTTAATAAATGAGGGAATTGAGGGCTAGGTTGGTGAAATGATTTGCCTACATTAAAGGACTTAAATATACCATGTAGTCATTAGTATGTATACACTGCATCCCTTCCCCCATACTCACACACATACACACATGCACACATTTCTTTGATTTTGATGGTGTTTTATCTCAGTTACTACCATTCTAGGATATTTTATGAGCCACACCTAAAATACATAGAAACCAATATGTCTATAATAAAATAAGCCATGTATTGCATCACTCTTAAGAATTTGCAATTGATAAAATAACTGATGGCATTTTGTTAGCCCTAAGAAAAAAATGTATTAATTCTCTAACTGAGATGTAATGATACAAAAAGAGAAACACTGGACTGTGATTTACTACTTTAGAGTTTTTATTGTGAGATATAATTAATGCACTCCCCATATGGTTTCAAATGATGAAGTATTTAATTACAAGGAGTAGCTCTGCCTACTATATTACAGATCTAGATATTAGCTTGTGTTTTCATTTAAGTTGCTTGAAAGAGTTTTTATTTCTAGCAAAAAATCTGAGTTTAAATGGACATAAAAGGAAACCATAGTTAAGGTCAAATTCTGTAAAATTCTTTGCTTGTATCCAATGACTGAAGTTGAAATTTTTTTGAAAAATTCAAAGTAGCAGCCCTGGACTCTTAGATAAAATATCATTGTCCACTTTGTTGAAAAGGGCATATTGTCTAGAAAAGATTTTCAAATAATCATGAAATATTGGGTTAGCCCTTTTATAAATAAAAGAAGCTAAACAATTAGAACTGTAATCATACCCTTTGTTTCATTCATTGAATGGACTAAGAATATATTTTAAGATGACCTGAAGCTTAAATCTATTTCATTTCTTTTCTAAAAATCTTAGAATGTTTCAATAAACAAAAATTTGACCCATTCCTAAAGAATTTGTTTTCAACTTTCTTATAGATTTTATAGAGAGCTATGACTGAAGGTAAGTTCGAAAGATTCAAAAGGAGGATCCCTTGTGTCAGCATAAATCTGGAGCAGATGATCTTGTCAGAGGCAGGTTTTCACAGAATCATCTTGATTCTTTTTCTGCCCTGTAGCCCAGGAAGGATATCAGGGAAGCCGCAGAACCAAAGAACAAAAAATATGGCCCTAAGCAAAAAAAGAAGCACTTACCTAATTTATGAATTTCTTGAAAATGTTTAGCCTGGAGAAAGATCTTCTCCTCCATCCACTTACCTTACCTGATTTCATACCTTAGGCAGCATGACAAAAACTAATGTGATATCAATCATTTATGCTCTTGTGTGAATAAGATTCAAAACAGAAACAGTTTTGTTATAGGAGTACCGTAGAACGATTCCTGGGAAATGCTGTGACCACATAAACCTGTACAGATGAAATATGTATTTTTTAAAATGTCATTCCTTTTTTTTTGTTTTTCATTGCAAATATGTTGTTTTACAGGTACATTATGGGTTTAATGTGTTTTCTGGTCTGGTTTTACAACCTTGTTTCTATGAAAAGTTAAATTTTAAGTTCCTGACAATCCACTTACTATAGAAATTTGCTAACTCCGTCCATTTGTGAGCTTGTTACTTAACAATTTTTTAATTTAGAGAGAAAAATTAAAATGATCCATTAATCCAAGAAATCTAGGTAGAGTTGTATGAATTGATGATAAATGAAGTGAGCAGAACCAGGAGAACAATTTACATGGTAATGCAATATTGGAAAGACAGACAACTTTGAATGTGTGTAGGCACGCTCATCAATAGTGACCAACCACAATTCCAGAAGACTCATGATGACATAAGTTACCCAGTTCCAGAGAGGGGCTAGACTCAGAACATATTGAGGCATGAATACATGCTTACATGCATATGTATATATGTATAAGTGTCTCATTCCTATACACACACACATGCACACACAGCTATACCTACATATCTATCTATCTATCTATCTATCTATCTATCTATCTATCTATCTATCTATCTATACATATATATATATATATATATATATATATATATATATATATATATATATATATATATATATATATATATATGAAGGAGAGAGAGGGAGAGAGAGAGAGAAAGAGAGAGGGAGAGAGAGAGAGACAGAGACAGAGATGGAGAGACAGAGAGACAGAGACAGACATGTTAATGATGAGTTTTGTTTTTCTTGCTTTTTCAGTGGGAGAGAGGGGAGGTTTGGAAGGGAGAAAATTCAGAACAAAAAATGAAATAAAATTGAAAAAATGATCTATTAAGAGAATATTTCAATTCAATAAACATTTATTAAAATTTGAGAGGCAGCATAGCAGAATGGATAGATAGCTGGAGTTGGAATTAAGAAACTTTATGTACAAGTTCTGACTCTGATATTTGCAAATTGTGTGATTATGGATAAGACCTTTAACTTCATAATACCCCAGACAATTCCTGAATACAAATTAAAGTTGTATTACACTGCTCATCCGCATTGGTATTATGAGTTAGAGATTCCTAAAACTTAGGTATTGGAAGGGACCTTAGTGACTATCTAACCTAACCCATACAAAAAAAGACAAAAACCCACTATTTTCAACATATCTTACAAATAAATGGTCATTCAGCCTCTTCTTGACAACCCACCACTTCTCAAGGCATCCCATTCCACTTATACGACATTCTAATTGCTAGGAAATTTTTCCTTACATCAAACACATATTCTTTTCCATTTCTATCTTTTATTCCTAGTTTTGCCCTCTGGGTCCAAGTGGAATAAGTTTGGCCTCCTTTCATAGGTAGCTAGGTGGTACAGTGGATAGAACAAACAATAGGTCTGGAGTTAGGAAGATCCGAGTTCAAATTTGGTCTCAAATTTGGCTATATGACCCTTAACCTCTTAACTGCTATCTGACTTAGTTTCTCTAACTAAAATGGGTATCACAATAGTATCCAATTCCCAATGTGTTGTAAGCTCTTAGCACAGTTCCTGGAACATAGTAGGTGCTTAATAAATGCTTATCCTCCCCCCATCTCTTGTTTCATGACAGCCATTCGAGATGATAGCTATCATGTTCTCCCCTAAGTTTGCCTCTTCTCCAAACTATAGAAACTTTCTAATTCTTTGGCTGATCCTCACATGCCATGATCTCAAAGTCCATCCCTGGATATTTTTGTGGGGAGTTTATCTCATATTTAGTCTATTAAAATAATGAAATCATCTTCAGGCAGTCTTCCAAGGGTCTAAGAAAAACATGTCCTCCACTTCTGATCACCTAGAAAAGAGGAGCAAATTAGTGCTTCAAGGTGATGAAACAGAATATAATGGGAGCAAAACCATTACATGTCATTTTCTTATGCTCTACCTGGCAGGTGGAGAGCATTTCCCCTCTGAGGTCTAAAACAAGCTCTCATGAAATGGTGGAACTCCACTATGCAATGTTCACCCAAGGAATGAAACCTTGCTAATTTGTCATGTAAGAGTATCCTAGTCTCATTCTGGTAAGCACTATCACATTTTCTTCACACAACACCACATGTTCACACTGAGATATTTCAAATCCTTATACTTTAATGCTTTGGCCAGAATGCTCTCTCTCTCTCTCTCTCTCTCTCTCTCTCTCTCTCTCTCTCTCTCTCTCTCACACACACACACACACACACACACACTTCATTCATATTACTAAGCTTCCTATATGTGTCTTCTTTGAGTCCAATTAGCTAATACAAGTAGCTAAATTGATAACAGTACATGAGTGATCTGTCCAGCCAGAATAGCTAAAGCAATGACACTTTAGGGGAGAAATAGGAGGCATCATGTGCCAGATAGCTTAAATTACTGTCCCCCACATCAATGATGACTTCCCTTCAGACCCTAGTGAAAGTAGTCTAAGATGCTGAGCTAAAGAATCCCTGGAATAACAGCATCTTTTCAAACTAACAACTCTGCTTCCAGCATGGCCCCTGAAGCCATCATCCAATGAAGCAACCCTTGAGGAGATGAGATCTAGCTACTCCTTCAGTAGGCACTGTGGGTCACTACCACCTCAATGCACACAGCTACTGAAGATCTGGAAAAAGAAAGTTCTCATCACCAAAGCATAACCAAATGGTTAACAGAAACAGATGTGGTCTTATCAATAGACTACTAAAGAAGATGTTACCACTCCTTTACTCTAAGGACCACAGGGTCTTTTCTGTGACTTACAGATGAATTATACTCTCTCCCACTTAGGATGTTAGCTCCTTGAAACAGACTATTGTGTTTTTCTATCGGTACCAGTGTTTGGTATAATGCTTTGCATATCATAAGTGCTATTTAAAGATTTTTAATTTACTTTCACTCATTCTTTCTGGCTTTCATCCTTTAGCTAAGCCAATTCCTTCATTTTTGCTCACTCAGTGGAAGATGCACTGAAAGATCTTGAGGGGCAGCCATGGTATCCTCTAGTGTCATTCGATTTCCCCAACTGGTCTGATGCAGGCTCCACGCCTGGATTTTAATCATTTATCTATTCTATGTTGGCATAATACTCAATGGACTGGCTTGCTTATTTTTCAGATGCCTATAGTGCCTAGTATGGTGTTTTTTGCATTACCTATGTTTTGGCAATGTGGTATAGGAGAAAGAGCATGGGCTTTGAGTCAGAAGATACACATTCAAGCCTCTGCTCTCCTACTAACTAGCTGCATGACATTGGGCAAGTCATTTAGTATCTTTGATTTAGTTTTCCACAGAATTGGCAGTATAAATTAAAAGTTTTAAGGGACTTTATAAGCCATCTACTTAGCTCAATCTCATTTACAACTAATCAAAGTGAGTCTTGGGAGAAGTAAAGCTGCCTTTCCAAAGTCAGGCAATGTTATAAGTAAGTGGCCAAACTGGGAAGTGAATCCAGGTACTCCAACCTCAAAGCCACACACAACTTCTCTGTACCTTTGCCACTTCTCCAATAATACTTAGATAAAGCCTCTTCTATGAGGGAGAAGAGCAACCCAGACCCACATGGATTGAAAGAGCTTTTATCTCTTCAGGTAAGGAAACATCACACAATTTGGGGATGGAGCTAGGACTTGGAAGAGCCTCAAAAATGGGAAAGAAAACACTTCCGTGAAGAAGGGTAGAGAGGTTGTCCCAAGCAGCAACATCAGAGCAGAATGGAAATGTGGAGAACAGTTTTGTAATAGCTGCTTCCTCTACCCAAGCCCACAGGGAGAGGTATGAACTAAGGGAACAAGTGGCAAGGTATTGGAGTACATTTTTTTTTACCTGAGCTGCTGACTTGGGTAGCTGGAGTGCCAGTTAGAAGCAGGTGTGGGGCAGGCAATGTGGAAGAACTGATGGTCTTCAGCTTCCTTTCCCTCTGCACTATTTCAACTGGATATGAATGTCTCTTGAATCCCAGATCATTCTTGTCCATTGACGTTGCTAAAAAGGAGTGTTCGCTGATTTAATCCTACTTCTCATAAATTCCTGTGGTTGACTCAGATGTGTATATTTCGTTGGGTCCATTGCTAGTTTTCTCTCCTCTCTTCTATCTTGTTTTCTGCTACCCTTCCCCAACTTCCCTCCATTGTAACAGGTTCTAGTGCAAAATTCCTTCAATTCCTTAACTTCATGGAGCTTGTATTGTTTTAGTACTCCACATCCCATGTCAGCCAGTTTCATACTCCTGCACAGCCACCACTAAATAACAATTCTCAGGAGAATATTCTAAATAACTTTTTATAGCATAGATAACTATCCTAGATAATCTTTTGTAGCCTACTACCTCTATGCAGCTTGAATACAAAGCATCCTTGGGGTGATCAAGGGGCCTTCAGTGACAAAATGGGTTCCCATATCACTTCTGATCCTCATTACCAATCTGGTGTTGAGTAAGCCACTTAATCTCAGTGAGCCTATTTTCTTATCTCTTAAACGAGGAAGTTGGACTAGATTGTTTCTAAGGTCCCTTTCAGTCCCAGATCTATGAATCTATGCTGCTTGAAAATCCTTTTATTTGTGTCTGATTCCATGTTATACTTTATATAGTAGCTGGTCCACAGAAATTGTCATCTGCTATTTTACTAATAGCATGCATCATGAGCTCGCTTATCTGCCTTCTATAACTCCAAATGTTTCTATGTCTTTACCTGTTCTTTTAAATATTAATTAACTTATTTTTAGTTTTCAACATTCACTTCCACAAGATTTTGGGTTCCAAGTTTTGTTCCCCTCCCTCCCCTCCCCTCACCCCAAGACAGGATGCAGGCTAATACAGGCTCTACATAGACATTCACATCAAACATATTTTCACATTAGTCATGTTGCAAAGAAGAATTAAAACCAATGGGAGGGACCATGAGAAAGAAGAAACAAAGAAAAAAAGAGAGCAAAGAGTATGCTTCATTCTATATTCGGATTCCATAGTTCTTTTTCTGGGTGTGAATAGTATTTTCCATCACGAGTCTTTTGGAGTTTTCTTAGAGCCTTGCATTACTGAGAAGAGATAACTGTTACTATTACTGAGTACAATATTCTCCTGGTTCTGCTCACTTCACTTAGCATCAGTTCAAGTAAATCTTTCCAGGGTTTTCTGAAATCCTCCTGCTCATCATTTCTTATGGAACAATAGTATTCCATTACATTCCTGTACCACAACTTGGTCAATCATTCCCCAATTGATGGGTATCCCCTCAATTTCCAGTTTTTGGCCACCACAAAAAGAGCTGCTATAAATATTTTTGTCCTTTTCCCATTATTAGGATCCGTTTGGGAAACAGAACTAGAAGTGGTATTGTTGGGTCAAAAGTATACATAGTTTTATAGCCCTTTGGGCATAGTTCCAAATTGCTCTCTGGAATGGTTGGATCAGTTCGCAACCCACCAACAATGTACTAGTGTTCCACTTTCCCCACATCTACTCCAACATTTATCATTGTACTGTTTTATCATGTTAACCAATCTGATAGGTGTGATATGGTACCTAAGAATTTTTTTGATTGACATTTCTCTAATCAATAGTGATATAGATCATGTTTTCACGTGATTATAGATAGCTTTAATTTCTTCATCTGAAAACTCCCTGTTCATATTCTTTGATGATTTATCAATTGAGAATGACTTGTGTTCTTATAAATTTGATTCAGTTTTCTATATAGTTTAGAAATGAGGCTTTATTGGAGACACAAGTTGTAAAAATTGTTTCCTAGCTTTCTGCTTCTCTTCTAATCTTGGTTGAATTGACTCTGCTTATGCAAAAACTTTTCAATGTAAACAAAATTATCCATTTTGCATTTCATAATGTTCTCTGTCTCTTGTTTGGTCATAAATTCTTCCATTTTCCATAAATTTGATAGGTAAATTATTCCTTCCTCTCTTAGTTTGTTTACAGTATCTGCCTTTATATCTAAATCATGAACCCATTTTTTCTTTATCTTGGCATATGAGGTAAGGCGTTGGTCAATGCCTAGTTTCTGCCATATTATTTTCCAGTTTTCCCAAAAGTTTTTGTTAAATGGTGAGTTCTTATCCCAGAAGTTTGAGTCTTTGGGTTTATCAAATAGTAGATTTTTACCTATTCTTTTCTCTAATCCTAGGGAACAATATGGCCCTCCTTGCCAAGTCTAAACCCTGTCATTGTACCCTTAACTATACCAATTCCTATCTCCTTCATGTTACAGTTATTTAAGAATTCTGATCAACAATGATCAATAATGATTCCACAGGACCATGGATGAAGGCTGGGAAGGTGATGGACTCAAGATAAAGGATGAGACACATTTTGGGGCATGGTCAATGTAGCATTTGTTTCACCAAGCTATGCATATTTACTACACTTTTATCTCCTTTTTCTTTAGTGGGAGTGGTTAGTGTGAGAGAAAAGAAATTCTATTTTAAAAAGTAAAATTCAATAAAAAATTGGAAATCAAACTCAGCGAGTAATATCTCCTTACTTCTCAGTATGGGAGTGGGGTGACAGGGAGACAAAATAAAGGTTCATAGTAGGAAAAAATTCTTTCAAAAAAAGAGCTATGGTCATTAATCTTTCCTCCTTTCTCTCATCTTCATTTTTTGGTTGGTTGGTTGTTGTCCTTCATCTTCGAAGAGGACCAAAATGATATCACCATGGTAAAGTGAAATTTCAGTGTGTCTGACTATGGCTGATCAGAGCAATATAGTCCGTGTGAATATTTGGGGAGGATATCCCAAATTTGCACATTCTGTGTTTACTTTGTGCTGTCTCAATTCTGCTTTGCTCAAAGAGCACAGCACCCTTTCTGATGTGCTGAGCAGTCCTGTGCCAGTGTCTCCCATGCTGCACAGACAGATTCAAAGTACCTACTTACTGGTTGCCTATTGTCTATAAGCATCCTTGAAAACCCTCATGGGACCCTTCCATTTCATCTAACTATGTTCCTATATCTCTCCTTCATCTCACTACTAAATTTCTTGAAAGAAGAATCATCTACACTCACTACCTCCATTTGCCCACCACTGATTCACTAATTACCTCCTTGTAAAACCTAGATCCTGATTCTACCCACTGCTGAAATTTCTCTCTCAAAGGTCCCTTCAGCTACCATTGAGATAGGATGGCATAGTACATAGGACTTATATGTCACTGAGAAGAGCTAGTATCAAAATATATGGTGACTATTGAGAGGACTTTATCCAACTCTTAGCATGATGATGGGTAGAAAAAGGGGATGCCTAAGTAAAATTCTGAAGTACGAGATATTTTATTTTAGTACCTAATTTCTTTCCTTTCCCCTCTGTCAAAATCTATCCTTTGTTCCATCACTCACAGTGAGACAAAAAAGTGTTTCTCCCCTCAAAATATTTAAATAAAGATTAAAAGCCTCAAATGAAAGCAAATAAGTTTTATAACTGGGGGAGAGGGGTGGTTGGGCCATTAGCTATGAAGTAGGAGAGGATTTGGGAGGCATTAATTCATTCAATGAATAGTTATTAAGTGTTACAATGTAGAAGGCACTGTGTTAGACCCTTCAGATGAAAAGATTTAACAAATGACTGTTGAGGACTTTAAAGATATAAATTTGTATTCAAGTGGAGATGGGCCATGGTATTCTTCCCTTCCATATGGGGTACAGATGGGGGAGAAACATTTTTTCTTCCATTGTATAAGGGCATGTGTTGTTTATAAGTTACGTACTTTAACTTCTTATTCAGACTGATTTGATTAGATCCCATAGGAGCAGAGATGTATAGATAGAGGCAGAGAGAGTAACTGATTAATGAGCCAGGAGCAGACTTGAGAGGAATTCTGCCAACCCTTGTGTTTTGACCTCTCTGACCTCCTCCCAATTGGTGTATTCGTGAATGGCTGTTGTTTGCTTTATAGTATCTGTACAGAAAGCCTCACATCTTGATGAAAAGACAGAAATGACAGAACCTACCTCCCAGGGTTATTGCCAAGACAAAATAAGATATTTTTAAAGCTCTTAGCATAGTGCCTGGTACATTGTAGGTGCTATATAAATGCTTATTCTCTCCTCTTTCCCCCTCTTCACCTTTCATGAGGGTCTCATGACCAGTATTTATGTAACAGTGGTGATACTTGGACCCTGTTCTTCTTGACTTTGAGGCCAGCTTGCACTATGCCATAGTGTTCCTCTGGAGAATGGACAAAAATGAAAATTAAGCTTAATCTGTTCTTCCCCACTTGGCAAAATATCTCACTAATCCAGAATCCTAATGGATGTTTATTTGTACTTCTCCTAAGTCCCTTATTCTCTGTCTTATATAATATTTACTTTTGTACTTATCTTATCTTTCCTGTTAGTATAGGACCTCATTCTACTATGGCAATTAGGTGATGCAGCAGACACAATACTAGGCCTGGAGTTAAGAAGAAGTGAGTTCATGTCTAGCCTTAGATATTTATGAGCTATGTGATTCTGGGCAAGTCACTTAACCTCTCTCTGCCTTATTTTCACTTCATAAATGTGTGTTCTCTTCCCCTATTCCCTTCCTATTAGATTCCTAACTCTTTGAAGATATCTATTACATTGTATTCATTTTTGTCCTTCCTACAATGGTTAGCATGACTTCCTACATGTGATCTGAATCATAATCATAAATCTAAAACTGGTAGGAACCTCTAATCCAACCCTCTCATTTTACACAGGAGGAAACTGAAAAAAAAAAACCAAAGAAACCCAAAAACTATTTGGTTAAGTGATTCGACCATTAGAGGCAGAATTCAAACCTAGGTCCTTTAATTCCAGAGCAACCACTTTTTCTACTGCACCACGCTGAGTGAATGAAGACATTACAGTGCTAGTGTTCACCCATATTACTTAGACATGGTAACGCCTGGTCAACTTCGTGAATGAAGACCACATTCTTCTCTCTTTGGTGATGAGATCCAAGGTTTGGGATAGTATTGTACATTAGCATTAACCACTGGAAAATTTTTTGCCTTTCTATAATTTCAGAACAAAAAAACTGAAAATGATTTATTTTTGATTCCAAACATGAAAAAAAGTCCAAGCCAAGCCCTGTGTGAATAAGCAAAAACCCAGTAGAAGAAGACTCCATTCCCTTACGGTGGCTACTGTTGCCCATGACAAACATTTAGAAAAGGGATAAAATTTATGCTTTTGGTGATAGAAAAAGAATGTCCTGGCCATTACAGTACAGAAGAAGTTGGTCAGACCTCAAGGAAATGTAGTTTCATGGCATTCCCTGTTATCAAAGGACCCTGTCAGAATCATGCAGTGCTGTTTCATTTGTTTAGCTAGAGAGGGAGAAATTGTGCCTTTGGGAAAGAAAAGGGGGGAGTGCTAGGGAACTGATAGATAAATGTGATATTTTTAGTTTTTGGAGGCAATCTATAGTGCAACCATTAGTCAAAAATGAAATTGCTAAGAAAAAAACTGTTTGCAGCTATGGAGAGGCCTCATACTGTGTCCAGCACAATGTTGATGCCTGCTGGGGAGCTGCTGTCTAAAAGTGAAGTACCCAGTACCCTGCTGGGTAATTAAAGAGAGATGCAAGAAAGATGGAGACACCCAGTATTACTTCCACAGAGAGCACAGATACTTGCTAGGGACATATGATACGGTACAACTAGTCTCTGTGTTTTCAAGATAAATTAAGGGGGATGTCTCAATCTGCAGTGATAGATAACATTTTTTCCTCTTTACTTTTCAATTCCAAAATATTGGCCGACCATTCTCTTCACTTCTGTTTGATTCTGATATGACTGTATTTTGATTGCTTCCTTTTCTGCAGAGGGCAGGTATAATAAACAGACATAGTAATTGATTGGGTCAAAGTTAAGGTCTTTGGAAGCAGATTTTTCAAAAAGAATTCACTTCCAAACAATGTCATTAGAAATAAAATCACATATAGAACATAGGTGGAGCTAAAGAGGACTTTTGCATCGTCTAATCCAAGCCTTAGCTACTTTGCGAAAACAATATCCCACTATCATGCTCCATTCTCTGCCTCTGAAGAAACTTTTGCCCTGATTTCCTATCTCCTAATTATTGGCTACCTTGTCCAGGCCACTATTTCAAGAAAAGCCCCAACTATGTTCCACTTTACTTTGGGATTTCTAGCTTTCTCCCTCTCCTAGAAAGCTGCCTTACCCTACAGCCTACCTTTTATATTCTCCTTATCTTCCTCCTTCCTCCCCATATTCCTTCAGTTCTTGAACCAGAGCAGATCAATTCTGCTATTGTTCCTGGACGGGATGTGCCAAACTTCTGCCCCATTCACCATCCCCCAAACTTTCCTGCCCAAAGGATTCTCTGATCACCATTCCTTTTTATGTGCAGTCATATAATAAGTTCTTTGAGGGCATCCCTTTCACCCAACTTCACCCATTTGGAATATAGTAAATGCTCAATAAATGCATTTAAGTTTATTCACTCATTCATTCCCTTCTTTCACTTATGGACGTCATTTGAGTAGGATGCTTATTTAATAATAATAAAAACAATGACAGCAACAATAATAAGTATTTATATAGAATTTTAAAGTTAGAAAAGTGATTTACTTATAATCTCATTTGAACTTCACAACAACCCTGCCAGGTAGTTACTGTGGGTATTATTATTCACATTTTGCAATTGAAGAAAATTAAATGAATAACTTGCTAAGGTTTACATAATTAAAAATTATTAATTAGTTAATTAATATTAAATAATTAAAATAATTAAAAATCAAAGGCAAGAAGTACACCTAGATCCTTCTAACTCTAAGTCTAACACTATATTTGCTATTTCATGTTGTTTCTATGTATATTTGAATATTCAAATCATTAGGTTTTCTTAAGTGTATAAATTGGGGTCAAGGAGAGAGCCCTCTAAAACTTCATAAGAGCTTTCTTATCAGTTTGACACTGATTCATTAACTTTCATTCTCTGGATGTAGTCTTTCAATAAATTCTGGCCATAACCTAGTCTACATTTTTCTATTTTATTCACAAGGATATTGTAACATAGTTTGTTAAATATATTGCTTGGTATATTGAATTCCTTTTATTTAACAATCTATTTAACTTATCCTGGCTCATAAGGTTCACTTTTCATTTCTTAGTGCTCAAAAACCATATTTTAAGTATTTTCCCTTATGATTTAGGTCAATATTTTCTCTTTTGTTATGTTTTGTTTTATTTTTCTCCTGGTTTCTCCCATTCATTTTAATTCTTCTATGCAACATGACTAAAGTGAAAATGTGTTTAATAGGAATGCATGTATAGAACCCATATCAGATTCCATGCCATCTTAGGGAGGGAGGGGGAAAGGAGGGGAAGAAAATTCAGAATTTATGGAAGTGATTGTTGAAAACTGAAAACAAATTAATTAATTTGGAAAAAAAAGAAAAAATAATTTAAGTTAAACTCATTAACATGTAGTCTGAAGGATTCATACTTTCATTTTTGGGAATCATGTCATTTTGTCACCCACAACCTGGCAGCTACTTTCCCATTTTTCCAAATAGTCACTTAGTAGTCACATCTACAAATTATTTTAGTACCCTAAACACAATATGTCTGGATCTAGCAACTAAAACTCATTGGTACTCTCTTGCCATCTCTTTACTTATTTTGCATTCACTTTCTTGTTAATTTTTTTTCCTTTTTTGTTTCTATACTTCTAAGTCTGAGGATCATTCTATTGAATGGAGAAAATAAATTAGAGGTTGAATAGAACATCCCATTTATCTCAGGGGATAGCCCTTCACTTGTTTTTATATCTCTCTCTTATTTCCAACATAGATAAATTGTCTTAAATATTCATCTAAATCCTTAGCTCATCTTGGGATTTAGAAATTTTGACATTATCCTTTCAGGATTGCTCATACTTTAACTGCTATTTCCCTCTCCAATAGATTAAAACAAACAGAGTAATTTGTCCAGGGTGACACAGCTAGTAAGTGCCTGAAGCTGGATTTCAATTCCTGACTCTAGACCCAGCACTCTATTCACTGAGTTACCTAGTTGCCTCATTTCTCACACATACACACACCCACACCCATAACCACACCCAAACATACATATATATACACACATACCCACACGTTTCTATGTACTTTCCCCTTTTGAATGTAAATTCCTTAAGAGTAGGGATTTTTTATTTAATTTTAAAAATATTTTTATTCCTCAGCAACTGGCACATGGTAGGTATTAAATAAATACTTACTGATTGTTTGATTCTTCCTTTTTTTCCCCTCTGGGTTGCATTTTCTTTCCCCTTAGTCTCCTAACACATATTTGGATTTATTTTTGCCTACTTCTTATGTTTTTGTGGGGCTTGTTTTCTGTCTCTGTCTCTCTCCTCTTGAAGCATTGTGTTTCTTCCCTTTGAGGTACACAGTTCTTCAGAGGAGATGGGAGATGAAGTGTGATGTATGTGAAGAACATGAAGCAGTGAGTAATTACTATGGAAAAATTATAGAGTGTGAGGAGAATACGGTGTAAGAAAATGCAAAAGCTAGGAAGAGACCAGAGTATGAAGAGTATTAAATACAAAACAGAGGAGTTTGTATTTGATCCTGCTTATAATAGGGAGTAACTGGAACTCATTGAGTAAGGTATGACACAACCAGATCAAATCTTTCAAAAAAATCACCGTGGCAAATCACCGTGACTTCTCAGAGGAGGGTAAAGTGGAGTGGGGAGAGACTTAAGGCAGGGAGACTAGTGAGAAGACTAATGCAACAATCAAGGCACAAGGTGATGAGGGTCTGAATTAGGGTAGTTGCTGTTTAGTAAAAAAAAAGAGATTAAGAGGAGAATGTACACATAATATGTCAGGAAGGGAGAGATGAGCTAGAGTGAGAAATCAAAGACTACAGAGTGACTGAGAAGATGCAGGTGCCTTCCTGAATATAATATGGATGAAGAACCAGCAAAGGAGGCTGAAAAGGAATGCTCTGACAGATAGAAGAAGAAAAGAAAAGTGTCACAAAAATGGAAGTATCCACAAAGAGGTGATCAATAGTGTTAAATGCTGCAGAGGGTTTAATAAGGTTGAGGATGAGGAGAAGACCATTGGATTTGACCATTCAAAGATCATTGACAACTTTGCAGAGAGTGGTTTCAGTAGCTTTATGAGGTCAGAAGCTAGATTGCAGAAGGTTTAGAAGAGAATGAAAGAAGTGAAAACAACAATGTAAATGAATTTTTCAAACTTTTAAAAAATTTAACTATAAATGAGAGAAGAGATAAAAGATTGTAGCTAGCAAGAATAACAGGAGTGATACCTGTGTATTTTAGGCATCAGAGAAGGAGATCAGTCTAAGCAATGGGTACAAATGTGACAACAGCGATCATCCTTCAACCTAGGTTTTAATTAGGTGTAATTGAACATCTTATGAATGTGAGGATCCTCCAAACAGCTCAGATTTCCTTAAGACATGTAAAACAAGGATAGAATGTATTCTTATTATAGTTTATTTCTAACTGAGGTTGAGTTCTTTTATTTACAGTCTCATTTTGCTATATTTGTCCTTGCCTTTTGGGTATATTTCCTATCTCAACTTCCCTTAAGCAAAAGAGAGGACTGACTTTGACAGCTGGTACAAATCTAGCCTAGCTGTGCCTGCATTTCATCATATCTCCACTGAACACATCCCAACATTTATTCAGTGTGCCTCTTGTTATTTTGCCAGTCCTTGATACCATGGGCATCTCAGACTGGACCCCAGCTCACCCCAATTCTATTATTGACCCATGACTTTGAGTCCCCATATTTATTGTGGCTGTTGATAGAGAGAAGAGCCAGTTAAAACTATTGGGTTTTAAAGTATTTGGATGGCTAAGGGATTCTAATGACACCACAGAAAGTGATACCCCAGAAAGGAGAAGCAGACTCTCAAGAGTCAATTTTTTTCCTGTAGCACAGCTGAAAATAAATTGGATTGATGCTTAATTGTTAGCTCCTGAGATCTGGGTATGCAATTCTGAGTTCTAGCCAGGTCTGTTCTAGTGCATCGATAAAACAAACAAAACAACAAAAATGAACAGAACTTCACATTTAGTTTTTAACAGTATTCCTTGTGTGGGCACCTGTTCCAAGATGAAAATAGCACCATGCATCTTGCATCCATCCTAAACATTTGCTTGTATGCCTAGAAATGGGGGAAGAGAGGATATTGTGTGTGTGAATCACACTCATTTCTGATTTGAGAAGTGTCAGGTGGGTTGGATGCCACCAAATGACCTTCCCCACCCCCATCAACAGCAGTTATTACAAGGCTAATTTTTGCTTATTGTTTTTCTTTTTCTTTTTTTTTTAATCAATCTTGTTAAAAAACCAGAATTTTGTTTAAGGTAAGTTGACTGTCCCTGGATAAACTGATTTTTTGAAGCTGATGGAAATCCCATTACTCTCTCCACATAATTATAGTACATCCTACTGACTTGTGGAAATGCTTCCATGGTGTGTTTAGTGTATCTGAAAGCTTTCTGATGGCTCTCACTGAGGAGCTAGCTTTCCTAACATTTATTATACTTGGCCCAATTTGAAGACACATAATGTAAAAGTACTTGCAATAACTTCTCAGTGAGCCTGTCCCCTCTGTGTGATCCATCTACCATCTGGTCATCTGCTCAGGAACAAGGTGAGAAAGAAAATAAAAATGAGCACTCCAGGTAGTTAAGAGACACAATGCAGAAATGATGGGAATCAGCAGTTCAGACTTTTGTCGAGATTTGGTGAGAAAAGGGCATTAGAGATGGTCATATTTTTGAGGGAACTTCCACAGATGGTATTTGTGAGGAGGAAGAAGGTTGCATAATAAGAGGCATCCAAGGAAATAGGGAGCAGGGTAGGGAACCAGGACATGGGACCAACAAGTGGTCACATTTGTCATGTTTCACATCTGAGATGAAAAATGTTCTGCCTGGCAGCAATGCACGTCTTCTCCACGTGGGCCTGTCACCATCTCCCTATGACCTGGCCTCAGGCACGAGAGGAAAAATGGCTCATAAAAAGACAATGCATGAAAGCTGGTGAGGCTGAGAGGAATGAATTCTTAGAAAGGTTGATTTCAATGCCTTTGGTGAGATAGTCATGATATCTTATTAAAGGAACCTTATGCCCTAAAAGTCATAGGGATTTATTGAAATTGCATGACCAAATGTGAGTTCTACAAGAGTTCTACAAACTTCCAGGATGTGCTTTTTACGCAATAACATCCACATGAATCATTAAAAGTCTCTTTCATCTATTTTCCATTTCCTTTCAATAAGAAAAAGCAATACATTGTCAGTAATTTGAAAAAGACTTCAGAAAATAAATCAGGGAATTCAGTCCTTTTCTTATGAATGGGATGCAAATCCTGTTTGTTTTCTGCCAGAAAAACTGGGCTAACTTCCCTCACATTTAGACAGTGCAGAAGTCAAACTAACTTCCTGACATGTTCAAGCATAGCTGTTCATATCATTATTTGTACCCAAACCTTTGGTTATTTTTCTTTTATCAATAGAAATAGCTGGAATGCTCTATTTTCATTGCAAAAATTGAGTCTCATTAAAAAAAATATGTCTGGAAACTTTTAATTTCATCAGTGCAGGGAAATCCCATGGTGGAAATGCTTTCTGCTGACAAAGATCAGCAACTCATTTGCAAGTTATGATCACACAGAAAGACTTAATCCTAGTCAATTCTTCCTGACTCCAAGGTCAGTCCCCTATCCACTATGCCACATTGTCTTTCATAGCCATATATCCAAATATAATTGGCAATTAAAACTTATTCTCACATCTCTACCTAATCTTCATTTTTTTTCCTGAATACTGAAGTTTGTGGTGTCATCTTTTATATGAAACACTAAGTTTGACATTAACTTTAGAGCTATAAAATTTTATAACTTTCTACAAACAGGTGTTTGTGGAAAGTGAGTCATAGTTGAAGACTTCCAAGATGAGTCTTTGGGAAGGGTCAGTCCTGTTTCTCCCATTTTCTTCCAATTCCTCTCTCTCATTAAATTTTTCTCTTTCTTTCTACTCTTCCATACTCCAGAACACAGTTCATCTTATTCTATTCTAACCAATGGGGAGTACATTTTTGTATGCCTAGTATTGGACAAGGTAATGAGGCTACCAAACCAAAGAGATCTTCCCCTCAAAGTGTTTACATTGTATTAGATGTCAGTGGACACAATGTACATCGATGATGACTGAATACAAGATCCATAAAAAATACAAAGTCATCTGGGATGCAGCCTAGAACAAATAATAGGAAAGGCTCCTTGTAATTGGTAGCATCTGAGGGAAGCTAGTGTTTCTAAGAGACAGAGGTGAGTGGCAGAGAATATCTCAAGCATTGCACAGGTACTGTGGAAAGTCAAGGAGTGGGGAAGGTGAAGGGTCTTAAACAAGGAATATCAAATAGGTCAGTTGGGCTAGAATTTAGATTTGACGAGCAAAGGTATGGGTATTACATGTAATGTGTAATCAGTATGGAAAGATAGAGTGCAGCCAAATTGTGAAGAATTGCAAATGATGGAGGCATCTGAATTTTATTTTAGAGGCAGTAGGGAACTGCTGATGTTTTCTGAGAGTGGAAATGACATGGAAACACCTATGCTTTGCTTAATGGCAGCTGTGTGGAAGAGACAAAGAGAGAAAGAGGGAATGAGAGAAACAGAGACAGAGGCAGAGAGAGAGGAGGCGAGAAACTAGATGAAACTAATTAGTAAGCTATTATAGTAATTCAAGCAAGTAGGGATAAGTGCCTGAAATAGAGGGACAGCTATGTGAATGGAAAGAAAAAGACAGAGGCAAGAGAAGTTGTGAACAGGAAAATTTTATAAGACTTGGCAGCTGATTAGACATGGGGGTAATGATTAAGAGTGAAAATTTGGAAAATGACTTCTATTTTGTAATTGGAAAGATTATACTGCCCTTGACAGAAATTAAAAAAGAAATAGGTGAAGGGTTGTGTTTAGGGGAAAAGATGGGTTCTATTTTGGACATGTTGAACCTGAGATGCCTCCAACATCCAGTTGGGGATATGGGACAGACAGCTGAAGATGCACCACTAGAACTCATGAGAAAGAATAGGGCTATATATGTAGATTTGGAAGTCATTTGAGTAAAGATGGCAATTAAATCTATGGAAGTGGCAAGATGACCAAGAGAGCTGGTATAGAGAGAGACAAGCAGAAAACCAAGCCAAGCCCTCTGGGACACTTATATTTATACATAAGGGATAGGACATGGATGAGAGCCTGCAACAGAGAATGAAAAATAATTGTCTAGAAAAGTAAGAAAAGAAACAGGATAGAGATGTTATAAAAACACAAGGAAGAGACAGTGGGACAGCCTCTGTCCCTTTCTTTCCATTCACACAGCTGTCACTCTATTTCAAACACTTATCCCTACTTGCTTGAACTATTATAGTAGCCTACTAATTAGTTTCATCTAGTTTCTCTCTCTCCTCTCTCTCTGTCTCTCTCCTCTGTCTGCGGTCTGTCTGTAGTGGTCAACAATATCAAATGCTTTTCTGAATAAGGGTTTAAAAGAAGAGAAGAGGATTAAATCAAAGCTATCAGGATTAATAATAAGGAAATAATTGGTGAAACTGGAAAGAGTAAATTTCAGATGAATGTCGGGGATGGAAGACAAATTCCAAGGGATTAAGAAGAGATAGAGAAGAAGAATTATATGCCAGACTTTTTTGGCAGAATAGGCTAGACTACTGCACAGCCTGTAGCCTATAGTTAGCTAGTCCATCTGCAACACAGTGAGGTCCAGTGACTTGTTATAGACTATTCAACAAACCAGAGATAGCTCTTGGATTGTATTTTGGCAGTCCTTGAGTTCCAATCTGATGTTTGGACACTTTTTTCTCTATTTTCTTTCAATAATAAAGAATTGTGCATTTCAGGAACAATTAGGAAATAAGATTGGATTTAATTTTTGTAAAGTTATGCTCTAATACATTTGTTTTTCTGTGTATAAATAAAAACAAATGTTCAGTTGTTATATTGGCAGAGGAAGGCTAAAATATACTATGATTTTTAGCTTGGATATAGGGAACAGTTCTATGGAAAAGAATATATCCCCTCCAAAGAGTTATACAGGAAAAGAGCATGGCCCTTTGCAAATAAATAGCAGGAGAATGGTGGTCCAGTGAGGAAATAATGATGTGCATTACTCCCTATTAAGTACTCACTGGCTATGGCCCTTTCACTTGTCAAATCATGACCAGATTCTGGCTCCTTGCTGCGGTCAGACACAGCAGGCTAATTAAGTTTCTCTAAAGTATAATTTCAAACGCTTTCAGCAACTAGGCTCCTTTGTTGTGGAATCTACATTTTGCTCAGTTCCAAATGTCCTTGTCTGTTCATTGAAAAACCAAAACACAAGCAAAAGTACAAGTACTCAAAGACAGAAATGTCCTGTGCAAACAGCCTGAGCAAAGATGTGTAGATGGGAAATATATACTGTCCTGTTGAGGGCCAACAGCCCTCTATTTAATCTTTAATCATTTAACCTGAATATTTAAACCAAAGAATCTAGAGAAAAATGTCACTTAAGCCAAAGATTGCAGCTACAATATTAACTGTCAACAAGTCAACAAGCATTTCCATGCTTTCCATGTGCCAGGCACTGACCTGTGTGCCGGAAATACAAACACAAGCAAACCATAGATAATCTTTGCCCTCAAGAAGCTTTTATTTTAATAGAAGAAAACAACACATAGAAGGCAACTGAAAGGGGGAAGGAGAGAGAGAAGGAGAAACTGTAACTATAAATCTTTAGACAACCAGCCAATTAGCAAGTATGTTTTAAGGACCTATAACATTTGGGCACTTTATTAAGCAATGGGGACAAAAAGTAAAAAATAAAGCAGTCTCTGTCCTCCTGGAATTTACATTCTGTCTTGAATAAAATCTCATTTAAACTTATTTCCACTACTTAAAAATTTAAGCCCTTTTCCATTCCAATCAAAAAGTGTTATAAGATAGAAGATTCATGGTGTAGTCAAAAATTACCGGGTAGAGTAATAATTAAGAGACCAGAGGTCAAGGTGAGTTCTGTCATTAAAAATGTGACCTTGGGTAAGTCCCTTAGCCTGTGTGGACTTAAAAATTTCTTCCTCTTTAAAATGATCACAGAATCAGGATATCACAGAATTGAATAAGGCTTTAGAGGTCATCTATTTGAACTCATATCTGAACAAGAATCCTCTGTATAACACTAATGATAGCAGTCCATCCTACATTTCCTTAAGTACCTCGGGGGTTGGGAAACTCATTGTTTCCCAAGGCAGTCCAGTCTACTTTTGAAGGATTTTTATCCTGAGTTGCATCAAGCCTAAAGTTTCTTCTTTCCTTCTAGTTCCATCCATTGCTCCTGGTTTTTCTTTCCAGGGACAAAAAAAACAAGTCTAAGCTCTCTCCCACATGTCATTCCTTTCAAAATCAGCTGAACATAGTTCTTATGTCCATTCTAAGCTTCTCCAAGTTAAATACCCCTAGTTCCTTCAAGTGATCCTCATATTACATGATCTCAAAACCCTTCATCATCATTGTTGCCCTATTCTGGGTGCTCTCAGGCATATCAATGTAATTTTGAAAATGTGGTGCCTCAGACTTAATATAGTATTGTGGATGTTGGCTTAGCAAAGCAGTATGCATTAAAACCATCACTCCCATATTCAGGAGTGTTATTCCTCTGTCAATGCAGTTTAAGTTGAAGGGGACTAAACTATATGGTTTTGAAAGTCTCTTCTAAATTTAATATTCTATTTTATAGAGCAAAGTTTATTTGCAAAGGTCGTTGACTTTCATATATTCCAGATGCCATATTCATCTGCTTTCCTGAGACCAATATTCACTAACCCTATTTCTTCATTCTTTTTTCTTTATTATCCAATCTTGGACATGAGAGGCATATTTGTTTCTGTGGATGAAACAAGTCAATAATCTCCCTAGAGCCTGCTTAACTAATCACAGAGACTTATTATATTACCATGTAAGGATGCCTGTCAGGTCTACATTAAGGTGAAGGGGCAAAACACCCAGATGATTCAAACTGTTGATTGTTTCCTTTGTTTGATTGTTATCTCTTATGCCATGGAGAAGAGATGAAATACTGATATTATCCCCACTGGCAAAGGCACACTTTGGAGGTGATTCCTCTAAATGTCCCTTGTTCATGCAAAGGGTAATGAGTCAGCAATAGAGAGGAACCTTTGCCCTCTAACGCCAGGATCTGAGAGAAGTCAGGATAGAATGATCTCTTCAGAGAAAACTATTTTATTTTAACACTATCAACCTACCTTCTCTTTGTAACTGAGTCCTCTTGGCCATCTACCTATTTCTCATGAACATGAATATGTCCAGATAACAATTTCCATGATGTAGTGCATGGTTTAGTGATAGATAATGGCCCACCTATTGAGGAAAGAAGCCTTAAAGTCAGGTTCTAACCCTAACATATGCAAAATATGGCCATAGATGAATGACCTAGAAAACTCTCTTAGACTCTCATTTATAAGAGTTACCCATCAGCGTCAGTGGAAGGAATTTCCACAGTGGGGGTTCACACAATAAGTGACTCATGGAACTTTTATTCCTCCCCACCCTACACCTATTACACCCAGCACTGAGAGATTAGAAAGTGACTGACAGGTGACACACAGTTCAAACTAACACTGGAATTATAGTTTCTCTTTGTCATTGGGTTAAACAAGCAATCTCTGAAAAGCCACACTGAGGCCAAAGGAAACATCTTTTTTTTTTACATTTGAAATGTAATTTTTATGGATATAATAGAGCCAGAGAAAACATTCTGGATTGCTGGGATTTTACAGCCACTCTAGGGCAAGGCGAGAGGCGCATTGAAATAATAAAAAAAAAAAAAAAAGAAAAATATTTCATGATTAAATTTCTCTGGCTGGCTAACTCTTGATTTTAAAAACTTTCTTCAAAATGTAACCAAATTTGTACTGTTACCACCTATAGAATAGTTATTCCCCAACACAAGCTGCTCCTTCTCATTTTGCTGCACTTCCCAGCTATACACCCTGAGCCTGTAACAAGCCGCATTGTGTGAGTAGCTGGCTGTCAGCAAGAGCTGCTTACTGAAAATCCACATCAATCAAAACAACCTCCCCAAGCCCAAAGTACTGAAGATGTTGCAATCATTAAACAGTAATGCAAATAAAAAAGCAATATCTCACCTCATTAGTACTAAATATGTTGTTTATTTTTTCCCCAAGTAAAATGTTTAGAAGCCTGCATAATGAGGGTCTCACTGACAGAGGTGTGGAATTATGAAGCAGCTAAATCCAGCAAGGAGACAGAGTGATAAAATAGATTGGATTTCAACAGTAACTGTGCTCAGAGAAAACTTGGGTGGCTGAATTCCACATTAGCACACTGTTTTGACAATCATGCGCTCAGAAATTCTATTTCATGGTAATCAGCAGGATGCGACATGTGGATAGAGGGTAGTGGAATACAGCATGTAGTCCTAAAGCTACAGGACATGGTCAGAAAACTGCCAGTCCCATTTGGATGTAGGAGCTTGGAGAACATACATTTATAGTCTGCTGAAATGAGGCCCACTTTCTAATGAAGGCATTTGCCACTGAAGGCCTTCTAAGAGTAGAGAGAGATAATTAAAGCTGACAGGCAGGGATGAGATTGAATGCTTTAAAAAAAAAATCAGCACCTCGGACAGTACTGACATTGATGTTTAAACCAGATAACACTTATCTCCAGCCTCTATAGTTTAAAACATATTCCCAGAAAGGGATTCTTCTTAGAGTTATCCAGAATCTAGAAGGCAATTTAATATTTGCGTTGTAATATGCTGCAAAGTGTTATACTGTGTTTCTTGTGCTGAAATTAGGGAGTTTATTTTGAATGAGCTCAAGAGCTTTAGGCATCATAATTAGGATCATGACATTTTTCCTTTCCCTGGTATGGAATACTGTATGCTGTAGCCTTTTGTGACTTCTGATCCAAAATCAAAGGAAAGCCTTTTTTCCATCCACTTACAGCAGCAAACGCCTAAATGTGAAAATTGATTCCACTCCTGGAGTGTACACAATAGGTATAAAACAGTATATTCTTTAGTCATCCAAATTTATTTTTATATCCTCTCATAAGAAGAATGTAATTCAGTTCAGTTCAGTAATCATTTATCAAGCAAACACTTTGTGCAAGACACTTTGTGTCAAAGACAAAACAACAGCTTCTTCCCTCAAGAAACTTATAGCATATTGGAGAGATGCAGCATATATGTACATAAATAAGTACAATAGAATGTGGAGAGAGAAAAAGACTGACAATTAGAGGGATCAGTAAAAGTCTCTAGAAGAAGGTGGCACCTGAAGAGAGCCTTAAAGGATACCAACAAGAATAGAGGTGGGATGAGGAAGGAATGTATGCAAGGTATGTGGGACAGCTATTTCAAAGGTATGGATTGAATGTCAGCTTTGGGAAATAGCAAATAGGCTAATAGAGCTGAAATATAGAATTTACAAAAGAGAATAGTGAAGTAATTCTAGGAGGTACAGGACATCCTTGTGTCTTATCCTGTTCCTGAATCAGAGGCCATTGGTTCAGATTCCAGCCCTGTTACTTGCTATAGTACTTGTATGACCTTGGGCAAGTTGATAGACCTCTTCTTAGTCAACTGCAAAATGGAGAGATTAGGTCTGATGTTCTCTTCTAATTCAAAATCCATGATTCCATGATCTCTGACCTTCATCAGCATTGTCATTATTGGACTAATTGCAAAAGGAGACTAAAATTATTTGTGATGATATATACATTTTATAATCTCTACTTTCAGAACAGGCAGCATGACATAACTTAGATCCAAAAAGATCTGTGTTCATTTCCTACCCTTTGATACATACTGACTAGCAGTCACTAAAATCTCTAAGAATATAAATTGTAGAGAAGATTACACTATCATTCATAGAAGGAATTTCATTACCTTTATACCAATGAAAACACAAATCAAGTTACTATTCTTTTTTTTTAAAACAACCTTTCATTTTTGTAACAGATCTATCATACTGACAATTTTGTCCTCCCCTTTGTCAATGACTCTTTCAGGATGAGTAAGGGGATCATTGAAGCTTGGAGTTCTTAAAGCATTTTCTCTTTCCTTCAGGGGTTAGCATATTCTCCCAAACTCCGCAATCTCATTCTTCTTCCTTCTCTTTCTCACCCCCAGAATCGAAGACTCATAAAATTTGAGAGTAAGAACAAACGTATGTGACTATCTAGTACAATCCATATAGCAAGGGAATTCCCACTATAACCTACCCAACAAGTGGTCTTCCCCTTCTCTGTAGATCATACCTATTTTTGCTGATATTCTAGGCATGCAATTTTCCCATCTGTGTTCAGTTAGAACTATTCATTACTGCTTGTAGTTCTTGCTTATTTCATATACGGCTTTGGTGTGAACATTTGGATTTCCCATTTATTTATTTGTCTTTAATTTATAAGGTGTTCCTACTGCCAAATTCTCTGAGTGTGCATCCATAACAAATAACACATTAAAAATAGAGTACATTAGTATGCAGTTTCATACACACTGATATATTAGCATTCTGTTCCATAGTGCTTATCTAATGGAACAGAAAATGTTCACCCTCTAGATGGACATTGAGACATATTTGGTATGTTAAAAATGCATTCGACATTAAAGCTAACTCCTGGCTTTGTGTTGCTTTCTTGTACACAAGATAATGCTTCCAGGGAGCTCTTTCTGTGCATTAGAAGTATGGAGTGTGGGCTTCAAATTACTTAAAGGAAGACAATTTAGCGCATCCTCCTAAAATTGTGAAAGAAAGAAGATAGTATTTAATAAGCATCTGCTATGTGCCAGATATTGTGCTAAGTGCTTTACAAATATTATCACATTTGAACTTTATAACAACCCTTGCAGGTAGGTACTATTATTATCCTCATTTTACACTTGAGGAAAGTGAAGCAGACAATATTTAGATCTTTTGTTCAGAGTCTGAGTCCAAATTCAAATTCAAATCTTCCTGACTCCAGGCCCAGCATTCTGTCTACTGTGCCACCTAGCTGCTCACTTCAGCCTGCACTCTAAGACCATCACCTCTGTCAGGAGTTGAGTAATATGTTTCATCATGAGTCCTCTGGAATTGTGGTTAGAAATTGTGTTGATCAGAGTTCCTGAGTCTTTCCAAGTTGCTTATCTATAAAACATTGTTACCATGCAAAATATTACTATGCAAATTTTCTCCTTATTTCTAGTAAGTGTCTGAGGTCAGATCTGATCTTTTTTGTCTTGTTACCTCAAGGTCCACTGTTCAATCCACTGTGTACCATCTAGTTGCTGAAGAGACATAAATAGCACCTACAGTTAATAGAAAATTATTCTCCTACTATCAAGAAGAAGAATGAAATATTAGGACATGGAATGGGGTTTGGATAGTGGTCAAATATATAAGTGGTCAGTAATATAAGGTCATATGTTGGTCCCAAAGGAATGAAGAGAAGTGTTCTCTCTGCATGACATTTTTTCCAATTCATATAAATTATGAAAGGGAATTCTTTTAGCTATCTCTACCATTTTTTCTGCCAGTTCATTGATCCAAGATGAGCCTTTTTCATAACATTTTGGATTTTCCCCAGAAGCTAGGCTGATGCTGGTCACTCAGAAGCCATGCTTCTTGACTCTGAAATAGCAGCAGACCATAGGATTATAGAATTAAAGCTGGAAGGGACCATAGATAGATTATCTAGATGAGGAAACTGAGGCACAGAGAGGTGAAATGACTTTTCCAGGATTGAATAGCTGGTAGGAAGTGTTTAGTGAGATTTGGACTGAGCTCTTCACTCCAAGTCTGGGATCCCATCCATGATGCCATTGCAAGGCTCCTATTAGACATATACTTGAAGGAATAGTGAATACGGAAATTGTTTTAGGTCCCAAGGTTTGGGTGACTTTCCATTGCAGGGCAATCAACAACAAATGAAGGCTGTAATGCTAAAAGGTAAAAATCATGTACACACAGTGATCCCAGAGTTAACTTTCGGCCAGCAAAGTGATGGCTACTACATTGCCACCTTTCTCCTTCCATACACTTCACAGACTTTCCTTTATGACTTCTTTTCCCTTTCAACAGGTTGCCTTCACTGTTCATTACAGTTGTTGAGAGAAGGGGAGGCAGATAGAGTAAATCCACAATGCCATTTTCCCAGCCCTATAACCCCCTAGGGATGGTTGTGGATTCTGTTTTCCACCAGGCATGGAGTTCTATCTGCTCTGCAAATGTTTCGTGTTTTCAGAGAAGGCTTCATCATGTTTGTAAGACATTTTTTCAAACCACAAAGTGCTGTATAAATAAGAGCTGCCAAATACTAAGTACCTAAATGCTTTTTTCATTCCTTACTGTCTTCATCATCATCATCACCATCCTATATTTGTTAATACTAAGTAGTAATTGTTTTCTCTTTTACCCAGGAACCCTAAGGGGCTTCCCCTCCCAGTATGATTTTTTTTTATTAAAGGGTCCATCCCTTTAGAAATTACTTAAAGAAGTCTATTCATTGAATGAGTGTATCTCACTCAAAGTGAGAATGCTATAATGCTGTAAGACCTAGGCCTGAAAGGACCAGGGTCTCACACTGTATCCTGGGCCAACTCCAGCCATCCTGATGAATATCAGGTCAGTGGACCCAGATGGTTCAGGAGAAGAAAGTGAGGTTGATGACCTTGCACAGCCCTCCCCCACTCAAATCAAAGTCAGCTGCAAGTTGTCATCATCTTGATGTCATGGTCCTCTTGGAGAATGAAGGACAAACCCAACAACAGCAGCAACCCTACTATAGGAGTAGAGGGGTCATAGGATCATAGACAGAGAGCTAGAAGGACCTTCAATCTAATTTCTTCAGTTTTCCAGATGAAGAAAGTGTGTTCTATGTTACATAATCATTAAGTGTCTAAGGCAAGATTTGAACCAGGGTATTCAGCAAGCACAACAGTACATCACATCAGAGTGTGACCTTTGTTCCTCCACATAACAACATTTTTACCCATACCATACCCCATTCTCTGTCCTTGAAATTTTATTAACAGAAACAAAAAAATTTTTATCCCAGTGTTCTACAATGAAAAAAATGGTTTACTGAATGTTTAAGGTTTTTTTTTTTTTTTACAGATTTTCCCCTTCACATTGCCAAACCAAAAACAATATACTTTTCTTTGTTAAAACATCTGCCTTTCAAATTATAAATATTGATCATATTGATATAGACATCCCCTCTCTGGTTTAATCTGGCACATTTCCTGTCATGTTTTCCTCATCTATGAGTTTCCCAGGTCCTTTCTTCAATGCTTAAGTACTTCAGAAATTCACTAGATATGTAATTTCATCTGTGGACATTGCTTGCCATGGTGTAAGTTGTGACTCATTCTGGTCTTTTCAAGATTATCGCCCTTATCTTCCCATAAACCTCCCTTAGGAGAACCTTCCATTCAAAGCCTTTCTCTAGGTCTTTTAGAATTATCCGGGTAGCAGCTCACAGTCTCAAACTGTTCTCTCTCTCAGTATCCCTCCTTTTCCAGGCACACATCTTTTTGATGACATCTTTTACACGCCTTCTTGCCTGCAGTGTGTTATTGTTAATAAACTGCAGCCTATTTCTACCCACCATATGTCTCTCCATTGCCTTTTGGGTGACTCATAGTTTTGATTCTTCAGAAATGTAGCGGCATAAGATTCTCTGTCTCATAGATTTCTGGGAGAAAACTGATGTTTACAAAGGTAAATTTTGCTACAGTCAGAAGCTTGGTCATCAAAAGTACTGCAAAATTTTACAGAGAAATCCAGCCATCTCATTTCCTCCTATTCCTATTAGGGTCTAATCAAAACAAATTCCAAATCAGGTCTCTTGCATCTTTTTTATTGTGCTCATTTGCAGAACAGATTCACTCATGACAATTCCATTGTCTGCTCCCAGTAGATGCTGTTAAGTTCCTTACACCCCATGTTACTCTAGCTTTGAGCACTTCTGGATTACTAGGCTCCTAAAATTATCATTCTTTGCTTGTCTAACTACAATCCTCTTTACCTATTCTTTTTAATTGACAGTATTGAGAAGAGATTTAAAGTTGATCATATTAGTTGATTGGGGACGTTATTAGAGAGGACAATTAGAAAGGACTGACACAGGGTGACATAAAGCATGTCAGTGTGCTTTAGAAATATCAATATCACAACTATATGAGGGATAGATTGGAGAGGGAGAAAGAAGAAAGATTAATCAGGAGACTATTGTCAAGAATAAAGCCCCAAACTATTTCACATGAGTGAAAAACCTGCCCGCTTTCTAACAATATTCTTTATTTTTAAATAAAATTTCATTGTACTTAAAAATGTAAAAAAATCTTAGATTGAAGGTTGTACAGAAACAAGTAGAGGGCTGGATTTGACCCTTGAACAGTAGGTTGCCAATGCCTGGCCAAGTGAAAGGGGATAAGGACCTGAAATAGTTGTGGTGTGGTTTGAGAGGAAGGGACAGATGCCAAAGATAATGCACAGATAGAATGGCAAGTATTTGGATATGCGGAATGAGTGAGAAAGAAAAGTCAAAGATTTGCCTCAGTATGTGAGCCTGGATGCCTGGCCATATGGTATGATCTCAATCGCCCTTGTGCTCTTCAGGAGAAAGAAAAACATGAGTTTAGCAGCATATTAACAAGAAAAAAATAGTAAATACTGGAAGCTATCTGATGCAATGATTCTTTTCCCCATAGGGTCATGTATCTTGACATTCAGATGTCTTCCTCTGCCACCTCCCTAACTGCATCTGTTTGGCTATGTACATTAAAGTGACTTGTTAATATCTCTGTCACTAATGAATTGAAAAACGTCTTTAATGTTTTTTGGAGAAAGACAAGGAGTTCTGCATTCTAGCACCCTGGAAGATAATCCTTGAAAAGTATGGAAATTCACCCTGAATTCAGAAAATCTCATTCCTTGCTTCTAATATTTATAATCACATACTCTAATGGATTTGCTCATCAACATGGAAACTTTTTCAGCAATACATATTACAACTCATCCATGGCTAGCTCATCACGTGCAACTCTTGGTCACACCCTCCTATAAATTTTTACTTAATGAGTTACGGTCTTTCATTTGCTTTCTTAAAAATGTATAGATAAAAACAATTTTGAAAGACTTAAGAACTCTGATCAACTCAATGATCTTCCATGATTCCAGAGAACAGACTATAAAGAATGCTTTCCACCTTCTGATACAGGAGTGATAGATTATATTTACAGAATGAAACACACATTCTGGACATGGCTAATGTAGGAATATGTTTTTTTGACTAGACATATTTTTTACAAAGGTTTTGTTTTTATTTTTGTTTTTTTTTTTTATTTGGGGGGAAGTAGAGAGAAAATACAGTATTAGTTGAAAAGAATTTAGACAAAACCCCCTGAATTTATGGATAAAAAACTGAATTGTTCATCAGTAAAACTTATTTTGATTCTAAGGTTTAAGTTGCATTCTATTAATCTCAGGAAAAGGGACATTCACTGGCATAGTACATTGTCGTGCCAGTATCTAAGTTCAGTAAAATATCATAATGCTGGGGTCAAGAGGTGAGGCAGTGTCTGTATTATAATCTGCCCTTGTAATGGTCAGAATTACACTGTGCATCAATAAAATTTGACCTGTAGTATAACCAAATAGATGGACTGGGCAGGTTTTCATGGTACAAAGAGTTTTATAGACTCTTTCATTTAATATTTCTAGTTGGCAAAGTCACCCAACTGAAGGTTTTATTTATCAAACTTTACTACTACATTGTCAATACCTCTTGCTTGGGATTCACTGCAATTGACACATTTGCAATTATGAACTCGGTCTCTCCCTTTGCTAGACCTGTCCTATAAAAATATAAGGTTGATAATATTCTAAGTGTGAATCAAATGTTTCAGGAGAATCCTACAGTCACAAAGGGCTAGCTCCTTTACAAGCTCTGTGTCTGAGATGCTGGGATCTGCTTAATGGCTCTCACACCTATAGTGCACATGAGACAACAGTTTGATATCACCAGCTGTAATCCAGATGGCACATATTAATTTATATAGGGATATTGGAAAAATATATGGTTTCCATCTGAAGTCTTTTAAGTGTGATTTTTCTATTCATTCAAACATTACTTGTCCTCATTTATACCATAATGCAGTTAGAATATGGTTCCCAGGTGAATGAGCACTTCTTTCCTCCATGGCTCTTCATTTCTACTCTCTGCCTTGTGAATTAATCAGTGTCATTCAAGATGTGATTTCGATTGGCTGATAAGCAATGTGGTCATGTCAAACAGCCATCACTGTGTGGGGGAGTGAGCGCTGATTAGATAAATTTAGAACATCTTTCATCTCATTTTCAATATTAACAACTGTTCTATAGTCTTAGAAGCAGACACAATGGTGTGATAAACTTTTGGCATTTCAATTCTTCAGTTCTCTTGTTTTGATAAATATTAGAAATCAGCCTGGCACTGAAACCCAAACCACTGTGTTCTCAAGAAAGCTGACTTATTCATAGCAGGAAAAATAGCACCTATTTAATGACAAAATTCTTTAGCTACAGAAGTTGTAAGGCCAGGTTCAATTTTGATATATGTATATAATTAGTGATATTGTGTCCAAAATAGCACTAATTAAGGTCAAGTACCTCTTCTCTCCTCTCCAACCCCATACTCTCCTTGAAAGCTCAGGGGCCACTCCTATTTAACCCTCTCACCTCACCCCTCTCCCCATGCCTATGAAGTAAGGTTCAAACTCTTCTGCCTGGCATTCAAAAGTTGGCACTAGCTTGCCTTTCCCTTATTTTCTATCATTACTCTGCTGTAAGTCCCCTATATTCTAGCCAAACTGAATAACTCGCCATCCCCCCTCCCTCACACAAATGTGTCCTGTACTCTCAAATGCCTAGAATGCTTTCTCTCCTTCTTTTCACCTGATGAATTTATAATTATCCTTTAAACCCTACTTTCTCCATGAGATGAAAAGGATTTTACATCTTTGGCTACACTTACCACTTTATTTTGCCCTTCTCTGATGTACGTAGCCTATGTTATTTTGTATTATAGTTATCTGTGTAGATTTTCATTTACTAGTGTATAAACATGTATAAACACAAGTCTTTGTCTTATCCAAACTTTGTATTCCCCCAACAACTAGCATAGCGCAGAATAGTAGAGAATTACTACATGTCTGTGACCAGGGACCTGTCACTTTACCATGGGCATCATTTTTATATCTATAAAATTATATAGTTGAGCTAAATAATTTCTAAGGCCTTGTGCTTGCAGTTGAAGATTCTATGATCATCTGAACAATGTTGAACTGATTCTAAATGAATTGAATGAAATTGAATAAAATAAAATAATGTGGAAATGGAAAAAGAGGGAAATATGACCATCTCTGGGGCTAGCTGATCCTTTTTCATTCCTGGTGACACCTGAGGCCAGCTCTGGGCACTGCATTTTAGGAAGTTGAAGAGCATTTAAGTTGAATTTAAAATTCAGCATTTTAAGTTGGAGAGCAACCAGAATGATAAAAGTTCTTGATACCATTTCATATGAAGAAAGGTTGAAAAAGTAGAAGATGCTGGGTCTAGAGAAGACCTAGTAAGAAGGTGATAAAAATGTATTTGAAATTGTCAAGTATTTAAAAGATTGTCAAGTGGGAGAGTGATTAGACATTTTTTGCCTAGCCCTGGAGGTCTGAACCACAAGTAATGTGTGGAAGTTGAGAAGAGACAGAATTTTGATGTTAGGCAAAACTGCATAACCAGAGCTAGCCAAAAGTGGAATGAGCTTCCTCAGAAGGCAATATGCATTTCTCTCTGAGCTAAGGCTGGATGGCTTCTTTTCAGGCATGCTTTAAGAAGAATTCTTGCTCAGGTATAATTTGGAGAAGATGACCTCTAAGGGCACTTCTTTTTTAAAATTAATTTATTTTTTAGTTTTCAACATCCACTTTCACAAGATTTTGAGTTTCAAATTTTCTCCCCATCTCTTCCTTCCAACCGCCCCAAGAGATCATGCATTCTGATTACTCCTTCCCCAAATCTTCCCTCCTTTCTATCACACCTTTCTCTTCTCTCATCCCCTTCCCCTTCATTCTTCTATAGGGCAAGATAGATTTTTATATCCCATTGCCTGTATGTCTTATTTGCCAGTTGCATGTAAAAACAATTTTAACATTCGTTTTTAAAATCTCAAGTTCCAACTTCTCTTCCTTTCTCCCTCCCCACCCATTCCCCTCTGAGAAGGCAGGCAATTCTATATAGGTTATACATGTGTAGTCATGCAAAACATCTCCATAACAGTCATGATGAGAAAGACTGACTATATTTCCCTCCATCTTATCCTGCCCCCATTTATCTTATTCTCTCTTCTGACCCTGTCCCTCCTTAAAAATGTTAACTTCTAATTACTCCCTCCTCCCATTTGCCCTCTCTTCTATCATGCTTCCCTGTTTATCCCCTGCCTCCCTGTTATCCTGTAGTGTAAGACAAGATTGTCATACCAAATTGAGTGTGCAGGTTATTCCCTCCTTAAGCCAAATGCGATGAGAGTAAGGTTCACTCTTTCCCTCTCACCTTCCTACTCTTCCCTCCATTGAAAAAAGCTTTTTCCTTCCTCTATGTGAGAGATAATTTGCCCATTCTATTTCTCCCTTTCTCCTTCTCCCAATATATTCCTCTCTTTCTTCTTATTTTTTTAAAATATCATCTCTTCCTATTCAACCCACCCTGTGCCCTCTGTCTATATGTATATAATCCCTCCAACTACCCTAATACTGAAAAAAGTCTTAAGAGTTACAAATATTATCTTTCCATGTAGGAATGTAAACAGTTCAACTTTAGTAAGTCCCTTTTGATTTCTATTTACCTTTTCATGCAGGGGTAGCTAGGTGGTGTAGTGGATAGAGCACCAGTGCAAGAGTCAGGAGGACCTGAATTCAAATCTCACCTCAGACACTTGACACTCACTAGCTGTGTGACCTTGGACAAGTCACTTAACCCCAATTGCCTCATCCTGGGTCATTTCCAGTCATCCTAATGAATATCTCGTCACTGGATTCAGATGGCTCTGGAGGAGGAGTGAGGCTGGTGACCTGCACAGCCCTCCCTCACTAAAAAAGCAAAAGTCAAGTGCAAGTCATGCATGTCATCATTTCTCCAATGGCATGGTCTTCTTTGGCAATGAAAGACGAACACACACGCACACACACACACACTTTTTCATGCTTCTCTTGATTCTTGTGTTTAAAAGTCAAGTTTTCAATTCAGCTCTGATCTTTTCATCAAGAGTGTTTGAAAGTCCTCTATTTTATTGAATATCCATTTTTCCCTTGAAGTATTATACTCAGTTTTTCTGGGTAAGTGATTCATTGTTTTAATCCTAGGTCCTTTGACCTCTGGAATATCATATTCTAAGCCCTCTGATCCCTTAATGTAGAAGGTACTACATCTTGTGTTATCCTGAGTGTGTTTCCACAATACTGGAATTATTTCTTTCTGGCTGCTTGCAATATTTTCTCTTTGATCTGGGAGTTCTAGAATTTGGCTACAACATTTCTAGGAATTTTCTTTTTGGATCTCTTTCAGGAGTGATCAGTGGATTCTTTTAATATCTATTTTACCCTCTGATACTAAAATATCAGGACAGTGTTCCTTGATAATTTCTTGAAAGATGATGTCTAGGCTCTTATTTTGATCATGGCTTTCAGGTAGTTCAATAATTTTTAAATTATCTCTCCTGGATCTATTTTCCAGGTCAGTTGTTTTTCCCATGACATATTTCACATTGTCTGCTACTTTTTCATTCCCTTGGTTTTCTTTTATAATTTATCTATTTTTCTTAAAGTCATCAGCTCCCATCTGTTCCATTCTAATGTTTAAGGAATTATTTTCTTCAGTGAGCTTTTAGACCTCCTTTACCATCTGGCCAATTCTGCTTTTAAGGCATTATTCTCCTCATTGACTTTTTGGATCTCTTGCTATTTGAGTTTGTCTATTTTTAAGGCATTATTTTCTTCAGTATTTTTTGGGGTCCCCTTTAGCAAGCAGTTGACTCATTTTTCATGATTTTCTTGCATTACTCTGATTTCTCTTCCCAATTTTTGCTTTACTTTTTTCAAAATCCTTTTTGAGCTCTTCCATGGCCTAAGATCAATTCATATTTTTCTTGGAGGCTTTGGATGTAAGAACTTTGACTGTTGTTTTCTTCTGTTTGTATATTTTGGACTTCCTTATCACCAAAATAAGATTCTATAGTCTGATTCTTTTTCCGGTTTTTGCTCATCTTGTCAGCCATTTACTTGACTTTTGAGCTCTTTGTTAAGGTAGTTCTCTACTTCTAGTAGGGGTGGGGAGGTGTGCTGCCAGTCGTTCGATCCCCACAAAATCTGTGGACCTAAGAGCTTCAGAAACAGGGGCTGCCTCTGCCCCCTATGCCTCCTTGGTGCTGGGGCTGGGCCATTTTACTCTCTTACCAGGCCCAATAGGTTTTTTTCCACTGACCTTTCAATTTGTCCTCGGTGTTTTGGGGTTGTGAAGTTTGGAAACCACCACAGGTGCCAGAGATTCAGTCCTCCTTTGGCCTGCTCAGGTCCTGTCAGAGCTGGCATGGCCTATGCTGAACTACCCTCTGCTCCCAACATGGACTGAGAGACATGCTTCCCATCAACCTTCCAAGCTGTGTTGGGCTGGAAATTTGCTTCACTCCAACATTCTGTGGAATCTGCAGCTCTAGAATTTATTTAGAGTCATTTTTTATAGGTGTTTACAGTCTAGGCTTGGGGGAAGAGCTCTAGCAAGTTTCTGCTCCTCCTCCATCATCTTAGCTCTGCCTACCCCCCAGTGAGAGGGCACTTCTAACTTGTGACTCTGTCTTATCATTCTATCCTCATTTCCCATCATTCTTCCCCACATACTCTAAATTCTATCCAAAGTGGCCACTAACTATGCTTCATATTTATCATTCCATATGCTAAATTTGACACAAGTTGCTGCCAATACTCCCCCTTCGTCTCTTCCTTTTAGTATCTAGAACTTTCTTCAGAGTTTGCCACCTCCTCTGTGAAGCTTTTCTTAGGTACTTCCCTACTCTCTACTGCCCTGTGGATGGCTTCTATTGTTCCCAAATTTTTCAAATTACTCACTATTTACTGGCTTTGAAGTTCAAATCCCACCACTAACACATATTGTATGTTTATCCTTGGAAAAGTCACTTAGATTCAATGGACTTCAGTATTCTTTTCTGTAAAATAAAATATTGTATTAGATGGACTCTGAAGTTCCTCTCAGATCTAAACATATGATCCTATTCTCTTTATATGTCGTATTCTATTATATATTATAATTTTATATATTAAAATATATTATTATTATATTACTTGTTAAAATATAATATTATATTTGTATGTTTATATTCTCCCCAGTAGAATATAAGCCCTAAGTGGGAAGATACTGTGACATTTGTCTTTTTATGTTTCTAATACTTATTAAAGTATCTTGAACAAACAGACTCTTAGTAAATATTTGTTGAATTGAATTTACAAAGGTTATGTGATTAATATACATAAAGGAAAATGTAGTTCACCTTCTCCCTCCCCCTCTTATTTCCTAGTTTCCCTTTTTTCTTCCCTTTTCTCCTCCTGTTGTTTTAGTTGATAGACAAGAATAATATATCTTCTTTGTGTATCAAATCAGCATGTACTCTTTGGCAACCAGAAAACAACTCGATAATTAGAGGTTGTCTCCTGAGGCAGTTCCATTCCATCTACCAATATTAAAAAAAACACCAAATGCTGTAAGTGCAGCTTTTTAAAAATTTTCTGAAGCTGGTGTTGAGTTTGTAATAATAGGTCTTTCATTGTATACACTATAATGTGACATTAACATTTATGATCTTAGAATTATGAAATAAAGTAGAATGAAGGCACCCTTCATCCCAGGAGACTATCTATATACTCCTTGAAGGTAGGGACTGCTTTGGTTGCTATCTTTGTGTTCCCAGGGCCCAAGACAGTTGCGTGGCATTTAGCCAGTCATAGGATCATTCAGGAGAGGTCATCTAGGCTTAAGTGTATCCTGAGAAGAGTGCAGAATTTGGAGTCAAAAGATGTGGGTTTGAATCCTAACTCTGACATTTGCTACTTGTGTAAGCTTAGGCAAATCACTTTATGTCTATAAATTTTCAACAGTAAAATGAGAGAGTCAGGTGACATGGCTTCAAAAGTCCCTTCCAACTTATATAACTATAATCCTATGATCAAATGCTCTCTTTATAATGTCTTTCCACACCTCTACCCAGCTATTAGTACTTCTCCCAAAGAAATTACTTTGTATTTAGTTTGTTTATATTTATATGTATATATGTGATATGTTATGTATGCTGTCTCACTCTATATAGTATAAGCTCTTTAAGAGCATAGACTAATTCAATATAGTCTTTGTATTCACAGCATCTAGTAAAATATTTAGCATAGACAGACAGTATTCAGAATATCTGTGGATTATATTTATGCTTACCCTTCCATTACTAAGAGTGATAAACAAAAACTAAAATTTTTTGAATAACAAGATTTTCCCCCCTGTCTACCTTTTTATGTTTCTTTTGAAACTTGTGTTTGAAAATCAAATATTTTATTGAGCTCTGACCTTTTCATCAGGAAGGTCTGGAAATTCCTTATTTCATTGAATGTTCACCTCCTTGCCTGAGAAATTATGCTCAATTTTTCTGGGTAATTGGCCCTTTGTTGTAGTCCCAGCTCCTTTGCCTTATGAAATATCATATTCCAACCTCTCTTATCTTTCAATGTAGAAGTTGCAAGGTCCTGTGTGATCCTGACTGTAGCTTCTCTATATTTGAATTGTTTCTTTGTAGTTTCTTGCAGTATATTCTCCTTCACTTGATAGTTCTGGAATTTGGCAACAATATTCCTTGGTGTTTTCAGTTTGGGATCCCTTTCAATAGGTAAATGGTGGATTCTTTTGATGACCATTTTGCCCTCTGGATGTAGGACTTCTGGGCAGTTTTCCTTGATGATTTCTTGGAAGATAATGTCCAGGCTCTTTTTTTCATCATGGCTTTCTGGTAGACCAATAATTCTTAGATTTTCTCTCCTGGATATATTTTCAAGGTCAGTTGTTTTTCCAATGAGATATTTTACTTTTTCATCTATTTCTTCATCCTTTAGATTCTTTTTGACTGATTATGTCTCATAGAGTCATTAGCTTCTACTTGCCCAATTCTAATTTTTAATAGATTGTTTTCTTCAGTTAAATTTTGCATCTCCTTTTCTATTTGCCCAATTGTTCCTTTTAAAGAGTTATTTTCTCCAGTTAGGTTTTGTACTTCCTTTTCCATTTGTCTAATTTTCCTTTTTAAGGAGATGTTCTCTTCAGTGAATTCTTTTTTCATATTTTTAAAAATCATTGGCCAGTTTTTCTTCTACTTCTCTAATCTGACTTTTAAAATCCTTCTTGAGTTCTTCCAAGAGTGCTCTTTGTGCTTGTGACCAGTTCATAGGCCCTTCTGAAGTTTCAGATGGGAGTACAGTCTCAATGCTGACTTCTTTGATATTTGTGTTTTGTTCCTTTTCCCCATAGAAAGTTTCTATGGTCTTTTCTGGTATGCTTCTTGCTTATGATGATCATTCTTTTTCTGACTTTTAAAGTAGATATCTGCTCTATACCAAGTTCTATACTTAGAACTTGAGGCATTGTGTATTGTGGCCTTTGGTTCTTTCAGCTAGAAGCTAAAACGCTGTAGCTTACCTGGTGCTGAGCTGAGTGGTGTGCCAAAGCAGAGGGCAGATGAAGTCTTTTTGAGTTTCCCTGGAGTTACTCTGGAGCTAGCTGTGTTAAGCATTAGGGAGGGGTGGTCTGGTCACAGGAGGTCTCCTCTGCTGAGCTAGACCATAGGTAAGCTCAGTGTTTGGTGAACTCCATCTGTGCTAGTGTCTTCCCAATTCCCCTGGCTGTGCTGAAGCATGCCTGAGGTCCTGGTGGTGGCAATTGTGGACTCCATTCCCTGGGGCTCAGGATCTCCTTCTGTTCACTGAAGTGGGGCTGTCTGAATCAGCTTCAGTTCTGCACTGGTCCCCTTCAACCACAGTAAGAGGGATTCCCTCCCACACACCACCTTTGTGATTTTTCTAGCCTCATGGGTTAAGAGACAGTTTACCCCTTTGGCTGATCTCATTGTTTCAGGATTTTTCCTGGAGAAATATTCTCTGGGTTTTTCAAGGTCAACAAGGGGAAAGGGATATCATTTACTGATCCCTCTGCCATTTTGGCTCCTGGAAGTTCAAGTAGGTGACTTACAGACATTTAATCTGTGGGCTCATAGTGTCAGGAGCAGCTGCTGCAGTTACCTGGGGTTCTGTGATTATCTCTAACTCAGTTCCACTGGACTCCCATCCTGAGCTGATATGTTTGAGAATTCATACTGCTGCTGCTTCAGACTGCCTGGGGCTTCTGGCTCTGCTCCGCTATGGTGATGTCCATGCTGGTACTGCCTGTGTGCTCTGCACTCCTCCAACCCCATGCAACAGATCCTTCCTGTCGACCTTCCATTCTGTCCTGTGTTGAAAATCTGCAGCACTCTATCTCCTATTGTATTCTGCCACTCTAAAATTTGTACAGACTCTCTTCTTAGAGGTGTTTGAAGGAGTTTGTCTTAGAGCTTAGGTGAGTACTTGATCTCACTCTGCCATCTTGGCTCTGTCCCCAGTTCTTCCTAAATTTTTTTAATGCTAAGAATGTATCTCCCACATGTTTTATATAGTCCAAAGGGATGAAGAATAGAATATATCTCTAGTATCTCCTCCTCTACTCTTTTCCAAGGGAGACTTTAATTCCTGCTGGAAGGGGGATGGGAGAGGGCCCAAAGGCTGGACCCTTTGCTCTCTTCAGAGAGAAGGAGTATTGTGCAAGAACCTTAACTATCTGATGTCTCAACAATTGTTACTCTCATGAAGCTAGGTGTTTCAATAGGTAGAACTCTAGGACTGGAATCAGAAAGGCCTGAGTTCAAATTCAGCCTCAGATGCTTACTGTCTATATGATGCTGGGCAAGTCACTTAACCTCTCTTTGCCTTAATCCACTGAAGAAGGAAATGGCAAACCACTCCAGTATCTTTGGCAAAATTCCCCAAGGACACTGTGGTTCACAGGGTTACAAAGAGTCTGACATGACTGAATGACTGAACAACAACAAAAAAGGGATGTAGTTTTTAGATCCAAGCTAAATCTCTGATTGCTGTTCATTAGTGGGGAAAGGAGGACCCAAGCTTCATGTCTAAGACTTAACTCTTTTCCCACAAAATACCAGTTTCCCAATGAATACATATAGCAAATGTCAAAGAAACCCATTCATCCAAGTTGACAGTAAAACAAGAATCAGAGAAAAGTGTTCACATAAGAATTCATACCAGACAATAGAGTATGAAAGAGCTCTCCCATTAGGAGCAAAACAACTCAGGTCAAGCAAGAGTGATAGTTTCAGATCATGTCACCCAAAGGGGAAATTTCACAAGGAAGTTTAGAAAGCTGGGATAGGGACATGATAGAGACTACTAGGTCTTCTCATGTTGGCTTTTTCCCAGAGTCCTCTTCTCCCTTCAATAATCTAAAGTGGAGTTAGCATTATCTATCTTCTCTCTTGAAGCTAGAAGCCAGAAGAGTCTGAAGAGACTGAAAAGAGTGGATCTCTCCTCTCTCCAGCTTTCACCAGCTTTGTCCTACCCCCTCACACAGTTGTGGAACACTGATCTCCACCAATGATAAAAAAGTCCCATACCAGTGGGTTTGTATTTTAATTTTTTACATGTATTTTAATCAGATATTTGAAAGCATCATAGGTCATACATTCGAAGATGGAAGGGACGTTAGGGATCACCTAGTACAATATTTACAGAAAGGGAAAGTGAAGCCCAGAGAGCAGAAGCAAAGTTATTTACCTAAGATCACACATCTAATTACTGGGATCTGAACTAAGGCTTTCTGACTTAGAGTCATTATTCTTTCTTCTATGCAACACTGTCTGTAGCCAGAGTTCAGATTTTATGTAAAAGCCAAAATATGATGCCTCTTGAAACTACTTTTAAAAATTCATTTCTTCTCAGCATCAGTACCTCTTCACTTATAATACATTTAATGACAAAAAATGGCTTAATATTGATTAACTGGCAAATATACAAATATACTCTCTTCCTGAGTTGGGGTTCATACCAACATGCCTTTACAGATTGGGGTGGTTCTTCAGTGGTGTTGACCATCTTGTTACAATACACTCTTAGGGTATTCAATGTAACCTTGATGTGATGGATAAATTTCTACTGCTCATGCCTAGAGTTCCTGAGTTCCCACTCAGCCCCAGTGACATCATCAGTTCTTAAATATGAAACATTTACTCCAGAAGACAAAAACAAGAACCATTATAACATCTCCCACAGATCATGAAGTCCACAAAACTATTCAATCTTGTTCTGTATGAGTTTTTGAATGGTTTTTCTCTTTGCAGACATAGAGGCCCATAAAAGGCAAAACTCTGAGGGGGTTTCCCTTTTCTCAAGATCTATGTGGCCATTCGAAAGTAAAGTGGCCTTTCTTCCAGTCAAGTCTTTATTACAGTAGAGGTTACACCTTTCTTCAAACATTTCTTTCAAACAACATTATCTTTCCTCCAAGCTGATCAGTTTTGCATATCAGCAGTAGAAGTTCTTATCAACAGATCCCAGTATATGTTTCTATGTTCTCTCTTTTGATGTCTTGGCTTCCATATGTAGCTTCTTTCAATGGCTTCAGGAATTTCTCATTTTTTTGTATTCAATTTCTTAAACACTAACTTCTAATTTGACTTCTAAACTTTGATCTGGACTCTAATGCCTCAAATCATGTAATAATAATGCCTTCTCATGTATAGTGAAACCTCTACTATATTCACAAAGCCAAAATCCAACATTAGAGTGAGCTTTTGAAGGGTAGGAACTATTCCCCTTTTGCTTTGAATTTCTAAGATTTAACAAAGTTCCTTGTATTTAGTAAGTGCTTAATAAAAGGTTTGTTGACTGACTGATATTACTATCAAATATCACATAATTAGTTTACAACAGCTCTATAATCTTCAAACAGTTCTTTGAAGCAGAAATTCCTAGCAATACACTCTCAAGACCTGGAAATAGTCATATTCAGATTAGATGCTAGAAACAATGCACTGAAGGCATTTTGGGGAAAAAAAATCATCATTCTAAACAATACATGTTTTATAGGAAAGTTACAACTGATTTTGCCAATGTAAAAATAACAATTTCTATGGAGTATGAAGGCAAAAATTAACCTGCAAAGAAGTATTTCAGATTTTGTGTTCAATCCCACAAACTGCCTTCCATTCAACATACTACAAATACATACTACATCTTACCAACAAAGAGCATAGAGATTATAGTAAAGGGAGGGAAGTGAAAACATCATTTCTTTTTTTCTTTTCTTTTCTTTTTTTTTTTTTTGCCTCTTAACCATGAATTGACAACTACAGTTGTTTGGCTGACAATTCAAAGATGCATTTCCTTTTGCTCTCATAGAACTCCTCAATGATTTGCTCGGATTTGCCTCGTTTTATAACTAAATGTAAAAATAAAACATAGGGCTAACCAGATTCTGAATGGCATCATGCCAAACATCCAGATGTTTGCAAAGTGTAGATTATGGACAGGATACTTCAGTTTTCATCTGGATCAGCATAGTAACATTTTCTTTCTGGAAATTTTTCTATAGTTTGAGGCCCCTTTGTAAAGAGTATCTTCCAGATTCATATTTCTCTAGAAAGAATCTCTCTCTCTCTCTCTCTCTCTCTCTCTCTCTCTGTCTCTGTCTCTGTCTGTCTGTCTGTCTGTCTATCTGTCTGTTTGTCTGTCTGTCTGTCTCTCTGTCTGTCTCTGTCTGTCTATCTATGACTTTCTTAAGGGAAATCTGGAAGTAAAGAGAGAGAGACAGAGAGGGAGAAAGAGACTGAGACATATTCTTGAAATAAATAATTTATTAATTCATGGTCATTCAGTAAGTTTCATTAATATAACAATATTTAATAATAATATTTATATAGTATTTTAAGGTTTGTAAAGCACTTTATGAATATCTGGTTTTACACTTACAATAATCCTGGTAGGTACTACTATTATCTCCACTTTATAGATGAGGAATCTAACGCAACAAAGATTAAGTGACTTGCTTAGGATTACATTGCTGATGTCTGAGAACAGATTTGAATTCAGATATTCTTGACTCCAGATCCATGGCTCTACACAATATATCACCTAGCTGTCTTGACAACTGAAGAATGGCTGAACATTTCTTGAAATATGGAGGATTTTTTCTAGTCCCTAGGTTAAAATTACTCATTTCATTCACTCTAACAATGCTTAACAATTGGCCATCCCAAGGGAAAACTAGAATTGGAATAAAAAATAAATAACAACTCACATTATTCTCATTCATAGGGCACTTTACAAAGTACATTCCTCATTTCCAATTCTGGGAAGTAAGAAGAGTAAGCATCACTTCCATCTTAGAGATGAAATAATTGGTGAAGTGCAATACATAGCTAATGAGCAGCAGTGCCAGTCCTCAAACTCTTGCCTATAACATACTCAATATTCCATCCAGGTTACCACTGGGGCAATATAGCCATCTTTCCTGATATTGTCTCTCTTCTCTCTACCTGGTATTGCAACCTTTGGGGTAAGTTTCTAGAAATTCTGTCCCCAGTGGCAGGGAAAGTTAATCTACTCTGCTTTGGAACTCTTGCCTCAGAGATGAACTTCCTTTCTTGATGAATGAGTACAAATTCACCTAGCCCACAGATCAGACCACTCTTCATTGAGATATTCTTCTGGGATGATTCTGTCACTGCTTCTAGAAAGTCAAGTCAATCTAATAGTTTATGACTAGAGGATCTGATTTATAGAAATACTTGGTGCTGTATGTTAAGTTCCTATTATGCAGCTTTGGCTAAGCGTTGATACAGCTAAGCATTGTTTACCTGAAATGAACCTTGTCTCAGATTCTTATGGATCAATAGTCAACATTCATTTGTTAATCATGAAATATACGTGGAACACTGTACTAAATGAAAGGGATACAAAGGTAAAAAAAAAAGGCAACTCTTCTCTTCCAGGAATTTATAATCTAATAGGAGGAGACATACAAAAGAAGGTTGGAAAAACTTAACTGTGACCATGGATAAGTCATAGAACCTCTCAGATTCTTCATCTGTATGATGAAGGTTGTGCATTCTACGGTCTCTAAGGCCGCTTCCTGATCAAAGTCTATGATCACTTTCAATATTCCTAATACACATACTATTATGAGAGATCATCACACTGTGGATGAAGTGTTTCTGTGGTGGCTAGAATAAAGAAAACATTTTCAGATTACCATGGTGATTTCTTTGTTGAGGCTCATCATCATTCCCAGGTTCACTGGGTCTGCATCTGGCTTTGCCCCAGTCCCTTGGAAATCTGCTAGAATAATGGGGGCATTGAGTCAAAAAATAAATAGGGAACACCTGATCAATTAAGGGTGTTGCTATTAGAAAGCAACAGTGAAAAGACAAATAAAATAAAAACTGCTTAGCATCTGTTATGCATTCTTCTTGAGCTCATTGGTTCCATTTATATTTGATTTCTTCCCTAATACTATTCAAATCACAAAATATAACCTTGCTGAACATTTACAGCTGTGCTCCATTCTTTGTCTAATCATCTCAGGTGTGATAATGGGAGAAAAGAGAAGTGCTGTGAGGGTTTTCCACAGCATTTAAAGAAAGAATGAAGGAAGGAAAGGTAAATATCTTACAACAGCAGGAACCTTTTCTATAGTGAATTGCTTGGGAGAGTTACCTTCAGAAAGCACTTTTAAGCACTTTATGTAGAATTACCCCTATATGTTACCATTAGAGGGGCAACTATGCAAGACAAGATGGCTCGCTGTGTAGAGAACTAGCCTTGAAGTCAAGCAGTCATGGATTCAAGTCTCCCTTTGACACATACTGTCTGTATGAACCTGAACAAATCACTTAACTTTTCAATTTTTCAGACAACTCCCTAAGGCTATAAGTTGAAGTAAAGGTGCCATCCTGAAAAGGTAGAGAAAGATCTTTATGAGAGTTCTCTATATCAATTAAATCATGGGCCCCTAAAACTATGTTATAGTATTTTCTGGTAAACGTAGTTGGTTGGATTTGTCATCTCTCTGACACCCATATTCACCAATCCTTTCTTGAAGCACATATTATGTATGTGGCATCCTACTAAGCATACAGAGGAAAGGACATTAAGAAAAAGCTTCAGCAAATCTAAGATCTAAGGAAGACACATTGATAGGGAGATTCTTCTGTGATCTCATTCATGAGAATGTTCTTCCCAATAGCATGAATCACAATCTCAGTTTCCTCATACATAAAATGAGAGAGTTGAACTGAGAGGTCTCTGAGGCTATCGCGATGACCATATAAAAGTACATATAAAATATGTACTTCATATATATAATGAGAATCATATTTCTTATCTTCTCAATGGCTAGAGGATGGGCTGAGGTTTAAGATAATTTGGAACTTGAAATAAAGATTTTAAATCAAATATGATGGCTATATTTTAGAGTTGGAAGGGTCCTTTAAGGTCATCTATACTAAATCCAAAAATTTTTAGAAGAAATTCAAACCCAGAGAGGTTGTGACTCATTCGACATCATGAGGACATTAGCTGGCAGAGATGGAATTCAGACCTTTATCTTTTAATGCCAAATCCAGTGGTTTTTCCAGTGCACTGCTCTTGAAAGGGAAGTACAAGTAGAATGTCCCAAAGATTTAAGTTTGGTTATGTGATATGTTCAACATTTTATCTATGACCTGGATAAATGTATAGATAGCAAATTTTATACAGTTTATCATGCTATTTTAGTTTTACCCTTTTTAGTCATAAAACAATTAGATACAAAATGAGCTTATATACCACAATCCCTTCATCAAAGTGTTCCAGCATCTTATTTTGTTTTCGAAAATGTGCTTATTTATACCATATTTATCCATTCAAAATAAATAAATAAATATTTCTCTGACTCTTTAAAACATCTTTCTACAATATTTTCAAGGCAATTTGAGTATATTTATGCCACTTTAAGAATACCAGTTCATTTTCTGTTCAAAATTGCTGACATCCTATCTGAAAGCTTTAATTCTTTATGCACACATTTCATGAGTTTTGATTAAAGTTCTTTTCCTTGTACTCCTTTTGGCATCAAAATGTTTATAATGATGGTAATATCTTAGATCCTTTGTCAGTTGTTATAACTTTTTTTCTTTACTTAAAAAAAGCTTCCCTCCCTTTTGTTACCAAATCACCTTTATGTGAGTGGAACAGTTTCTTAAAAGGACCACTACATTGCTAGAGATATACCATAAATGAAGAAGTAGAAGGTAGGTGTAGTATCTGTAGACTTCTATTAGAAGAAGATCTATCTGAAGATCTTTCTCCCCATGACCATCTTCCGAAGCTTTGCTATGCTGTAGATCTCTCACAATTCTTGAGTTGTGTTGCCTATGAGGTCCTAGGCTGATGGACTCTTCTGATTGTCCATCCAACTGTAGTTAAATGTTTTAATCTTGAACTAACTTTTGGAAGGACAAATAAAACAAATCTGGAATAAATGTTCTCATAAAAAAATTTGAGAGTCAGCACGGGATAATGAATGGAGATTTATAACATCATAAGAGCTCCTACCTGCTTTCTCCTTGATGTAACCACAGATCCTTTGCACATAAAAGATTTCATAAAGTAATACTTGGTATGAAATAAAATATACCCCATTTGTCATGCTCCAGTATATTTCTTCTTAAAGTAGTTTACTATCATATGCATACTTGAGTGAAGCCCATAGGCTAGTCCAAAGTATAAAGGACACGTTGGGAAGTCTTTATTTTCAACAATTTTCTTTATCACGCCCATAAGCAAAAAGTGAAATAACATCATTGATGTAATCACCACAGAACTACAGTAATTATCACAGAACATAACTAATTCTGGAAGCTCCTAAAATGACTTCAGTCCTGTCTTCCCAATCATGTGACATACATGGGTTAATGCAAAGCTTTTTGTTTTTTTGCTTGAATTATTCTTTGTTACCTTCCACGTCAATTTGCTGTTACAGTAATCATTTATCAATTATGTCTGATCAGGCCTGTATGGCTGGCAGATCTAAACTATAAAAAGGAATAGGAACAGCTGTCAAAATGCATTTGTTTTCTCTGTTTGTGCCAAGTGCCAGGCAAAGAATGGCACCATTCTGCTTGCATGCTCCTTTTACTGGTGAGTAGTGCAGATAGCCCACATGGCATCTGTTTTGATGGAGTCTGGCCAGCATTGTCCATGAATGTTCAGATGCCATCAAGCAGGAGTGTAAACTCATGTCTCTGCTTTTTTTGTTGTTGTCTTGTCAAATATATGGTGTCTCTGAAGTTCTCAGGTTTAATGTTTTCCCCATCTGGTTGTCCAGGGGAAAGGAGCTAGGAATTGTACTCTTGACTGGTAAAAAGGGAAAAGAAATATAATCTTTTTGGAATTTTGCAGGAAAACTAACTAAACTGTCCATATCCTTTGATTCTGTGATAGCAGTATAACAATCCTGGAAAGAATGGCCCCTTAGTGACTACCCTAAGGAAGTCAAAGACAGAAACAGTGGTCCAATACCTACCAAAGTATTCATTACTGTAGCAAAGAGCTAAAAATGCACTGATTGCCCATTGATTAGGAAAAGGTTGAAAAAAAGCTATAATATGTAAATTTCACGGGATACTATTGTGTAGTAAGACATGACAAATGAGAGGAATCTAGAGAAATATAGCAAGATTTAGATGAATTGATCCAGAATGTAATAAGTAGCACCAAAAATACCCAGCCCAAAATAAACAATGACTATGACAATGTAAATGAAAAGATTACTAAAAGAGTATTGAATCATTAGTAATTAGGGGAAAAAAAGCAATGAAGGTCATGAAGGACAGATTAAAAGACATTCTCATGGCAGAGTGACAGGGGACTACTGGAGCTGAATTATACACAGATACACACACATCTTTTGTATGTGTGTATGTGTGTGTATGTATGTGCATAACGAAGGTCATTATGTCTTTGTGTCTGTTGTTTTGCCTAATTATTTCTCTTTCTTACAATAGAGGAAGTAGAAAAGGAGGATTTTCCCTCCAGAAATGATTCTGATATAATGCTTAAAAAAATTTGGAAAATATTTATTTTAAAGTCAAGAAAGGAATGTAAAAAATGAGGTGGAGAATAACACATTTTTCTCTGATCCCTTCACTTCTCAAAACTCTCCAAAACAGAAATTACATACCAAAGACAAAGCAACATTAGCTGTCTCCATGGTCTGGGACTTTTATGATTCAAAAACAGGTTTAAAAAATACTATAAACTGACACTTATCTTGAGCTCACTTAGCACCCCTGCTCTATCATCCACCATACTATGAGAAATAAGATTGTATTAGTTATTGCAAAGACTGGACACATCCTAACAACAAAAATCAAGGACTCTACACATGGGTTTGCAACAAAACCAACCCTGAATTCAAGTTCTTTCCTGCCCCTCTCCCCATGTGTCCAATTCTGTGGAGATGCCAGTTCCAGATTGTAAAAATTTGTTTGGGCCATGAGAGGCAGCCATCACAATGGCAGCAGAATACTGTGCTGCAAAACATCTCTGGAGGAGAATGAGGAACAGAAGGAAAGGGGGAGAATGTGTGTTTATGCTTGAAATAGAGTTTAAGCACATATTGCATACTCTACTCCTCCCAAAGCTTTAGAGACCCAAGCTACAGAAACCAAACCTGAAGCATGAATGAGGCAACACTCTCAACTGCCAGTACCAAACCAGAGAAATGAGAAAGAGAAAGAGCAGGTGAGGAGACCAGGTCATATGTGGATGGAAGGTGGCAGGAGAGGTAAGGGGTGGACTGTGCAGCACTCCTCTAAGCCAGAGTTCAGTATCCAGCTGAGGCTAAATATGTCCCTCTAAAAGTTACTTGAGACAGAGATCTAGGCTGGTAAACATGAATTGCAAAGTGCTAGAAGATGCTGAAATCCTTTGAGGATACCTCCCCCCAATAGAAACTGTCACAAAAGGGGAGGGAGTTAGAAATTGAACAATAGGGGAAAATAAGGGAGAAGACACTGAAATTACCAATGATCCCAAGAAAATGGAAACTCAAAGATCTTAAATATAATCAGGTAAATTAATGAAGAAAGCAAACAGAAATATGACCTTTAGATTTAGTAATCACATTCAGACATCTGTGAATAAATACTGCAAAACAAAAGAAAATGACCCAACACTTGATAAGACAGGGTACCCAGTGGAATTTGAGAATATTGAACCATAAAATGCTGTTCCTGAGTGGTTTAAAAGAGAAATGAGAATTAGATTATCAAAATTTATGGCCTATATAACAAAAATAATGAGCAGAATAGAAAAATTTAAATCTCTGTCTATTGTGGTTCAGTCATTTTTCAGTCATATCTAACATTTTGCTACCCCATTGGGGGCTTTCTTGGCAAAGGTACTGAAATGGTATGCCATTTCCTTCTCCAGTTTATTTGACAGATAAGGAAACTGAGGCAAACAGGGTTAAGTCATTTGACCAGGGTCACATAGCTAGTGAGTGTCTGAGGCCAGATTTGAACTCAGGAAGATAGTTTTCCTGACCTCAGGCCTGGCAATCTACTATACAACCTAGCTGTTACTAAGTCTCTATGACATATCATCAAAGAAGCAGAAGAGAAAACAATAGATCGGGAATTTAAATATGCATAAGTGAAGGAAAATTTAAAAGAAGAGAAGCAAAAAACAATAACATTAAAAATTTTATTCTCACCATTCAAGCAAGACATACTGGTCTCAAAGACAAAATGATTAGAGTCAAACTAAGGTTCATAGGTATCCCACAAGAATAGGACAAGACAAAAAAGCATAATGTAAGAAATAACACAATGCCCCAAACTTCTGAGCAGAGAAAATTAAATAGGAATTTAAACAATTCATAAATCACCTCCAGAAAAAAAAAAAAACAACAAGGGTACAAACCTTAAGACCTAGAGTGATTAAATTTAACAATTCAATTCAGTAAGTAATTAGAAGAAAGACCTTCAAATACAAAGGAAAGGAAATTTGAATAACAAAAGACTATTCTGCTCCTACTAGAAAATGCAGGAGGGAATGGAATGCTGTGTTTCAAAGAGCAATGGAGCTCAAGATGCAGGCCAGGATGAGCTACTTTGCATATCTGAGCTTAATTATAAATAAAAAAAGATGGATGTTCAATAATAAAGAAGTGTTTGAAACATTAGTAGAAAGAAAATAAGACTTGAAGAAATTTGTTTCTCAAACACTCCAAACAACCAAAATGCAGGAGGAATGGATGAATATAGCAGTCAAGGACAGTAGGAGTAACAGAGTGACAGCAGAGGAATCAATAGGAGACTTTTTTCTAAATGTATACAAAGCAACGGGTGAAGGTCGGGTAAAAGTAACAGTGAAGAGGAGAGCATGGAATTTTATGGACAGAACCTAGCAACACTCTGCCTACAGGTGAATATGTGTGTGTGTGTGTGTGTGTGTGTATACATATATATATATATGTATATAGATATTAGAAATCATAAATTCTGTGGGGGAAAATCTCCTTAGCTGATTAAAAAAATGTTAGGAATTACCTTAGACTAACACCTTACGTTCTAAATGTATTCACAACCTTAATATTAAAGATTATATTATTAAAAAATTAGAAAAGAACTATACTTTTCTCCTATTCTCAATCAAACAAAAGGTAGAGGGAATTTTAAAAGATAAAATAGATAACTTTGATTACTTAAAACAGAAAAACTTCTACATAGACAACATTAATACATCTAGGATAAGTGGTAAAGTTTCTGATTAGAAATAATCTTTGTATCAAATTTTCTGATAAGAGTTTTGTATCCCAAACATATAAACAATGGATGAATGCATGACTACCAGCTATTACCTATTAGCTAAGTAATCAAAGGATATGAATAAACAGTTCTCAAAGGAGAGCTGCAGAACATTCATAACTACCTGAATGAGTGTTCCAAATCACTAATAATAATAGAAATGCAAATCAAAACAACTCGTAGGTTTTACTTACTTCACACCTTGAAAACTGGCAAATATAACAAAAGATGGCCCAAGTAAATGTTGGAAGAGTTGTGGAATGATAACCATATTAATGCATTGTTGGTGGAGCTGTGACATGGTGCAACCATTTTGGAAAGCAATTTGGAATTTTGAAAATAAAAGTGACTAAAATGGTCATCCTTCTTGAGCCAGAGACTCTATTATGGGGCTTATGCTCCAGGGAGGCCATCAATAAAAAGAGTCCTCATAGATATTAATTTGTAGTTATACTTTTTCTGATAGGAAAAATTGGAAATAAAGTAAATGTCCAATCAGTTGGGGAATGACCAAACAAAATGTGGCACATTAATTTAATGGAATATTTCTATACTGTGGGATATTATGTGTGTGTGAAATACAGAGAAGTATGGAAAGATCTACATGAACTGATGCAGAGTAAATAAAGTATGCAGAGTCAAGAAAGCAATATATACAATAATTGCAACAATGTAAATTAAAGAACAACAATAGACCAAAAAAAAAAATCAAAAGTGAATGTACCAAAATTATAAAAATCAAACATGGCTTGAAAGAAGAAATATGGGCTGACGTCCCCAATCTACCCCTTTGTAGGTGTGGGAGGTCCATATTTTTTTGTACTTTTTCAATGTATTGATCGATTATGCTATTTGATTTTTTCCTTTTAAAAAACTGTTATATTGGATAGCTTCTTAGGACAGAGAATGGAAAGGTGTGAGGGATAACTATGATGTTGTAAAAAACAAAAAACATCAATAGAAACTTATTTTTAAAAAATCCAAGAAAGTAAAGCCCCTTTCTCAGTTAATTTTTAAAGTTAATATTTTCAAAGACTTATCTGCATGTTGCTACCATCAATGATCACAAGTCAGGCCACTGAAAGTCATTAAAGGTTTCTTTCACATGCTGTTCATCAGAAATTTCAGGGATAGAAATAGCTCCAGATCTATTCTTAAGGTGCAGGTCCAAACTGGGACCACCCCTTCCTGATTATAAAATATTGCACAGGAAAAAAAATCCCTACACGAAAGCCAAGACTGAGTGCTACTGAAACAACATGTATGCATGTACACACACACACACACACATACACACAATAGTTGGTTATGACTGACCTAGCCTCATGTAACCTGAAATTGACACCATCATTAATAACATGATTATGACATATTTTATTTAGCTTTATTTGCATTTTAAATCTAGTGTTCAATTCTGTAAAAAAGAATTTTAAAAATTTTCTAGATGGATAGAAAGGACAGAGCTTGTAAAGGAGAAGAGAGAAAAGAAGAGGGGAAGAGATGAGAGCAGAAGGGAAATTAGGAGAAGGAAAGGAATAGGGGAAGAAAAATCCTGTAAGCAAATGTATTAGTTTGGATCACTGTATTAAAGAGAGTAAAACTGGTTTGGAGAACTTGGTGTTTGGGAGAAGTGTCCTCATGGCCTCCATTGCTCTAACTACTGAGATCTTGTATTGTGTGGAAGCAGCTTTTAGGCAACATTTTAGCAGGACTATTTAGAGAATGCATTATAAAAAAGTGTTCCCATCCTATCCTCTCCTGTACTTTATCAACCCTTTCACCACCTTATAACACTGTATAGAGGATGAAACCACCTAACCCAAGGGCTGGATCCAGGACCATATTAGAAAAAGAGATCTATTTCTAAATCCCTTAGAAAATAGCTTTGGAGGTAACTGACGCTTGGATTTCAGGGAAGCTTATCATGATTATGTCCTATAGAACAACCTTCTCTTTTTTCCCTGCTGCCTTATTTTCTCCTCATGTTGGGAAATCATTTTTCATTTTATTTCCTACTTTGTGGTGTGAGGAGCTATACTGAGTTCACAAATATAGGAGAAGAATAGAAATCTCTATATTTGTTTTCTTTGCCACTGCTTAAATATTGATTTTCAGAAATTGGTGACAGATCACCTCAGGCCTCCTAGGAAGCCTGGCTCAATGGAGACTGCTGCTTTTTCTCTAGCTGTTTTCTATTAATGGCAAAGAATAAGCATTATTGTGTTTCATGGTGATTATTTTTTTAAAAAATAATACTAACATTTTCCTTTGGATTTAATTCATGGTCACAAAGAATGTCGCTGCTGTTAAAGAAACTTCCAAGTAGTTACTGTCTTTTTGGAGTGTTCAACAGAAACTGTGAGGTTATTGAGCTACTGAAGATCCTAGGAAACCAATCTGTCTTTGACTAATTTTCAATATTTAATAATAATACTAATAACTGATATTTCTGTAGTACTTTCAGCTTTCCAAAGTACTCTCCTTTCTCATAATCTCCTTTGCATGTACCAATACTCCTAAGAAGTTAGTCCTACAGAAGTCAATATGCCTATACTTATAGATATTTCACTAAAGCTCTGATGCTTCATCAGATGGAAGGGATTCTGGGTTCTTAATGGCTCTGGTAGCAAAGTCCAAATTCTGGAAGACACTGCCAAGCTTTGGAGGTAGCTAGGTGCCATGGTGGATAAAGTGCCAAGCCCGAAGTTAGGAAAACTCATTTTCCTGAGGTCAAGGCTGTCCTCAGACACTTTCTAGATGTGTGACCCTGGGCAAGTCACTTAATCCTGTTTGCCTTAGTTTCCTCATCTGTAAAATGAATGGGAGAAGGAAATGGCAAACCACTCCAGTATCTTTTCCAAGAAAATCCCAAATGGGATCGTGAAAAGTTGTACACAACTGAAAGCAACACTACCATCAATTTTTGAATGCTTCTAATATATGCCAGACAAGAATTTCATGAACTGAGTGTCTGTCATCTGAGGAAAATCCTTGCTAAGGTAAAGATGTTCAATTTATAACTCATTTGGCTAAGAGTGATGAAGTTTTCAGACATGTAAATTGTTGAAGACCAGTTTGGAAATTGTAGAGGGCTTGGACTCTTGGCAGGAGGACTGAAACCAATGAAACCACAGGTGCATGAATTATAGAGATACAAATAAGAAATACCAATACAAATAATACAAATATACAAATAAGCAAACTAAAATTTCAAGAGGTTTTAGAACTTTTGTCTGGGGTCACACAGTCACTAATCATCACAGCCAGGAATCAAACTAGTTCTCCCCAGACTCAAATTCTAGTTAGTGATTTTTCTTCCATATATTTAGCCTCAATACAAAATCTTTCACAAATATTTAGACTAATATAATTACAATTTGGTTAATATAAGCCTTTGCTGATCTGCCCCATTACTAGGGCTTTCCTCTCAATATTACCTTGGATATGGTATGTATGGGATGTTCTGGGAGGACCAGCATCTCCAGTGTGAAAGCTTACCAAGGTATTTTCAGGGCTTCTAATTCACCTGATTCACCCAACTCTCACCTGTGGCTCCAAGAAGCTGTAGAATGTGCAGCAGCCACACCCCAGTAAGACCTTCTAAGCAGATGGGCTAAACCATGTTGAGGATAACCAACAGGCCTCAAACCCATTGGATGAGTTTGGGAGATGTCTACTCCAAGCATGTGAAGACTTCACCTGATGGAATGGGCAGATGAGAACAAACATCCAGTAAAGTCTGCCAAAGCAAGCAGTATGAAGCCTTAGAGCTTGCTCAGACAACAAATATGCCAAGATCATCCACTGCATCCTGGGTCATTACCAGTTGTCTTGACTTTTTCTCCTGCCACTGGATTTTGATGACTGTGGAAGAGAAAGTGAGGCTGATGGTTTTGTGCAACTCAGCCTCACTTAAATACAATTCAAGTGTATGTTAAGACATCATTGGACCTCTTTGAAAATTAAGGACAAACAATACTTTTTATTCACCTTCAATGTGCTTATGTACATATACATTGTCACATATTGTCTTCTCAAACACCATTTGAGTTCTTCGAAGGCAAGCATTATGTCATTTTCATATTTTTAACCCAGCACCTGGAATATGTCAGGCACTTCAAAAATAATGTTGATCTAATAATTGATTAAATAAATACCCTGCTTCCTTTATTTGTTTTCTGAAGCTCTGGGTTTCCAGAAAAGTGAAACAGTAACTTCTTTGTTAACATACTGGGAAAGGTAATAATAATTCATACTTCCCCGATAATTTAGGTAATAAATAATTTATATTTATAAAAGCTTACAAAGTATTTTCCACACATTAGCTTGTTTGAACCTCACAACAACCCTATGAAGTAGGTGCATCAGTTATTGTCTTCATCGTATACATAGGTGAGTATGTCAGCCTGAGAGTGGTTTTGATTAGACAAGAATCAAATCAATACTAAGCAAAAAGGATTTATTAAGTACTTACTTAATTCCAGGCATTGTGCTAAGGATACAAAGAAAGGTAAAAAATAGTCATTGCCTTCAAGGAGCTCAAAGCCCAAGGGAGACCATATCCAAAGAACTCTGTACAGTCAGATACAAATTTGAAATAATTTACCGATGGAAGGTATTATAATTAAGAATGATTGGGAAAAATTTCTGTAGAAAGTTGTATTTTAGCTGGAACTTGAAACCAAGGAATTATGGAAACAAATGATGAGGGAAAGAATTCTGGGCATGGGACACAGCCAGTGAAAATTCCGAGAGTCAAAAAATGGGGTGTCCTGTGTGAGGAATAGCAAAGAGATCAGTGTCACTGGATTCTAGAGTATATTGAAGGTAGAGGTGCGAGGTGTGTGAACACTGGAAATTTGGAGGTGGTGGGTTATGAAAGGTTTTGAAGTCACCAAACAAAGGAATTATGTTGATCCTGGAGGTGATAGGGAGTTTATTGAGTAAGAGAGGCAAAGTGGTCAGATATGAGCTTTAGGAAGATTACTATGACACCTGAATGGAGGAAGGATTAGAGTGGGGAGAGAATGGTAGCAGAAAGACGAACCAAAGGGTTGGTGCAATAGTCCAGGAGTGAAATGATGAGTGCCTTTACCAGGATGGTTGCCATGTCAGAGGAGAGAAGGTGACATTTGAGGCAGATGGTTCAAAGGTAAAATCAACAGGTTTTACAACCCTTTGTATATGGAAGAATGAGAGTGAGGAGCTGAGTGAGGATAATGCTTAAATTATAAGCTTGGATGGCTGGGGGGAATAGTGGTAGCTTCAATAGTAATAGGAAGGCTAAGAAGAGGGGAGGGTTTAGAGGGAGAAGATAATTAGTTCAGCTTTGGACATGTTGAATTTACAATGCTCTTGTGAGGGAAGGGAGGGGATGCATAACAAGTTCAGGATTTCTGATTAAGGTTTTAAGCTAGTTAAGACCATAGAGAAACTACTAAGTTTTCTTTCTTCATTCCATGTCCTTCAGTGCAAAATATGAATGAGTTCTTTCCTATTCTGACTTTCAGAAAACCAAGTGTTAAGTGTTAGGTATCAGAGCTCCGGTTAAATAGAAATAAATGCCAATTCAGAAGGGGAAAAATCAGTTTCTGTTGTGAAAATTCTTTAATAGTCTCTAGATATATTGAGAACTGTTTTTTATTGTAATTTCACTACCCATATTGTGTATAAAAAATTATATTCAGCAAGGGCACATTTTCCATTTGGAAACTTAGGTGATATTGAGCTTTCTATCTTTAAGAAATATTGAATCAAATTTTCCTTTTAAGGTCTGGAGGATGCAAATACAGACTTTCTTGGCCCAGAGGGAGGGAAAATATTCCTCCAATCCAACTCTCTGAGGTAACTAGGCTAATGATGGGTTGGTAAATATGTTGCAGTTCTCTCAGAGGGTCTTAAGCTTCTAACCAATGTTCAGTAGTTTTATTAAATTTTTTTTAAAAAGTTTTTGTGTTATGTTCTAGATTCCCTTTTGAAGATATTCAATATACCTCCCAAAGAACCTCATAGAACCAGCAGGAAGCAAATTCTTAGAGTACAGAGACTACTTGCCAACCAGGGGTGGGAAACCTGTGACCTCAAGTCCACATGTGGTCCTCTAGGTCCTCAAGGGTTACCCTTTGACTGATCTGTAAAGTTTGGGTTCAAAGGGCCACACTTGAGGACCTTGAGGGCCACACATGTCCTTGAGTCCACAGGTTCTCCAGCCCTGGTACCATCTTCACTCTACTCACACAGTCATTCTACTAGTTCAGATGCTCAATACCTCTCACCTAGACTATTGTTAGAAGACCACTAAATAATCTCCCTTCCTCGTCTCTCACCACTCTATCAATATAATTACCAAATTGGTTTTCCTAAACTGCAGCTCTGACCATGACCCTGCCCATTTCAAAAAACTTTAGTGGTTCCCTATTGCCTATAGAATAAAATATATATCACTATGTACTATACTACTCTTTGGGAAATGAAAGACCTACAAAAATTGAACTCAACCTACTTTTCTATCCTTATTATAAATTATTGTCCATCCCATACTCTTTGGTCCAGTCAAGTGGACTTCTTATTTCCCATATATCTTCTTGCTATCATACCTTTGAGCTAGTATATTCTAATCTTTGCCTGTTAAAATTCCTTGTTTCTTTCAAGATTCAACTGAAGTACCACCTAATACATGAAACCTTTCCTGGTCCCAATACAATTATCTTGTATTCCTTGTCTAAATATGTATATTTATCTACAACACATTTATATACATGTTATGTCCCAAAATAATCTTGAGGACAAAGACTGTTTAAATTTTGTCTTTGTATCCCCAGATTTATTAATAAGTAGTATGTGTTTAATAAATATTGGATTTCATTAGATTTGAAGTGAGATAAAACTGTTCAAGAAAAGGAAAATAATCATTTCCAGATATGCAATAAGGGTAAGAGGTTGCTTGATGTCAGTTCCATTCTGACCATGATTCCTTCACATTTTTTTATGTTAAAAGTTAACTACTTAATTTATCCTGAAACATATGAGAAACATCTAATTGAGGACAGAATTTATCATTATATTTAGAATATACTCAATAGCTAAAGTGGTGCAGTAGAAAGACCCAATGGTTCTAGATTTAAGGGACCTGAGTTCAAATTTTGCCTCTACAAATTTATACAAGACTCTCTACAGACTTATACAAGAAACTTAACCACATTGGGCCTCAGTTTCTTTATCTGTAAAATGAGGTGATTAGCTGAATAGCTTTTGAGACATTTTCTACATCTATATGTACAATCCTACAAAGTATCACAAACATTTAGATGAAACTTCTTCAGTCTCGGGGGCTTCTTTTTGGATTTGGGGCAGTCATTCCAGATGAATTGTTTGGCTTTCTGATGATGATGATGAATATTCCCTCCCCATTCTTCATGCAGCAGTATTGTAGAGAAAATAGAATCTCCAAATGAATATATTTGCCCCCCCCCCATTTCTGTCTGAGACCCTTTTGGTTAAAAAAAAAAAAGAAACTCTGTAGATTAGTGATTAGAGAGGGCACTTTCTGAAATGGTCAAAGTAACTCAAAGCCACGAAAGCAAACTATTTGTTCTCTGGTTCAGAAACAGAGGTGTGTGTGTGTGTGTGTGTGTGTGTGTGTGTGTGTGTGTGTGTGTGAGAGTGTGTGTGTGTGTGTGTGTGTGTGTTCAAGAAAAAGTCATCTTAGAATATGTTCAAGTTTCAACTTTACTGCTGGGCTTTAAATAATGAGTATGAACATACTTTACCACCTCTGCTTTTATTAAAATTCAGTTTCCTTCCAATTATTGCCCTATTTGGCTTTTGAAATATGTAGGGTGTTTTTTCAAGCCTTAACCTTGGAGTGGAGAAAGCAATCTTACTCTAGAAGTAGAGACACCTGGATTTTAATGGTTGTCCCGTCAGATGCCTATGCTCTCTCTGTGCCTCTGTTTCCTTCTATGGAAAATCGGATCTGAAAGCTTCAACTCCCTCTCAGGATCAGGAGAGGTTGAGATAATAGCCTCTGAAATTGCTAAGAAAGGGTCTCTATAATCTGGAGTTCTTATTGTTACTTAACACAAGTCTCTTCTCTGGAGGCTGTCACCAGAGATGGGTTGCTGGCTCAGCCTTTAAAATGTCAGGTATCACCGTGGAGGGAAACCTATAAATGTGAAACTTGGCTGCCATCAATCCCAGGAGTGCCTCTGGCGGAGACTCAGCAGGTTCTCAAGGTTTAATCAATTAAACCCATGTCAGTGAAGTATGCTGCCAGTTCAGCTGCACCAGTCAGTGTCACCAGGGTCTTGGGCATAAACTAACACTTCCTGCAGTGCAGCAAAATGTCTCTGCCACCTGCCATCCCCAAGAGCACAGTTGTGGTCCTGAAAGGCCACCAGGGACAGAAAGAGCTCCTAGCCACTTGTTCCTAGCCTACCTCCACTTGTGGATGAAAGCACTCTGTAGTTAGAGAAACCAGAAGAAAATTTTGCAGTGCCCAGGATAGCTGAGCTGCTTTAAACAATGCAATATTAGAAAAGACTTTAGATGTACATATCAACATGAATGAAATATTAGGAAAGACTATATTTGTATAGATTTGATCATATATCAATATGAAAATGCAAATCATAGGGTGTCAGACATTTTCCTTTGTTTTTCTTGATTGTATGGGTCTGCATAATACAGATCCCGCCCTATATAGGGTATTAGACACTTTCCTTTGTCTTTCTTGCTTGTGTGAGTCTGTGTAATGCACACAAATATATGGGCATATGTATGCATATAAATACACATATGCCCCTCATATACATATGTATAAATACATATATCAATAAAAATGTATATATCTATATACAGAAATCACATAACATACATAGATATGTACATATCAATCGATACAATATAATGAGCACTATATAGATATATATATATGTATATCAATGTGCATATCCATATACTAACCAGTTTGTATATATTCACAAGAGCTCTCAAGAACTTTGGATTTAACTGTATAACATGGGAGACACACACAGGACCGCTCAGCATGGTATGCCCACTTCAGGAAAGGTGCTGTGCTCTATGAGCAAAGCAGAATTGAGACAGCACAAAGTAAACGCAGAATGGGCAAATTTGGGATATCCACCCCACATATGCACATGGACTATCTGTGCTAGAGCGTTCCAAGCTTGTATAGGTCTGATCAGCCAGTCGGACACACTGAAATTTCACTTTATCATGGTGATGTCATTTTGGTCTTTGAAGACAAAGGACAGCAACCAATCCACCAACCATATGTTCACAAATGTATATGTCAAGTAGCATTTATTAAGTGCCTCTTATATGCATACCTTTTACACCATTTTCTTATGTGAACATGGCAGGTCACCTAATCTCTTCCTGCTTTAGACAACTGCAACAATTTGGAAAATAGTTGCTGGTCCACTTTGGAAGAGAGAGAGAAACTTCCTCAATGAAAGCTCCCCAAAGAAATCAGAATGTGCCTTTGTGCAAGATTTTCCCTTTACCAGTGTCAGAGCCTTGTCTTCAACTTATAGGCTTATAAAGTTGCCTAGTGAGATTGAGAGGTTAAGTAACTTGACCAGGGTCACACAGCCAGGATATGTCAGAGACAAGACTTGGACCCAGTTTTTGACTTAATCTGGCTCTGTCTTATCCTGATTCTCATAATTCTACAGATAGTTATATAAAGGAGAATATATATATATATATTATATATGTTATATAATATGTTATATAAAGGAGAAGGATCTTTGATCAAGGTCCTTCTTGTACTCTCCATCCAGACAAACACACTCCCCATTTCCACTAGGAAAAAGCCTCTTAAAGTGATAAAAAAGGAACCTTGTGGATTTTAAAATTGATGATTTCCAAGGTCTAACAAAGTCATTGACGAGTGCTTAGAACAATAAACACTCCCTCCTGTCTTTTTGTTTAGCAATGAAATGATGATGATAGCTTCTCTTTGCTCTGGGCTTGTTGGTCAAAAACCAGCACCTAGAGGTTTCAGACTCTGCACAAATGTGGTACCTACTCTAATCACACAAAACTCTTTAACACAGCCTTTGTGCATCTATAACCTATATTATTAGTTGCTCGCCTGGTTCCCAGGCTATATGCTGGGCTTTTCTCTCTCTTCCTCCTGTGCCCCAGTTTGGAAGTTTCTTTCTTAAAGAAGAGAATACACAATTTCCTTTGGCCTATAATAGGTGGGCCTGGGGCTTGCTACGTCCTGGTATACCTCTGTAATGTAACTCTCTGCTTTCCAAGTGGCCGTCAATTTTCTCTGAGTGCTGAGATGCTAAAGGTCAAGGTGAGCAAGAAAGAGGAAGGAAGTAAGCATTTATGAAATGCCTACTGCATGCCAAGCATTGCATTAAGCACTTAATAAATATTATCATATCTGATTCTTAACAACCACAGTGGGACATGTTATTATCATCCCTATTTTATGTGAGAAAAAAACAGAGAGACAGAGACAGACAGATGGGGAGAGGAAAGAAAGGAAGAGAAAATAGAAGGAAGGGAGAGAGAGGTTGAGATTTAAAAGGAGTAAAGGACATTTAAGAATTTTGTTAATGATTTCAAACTAGAATAGTTTAGAGGGTATTATTTAGAAATTATCGTATGTAATTTGTTTCTCAATTTTTATATATCCACTGTATTTCCATCTACCAATCTATTTGTCTTTCAGCATCATGTTTTGATGCTTTATCATGGCTTAGAGGTGGACCTCAGGTTCTTAAAGGTTATACTATAAGAGTAAAAACTTTATGCAGACCTATCCAATCAAGAGAAAGGAAAGTTTCTGACATCTTATGATTCACATTTTCATGTTGATGCATGACCAAATGTATACAAATATAGGTCCTACAAAACTAGACGGGATTTAAGCAGGAGCCAGTTGTCTGAGGACCAGCCTGCTAAATTTGGAAAGATTCATCACAAGGTTGGATGTAAGGTAATGAATTCTGATGCCATCTCAGTTTTCAAAGACTGATAAAAACTGACAACTAAGTGGAAGAAGGATTGGTATCTGCATTGATAGAGGAAGTGTTTGTCAAAAAGAAAACTACTGTAGATCATTGAAATACATCTACATATACGTATATCTAATATGTAACTATATCAATATCCATACCTATATACCTGTATAGATCTCTTTCTTTGAAAAGTACAATATCAATAAATGTAGAGCTACACAGAAACTGAGTGTCACCTTTCTTAAGGAAAGCCTAATTTACATAGTCATTTTGGGGAGCCACCTCCCTCCAGAGACAGCAGGCCAGTGTAGAGATGCTGGGCTAAACTAGGAGCTACAGCGCACAGATCAGCAGCAGTGGAATGACAGATGTAGAGTGACTAACTAACTAACTTGGACCACCTAAAGGAATTCCTAAAAGAAGATGGAGCTTGTTCCGAGGAACGCAAAGGACAGTCACAAGTATAGAATCTCAGAACAGAAAGGTCCTCCAAGGTCATCTATCTAAACTCTACCTGAACAAAAGTTTTCTCTACAACAGAGAGTTCATACATGGCCATAGGCTTCTCCAACATTCCCCAATGTTGGATTAAAATGAACTGGGAAATATTTACCAAAATAAATAAAAAATACAATAAAACACAGGTAATGTTAATATGTAGCTTTCTAATTTAGTATGCTGCCCACCGGGATTCTCACATATGGATTAATGGGGGTGGGGCATTTCTAGTTGAGTTTGACAGCACTCCTCTACCATATTCCCAATAAGGGGTTATCCAGTCTTTGTTTAAAGACCTCTCTCTCTCTCTCTCTCTCTCTCTCTCTGTCTCTCTCTCACACACATACATACACACACACACACACACACACACACACACACACTCCCACTTACCCCCCGATGCAGCCCATTATTGAACTTTGAGATAGCTCTAATTAGGAAGTCACTCATTCCTCCAACTTCTGTCCTCTAGGACAAGATAGACCAAGCCTAACCCACAGTCCATCTGAGAGCTCACAGGGAATGTGTCAATCAATGGCAGGGTGAATTTCCTTATGACAATGAAATTACAGGTCCAGTCCCTTTCTCTACGACTGTTGTTCAATTGTTTTTCAGTCATGTCTGACTCTCTGTGACCCCATTTGGGGTTTCCTTGGCAAAGATACTGGAGTGGTGCCATTTGCTTCTCCAGCTCATTTTATAGATGTGGAAACTGAGGCAAAGAGGATTAAGTGACTTGGCCAGGGTCACACAGTTAGAAATTGTCTGAGGCTGGATTTGAATTTAGGAAGATTAGTCTTCCTGATTCCCAGCCCAGTGCTCTCTCTACTGTGCCACCCAGCTGCCCTTTTCGCTATAAGAACTGGCAGTATATATTATCTGGGATAGGGCAGCATATGGATGATCAATTAGATACAGAAAGTAATAGAAGAAAGGAAACAAACCCAATTGCATTTTGGAAAATAGAACTCATTAAGATGTTCAACCATAGAAGGAAGAAGCTAAGTGGTACAGTGGATAGATTGCTGGGCCTGGAGTCAGGAAGACCTGAGTTCAATTCTATCATAAGATACTTACTAGTTGTGTGACCCTGGGCAAGTCACTTAACCTCTGTCTGTCTCAGTTTCCTCATCTGTAAAACAGGAGGAGAATAATGGCATCTATATCTCAAGGCCATTTTTGAATATTGAGTAAGAAAATATTTGTAAAATGCTTTGCAAAACTTTAAAGTGCTATATAGATGCTAGACTATAATTGCTTTTATAATTATTATCCCTATCACTGAAACCATAAATCCACTCAAGTGGTGAAGGGTGCCATGGTTTGCAAAGAGAGATAGTTGCAGGAGTGAATATGAGACTATGAATACATATTTCTTCTTCTAACCTCTTTGCTGAGCTGCCTGTCCTCCAGGGATATGGATTCCTGCAGTGCCTCCTCTGAAGAACCATGAAAATGAGCTATGGAAGGTAGAGGAAAGATCCCATGTGTTACTAAATTGATCAGTTCAGACATCCCCTCTAATAAATTCACTCTTTCCAATTAAAAAGACATATTTTAGCAGTTGAAGTTGTTATTTTCTTTATACTGTTCTCCAGTGGTAAAGGGCAGTTGTTTCCTTAAAGGGAACTCCATTTAACCTTCAGTTCTTAGGTTCCCACTATCAAGAGTATCTTGAGGGAAAGGGATAATTTTGGCCATATATTTGTATTCCTCTCAGACTCAGAATAGTGCCTTACCCATAGAGGGTATTTAATCAGTGTCTGTTGGGTTGATCTGATGAGCTGGATCTTAGAACAGGGGAAATGCAGCATTTAAATTCAGAATATCTTCAATCCAAGCTCTTTGATTAGTTGTTTGACATTCATGGTCTTCAATATCTTCATCCGTGAAATAAGAGTGTTGGTGTGTGAAAGAAGTTTAGGAAGCCCTGGATTAGATGACTTCTAAGGTCACTTCAGATTCTATATCTATGATTCTATGATTTTGGAGCTCATGTTCTCTTCATTATGGCAAGCTAGAAAGAGGCAGAATTCAGAAATTGTCAAACATAAAAGGCAGGTATGGTGAGTGGGGAAAAAGAAATAGCGTGATCTTAAAGAGAAGGTTTCTCTTTAAAGCTTTACAGGTCTCTTCTGACAAGTGATAGAGTTATTATTAGGCATTTTGACACCCAGAGCAAATTTATTTGAATTTTTTTGGAAGGTAGAGTATATAAGGGATGTGTGTCGTTGAGGTGAGTTAGAGACAGAGGTCAAAGGAGTTGAGGAGACTGAGAAAATGAGAGATAAGGATTTTCAGAGGGGTTGAGGTTGAGAAGATGACTGTAAGCCAGGTGTTGAATTTATTTAGGAGGAGAGAGGGTGATCCGTAAACCCATACATGACAACAATAAGGGTTTGTACAGAATGAGTCATATGGGAGGAGTCAGCAATGTGAGAGAATTGCTACTGCTCACGGACAATCAATCCTATCTCCCCCATAGTCAACTCAGTCCTAACTCTCAAGTCACAAACTTTTTCTACTCTCCTTCTCCACTTGGCCTTCTGCTATTATTTATTATCTGTTGAACTTCTTGAGAGCAGGGATTTTTTGTAGCCTTTCTTTGTATCCATATCACTTTACACACTACCTGGTATACAATAGGTGATTAAAAAATGCTTGTTAAGTTGACTTGACTCATGGTGAAGTCAAAAGACTGGTGTCTTTAGGAAAAAAATCTAGGTTTCAGCAAGTACTAGGAGAGAGAAAGAATGTGGAAGAGTTCTAAGATGGTAGAATCATGGACTTAGGACTTTGGAGACCATCTACTATAATGCTGTCATTTTATTGCTTTTTTTTAATGCTACCATTTTAAAGAGGAGGAAATCATGACTCCAACTTTCTCAAGGCCATGTAAGTATTAAGTGGTAAAGGCTTATTACTAATTCTAATTCAGTTTTCCTGACTCTAAATTCAAGGATCTTTGATTGGACCATAGCAGAGGAATGTTGCAGGGAACACAAGAGATGCAAAGGGCAGAGGAGGGAAGTGATAGAATTAGGACTAAATTTACTGGGGAGAATAGGGTAATAGCTACCCTGGGTGGGACCATCAGGCAAATTGCCTTGGTTGCTTATCCTTCCAGTTGATCCCATGCTGATCATCAATGTCTTGGGATGAGGGACATGGGAGGTAGGAACTGTCTTTCCCAAATTCATGAGATCAAAGAAAGAAGAAAATGATCTATATAGAAATATTTATAGTAGCTCTTTTCTAAGAAAATAAAGAAGTTGCCTTGTAGAGGGATGAGAGAGATGTATAGTGGTCATAGGAATCTAGGGGGAGGGAGGGCCAAGTTGGAAGCAATCAATCAATCAACATTTATGAAGTACCTACTATGTGCCAGACACAGTAATAAGTTCTGGGGATACAAAAAGAGGCAAAAGACAGTCCCTGCTCTCAAGGAGTTTACAGTCTAATAGGCGAGAGAACATGTAAACAAAGAAGAGTTGGGAAAGGCTTCTTACATAAAATGGGAGTTTAGGTGGGACTTAAAGGAAGCCACTAGTCCAAGTGGAGGAAGGAATGTTACAGGCATGGGAGGTAGCTAGAGAAAATGCCTGGAGATGAGAGACTGGTACTGGGGTGAAGAAGGACACAGAGAAGAAAGCATGGGGGTAGGAGGTAGGAAGAATCCTGCCCTTTGAGATGGTGGCAGCTGGAGCACAGTCCTATGACAACTAGGGCTGGTCCTTCCAGTGCAAAGGTCCATTGATAGCACCAGTAATCTTTTACTAAGCAATCTGATGGCATTTTTGACTAGTTGGAGTGAACTTCTGTCAAGCTGCCTAGGACAGAGAGGCTAATGACAATCTGTGACCTCAGAGCAACCTGAAAAATGACCATGGCAGGAGGGGGACTAGCTCATGAGGGTTTAGCCATATATTTGGTAAGGAAATTGATTTTGCTTTCCACTGGGGCATTCACAGGCCTGAGGAGTCTGAGCCATGCCAATCTACTCTGCACTCAGCTCTATCGTCCCTTCAAGTGGGGAAGCATGTCTGTGCATATTCATCGTGCTTTTGCTTACCATAAAAGAGAAATTTTTGACACAGGGAGGCAGTGGTAATGCTCTGACCTCATTTTGGCTTATCTGCTATTTGCAGAAGAAATGCATTTTCTACTTTCATGCAAGTTTGCTCCTCTCTATTTTAAAGTGGGATGGTTTTTATCAATCATTTTGGTCATGACCCAGTTTAATATGCCTTGTAATTGCAGAACTGGATACACAAGAAGCAAAAAAAAAAGTGAATTTTCTAATCGAATATTCAGGAACTTGTAATCCCCAATATTTTACAAAACAATTCTCTAATTTACTCAAAGAGCTTCACAATCTTGATAGGCTGATGCTGCCAGGAAGCAGGGAGGACTGATACATTAAAAGAATTAATCAGTCTCCACAAAATGGGCTGTTTTCTGTGGAGTGAGCAGTAGCACTACTTCCTTTTCTAAAGCAAGTTAATTGAGAATTTTATGTCTGCCCTCTGCTGCAGTGTAGCTGTTTAGAATGAGAGGCTAAACAAACAAGATGGAAGGGGATCACAGGATAGGGCTTTCCCCATAGGATGAAGGCACACTCCCTGGTTTTTGGCAGAGTGGGTTTGGTGCTGTACTCAAAGTCAGAAAGACCTGGTTTCAAATCTCACTTCAGACACTTCCCAATTGTGAGTCCATGACCTAGTTTTTTCATCTCTCTGCTCCATTTCCTCATCTGTGAAATGGAGGGTTAGAACTACATGTTTTCTGGATTCCCTTCCAGCTCGGAATCTTGTGAGCATTTTATTTGAAAGTGACAGACTACTGATATTGATAAAAATTACAGATGCTTAAATGACCGGATTAAACATCTTAAACATATTTTGAACAGAATAGAATAGGTTATTAACACCATTGCAAAATACAGGAGTACCCTCAAAGGAACTTAGCAGCAATTAAGTTGAACTTAAAATGGACCTCCAATGAGTATAGACTAAAGGTTCACAAAACTCAGTCTAATGACTGGTGGCATCCTGTAAGGGAATGTTAGGCATCCAGAGAAGTGACCTTTTACAGAATTAATATCTGTTGTCTAGTTGACTGTTATTTTGAATTACTTGCTTACTATGTTGCACATGGGTATCTCAACCAAAGGGATGCAACTATTTTAGAGGTATTTGTGAGTGTTTTTGATTTAAAGTTACTAAGAATGTTTTAGGAGGTATGTAGTTCCCACCAAAAAAATCTGCAAAAGCAAACCATTTGATAACCAATGGAATGAAGGAAAAAAGCAACTACATGTCTAATAAAGTCTCACTAAGATCTTAGAAAAAAAAGAGAAGCATTTATCCTACCCTGATTTTACAAGAAGAAAAACTTCCATAGTTACTGAGTGACATATCAAAGGCCACTGTGAAACCTGGCAAACCCTTGACTTCTTTCATCGATCATTGTTTCAGCCACTAGTCTAATACTTTGTACAACTGATCTCAATGGATGCTCTTCGAGGGTGGGAACCCTGTTCTTACCTTTCTTAGTATCCCCAATGCTTAGCTCAATATGTGGCACATAGTAAATGCTTAACAGATATTAGTTGACTGATTGTGAACCTTATTGTTGTGGCACCTGTAATCCTTGTGGCCCCTATTCTGGTACCCATGAGTCATGTAGATAGAGCACTGTCTTCCATAAACTACAGAAAGATGGTTTCATGGCATTAATTATCAAGCAAGAGAATAAAGTAGCTGAGTTACCCACAAATGCAATAGTTTAATTAGAATCTCTTTAGGCTTTGCTTGGATAGCATTCCTCAAGAACTGTCATATATCCCTACTGGTTAACAGAGGGTGTTCACCCTCCAGATGCTGAAACTCCTAATTATTATGCTCATGATTTCAGCATAGCACTGACCAGACCAAGAATCAATATAGGGAATAAAATGGAATATTATTTATTATGATAACAATAAAAACAATTATATAATGCTTTAGGTCTGCAAAGCATTTTCTCAAATATCTCTGGCAATTAACAAGTTTGAGAAACATAATTTCTGGGTAATTTAATCTTGTATTAAACATGCCATCATAAGCATTGACAAAAGAATGGCCATTAATAGCCCAGGATGGGAGTCCAGCAAAACCAAGGAAGTGAGAGCCACGGAGCCCCAGTTATCTGCAGTGGTTACTCCAGAGACTAACAGCCTGCAGATTAAATGTCTGTAAGTCACCTACTTAAACTTCCAGAAGCCAAAATGGTGGAGTGGGAGGTCCCCCTCCCCTTGTTGACATAGAAAAAACCATAAAATATTTCCCCAGAAAAATCCTGGATCAGTGGGATCAGCAGAAGGGGCAAACAGTCTCGTACCACGTGAGGCTAGGAAAATCACTAAGGAGGATTTCTCTTGCTGTGGCAGAAGGCAAACAGTGCAGGACCAGAGCTGTCCCAGACATCCCCACCTCAGCAAATCAGGAGGAGAGTCAGAGCCTGGGGTGGGGCGAGTGGAGCCTCCCAACCACTAACACCAGGACCCTAGGCATGCCTCAGTACCCTAGGGGAGACAAAAAGATGCTAGGGCAGCCGGAATCACCAACAGCTGAGCTTGCCTTTGCTCTACCTCTGCTGAGGAGACCTCCCATGACCAGAACACCCCTCCCCCACACTTAACAAGCTAGCTCCAGGGCAAATCTGGGGAAATAAAAAAAAAAATTCATGTGGCCTTTGCTTTCTAACACCAACCAACTCAGCACCAGGTTCTTTAGCTTCTAGCTGAAAGCACCAGAGGCCACAACACACAAAGCCTTATCATCATGAATAAGAAGCAAAGCAGGAAAGAAAAGAACATAGAATCTTTCTATTGGGACAAGGACCAAAACACAAATACCAAAGAGGTTAGCGCTGTACTCCCATCTGGAATTTCAGAAGGGACTAAGAACAGGTTGGAAGCACAAAGAGCACTCTTGGAAGAGCTGAAAAACAATTTTAAAGGACAAATTAGAGAAATAGAAGAAAAGCTGGTCAATGATTTTAAAAGAATGAGAAAAGAATTCACTGAAAAGAATAGCTCCTTAAAAAGGAAAATTGGACAAATGGAAAAGGAAGTACAAAAACTAACTGGAGAAAATAATTCCTTAAAAGGAATAATTGGACAGATGGAAAGGCAGATATAAAAGTTAACTGAAGAAAACAATTTGATAAAATTGGGCAAGTACAAGCTAATGACTCTATGAGACATCAAGAATCAGTCAAACAGAATCTAAAGAATGAAAAAGTAGAATAAAATATGAAATATCTAATTGGAAAAACAACTGACCTGGAAAATAGATACAGGAGAGAAAAATCTAAGAACTATTGACGTACCAGAAAGCCATGAAGAAAAAAGAGCCTGGACAATATCTTCCAAGAAATCATCAAGGAAAACTGCTCAGAAATCCTAGATCCAGAGGTTGAAATAGTCATTGAAAGAATCTACCTTTCACCTCCTGAAAGGGATCCCAAACTAAAAACACCAAAGAATATTGTTGCCAAATTCCAGAACTATCAAGTGAAGGAGAAAATACTACAGGCAGCCAGAAAGAAACCATTCAAATATGGAGGAACTACAGTCAGGATCATACAGGACCTTGCAGCTTCTACATTAAAAGATTGAAGGAATTGGAATATAATATTCCATAAGGCAAAGGAGCTGGAACTACAACCAGCAAAGTTGAGCATAATATTTCAGGCAAGGAGATGAAATAATTCAGTGAAACAAGGGATTTCCAGACCTTCCTGATAAAAAGGTCAGAACTCAATAGAAAATTCAATGTTCAAATGCAGGTCTCAAGAGAGGTATAAAAAGGTAAACAGGGAAAAGAAAATGTTACTCAATATGGGCAAACTGTTTACATTCCTATAAGGGAAGATGATACTTGTTAATTTTGAGAATCACATATTTATTATGAAATATAAAAGAGATATACATAGATGGAGTGGGTATAAAGTAAATGATGTGATGATAAAAATGTGATTTAAGGAGGCAAATGTATAGTAACAGGAGATGTGAAAAGGAGGAGCAGAAAATGGTAAACTATATCACAAGAAGAGGCACAAAATTATATTACAGTAGAGGGAAAGAGGGGAGGGAGATGAGCATTGTTTGACAGGTACTCTCATCTGATTTGGTTCAAGGAGGAAACAACAAATTTAATTGAATATATAAATCTAACTACCTCTATAGGCAGTAGGAGGGGAAGGGGGAAACAAGGGGAAGGGAGGCTAAAAGGGAGGGAAGAAGTAGTAAGGATAAAGGGGAGTAAAAGGGAGGGGGACTGAAAGAAGGAAGGGAAAATTATGAGAGGTGGTGGTCAAAAATTAAAACTCTATTGTGGAGGGGAATGGAGAAGGGAGAATGACAAACACAAAAGGTAGGAAAGAGGATGGAGGGAAAGACACAGATAATAATCATAACTGTGAATATGAATAGGATGAACTCTCCCATAAAATGGAAATGGATAGCAGAATGGATTAAAAACCATAATCCAACAATATGTTGTTTACAAGAAATACATTTCAAATGAGGGGATACACACAGGGTAAGGTAAAAAGTTGGAGCAGAATACATTGTGTTTCAACTGATGTAAAAAAAGCAGGAGTACCAATCCTAATCTCAGGCAAAGGAAAAGCAGAAATAGATCTAATCAAAAGAGATAAGGAAGGAAACTATGTCCTGCTAAAAGACACCATAGACCATGAAGCAATATCATTACTAAATATATATGCTCCAGGTATAGCATCCAAATTCTTAGAGGAGAGGTTAATGGAGTTACAGAAAGAAATAGATAGCAAAACTATATTAGTGGGGGACCTTAACCTCCCCCTCTCTGAACTTGATAAATCTGACCTCAAAATAAACAAGGAAGAAGTTAATGAGGTGAATAAAACTCTGGATAAGGTAGATATGATAGATCTCTGGAGAAAACTGAATGAGGATAGAAAGGAATATACCTTTTTCTCAGAAGTATATGGCACATATACAAAAATTGACTGTGTGCTAGGGCATAAAAACCTCACAGTCCAGTACAGAAAGGCAGAGATAATGAATGCATCCTTCTCAGATCATAATGCAGTAAAAACTATATGTAATAAAAGGCCATGAAAGATAGACCAAAAATTAATTGGAAACTATATAATCTAATCCTAAGGAATGCATGGGTTAAACAACAAATCATAGAAACAATCAAGAACTTCATTCAAAAGAATGACAATAACGAGACAACCTAGTTGTGGGAGAATTGGAACACTAATTCATTGTTGGTGGAGCTGTGAGCTGATCCAACCATTCTGGAGGGCAACTTGGAACTATGGCCAAAGGGCTACAAAAATGTGCATACCGTTTGACCCAGCAATACTGCTTCTAGGATTGTATCCTCAAGAGAGCAAAAAATGGAAAAGGGCCCCACAGGTACAAAAATATTTATAGTACCTCTCTTTGTGATAGCCAAAAACTGGAAATCAAGGGGATGCCCATCAATTGGGGAATGGCTGAATATATTGTCATATATGAATGTAATAGAATACTATGCTATAAGAAATGATGAACAGGAAGATTTCAGAGAAGCCTGGAAAGACTTATTTGAACTGATGTTGAGTGAAAAGAGCAGAACCAGGAGAACTTTGTACATAGCAGTAACCACAGTGTGTGAGGAATTTTTCTGGTAGACTTTGTACTTCATTGCAGTGCAAGGACTTAAATAATTCCCAACGATCTCTTAAGCCAAAATGTCTTCCACATCCAGGGAAAGAACTATGGAATTCTATTGCAGAATGAAGCAGATCATTTTCTTTTGTATTGTGTTTTGGTTTGTTTTATGATTTCTCCCATTCATTTTAACTCTTGTATGCAACATGACTAAGGTGAAAATGTATTTAATAGGAATGTATGTGTAGAACCCATATAAAACTGTATGTCATCTCAGGGAGGGAGTGAGGAGGTAAGGGAAAAGGGGGGGAAGGAGGGAAAAAAATCTAAAATATATGAAAGTGATTGTAGAACACTGAAAACAAATAAAATAATAGTTAAAAAAAGTATGGTCGTTTGGTCGTCTCTCTCTCTCATCAAAGACAATCATAGTTGCAAACTCACAGCTTACTTGCCCATTGGAAGAGGGGTATTCCTGAGACAGGCAGTCAACTCTGATAGGTTAACAATTAATGAGAGAATGAGGGGCTGGACCTGAACTTTGATTATATCATTACCTTGTGAGTTACCCTAGCCTTGATCAATCTATTCAAAGAATTATCCTCAAACAAACCTGAGTAGAGCACAATGGCTTCCCCACCTGAGCGGAATCTGAATAGAAGAGAAGGTTAGTTCAAACTTCAGACTGAAGTATTGAAATAAGGATAAAAAGAGGGATCCAAATCTTCCCAAATCCTTGGTTATTAATAATCATTTATCTCATATTATGTCATTTAATCCTCACTAACCTAGGTGCTATTATTATCCCCATTTTATAGATGAGAAAATTGAAAGTTACAGTTTAAGTGACTTGCCCAGGACCACACTGCTTGTGAATAGTCTAAGGAAGGATTTGAATTCAGGTCTTCCTAAACTGAATCCATCACTCTATCTGCTGAGCCATTTTGCTGCCTTTAGTACTTGGAGTATTCAATATAAAGCTTCTTGTCTATACACAGCTCCATATCTGAGTTTCTCTTTCTCTTGTTATTACCCTGCTCCTACTCCTAACATTCATAAGGCGAAGCTAACATACTATGATTAAAAATAGTTCATTGAACATAATAAAAATGGAAGGAAGTATCTACCTTCTGTTTGCCCACACAATTTTTTGAGTGTTGTTGAAAGCTCTTTGAAGTATATGTAACCAGAATTCATAAAAAATAAATAAGGGAAGGAAAAAAATAGAAATAGGAAGGGTATATTTCTGGGACCCAAATCTCAGGACCACCAAAGATATAACAGAGGAGACTAGGAAAAAGAGTGGTAAGAGAAATCTGTCATCCTTCCCAGCTTTCCCACATAATGGCAGTTACAATAGCTACCAGTCTCTGGATTTGGGATCTCCTGTCTTTATCCTTATTCCTGCCCCATGTGTGGGATCACCACTGACTTCCAGCAACCATGCTCCTCTATGCTGTGGTCTATCACTTGGAAACTGAAAAGTCTGAAACTGAAAGCATCAATTGTTTGTACCCTAACACCTCTACGATAATCAGGGAAGACCTTTCTTTTTGGAGGAAGGCAAAATAGCTGTCTGACCTTTAATCCCCTCTATGGGATTGTGTTGCTTTCTGACTTTTATAAGTGTGGAGAGGTCTCCTCTAAACCCCCAGTAAGGGGAGCAGAGACACCCATCCTCTCATGTCTTAAGACCCTTGAAATAAAATTTCAAGTTTCATTCTTCCTTAATCATTTTCACTCTGGACCTGGGAGTGGGGGAATAATTTTAAATGGGCAAAGCATGGGCATAAATTACCTTGTGAAAATGAAAAACTCTTTCTCAAATTCTCCTCCTCTTTGTGTTCACTTTTATTCCCTTAAGGACAATATGATGTCCCCAGGGTAATGGAAGGTATAGCCATTGGGCACATCACAGTTTACAACTCAGGAAAACCCTTAGTTTGGAGTATGGAGATAGGAGTCCCGGTTGAAGCAACAACCTTTCCCCCATAATTAATTTCTGTAAGCTGGAGTCCATTAGAGAGGAGAATGACAGCCTGTAGACGCTGATGCTGGCTTGTGTGTGGCCCAAAAGAACATTAGGGCCTTCAGTAAAGGTGGACTTGCCCATTAGCCTCAGTAATAATTTAAAAATCTTTTAATATCAGTCACGACTCAACCACCTTAAAATAATGCTGGTAGTGAGCAAACCAAGTAATTTAAAGGCAGATCATGTTCTCTGTAAGTTTTTCAGGCCTGCTATTGGGAATACTTGATAATTTATGAAGGCTTACACCACCAAATTAATTACCTTTTCCGGCTGCCACATGTCTTTTCTTTCTTTTTTTAATAGCAGCCAGCTCTGAATCGTAAGTAAAAATACTACAGATACTCATTTCTTCAGTTAAGCTTTGTGCTTCCCAGTGATACTTAGACTATCTTAAGAGTGTCCTTTATTTCAGTCTCCATGGGTCAGCAGTTTTAATCTATATTCCCCTTTTCTTGCACTTACTTCTGATTAAATGTTAGTCTACATTATCTTAGCTGAGAAATTCTATTTTCAGTGAATTCTGGAAAATAAAACTGTTAAATTTTAGACTATTTTGAAAGAGTACGTGGGGATGTTTTCAGTGTATATACATATATATGTATAATGCAAAGTGAATTTATCATAGAGTTTATCCTTGTACAGCCAGACACCCCATCACAGATCCCAGGCATATAGGAAATTGAGTGGACCCAAATTAGGCTGCTCAGCATAGTTGGAAAGACAATCTATGGCATAAGCTCTAGCTTTCTCCAGGGAGCAGATGGTCCTGCCACTGGATGCAGTTTGGGGCAAGTGTTTGTGAAAATATTCCAGGGAACTGAGGCTTTTGACTAGTATCTACAAATGTGGTTTAGTGTGGGTGTCAGGAAGCTTATTTCTGTTCCCAACTAGATGCCAAGCTTAATGAATTCGCTTAATGTATCTATGACTCTCTTCTTCCAAGAGCAAAATGGGTATAAGAATTAAATCTCCCTACCACGACAACCCTGAGATCAATCATGCACCTCTCACAATATTATCAAGATTTAAGGCTCTTTTCATTTCAGGAACTAAAAATACCATGGAAGTCTTGCCTTAATCTTTTCTATGTGCTCTGTGTTAAGTTGTTGACTGGTAATATAATTCTCATCTTGCAAAAGAGAAGCATAGCAGAGACAGATAGGATGTTCAAGGCATATCTAGCACTATAGGCCCAAGCTGTATAAGGCATTAGGGTGAAATTGCTGCTGGGACCATCTTTGCTATGCATGCTGCTGGAGTAACTGGTAGAGACTCCTAGAGCCCAAGGTAATTTGCTGCTTTGTAGTCTGTCAAAAGGAAGCAGGGTCATAAAGTCCTTTGCTTCTGCTGAATCTTTAACTTGAACCTCCATTGTGGGTAATATGAAAACCGTATGTGAAAATGCCCATGTGGTACAGACTCTCAGATGGTCCCCAGCAGAACACAAGCACAGCATGCAAACAGTTTGCCTGTTGCAACAACACATTTTCATGGAGTGGATATGTTATGACTAATATCTTGGACTGATTAGACAGCTAATGTCACCATTAATTGCTAAATTAACCAAAAAGGGGGTTAGGCACTAGAAATATTAGAAAAAACTTCTTCCTAGGTTTCACCCTCAATGACCCCTAAACCTCACATGAATACATTAAATTGATGAGATTTTTTTAAATACAAGAAGAACATTTATCTAATGAAAATAGTTAATGTTGAGATAAACTATATCTTGGACTAGAGTTGTTTGAACAAGTTTAGAATACGTTGGAACAGTTTCGTTAGGATTGCTTACCTTACGTTGCTGTCACTGACATAGGGTTTTTCTCTCCCCCTTCTCCAGAGGTTCAGTCCCACTGTGTCTAACTGCCCTATCTCTAGAAATCCAATTATGAAGCTTGAACCCTGTCCCCAAATCTTAAACAGTTGCTACTCAAAAGCTTCTATTCAAACTCTTATTATCTAATCGAAGTTGGATAATGCTGAGAAGTAATTTGTAATTCAGTATTCCAATTTGGATTAATTGCTATACCTCACACCTCATTCGCACCATATTCCTATTAGACCAGCTGCTGTTTAAAGTGAGATTTATGTTTGTTATTTAGTAGTTTCAAGGGAATAATGTTTCCTCTGCCCAAGTATGTTTTCTTTTTTATATTGGGTTTAAATGTTAGGTAGGGATGAGGGGGTCTGTCTATTAACTATCATAGGTGATTGTGTATTTATTGGACACATATTAAAAAAGATGATGGTCTTTCCTGGTATTGTGGATCACTATTCTCTCTGAGTTCCCTCATAGTGTCTCCCACAGAGCCTGTGACCCAGGGCACCAAACTATATCTTCCTCATGGTTGGTGTCCTTTTTATGTATGGTTACATAATACTTGTATCCTCAAACCTCAGACAAAAGGCGCATACAATGATGGGTGTTTGGAGTAACAGAAGGGATATGCTAGGGCTAGTTCATACTGGATCATGAGAGCCAAATGAACATTTCCACCTTGGAAATAGATACAAATCAGATCTGGATTTATTGTTTTCTTAACTGTCTATTCTTATAAAGAGTATTAGAGAAAGTATGTATAATGCAGACTAAACATAGAACTGTGTCTGACATACAACATTTACCCCAGAGAGTTAGATGTTATACATTTGCCAACCCCCATGTAACAAGCATCATGACACAATAGAAAGAATCTTGGACTGGGAGTCAAAAGACTTACTTTCAAGTCTCAATTCTGCCATGTACTAGCATTTGTTATCTTGATCAGGCAATTAACTTTGATGGACCTCAATGTACTTATCTGAAAAATTACCACAGGCTTCTCTCAGAAATGAAGGTCCTTATTATTAATACCAAAATTATAATAGTCTTATTGTACTGTTATGAGTCATGAAATAGCATATATTCTAAAGTATTAAAATGAAGTATTACTCAGAGGCAAAAGAGAGACAATGGCTACTGTGACCTGGCCATAACATAAGGCAAATAATGATCTAGAATAAAGGATGTCATCAAAAAGATGTACAATCAAAAAAAAAAAGATAGGTGGGTCATGTGGTGAGAGTCAGGGATAAATGACAGAGCACCTATACACTCCACTGATATCAAGATAAAGTGACTTAAAGAGAGAGAGAGAGAGAGAGAGAGAGAGAGAGAGAGAGAGAGAGAGAAAGTGAGAGATGCCACCAACATCTGTATACCCATATGGCAAAAATATGGAAGAACATAAATGAAAATTGCATTGGCTGGGCAAGCTTCAATAAATGACTAGCAATTTCATTGTTAGAGGGACCCTCTACACTGATGTGATCACCGATTCACAGAATTTGGGAGTTGGAAGAGATCTTAGTGACCATCTAGTCTAACCTGTATATAAAAGAAATACCCATTATAACATATCTGACAAGTGGCTATTCTATTGCTGCTAAGAAATCTCAAACAGTAGGAACCCACTATCTCTTGAAACAAGGCATTACAGTTTTGGGCAACCCTAATTCTTAGAGAGTTACCCCACCTCCAAAATCTAGCCTAAATATGTCCATGTTTCCTGGTTCTGCCCCATGGACCAAATGGTATAAGTCTGATGCCTCTCCCACATGACTGTATATCAAATACTTGAAGGAGTCCATAATGTCCTCCCAGAGTCTTCACTTCTCCAGGCTATGCATGAAGAATCTTCTTTAATCATTCCTCATATTGGACTTGAAGTTCTTCACCATCCTGGTTGCCCTCCACTGACTCATTTGAGTAGTGTGTTTGCATGTGATATATACTGTTTATAATATGTAGAAATTCACTCTTGCCTACCTTATGCCACTACAAGCTAGATATGGTCAGAGACTCTGTCTTAGTTAAACTTCATGTCCTGAAATGCATAGCATAGTGCTTTGCACACAACAAGCTGTTTGTTAAATGCATAAATGAATGAGAAAGCTATGCTCAGCCTGTTTCAGGTGATGAACACTAAAGAAAAAACCTTTTTAAGCAATAGTTCTTTGTAGCCTTTCATTTAGAATCACGGAATTTCGTCACAGGAAACTTTAGTGGTCATCAAAATTTTTGGTCTCAGAACCCCTTTACACTCTTAAAAATTATTGAGAACCCCAAAGATCTTTGGTTTATGTGGATTATATCTATATTTACCATGGATAAATTATATACATATATATAATTTATGTATTGTATATGATTTTATTATAATAATAAGCCTTTTGCATGTTAATATAATGTACTTTTGTGAAAAAGTAACCATTTTCTCAAACAAAAATATTTAGTGAGAAATGACATTGCTTTACATTTTTTGCAAATCTCTTTAATCTGGCTTAGTAGAAGACATTTGGATTCTCTTATTTACTTCATTCAATCTGTTGTGAAGTATTGTTTTGGTTGAAGTATATGAAGAAAATCTGACCTTACACAGACCTATAGTTGGAAAAAGGAGGGGTATTTTACTGGTGAATAATTCCTTTGTACTATTATGAAAATAGTTTTGACCTTGCAGATTCCCCTGAAAGGGTCTTGGAGATCCCTAGGGTCCCATGGATCACAATTTGAGAACTACTGATCTAGTCTAATAGAATTTTACAATTAAGAAAGCTAAGACCTAGAGAGCGTAAGTAATTTACCAAAAGTAACGAATCTAGTGATGGAAAGAAAGCTAGTCTCAGGCCTCATGAGTCTCAATTCAATGTTCTTTCTTTATCCCATGAATGTAAATCAGAGGCAAAGTAAGAATTAAGGCCCAGAAAAGAGAAATATTTTTTATTTTCACTTATTTTATTTTTCATTTGTAGAATAAAACAAGCATTTCCATAACATAGTATAATTTTTAAAAAAAGATAATTGCATATAGAACTGCTAGTCTATTATGTACAACTTGCTATTCAGAATAGAATCATCAGACAGACTACTCAGACTTCTGAAATGATGGTAACTAAGTGTCCAAAAAAGAATTGCATTTCGAGTCAAAAGACCTAAATTTGAATTCTGGCACTGCTTCTTAATAGGCCATGTTGTCTTGGGTAGGTCTCCAAGCTTCAGTACTCTCATTTGTAAAACTCAGGAGCTGCTTTGACTTCAGGATTCCTTTGCTGGCACATAATGTACCTTACAGAGTAGAAAGACAGAAGAAAAAAAGGTATCGTATATAACCTGGGGTGAGCAGGTAAATAGCAGCTCCCTGAAAACCCAGTACACCTTTAAGTTAAAATTGCCTTATAAACATTTTCTCCATCACTCTTTTGTGTCTAGATGATCCACAAATCAATAAGACACACCCTGATCTGTATTATTTACTCATTTCTGAAGTACAAATGCTCACACTGAAAATTTGTCATATTTCATGAGCTGATATAAGTTGGTTTCAATGTACCCTGTCAAAATATTCACAGTAGCACTTTTTTTTTTGTAGTAGTAAAGTACTGGAAACAAAGTAGTTGCCCACTGGATGTACTAAATGTTGCTGCTTATAGGAAATGGTTAATGGAAAGAATTTCAAGAAACATAAAGAAAGCTTTATGAATTGATTTAGAATGTAGTAATCAGCATGAGGAAAACAAGATATAAAATGATTACAGCAACGCAAACAAGCACAACAATAAAGCTGAACCAAATGCTAAATAATTTAATGAACTGAACTGAACTGAATAAAAGATGAGAAAATACATCTTCATCCCTTCATTGGAGAGGTGAGGACCAATGAGTGTTGGATATTTGCATATTCCTCAGATGAAATTGATGGGGTACTTGGTTTTGCTGAACTGGATTAAAAAAAAATTATATTTATTATAAGGGAGGGATTCCTGGGTGGGAAAGGGAAGGGATATATTTGGAAATAAATGATGTAAAAATAAGTACCATATTTTAAAAAATAATGAAAGTTGTAAGGTCATTTTGATAAGCTGTAAAATCCTGCATTCAGTAGAATGTGCTCACTTTCTCCTTTATTCATCTAATATTCTGATGTTAGGATCATGTGTTCTTTTCACCATTTTTTCCTTCCTCCACATCACGTTTATCTGTATTGTTACTTATACCTTAGCCACATTCAGTAACCCCTCAATCTTCCTCCCTTCTCTCCTTGAGTCTCCCTTCTTATCAGGCTTCATCCTCAAACCTATTAAAGAAGAGCTATAAGAAAACACTCACAAAACAAAACTTGCAAAACTTTAAAGAAATGAATATAAATATTAGGTGTGGAATGACTTTTATTTTAACAAAAATGACTTATAGGATGTTTGTCTAGTTTCTTACTTATTCTTTTGTTTCATGTTGTGTGTCCATATGTATGTTTTTATATTAGAATGTTAATTTCATGGGAGGAATGTTGAAACATTTTCAGTACTTTGGGCCAAAAGATGAAGAAAAAACTGGACTTGAATCAAGAAGATTTGATCCCAGATTTGTTTTTATGTAAGATGTTCAGTGGCCAGAACTTCTGTTTTGACAAAAAAAGAAAACTTCTATATGACAAAACTAAAAGTCTTCCTTCCTTCCTTTTTTCCTTCCTTCCTTCCTTCCTTCCTTCCTTCCTTCCTTCCTTCCTTCCTTCCTTCCTTCCTTCCTTCCTTCCTTCCTTCCTGTCTTCCTTCCTTCCTTCCTTCCTTCCTTCCTTCCTTCCTTCCTTCCTTCCTGCCTTCCTGCCTTCCTTCCTTCCTTCCTTCCTTCCTTCCTTCCTTCCTTCCTTCCTTCCTGTCTTCCTTCCTTCCTTCCTCCCTTCCTTCCTTCCTTCCTTCCTTCCTTCCTTCCTTCCTTCCTTCCTTCCTGCCTTCCTGCCTTCCTGCCTTCCTTCCTGCCTTCCTTCTATCCCTTATTTCTCCTTCCTCTCTCCTTCATGCCCTTCTTCCCTCCTCTCATGGTTTGATTTCACTAGGAACAGCAGTGGCCTTTGAAGTATGTCAGCTTAGTGGCCTTTGACAAAGAGTTGAAAAGCACAGATGCCTAATGCTAATTCAGTTGAAATATGCTTCAGCATTTCTGGAGGAGGGAGGAGGCTGAGGTTAACCTCTGTCCATTTTACTAACTATATAGCTATAGAGCGTGACTAGAATCGATGGTGTCCAATAGCCTGCTCCCTGGCCAGGCCAACAAGATGCTGGATAGTACAAGGTAAGAGCAATGACTCCAGCGACCTCTGCTGTGCCACATGACTGCATTTTTGGCTACATTTCTTCTACTGCTCTGAACTCAGATAGTCAGTCATTTTCATATTATGCTAGTCAAGTTCACTGAGTACTGAAGGCCTTCCAGGTAGCAACATCTGGGTGCTACCTTACAGAACATAAAGGGCCTCAAGGAACTCAACCTCAAGCAGCTGAGCATCTGTTTCAGGGTGGAAAATAGTATGTTCTTGTACAGATGTCCTTGAAGCTTTCTCAGTTGTTGTTTTCAAATCCAATTATTCTCTTCCAATATATCCAGAGTCCAGCATACAGTAGCCTTTTGATAAGTGTGAGTGATTGATTGATATTGCAAATATCCTTGGTAAACTATGTATATTTAAGGGAACATAATATACATATATAGCTATGTACACAAAACATATGTATACACACACACACACACACACACGCACACTTTTGCATGGTTGTTAGTTGAAATTCTCTGCTTCTCCACAATTTATTTTAGAGATTTCTTACCCAATTCTTACCCAATGGGAAAAGAATCAAGAAGATAATTTTCTGTTAGAATCATTAACTAGCCTTATTTTAAGCCTCTTCTACCTTGCTTGATTTTAGTTTGGTTGCTAATGGGAGTTTGCCCATTTCAAAAAAGAATCAGTTAATTTTCATAGTGACCATAAAATGGAAAACTTATAAAAATGTTCTGTTGATACATCTAAGAAACCTGGTGTCCCTCCAAGGATGGAACAGGTTAAATACATTAATACTTTGAAGCAATGATTTTTCTACCATCAAAATACAACCTCCCACAGAATACAACCTTTCTATTCCTTGGCAGGCAGAGTTTTATCTGATATCAAAAGAATCATCTCCCTGTTTCCAACTTAGTTATAAGTCTGTCCAAAGAGAGACAGGTTGGGTCCTTGGTACTTGGATCGGTGATTTCCATCAATATAGATGCCCCCTCCAATGGTGGACATTATATTCCCTGTCCATCTGTTGTGACTCTCATCTATATCCTCCTATATCAGACCTGAGTCTGGAGATTAAATATTGGTTTGCCTGATTTAATAGGGGAGCAAATATTTATTATTACTCATGGCCAGGGTCTTTATAGCTTTGGGAAAAAGAAGCTGTTTGGGAAACTCTCTGTGAGTAAAAGCATTTAATAGAGATAGTACAGAAAAGATACACAGGTATCTGAGCCCCCAAAGCCAAGAAAATGGCAAACCACTCCAGTACTTCTGCCAAGAAAATGCTAAATGAGGTCACGAAGAGTCAGACACAAATGAAATGACTGAACAACATCAAAGCCATTTAATGACCTTTGGCCCCAGATTTCCACATTCTGGGGTTAAATCATTCAACAGAGGTCATAAAGAAAGGATACCCAATTCTAAGACAACTCTAAAAGGCTCATGATGGAAAATGCCATCCACATCCCAGGAATTACAGAGTCTGAACGCAGATTGAAGTGTACTATTTGCTCTTTCTCTTTTTTGTTTTGTTTTATTTCTGCTTTCTCATGGTTCTTTCCATTGGTTATAATTCTTCTTTGCAACATGACTAATGTGAAAATCTGTTTAATGTGAATATGTAGAACTAATATCAGATTGCATGCTATCTTGGAGAGAGGGGAGAAAAATTTGAACTCAAAAGCCTGTGGAACTGAAAGTTGTAAACTCAAAATACATAAAAAAATAATGTTTTTTACAAAAGGATTTGAGCCCCATAAGCCACAGAATCACCCCAGGGCCTCATGTTTCCAGATTTTGAGGCATCAAGGTCAGACCTGCATGACCCAATTCACCTTTGTTTTCTATGGCTATTGTTGCTGTTATTTGTCCTTTGTTTTCAAAGAGGACCAATGATATCATGTGGTGTTACCTTGACTCATGCATTAATTGGATTTAAATAAAGGAGAGTTGCACAAAGTTGTCCACCTTACTCTCTTCCAAAGTTGTAGAAATCCAGTGTCTAGACAAAAGTCAGCATGACTGATGATGGCCTAGGATGCAATGGATGACCACAGCATTTTCAATATCTGACCAAGTTCTAAGTGCCCCACAGTACCTACTTCAGCCACTGGAACAAATTGTTCTCATCTGCCTGTTTCACTGTGGGAAATTTTCATATGCTTTGAGTAGATAACCCCTAACTCACCCAGTGGGTTTGAGACCCATTGATTACCTTCAACCTGGTTTAGCCATCTGCCAAGAAAGTTTACTAGGGTTTATGTTATAGCTTCTTGGAGACACAGGTGAGAATTTAGTACCCAAGGTGGCTGAGCAGCCCTGAAAAGACCTGGGCAAGTCCTTATACCAGATGTGCAAGTCCTTCTTGAATACCTGCTTTCCCTCCCCCATTCTTATTATACCTTCAATAGAGGAAGAAATATCCTCTTTGATTTCCTTAAATGTCAGATAGAGCAGCATACATCATTTCAGAACACTTATCTCACTGATGACTATACCTAATCTCGGGTTTTCCATACCTACCCTCATATTAGGTCAATAACTGTAATGTGCTATGATCTTTATACCAACAGTAGTAGATTAAGATTCAATTCTCAGGTTGTTCTGGGTAACCAGATGAATACAGATATAAATCAACAAATAATGCTATTGCTAATTAGCAGGACGTAGTCCTCAGTTGCATGACAGGAAATAGGAACCAGATAATTAATAGCATAGAGGGACTACAATAAAAGGTGCCAGGTGTTGTTAGACAAGGGGAAGCAGAGAAACAAATATTCCATCCATCATCCCAAACAAGGATTCACTGACCACTTCCTGATCAGGCATGAATGCCAATAACTATGTTCCTGGGCTAAGTATATAATTTAACTCTCCCAAGATGGTCTTTGAGCTTTAAGTCATGCTATAGAAACCATGACAGTATTTAAAAATAAGATTTCTCTAGCAAGTTAACTGAGCCACAAGTCAGCTTCACAAACACAAGTTGTCCTCTGGCTATCTACTTTATTGCTGCAAATGACAATCCAAGGTTAAAAAACACATCAAAGTAAAGGAAGTACACTCAGCCTTCCTGTCACAGTCTTTTTATACCAAATACTAACATATGTATCCTTTGATAGTCCATAAAAGTGAATAAAATGCTCTCCATTCAGCAACCCTATAAATGCGTTCCTATTCTCTGATTCTATTATCACCTCCACTTCATAGGTGAAGAAACTGACCCAAGAGGTTAAGGGACTCATCCAGGAAAGTACCAGAGGCAAGTTTGTATGTGGGTCTTATGTTTCCAAAGCCTATACTCTCTCCATTATATTATAGTGCTTCTCATGGTGAGACTGTATGTTCACGTTGACTGTGACATTCTTACCTTGTCTCTAAATACCCACCTTTCTATTCCCAGGAAATAATGATTCTTGTGATAAGAATGCTTGGACAACTGGAGAAGCAGCCATTGTGCATTGTCACTAGTACTATGAGGTTGATATCATGGCCATTTTAGAGAAGCGGAGCTAAAAATCCACTTTTACTATTGACTATTTGATTCAGAGAGAGATAACATGGTATTATGAATAGAAAGCAGGCATCCGAGTCAGGTCAATCTGGGTTCAAGTCTTCCCTCTCATGTATAATTATTGTTAACTCATTAAAGCATTTATTAAGTGCATACTGTGTGCTAAATACTATGCTGAGTGTCAAGGATTCAAAGAAAGGCGAAAGATTATACCTGCTCTTGAGTAGCTCTCAGTCCTTTGGGGGAAACAATACAAGCAACTATGTACAAACAAGATCTATACAGAATGAAATAGAGATAATTAACAAAGGTAAGACTAGCATTAAGAGAAATAGGGAAAGGTTTCTTACAGAAAATAAGATTTTAGCTACGGCTTGTAGGAAAGCAAAGAACCCAGAAGATAAGGGTGAGGAGTGTTTCAGGTACAGAACACAACTAGTAAAAATGGACAAAGTTGGGAAATGGAGCTTCTTGCTCAAGGCATATCAAGGGGGCTAATGTCATTGAATCATAGTGTATGCTGAGGAGAATAGGGTATAAGAAGACTGGAAAGGTAGGCAATGGCAAGCTTATAAAGGGCTTTAGAAGCTATTTTATCAACGATTCAATAAAACATTTAATTACCTAGTAGGCACTGTGCTAAGCATTAAGGATACAAAAAGAGATAAAAGACAGTCTCTGCCTTCAAGGAATTTAAATTATCTAGTATTGGATCCTGAAATAATAGAAAGCTCCTGAAGTTTATTGAATGGGGAAGTGATGGTGTTGTGAACATATCTGTGTTTTGCAAAGATCAATTTGACAGATGAGTGGAAGATGGACTGGAAAGGGGAGAAGTTGGGGGCAGGTAGACCAACTAGAAGGCAATTATTACTTGGTGACTCTGGACAAGTCACTTAAACTCTCCAGGCAAATCTCTAAGATGTTAAATTTCAGAGGTGTCATTCTGCATTGGTTGAAGTCTTTTCTTTATGGAGAGTTCCCCATACCAATGAAATCATAGATCTGATTTAAAAACAAACAACACCTGATTCAGAGGACCAAAGTAATATCACTTACAGAGATATCAGAAAGATATTACAGAATAACATTGAGTGGCCCTTTTGAAATGAGTCTATTACTTGTGACTACCTAGCCAGGGGTGGGGAACCTGTGGCCTCCAGGCCAAACTTCACAGAAAAAAGGATTTAATCAAAGGGCCTCACCTGAGGACCTACAGGGCCACATGTGGCCTTGAGGTCACAGGTTCCCCATCCCTGACCTAGATTCTCAGGGTTATATGTCATATATATAGCGTGACTTTTTAAAGATGTTTGTAATCTTCATTAAACTGACCCTTCTTTTTGTACTCTGCTATTGGTCAATGATCTACTAATTAAGAATCTCCAAAACAGCAGCATAAATGTTACTACTTTTCTGTCTGGTTTCCTTTAAGTGTTGAATTGGAGTTACAAAAGTTGATAATATAATGGATCTAAATTGACATCAACATGATATGTGGCTATATCCTTTCTGACCTGGCCTTACATATAAATAGAACATGTGATGGGTTGACTGTGGTATGATTCAAGGGGTGTCATAGGATTAAATAATCACAGAATTGGAAGGAAATTCAGAGGTCAACTAGCCCAGCAGATACCTGACCAATAATCTTCTTTACTACATATTCACCATGTTGTCATCTATATGACTTCTGTTTTAGACCTCCATGTATTTAGAACCAATATCTCTAAAGGTAATCCAGTTTACCTCTGTATAGCCCTAATTTTCAGGACATTTCTCTTTACATCAAGCCCAAACCTAGCTGTTTGCAATCTCTATCCCTTGCTATCAGTTCTACCTTCTGGAGCCAAGCCGAGAGATTCGAATCCTTCCATGTAATAGTCACTCAAATACTTGAATATATTTATCCTATACCCTGAGCCTTTTCTTCTCCATGTTGAGCTTTATCATTTCCTCCTACCATGCCATCATTGCTCATGTGGTAAGATCTCAAGGCCATTCTTGAACCTTGTCAATTTCTTTCCTCTGCGTGCTTTCTAACTTGTCAATCTTATCCTAAAGTAGGGTGCTCACAATGGAACTTTCCTGTAGTGTAAGATAGATTTTCATACCAAATTGAGTATGCATGTTATTCCTTCCTTGAGCCAAATGTGATGAGAGTAAGCTTCAATTTTTCCCTCTCACCTCCTCTCTTTTTTCCTCCATTGAAAAAGCTTTTTCTTGCCTTTTCTATGACAGATAATTTGCCCCATTCCATTTCTTCCTTTCTCCTCCCAATATATTCCTCTTCCACCCCTTTATTTTATTTTTTTAGATATGGTCCCTTCCTATTCAGTTCACCTTGTGCTCTCTCTCTCTCTCTCTCTCTCTCTCTCTCTCTCTCTCTCTCCATATATGTGTGTGTGTGTGTGTGTGTGTGTGTATAATACCTCCAACTACCCAAATACTGAGAAAAGTTTCAAGAGTTACAAATATTATCTTTCCATGTAGGAATGTAAACAGTTCGACTTTAGTAAGTCCTTTGTGATTTTTCTTTCCTGTTTACCTTTTCAAGCTTCTCTTGATTCTTGTGTTTGAAAGTTAAATTTTTTTTCAGTTCTGGTCTTTTCAACAAGACTGCTTGAAAGTCCTCTATTTCATTGAATGATAATTTTTTCCCCTCAAGTATTATACTCAGTTTTGCTGGGTAGGTGATTCTTCATTTTAATACTAGTTTCTTTGATTTCTGGAATATCATATTCCAAGCCCTTCAATCTGTTAACGTAGAAGCTGCCAGATCCTGTGTTATCCTGATTTTATTTCCACAATACTTGATTTGTTTCATTCTAGATGCTTGCAATATTTTCTCCTTGACCTGGGAACTATGGAACTTGGCCACAATATTCGTAGGAGTTTCTCTTTTTGGATCTCTTTTAGGAGGTGATCAGTGGATTCTTTCAATATTGATTTTGCCCTCTGGTTCTAGAATATCAGGGCAGTTTTCCTTGATAATTTCATGAAAGATGATATCTAGCCTCTTTTTTTTGATCATGGCTTTCAGATAGTCCCATAATTTTTAAATTGTCTCTCCTGGATCTCTTTTCCAGGTCAGTTGTTTTTCCAATGAGATATTTCATGTTATCTTCCATTTTTTCATTTTTTTGGATTTGTTTTGTAATTTCTTGGTTTCTCATAAAGTCATTAGCTTCCATCTGTTCCATTCTAATTTTTAAAGTACTATATTTTTTCAGTGAGCTTTTGAACCTCCATTTGACTAATTTTGCTTTTTAAAAGCATTCTTCTCCTCATTGGGTTTTTGGACCTCTTGCCAATCGAGTTAGCCTATTTTTAAAGGTACTATTTTCTTCATCATTTTTTTTGGGGTCTCCTTTAGCAAGTTATTGACTTGCTTTTTATGATTTCCTTGCATCATTCTTACTTCTCTTCCCAATTTTTCTTCCACCTCTCTTACTTGATTTTCAAAATCCTTTTTGATCTCTTCCATGGCCTGGGACAAATGCATATTTATTTTAGAAGTTTTGGATGTAGAAGTCATGACTCTATGTCTTTCCCTGATGGTAAACATTGTTCTTCCTCATCCAAAAGGATGGGAGAGAATACCTGTTCACCAAGAAAGTAACCTTCTCTGTCTTATTTTTTCCCCTTTTTTGGCATTTTCCTAATCATTTACTTGACTTTTGGGTCCTTTGTCAAGAGTAAGATATACTCTGGGGACCTGTAAGTTCTCACTTCCTCCACAGTGGCACAATCAAGGGAGAGGAGTTTACTCCTCAAGGGCCTCCAGCTCTGCTGTGTCCCAGGACCAACCATGCTCAGGGCTGAGGTTCAGATCAGTTGCTCAGTTCCCCCAGGGGCTTTAAACTGAGCCACTCCAACAATGGACCCAGGCTGCTTCCAAGGCCATCCATTGCCTGCTGCTGCTGCTGTATTGCTGCCTGTGGCCAGGGCTAGGGGAGGACCCTGCTCCCTTCTCGCTCTGGTGGTAAAAGTCTTCTCACTGACCTTTGGCACCTGTGAGTTAAGGGATCTGTGAACTGCTGCTTGTGCCAGATATTCTGTCTTCTCTGGTCCTGCTCCTCCCAGTGCTGCACAGCCAAGGCTGGGCTGGCCTGTGCTCCACATCCAGTGCTACAGACCCTTGGCCTTCCAGGTCACCCTGGGCTGGAAATCTCCTCCACTCTGTTGTTCTGTGACTTCTGCTGCTCTGGAATTTGTTGAGAGTCTTTCTTTACAAGTATTTTATGGGTTGTGGGGGAAGAGCTAGAGTATGTGCATCTTTCTGCTCCACCATCTTGACTCTGCCCAAATTTTAGAATTCTTAAAGATGCAAGTAGAGCACTTGCAGGTGATGAAAAGATCAAGGGAATGACCATTTTTGTGGTTGGCTGAAGTGGAATGGAGGAGTAGGACATAGGAAGTCAATAGATTGAACAGCTGGGAAGCAAGAGTGTTTGAGGGAGTATCACAATATATACTGAAGTTCCCTAATATTACAGCAGGAGGTGAGGTAGAGAGAAAGAATATGGACCAGGCATTGAATTCATTGAATAAAGAAGGAAATTGTCTTGAGGGCTGATCAGTAACAACTATCTACAGCCTTTGTGAGAAAATGAAATTAGTTTGGTCAGACATGACCTATTCTTGATAAATCCTTACTGGTTCTTTGTGATCACTCCTTCATTTTTAGGTCTTCACCAACAATTCCTTTAATAGCACTAGTCTAAAATTTTGCCAGGGATTATACAAGCCCTGCCTCAAAAGGTTCTCCTCCATTATTGTTATAACCTCAAATTCCACCAGTAAAGTTTCATTGCCCTATGTGCAGGGATTTCCCTCAATTAAATATAAATATCTCTGTGAAAGGCAATACATTAAATCTTAGTCATTTTCATTTTATAGGATTGTAGACTCCTGGAGCTGGAAAAAAAAAAAAACCCTTTCATTTTATAAAGGTATAGAGGCAGCTGGTGACGGAGGTAGCTGGTGACTAAATAGATAGAGCACTGGACCTGGAGTCAAGAAGACCTGAGTTCAAGTCCAGCCTTAGACATTTCCTAGTCATGTGACCCTGGGCAAGTCACTTAACCTTTGATTGCCTGACAAAAGGATCCGTAAGATCCACTGGAGAAGGAAATGGCAAAACACTCCAGTATCTTTGCCAAGAAAACCCCATGGACAACTATGATTTGTGGAGTCATGCAGAGTCAGACAATACTGAAAGCAACAAATCAGAAAGGTGAAAAGATTTGCCCAAGATCACACAGCCACCCAGAATGATTTCTTGTACTCTACCAGTCTAGGGAAAGTCAGTCTTAGGGGTTTGATGGAGGACAGATACTAAAGAGGAGAAACTGAATATAGATGTTTTCTACTTAATAATTCTGCCTAGGGCTGATCCTGATAACATAATTCAATTCTCACAATGAATAGAGTTTATTGTGAATATGACTATAAGGACACATTTCAGCATACCATTTCTCAATGCCTTTACTTAATACCAATTGTTTTCAGTAAGGGAGCCTGTTTCTCTAAGTTGACTGTCTCCACTGAGCAAAAGAGTTTGAAAGATAAGGCAGCCTGGGAAACTGACACATAATCAGGACTTTTCTTTTTCCTTCTGGACAATAATTCACCTTAAAGTGGCAGAAACACATGTTTTTAAACAAAGATAAAAAAAGGACAATGAAAAAGGGTCCCACATTTAAACAGTGCCTCTCCCAACTTATCTTACCTATGTAGGTACTTACAAAGTGTCTGCTGGCTATGGGGTGCTTGAGTACATGTGCTTGGGCCCCAATTCTAAAATCACATCTATCTTTAAAAATCACATTTCTCCCTAGCCTCAAGATACTATCCCAGGCAGTTTCTCCCCAGCCCAAGGACACAGCCTGCCCCAGCAACAACTGTTATCTCCCTTCCTGCTACAGCAGTCAGCTTTAGAACTTATTAGTCTGGACCAGCTGTGTACTAGCTTAAGCGGGTATGCACTGAGTCATAATGACATTTACTACTCATTGACCAATCATATATACTCTAGACTTAGATATACATACATACTCCCTTACATTTATCTTGTCTAACAAGACATTGATGAGAGTAACCTGGTATTTCTGAGCCACCCCTGACCATGAGTTTATTTAGTGATGTTTCAGGCCTAAAATCACACCTCCAGGTAGCCCCCTCTTGGGCTATTTCCCAATGAACTCTGGGTAAAATACCTGCACAGCAGTTACCAAAAGTGCATGTTCCTTTAAGAACTAACCACTCCCTAGTCCCACCCCAAAACACCTAGTTAGCATATTTGGCACATGCTTTATTGCGGACATCATATATAAACTTTACTACACTCCTCTAAGGTTGCAGGTTCCCTAAGAACTCTTGCCCATTGAAAAACATAATAAATCTCTACCTTGACCTCAACAGTGCTTGAATCTGTGAATTCCTTCCAGGCAACCTGCCCCTGATACTCTGGTTCTTGTGGGGATCTCACACCCCGCTTCCAGCCCCCATCAGGTAGACACTGTCAATATTATTTTGAGAACAAACATTTAAAAAATTTCAATTCAGAGGTAGTTTCAGAAATCATGTGTGTTATAAGTATGTTTAATACTCCTGATTAATTTTTAGATCAATAGATCCATTTTCTAAATGAAAAGAGCAAACTTGATACTATTTCTAAGAGAAAATTGTTTTTTTTTGAAACTTTGCCATTCAGGGGGATTTCACAAAGTTCTTGCCACAGATGCATTCAATATAGCATGAGTGAAATTATAACTGAGGTCTAATAATTGAGAAATATTTATCTAAATATTTCCAATTGTTAATTTACAGAATAATTTATAAATGTCTTTTAAGTAAAAAGACTGTGTATCCCTATCTTACCCAGCTGGAAGTTCAAGAACTCCAGATGGCCTGATTCCTCTATTAATCAGCGCAGTAGCTTGACCTGTCCTGTTTCAGACCTGGGTAATTTGTCTCTCTTTAGTCAATTGAGTTCTCCCTCCCTACTCCTAGAGGCTCTCTATGTTGATCCTAGACATTCCTGAAGCTCATCCCCTTGAACTCAAAAGATCTCCCAAACTCAGTCTCCAAGGTAGCAGTTATTAGAGGTGTATGCAAATGCACCCAGTTGCCTTCTTTCTTTTAAAAGCCTAGGATTTACCTCTTTTCTAAATGATGATGATGAGAAGAAATTTCTAAAGTTCTTTACTGTCAGGAAGCCATTTTCTATCAGTAGATTGTGTTTCTCCACTATGAGTTCCCTTCACCAGTGAAATGACAGATCCAAATCCACCTGTTCTGGCCATAAACTCTGAGGATCATCCCATCCCAGACTGTTTCTTTTGGAAAGTCAAACTAGACTGTTTTCTGCCTCAATTCTTACCTAGCCTTTAACACCTGAATAGATTTTGCCTCAGACAAACTGAGACCTGGGAACAACCTTAGCTTAAAAAGACCCAGGTCTTCAGTCTTGACCTATGTCTTGCCACTGTACTCTATTGACTCTGGAGGAAAGTGAGGCTGATGACTGCCCAGCTCTGTCTCACTTAAATCCAATTCACTCACAAATCAAAACATCACCAACCTGAGGTCATTGATCCTTCTAGAGACAAGGATAAACAACAACAAAAGAAGAAAATAAGTACTTTACATATGTTATCTCATTTTGGTCTCATGTCTACTGAGATAGGAGCTACACAGACCTTCCTAAGAGTGGAGTAATATGCTTTTGGGAAGATAGCATTAGCTTTGGAGTGAGAGGCTACAGGTTCAAATCCTATGGGATGTTTCTGCTTTGTTTTATCTTTTTACTACGCATTTGACCTTGCTCAAATTGCTTTAATCTCTGGGCTTTGGTTTGCTTATCTATGAAAAGAGAGGGTTGAACTAGAGATATTTCACCTCTAACATATATTCTTAAGGCTTACAAAGTGCTCTCCTTACAATTATCTTGTGAAAGAGTCAGGGCAAGATTATATAGTGGAAAGAGCTCTTTCTCTGGAGGCAAAGTTTAATTCTCTGTGCAAATTATTCTCTGAGCAAATCACTAAACTTCCTTGAGTCTTACTTCTAGAAAGAGAGAGAGAGAGAGAGAGAGAGAGAGACAGACAGACAGAGAGAGAGACAGACAGACAGAGACAGAGACAGAGAGAGAGAGAGACAGAGAGAGACAGAGAGAGAAAGAGAGAGAGAGAGAGGAATGAAGGAAGAAAAAGAAAGAGAAAGAAAGAAAAAGAAAGGAAGACAGGAAGAGAAAAAGAAAATGAATGAATAATGAAATGTATGGATAAGTAAATAAATGAATGAATGAATAAATAAGTGAATGAATAAATGAAACATTTGGAAATGAGGGCCCTCAAACTCAACTCTACCATCCTCATTAGATAGTAAAAGCATTATTATCCCTGTTTTATACATCAGGATACTGAGACTTAGAAGGGCTCTTCATCACAGGCAAGATCACTTGGCTAATATTCTTTACAGTGCCTGGCAAGCACTAGACTCACAACAGGCACTCTACAAAGACTTGGTAACTGATGATTGGCATGTCTGATCTCGTTGAGGAATTGCTTTCTCTTTTGCAAGACACTTAAGAATCATTTTAATAGTCTGTTTCATTTTTTAAGAAATAAAGTCCTGCCTGACACAGTACTATAGCAAAGAAGGAACAAAATAAAAAGAAAAAGAAAAGATGGGAGGAGGAAGGTTAAGAAGAGATTGATGAAAGTAGGAAGAAGAAATAATTCTTTATAAACCTTTAGCTTCTCTAAAAATTGGAGCAAGCAAGAGTGTTTCCCTCTAGCTATATCATCATCTCCTTTTTTTGCAGTGTACTTGCCTCATTCCTTGGGGGCTGAGTTTTACTGTCATCCTTTCCTAGAGTCACTGACATTAATCCCTCTGCTAAACAGCCTTGGCAATGGGAAACAGAGGAAGTAAAAGGTGGATTTAATGAAAATGCCTCAGTCACGAAATACTTTCAGTTGACTTTATGCTGTATCCTGTCAGTACTCGACCATATGGTGTTAAAAACACTCCCTAAAATGTGTGTGTGTGTGTGTGTGTTTTTCAAGCTACTTTACAGTTCTAATGGGTAATTGTGATCTCCTTCACAGCAAGAGATGAATGAGAGAGGCGACCGTGATATCACAGAACTTCAAAATGCATTAGTGAAACAGTGGGAAGGAAGGAAAGAAGGGAGCTGATCTCTGCTGCTATCTTTTATAAATCATTGGGTAACCTCTAATAGTTTAGGTCAGAAGGGAGCTGTAGTGTAGAAGCTTCTAGTCATTATTAGCTCAATCAGGGCTACCAAGCAGTGCTTTTGTAACCGGACCTCTCCATAGCTGCATATCCCAGCTTTAAAGATCAACCTCTGTGTCTAGGCATCAGGGCAGCCCGACTTCCTACAAACTCTAAAGTTGGACTGCAGCAACAACTAAAGGACTTCAGGGTACTCTCAATTATGCGCTAAGCCCCAGCTAACCCTGACTGATGCAGCATCCACTTGATTAACTGATACTGCTCATTAAGAGGACGTAGGGTGAGCCAAGAGCCCACTGATTGGTATAGTGCAGGGATTTTCAAACTTCTTTTGCTCCTTGCAGAGTTATTATTCTTTGCCAAAAAGAATCTCAGCAACACAATGGGAGAAGAAAGAGACTCTCCTCATGCACATGTTAATGAAATTGCAAACAATAGATCCAAACGATTTGTGGCAGTCCCTTTGGGAACCAATGGTTTAGCTACAGTAGCTAGATGGATGGAGTGCTGAGTCTGGAGTCAGGAAGATCTAAATTCAAATTTGACCTCAGATACTTCCTAGTTATGTGACCCTGGGAAAGTCTCTTAACCTTTGTTTACTTCAATTTCTTATCTGTAAAATAAGGATGATGATAATAGAGTACAGTTCCTGGCCTATAGTAAGCGTTAGATGATGGTGATGTTGATGATGATGGTGACTGGTTGGGCACTTGACTAAGAATTAAAAGACTCAAGTTCTCATTCTGTCTGTGCTAATTATTTGACTGAAATCTAGAGCACATTAACAAAGTCTTTTTATTGTTGTTCAGTCATTTTGCAATCATGTCTGACTCTTTGTTGACTTCTTTTGGGGTTTTACTGGCAAAGATACTGGAGTGATTTGTTACTTCCTTCTCCAGCTCATTTTATAGTTGATAAAAAGCTGAGGAAAATGGGCTTAAGTGACTTACCCAGGGTCACAAAGCTTATAAGTGTTTGCGGACAGATTTGAATTTAAGATGAGTATTCCTAACTCCAGGCCCAGCACTCTATCCACTGCACCACCTAGCTGCCCCCAGCAAAGTCCTATATGGCCTCAGTTCCCTCATCTGCAGAAATGAGAGGATTGAATTTAAAGACTTCTATTGTCCCTTACAGCTCTAAGTTTCCATATGCCTTTGGTTAGGATGTCAGCTTTAATCATGACATAATGGCAAATCTCTATCCTTACAGAAACTTGTTTAATAGTAGGAATAATAACTTGCATTTATATAACACTTTCAAGTTTGCAAAGCACTTTGTATGTTATCTCATTGATTCTAATAACAACCTTGTGATGAAAATACTATTATTTTATCCATTTTACAGATAAGGAAACAAACAGAAAAGTTAAGTGATTTGCTTAAGGTCACTTGCTAAGGCACAATTTGAACTGGTCTTACTGACTCCAAGTCTAGTACACTCTCTACTAAACCACCTTGCTACTTACCCTTAAATATGCCACTGAGCTCACATGCTGTATCTTATACTCCTTATTTAAATACAAGGGGAATATGGACTTGGATAGACCTCAGGGTAGATGGAAAAGATTAAGATATAAGAAGACTGAAAAGATGGGAAGGACATAGACTATGAAGGACTTTGAATGCAACACAGGATTTTATATTTGATCTTGGAGGTGAAAGGGAAATGTAGTTATTGAATAGAATGATGATGTGTTCAAATCTGTGCTTTAAGAAAATTAATTTAACAGATGATTGGAGGATGGACTGGATAGGAAAGACATGAAGCAAGGAGACCAACCAGCAGGCTATTTCAAGAGTCCAGGTGTGAGATGATGAAGACCTGACCCAGGATGCTGGCAGTGTCAGAGGAGAGAAAAGAGAGCATATAAAAACATAAAAATCAACAATACTTGGAAGGAAGTTGAGTATGGCAGTGTCTGTGTGTGTGTGTGTGTGTGTGTCTGTGTGTGTGTGTGTGTGTGTGTGTGTGTGTGTGTCTGTGTGTGCGCGCGTACTGTCTCTCAGTCAATGTCAACAGTAAATTAGTTCTACCCCTAGGAACAAGATGTCTCAACTCAGCCAAGAGAGACAGAATCCCAAATCTTACCCAAGGGTAAATTCCCAAAATTCTATTGTGGTAAGTTGCTAATATGGACATCATCAAATTGCTGCCTCCTCTACATATTCTCTCTCTCCAGAAACTAGAAGTCTGAAGCCATGTCTTCTTTCTTGAAATTGGAAGCCAGAAGACCAAAATATCTCTCCTTAGGTCTTACAAACTCTGCTCCTCATGCAGGAACAGAAGAAAGTATTTCGCAAATGGACTTGAGCTATAGGTTACATTTCTCCTCTGGGCCAAAACTCTTTGCAATCCTTTGCAAAGATTAAGTAGAACAAGTTTAAAACATGTATCTATACAATATAAACACAAATATCAGTGCTATTAAACAAGGATGTCTTTCTTGACATCCCAGGTAACCAACCTGTAACACCAATGAAACTAAACCAAAACAAATATGCATTAACATTACATGTAATAAACAGTATCACTTGAGAAGGTACTACAGTGACAATATACGTAACTACCTACAAGACAGTCTACATGCATATTTCAAAAGTATGTGCATATTGGTAGTACACAGCAACCAATTATAAGCAACAAAGCATGACTGACGAACAGAGCAAAGTTAGCTAGTTAAAGCAATAACACTACTCTACATGTTGGCTTCTTCCCAAAGACTTTGCCTTCAGGGACATGAAGAAAGGTTGGAACTACATGTCTTCTTTCTTGATGCTGGAAATCAGAAAACCTAGATCTGTCTTCTTACTAATTCTCAAAGACTGCAACATTCACCCAGGAGGGTAAGTCTCACAAAGGAAAGACTTATGAAAACGAACTTTGAAAAATAGTTACAAAAGATTTCAATAAAAATTTATGTTAAAAAAATAATATTTTTACTTTGGAAGCACAGGTACTAAAATAACTAAAGAAAGTAACAGATTAAGCTGAAAACAGAAAATCAAGGGCAGAAATCATGGGCTACATTTTTCATAAAGAACGTGTGTGTGGATGTGTGTGTGTGTGTGTATGTGTTGAGTACAATGGTTCTATTAAATCTGAACCCAAAGAAAGTGTGTTATCATGAACCTTACATAAAAAGTAAAAAATGTATAAAGAAAATGATTACACTGTACACTTTTCAAACTTTAAAGTTATTTGTTTTACTTCTATCAAGTCCAGAATATGATGCTATCAAAAGAGCCATGGATTTGATATTGGAGAGTGTGGTTTCGAATCTCAGCTCTGTCATTTATTACCTATGTGAAAGGAAAATCACTCACTCATCTGGTCCTCTGTTTCCTCAAAATGAGGGAATTGAAATACTGGACAACCTCCTAGTTCCCTTTCAGTATAACAAGATTCTACGAAATATTAGCAAAAGGATATGTGTAGATCCACCTTCATAAAGTGTTAATTGAGCCTAGTTTGAATATGTAGCAATGATGAACAATAAGAAATAATTTATTTTGAAAGCATAATGGAATATAAGAGGTGAACTCCCACCTCAAAAAATGTCAAGATTGGTAACACATTGCAGCTTATTTAATTCCATGTACTTTTCCATTCATTTAATTCTTCCAGTCTAATATTCTACAATTCAAGATGATATGACATTACTAGGAGAATATCTGTGCAAAAAGGTGGGCTTTTGTATCATCAGGATGCTTGGGATCATAGAATCATGAAATCTTAGAGTTTGAAGGGCTTAGAAGTCATTTAAAAGTTCATGCATTAATAACAATGCCCTCTAAAACACGTCATAGTCTAACATTCAGTATAAAAGTTTCAGTGAATAAGAACCCATAACTTAAGAGTTAGAAATTTTATTAGTAACATTTTGGTCAGTTACCTTCTATACTCTTTCAAATTTTGCCTGAAGAGAGAGAGAGAGAGAGAGAGAGAGAGAGAGAGAGAGAGAGAGAGAGAGAGAGAGAGAGAGAGAGAGAAAGAAAAGAAAAATGATTCTCTCAGAAGCCATTTGCCTCTTACAGGTGAATGCATAGGCTTAAAAGCAAGAACTAGAAGGCATTAGCCATGCTTAACATCAAGTAATATAATACCAAAAAAAAAAAAAAAACGGAAACTTATTGCATTTTAACAGCCAGGAAAAGGCCTGTTACTGGTGTTGGAGCAGTTCCTGAATCAGCTGTTCCCATCAAATCAAACTACCTTCTTGTTAAAACAAATATTACTCTAAAGTTAGAAGATAGAATATAGACAACCAAAGAGATGAGGCATAAAGTTAAAAATAGCTGCAATATTATTTAATTAAGCAAGTGACACTAACATTCACAAGGTCCTATTCAAATAATTATGATGTGGATGTGACACTGGGTTCTCTTTAGTTATGCCAGTGAATTATAAGCTCTGGCAAGGTATATCATCCTGGAAAGACTTCATGTATGAGCCAACTTTCTGAAAATTAGTCTCAGAGTGAGTTCAGTGACTCATCATTAGTAGGCAAGTTATTCCATGCTTCACTTTTTGGTGATAACAACACATTAAGTAAGAAAAAGAGAATATGTCCCCAAGTCTTATGCAGGGCCCTTCCATTTCTCCAGTGATGGTAATAGAGTCATAGGAAAAAGCCAAAGAGTGCTAAGAATGACACAATTTTTTGGTTATCAATAAGCTTTAGTTTGACTCTTGATACTCTAAATATATGAGAACCATATCCTGTAACTATTGAGTGGATATGTGGTTGGAGGAGCTCAATAATATCAGTTCAGACATTTTTGTTATAAATAAAACAAGAAACTTCAGTAAAATGAATCACAGTTATTCCTTGGAGAGGCAAAGACAGTAGTTGGATGAAACTGGTTTTATAGTAGGCCCAAAGGCAACAAAATCATTAGTTCATGGGATCATGAAATATTTATAGACCTATATAATATGCATAATTTCATATTTCAGTTTTAATGACAAGTATCTGCAAAAAGACCACAAGACAAATAATTGAAGTCTATCAGCCAACATAGTTTTCAGAAAATAGATAAAAATATTCAATAAACATTTCCATAAGACACTGAAGATTAAATGATCATATACTCTAATATGTAGTTATTTCAATGCAAACTTGGGAAAATGTGTGGATGATGAAAAATATATGATAAAACAAGTTTAAGGAAAAATGAATGAGAGAGGCCAGAGTCTCATAAATTACACAGAAGTTCCACTCCTTCATATCATGTTTATTTTCTTCAAGAAAAAAAGAATTAATAGACTCTAGACCACATAACATTATAACAATGACAAAGATTATACTAACTGGATAAGAAAAGAAGTTATTGCTGTGTTTGTAGAGTAAATTATTGACTAGTCAATGAAAAGATCAGCTAATAAAAAACTGGAAAAATAAAGAGAAAGAAACAGCACAGACAAAACAATAATGAAGCTATTTAAAAATGTAATTAGTGATAAACATGTTAAATGGACAAGTAAAATTGCATTAAAACTGATCATGATGAAATTATACAAAAGTTTCACTGATATATTTGTGTGTGTGTGTGTGTGTGTGTGTATGTATGTATGTATTTACCATAACAGGAACTCAGAAGAGCCCAGAAAGCTCCTTAGTCAGAAAACATCTGATTTGCCTGCCAAATGACAAGAGATGGCAGCAAAAAACAAAACCTGTAAAGATATAAACTTATTTCTTTAGGAGGAAAGATGATGTGTGATTATGAGAAGTATCATTTCATAAATAAGAGAAAAAAGGAGTGGGAAATGAAAGATTTAGCTAAGCAAATTCCTCCCAAGGGCATTAAATATGCAAATGCATAGAGGGGAAAAAAGTAGAAAAATGGAAATGATCTATAAATATTATTATAAGAAACTTTTCACCATCAAGAATAGTAGAACTACTATACTGGTATCCTTATCCTAGTCCCAGATGTGCTTTTAGGGGAGGTGGGAATGACAACAAAGAGAACAAAGATTGAAAAAGCAGCCAGATTGGAAACAAGTGTATATAGAGCAGATCTGTGTTGAAGGAGACAACTGTGAAAACATTAAAGCATCTATATGCAAAACATATGAAGGAGGGGACTATGTCAAAAGTATATAATAATTCTCAAATTTTATTAATAACAATACAAACAACAGAAAATTCAACAACTACTCACCCACCTATAAAATCTTTATGAGAGTCTTATAAAACAGAAAGTAGCAATAGACAGGAAAACTAATTTAAAGAAAGCTTGGAAAGGAATTTGGCTAAGTAGAGTTGTCCCAAAGGCAGTTAAGGACAAAAAATGGAAGGACAACAAACTGAACAAAAATGGAAAAGATCTGTAAAGATGACTTTAACAGTCCCTTAAAGAAATAAAGAACAATTTAAATAGTTGGAGGAATATTCACTGCTCATGACTGAGTTACATATACATAAGTACATACATATATATGTGTGTGTATGTATGTATGTATATGTGTATACACACACACATATATGTATACATGCACACATCCATAACCAAAATGGCAGTATTGTGAATGTTATTTTATAGTTGTAATGTTTCAACAATCAAACTACTAAAGAGATTCTTTACAAAACTCAATAAAATAACAACAAAATCTATTTGGAGGAATAAAAGATATAGAGCAGCAGAGAATCAATGAAAAAGGTAGGAAAGAATGAAAGGAGAATATCAATTCTAGACCTCAGACTTGCATATAAAGCAAAATTTACCAAAACCATTGGTTATTAGTTAAAAAAAGAGAAAATTAGTTGATGTAGACTAGACAAGAGAGAATGAGAAATAATGGAACAGAATATTTCAGTGTTCCTCAAACTCCCAAACATAAATTACTTTAAAAAGAATGCCTTATTTGATAAGAATTGCTAGGACAATTGAAAAGCAGCCTGATATAAATTAGACTTAGAACAAGATCTTGCACCATTTTTCATTGTAAATTCAAAATGAATAAAATATCTGAATATTAAAAATTATATAAAAATTAGAAGATAAGCAGATTATATACCTTTCATAATTATGAGTAGGAGATGAACTCTTAACTAAACACTGAATAAAGGCAATTACAAGAAATAAAACAGAAAATCCTGACGACATGACATTGAAAAGTTTTTGCTCAAACAAAATTAATTTGCCTAAAACAAGAAGGAAAACAATTGAATAGGGAAAAAAATTTTGTATAAAATGCCTTAGATAAATGTCTACATATCCAAAGTACATAAACAACTACCAAAAATATATAAGGTGAAAAAGTCATCACCCAATAGATAATGGTAAATAATATAAACAGTTCTCCAAAAAAAAAAAAAAAAAAAAAAAGAATTGCAAACTATTCATGATACGAAGGAATGATTCTAATCACTAATAATAAGAGAAATAAACATCAAAACAACTCTGAGGTTTTACTTCATACTCATCAAATTGGCAAAAGTGACAATAATGCAAATAGTCAATGCTGTAGAGGTTGTGGAAAAGTAGGAGCAGTAGTGCCTAGTTAATGGGGCTGTGAATTAGGACAGCCATCCTGGAAAGCATTTTGGAATTATGCAAATAAATTGGCTAATATGTCCATATTCATTGACCAAGATTCCACTACTCAGCATATACCACAATGAAGTTTTTGATAAAACAAAGATTCCATATAAACTAAAATATTTATCCCAGCACCTTTTGTGGTAGCAAAGAACTGGAAATACCACTGTTGAGGTTTTGGGATGCTGGGGACCCTGAAATACCAATACACAAGGTCCTGTTTGAATGAATTCGACACAAGCCTTCTAAAAATCAAAGAAAAACAAAGTTTGTTAAAGATTCACCATACTGGGTGGAGTCTTAAGGATCCTAAGCATTTGTAACACTTGTATTAACAAGAGAGCCAGATAGAATCTCAGCTAGACAGTCAGAATTGGATTGAATCTGAGCGCCTTCATGGAGGCGAGATGGAACTTAAATATAGAAAAAGATTGTAGGAGGGATCTGGGGGTGGCTGGTAGTCTAGGGTGATGGGAGGAGGGGTTTAGGGAGGGTGACTCAATGGGACTGGGGTGACTGATCAAGGGTTGGAAACAGCTGGAGGCAATCAGAAGATATCAGACAATGGAGGAATTGGGTGGGAAGTAGGTGGGGCAGTCCAGATGTAATAGGCAATGCAAGGCCAGGCTAGGCCAAGGGCAACATATTTGAGTATGAAAGGCCAGGTTAAGTGGGAAGATTCAAGGAGAGCTGAGGGAGGTTCCTAGGGTCTGAACCCCATCACCACCACCAACAACAGGGATTAGAACTTATATAGTGCTTTAAAGATTACAAAAAACTTTACAATTTCACATTTCAGCATCACAATAGCCCTGGGTAGCAGGCGCTATTATTACCTCCTTTATAGATGAAGACACTGAGGCAAATGGAGCTTAAGTGGCATGTCCAAGGTCAAATAACTGTTGAATGTCTGAGGTCAGATTTGAACTTAGGTCTTTCACAACTATGACTCCTGTAAAATAAACACCTATAAATCTGGAAAATGACAAAAAACATTGTGGTTAAATAAGTATAAATGAATATTGCTCTGTGGTAAAGATATAATGCAGAATGCAGAAAAGTGCAAAGTGAAGTCAGAAGAGCCAAGAAAGCAATATACACAGTGACCACAACAATGTGAATGGGAAGAACAACTACAAAACAATAAAAAAATGAATGTTGTGTCAGAGGTGTGTATGCTATGTTTTGCCATATAAGTTACATGTGTCCACACTGGTCTATCTAGATGTGCCCTCCTAGGAGACTTTGATTCTTGACAGGAGGAGAGGCAGGAGGCTGGAGCCAGAAGCTGGACACTGCTCTTCTCAGAGAATGGGTATCAGTCTAGAATTATATATTTCTGATCCCTTGAATGTTGTTATTCCAGGGGAAGTAATTTTTAGGTTCAAGCTGAGCTTTTAATCACTATTCCTTAACAAAGAAAACATCCTCCAAGATACATATACATATATATGTATGTGTGTATATAGATATATACATGCACACACACATATATATACACACATATATACTTAAAATATATATGTGCATAATATGTATGTATCAACTCTCTTTTCTCCAAATACTTGCTCCACAATGAATATACATAACAATTAGCAAATAAATCCATTCATCCAAGCCAAAAGTAAACAAATCAGAATAAGCCTATGCATGAGAATATTTACTAGATAATACACAGAGTGAATGAATTTTTCCACTGGGAGCAAGAAATCTGAACTCCATCAAGACAAAGGGGCCCATATTTCACTCATGAGGAAATTCCCATAGTCTCTAGTGTAGTAAACTGAGAATAGAATTATGATTAAGGTGTTGGCTCCTCTACAAGTTGGCTTCTTCGTAGAGTCTCTCACTTCAGAGACCTACAGAGAATTTGGAACCACACACATATCTTCTCTCTTGAAGCTAAAAGCTAGAAGAACAGTATCTAAAACCCCTACTTCACAAAGCCATGGAACATTGAATAATCTATTTCTAACAAGGAGAAGAGTCCCATGCAAATGGGCTTTGAGATACTGTTCGTGGTTGCAAAATTATAATGATTGAATGTGATCCCAAAGAAAGAGATATGAGAAGTTACCTCTCTTTCCAAACTGTTTTGCTAAGCTGGGATTTCTAGCAATGTGGGATATTGCATAAATTGTCAGAAATTTTAAAGTATTGACTTAATAGTTTTCTGATTCCTCCCTTCTTTTCTACTTTCTTTTTAAAAAGAAAACTGTTACAAGGGATAACCCTCTGAGAGCAATAGGGAGATGGATATATACGAAAATTTCAAGACTAAAGGTATCAATAAAATTTTATTGAAGAAAAGATTTCTATAACATTTTCTACTATAGAGGACAATAGAGTCACCTCCCTTCCTCTATTTAGGCCCTAATATCCCAGTCCTTAATATGCTGTAATGTTAATGAAATAGGAAGACCTCCCACATGTATAAAAATATTTATAGCAGTTCTCTTTATGGTGGCCTAGAATTGGAAATCAAGGGGATGCCCATCAATTGCAGAATGACTGAATGAGTTTTGATATATGAATGTAATGGAATACTATTGCGCTATAAGAAATAATGAACAGGAAGAATTCAGAGAGGCCTGGAAAGACTTATATGAGCTGATGCTGAGTGAAAGGAGCAGAACTAGGAGAACTTTGTACACTGTAACAGCCAGAGTGTGCAAGGACTGATTTTGATCAACTTGGCCCTTCTCAGCAATGCAGGGATCTAAAACATTTTCAAAGGACTCATGATGCAACATCCAGAGAAAGAACTATCCAGATCTTGGAATGAATCCGACTATTTTCTCTTTTGTTATGTTATGTTTTGTTTTATTTTTCTCTTGGTTGCTCCCATTTACTATAATTCTTCTACACAACATGACTAAGGTGAAAATATGTTTAATAGAAATGTATATAGAGCCCATATAAGATTACATGCCATCTTGGAGAGGGAGATGGGAGGGAGGAGGAAAAAATTTAAAACTTATGGAAGTGAATGTTAAAAGCTGAAAACAAATAAATTAATAAATTTGGAGAAAAAAAGAAATAGGAGCATCTTCCCCACCCATTAATAGGCCTTCCATGGAGCCCATTTGGGGGAAGGACTTGCCTAAAGAGGAGCTTGCTTAGGGGGAGGCTTGCTTGTTGGAAGGCTTCCACACCTTTCGGTAATAAGTTGATTAGGCACTGAGTTAAGAGGGTTGTAATGTCTTCTGACTCTGAGAAGTGTATATTTACTCTGAGTTGGTATTTTACTTTGGGGGCTTGCTTATGAGAAGGACTTTGTGATTTCCTGGTTGAGACTCCGAGTAGCGGTATTTTCAGACCTCTTTTATCCCTTCCTCCCTACCGACTGCTTAGATGTAAAGGCTCTCTTGATCCAATGGTGTAGATAAAGTGTGTAGCATATTTCTTTGACTCAGGAAGTCAGAGCCCTGTCTGTTGGTCTTAATGCTAATTTTCCCTGTTTGTATTTTCTCCATTTGTGATTTCTCTGACATTCAGGGCACTGACTTTTCCCCTGAATTAGTGAATATAATTAAAGAAGATTGTTGACCCCTTAAAAGTTGCTTTCCTTTAAGAAAACTAGAACCAAGAATTTGTGCTACTAGGTCATCCTGGGTATGCTAGGGTGCTTGCTACTACATATACTTATGGAAGAGGAAAAAATGACTCTATAGAGATCAAAGATGGGGAAAGCAGCCAGATTAGACCAAGCACCCAACTTATATGAAATCTTTAAAAAAGACATCTGTACCCAAATCAAGTCCATCCTTGATGAAAGCATTACAAAACTTTCACAAACAGTATAAAATAATTTATCACATCCTTACCATTTCACAATCGACTAAAAAAGGTACACAATTTAAGGTGTTATTATGATTGTTTTTGTTGATTTAAAAATAAAAGCCTATGATATCATAGAACAAAATGCTACCTTAAAGGTTCTTTTGTTTTCAATAAGGTGTCCCCCATCCAATCATCAAGATCATTCAAGATTCCTTAAAAGACTTAAAAACAGAAATCACCTTCTTCAGTGAATATCTGATTGTATACATCATGCAAAGCAAGAGGGAGGTAGACATATACTCACTAAAGTGTTCACCTCTGTGATGGAGGAAATATAGCATAGGATCCACATTGAAGAATAATTCCTTATGGATGAGGAAAGCCTGTAGATGGTCCTATTCTTGGATGACACTGTGTTGGTTATGTTAAACCATTGAAACACTACAGAGAATTCCAGAAGGATATCTAACTATGAGAAGAGTTTGGCCTGTCCAACTACATGGGAAAGAGCAAGTAAATGAAGAATGTTCAATGGCTATATCAGGAGTTGGCAAACTATGGCCTACAATACACGGGCCAAACTCAGTCATTGCCTATTTTTATATGGTGCTTGAGCTAAGAATCATTTTTATATTTTTAAATAAATCCAAATTTTATTTAAAATGATAAAAAACCATAATTATCTCAGTTGCTGTTCAAAAACAGATGGCAAGCCATTTTTGGTCCTCCCACCATAGTTTGCCAACCCCTGGCCTAGATTATGATATGCATTTGTATGGACAGTCTCTAAACACTTGTCTATTTATATCTGGACACAGATAAAATTTATATCACAGTATTTATATCTGGACAGATAGTACAGATGGATAACAAATTGGGCCCAGAACTCAATAGGAAGAAGAGATCAAATTGTTTTACCTTTAAAAAATTGAAAAGCTGCGATGTATAGCTTTGTATGCCTGTAATCCTGCTATTTGAAAGGCTAAAGTTCATAAATCTTGTAGCTCAGGGGCTCTGAGAATGCACTGGGATAGGCTAACTGGGTATTTGAATTAAGTATGGCATTGATATGGTGAGTTCCCAGCAGTCAGAGCCCACCAGGTTGACTAAGAATATGAAAGCCAGCTGAGATTAGAAAAAGAACATTTCAAAATTCCCATAACAATCAGTAATAAGATTGGGCTCACTGCTCTTCTCACTGATGAGATAGGGAAATTCAATAAAGATTGAGAAGGGAAAAGAAGGAAAGGGAAGGGAAAAGAAGGGAAGAGTTAAAGAGAAGGGAAAGAAAGAAAGAAAGAAAGAAAGAAAGAAAGAAAGAAAGAAAGAAAGAAAGAAAGAAAGAAAGAAAGGAAGGAAGGAAGGAAGGAAGGAAGGAAGGAAGGAAGGAAGGAAGGAAGGAAGGAAGGAAGGAAGGAAGAAATAGAAAAAGCAAAAAAAAGAAGGAAAGGACAATTACAAAGCTCTTTTAAGGACCCAAAGTTTTCCAAAGAAAGAAAGGCCCATAATTTTAATGCTAACAGTTTCCCAGTGTTGTTGGATTGCATTGAATCACGGATTACAATGATCTCTGAAGAACAAAAAGTGAATATCACATACAAGGCAATGGTGGGTATCAGTAGGCTACATCATATAACCTATAAAGAACTTCAAGCAGCAACAGGGATAAGAATGTTATCAAAGAAAGATACAGTAGGAAGAGAAGATAGGTTGGTGCATACAGTGAGTATACACTGATTCCCTTGAGATATCAAGAAGAAATGACAATCTCCAGCACGTTGAGTTGACCTCTTGTGGTAAACTTATGTGAGGACATAAATAAGAGTCACACAGGATAGATATGGATGGATTATAATCTGCATTGTAGGGGAGAGCTCCCAAATTGATGAGATGGTACATTCAAGTATTGAGTATTCTTGCCCAGAAATGGGATATGGAGAAAAGAACATTAATACCAGTTACAATAATTTCAAGCAGATGTTTAACCAATGTAAATTAGTTGCCTAAGAACAGAAGAGCACCCAAACCCTTTCATTAAAGAAACAATAAACCAGCACTTATTTGCTAAGTGCAGGTAAGACAGAAGAGTTGAATTCAATTGGAATTCAGAATACAAATTCATTTCTAAATTCTTGCAAAATAGGAGTGTGAAAGATTTGAATTCATCAAGATGAGTCTTCTTGACTCCAGGCTAGCTTGGGGACTCAGAGGTACATAATTAATTAATGAGAGGGATTGTAACATTTCTACAAATTCACAAGGAAATTTTAGAACATACCCTTTGTTTACCTTGGAACCTGAGATGAGAACTCATGAGGTAAAGAATCAAATATCAGACTGAAGGGTGGTGGCTTTGTGTAGTTGCTAACTTCTAGAGTGCCCAAACCCTACTAGGATACACTTAAGTCTTGTTTTATAGGACAGAAAGAAAAAAAAAATTAAGGTTAAAATTAGTTTAATAAAAACTTTATAAGATATTCAACTAAGCAAAATCATCTCAAGGTACACAAAGTATTTCTTTGTTGAAGGAAACATAAATGAGGATGCGTGGGAATAAATTCTTAATACTTCTGAAGGAAAGTAAAATGCCAAAGGTGTGGAGAGAAATGTTAGATGATTCACTATAAAAAATTTCCTGAAAGGATATCAATAGTTATGTTGGCTATAAGCCTACTTTGCCATCCATATAAGTGTTCCACATCACTAATCCAGACACAGATCAAGAACATCCTGGATATGATGAGGTTAAAGGTGAGGGGAACCCCAAAATACCGACGGTCCGGGTCGTGCTCGAATGAATTCGACTCAAGCCTTCTTAAAGCCAAAGAAAACAACGTTTATTAAGGATTCGCCTAATTGGGTTGCCTCTTAAGGAGCCTAAGCTTTTGTAACGCTTGTATTCACAAGCAGGCCAGACACAATCCCAGCTAGACAGAGTCTGAGCTGGATTGAATCTGAGCGCCTTCATGGAGGCAGGATGGAACTTAAATACAGAAAAGAGTATAGGAGGGATCTGGGGGTGGGGGGTCTGGTAGTCCAGGGTGATGGGAGGAGGGGTTTAGGAAGGGTCTTGAGGAGAGTCAACAAATATCAGACCTGGAGGCGCCTAGGTGGGAAGCAGGTAGGGCAATCAAGGGATAACAGACAATGATCACAGATCTGTGTGTGAAAGGTCAGATTCTGTGAGGAGATACAGGAGAGCTCAATTTGAGTATGAAAAGCCAGGTTCAGTGAGGAAATTCCAGGGGAGCTCAAGGAAGTTCCCAGAGTCTGAACCTCATCAGATATGTTTATAAAAAAGAAGAGGCAGCCTTTCAAAAGTGATCTGCTGTCGTGAACCATTTCTTTTCCATCAAGAGATTGAGTAAGACATTGAGAACATGTCATCCTATTGTGCCTATTGCTTAATAAAAAAGTGTTTGATTCTGTAGAGAAAAATGCCACCTAAAAAGATTTTCTTCATCAATGTGACTCTCTTGTAAGTATTAAAATTATGCAAGATTGCTTAAAAGATATAACCAGAGATAAGTTTTTTTCAGTGACCCTCTGATCATCAGTATCAAATAATTCCTTATTTTATCAGTACATATCAGATAATTTGATCAATATTAAATAATTCATGGAAGTACATATTTGCAAAAATGCTTTATATCCACCATAAATGAGAAACAGAGCAAATGTCCAGTCCAAGAGGGATGGTGAAGTCTTCCATATGCTACAGGTATATGGGAAAATATGCTGATTTCATTAACTCTGAAATACTGTGGAGGGTCCTGGTAATATTTATAACCACTCAAAAGAAATGGTCCTCACTATCCACTAATGAAAAACCAGTTGGATGAAAATGACTCTTATTAAATTCATAATATACAGTCACATGGACAATCCATAGTGCTTATCCATTAGTCTACGTATTTTATACAAATGTTACAACTGATTAATGAACTATGCCAATAGTTGAAGGGAAAAGAGAATGGGATAGATTAACACTGAGGAGCTGCCAAATTATTTTGATGACCCCAAACTACTCTTTGAAACAAAGGTTTGTCTTTTTAAGGCCAATTGTCTACTGGCATTTTTATGCTTCTCAAACATGGGATATAGTCTCCAAATATTTTAAAATTAGCATCATCCACAGGGCAATGGAGAGATACATGGTGAACATAAGTAGACTGCAAAACAATGCAAACCTAGGATTTGCAGGCAACAACCTAAGTGTAGCCTAAGTGGGTTTGGGTGTACAACTTGGACACTGTAGAAGTAAACAACTACAAAAAGACGCTACCCTTCAGTCTGATATTTGATTCTTTATTTCGTGAATTCTCATTCCAAATTCCAAGGGAGCCAAGGGGTATGTTCTGAAATTTCCTCATGAATTTGTAGAAATGTACAATCTATCTCATTAATTAATCATGTACCTCTGAGTCCCCAAGGTAACCTGGACTCAGGAAGACTCATCTTGAAGAGTTCAAATCAGGCCTCAGACACTTACTAGGCTATACGACCCTGGACAAGTCACTTGACCTGTTTGCTTCAGTTTCCACTACTGTAAAAGGAACTAGAGAAGGAAATGACAGGCCGCCGCATAATCTCTACCAAGAAAACCCCAAATTGGGTTATGAAGAGCTAGATACAATTGAAAAACGACTGAACAACAATAAGAATATATGTGTGTATGTGTGAGAGTATGTGTGTATATATTTACATATATTTATATAAATGAAGCTACTTTTCTCATAAATCTCTATTCCTGTCTCTATCTCTGTCTCTTTTTCTCCCTCTTTGTTCCTCTCTCTATTTCTCTCTGTCTTTGCCTCTGTCTTTCTCTCTCTCTTTCTTTCCCTCCCTCCCCCCCAGACTCACAAACTTAATAAACATCAAATTATGAGTGCTGCTACTAACTGTACAATTTGTTGATGATGTAACATATAATTCAAAGACATTTTAAATATTTCAGCGCTATATCACAATAAGAAAGATAACAGAGTCACCTCTAAACATTAACTGCAATGGTTGATATCCTCAGATCCATAAGTATATTCCCAACAATCACCTTTGTTGTTATGGCAAAGTCCCTCAAGAATTTCCCTCAGGATACCTTTGCCACATGAGTTAAATTCAGTTCTCTCAGGAAATATCTAGGGATGCTAGGCTTGGTTAGAAAATGGACTTGCATTCAATATGCCAGAGTTCAAATACTCCTGGGACAATTTGAAGCTATTTGATCCTGGACAAGTCACAACTTGTCTTAGCCTCTATTTCCTCATCTGTAAAATACTTACCCCTACTTTGTAGAGTTGTTCTGAGGGTCAAATGAGATAGCATGTAAAGCATTTGAAAAACCTGAAATATTTATTTCATAAGTATTCAAATACTAGCTATTTTTTTTTAATTACTAGTGAGATAGGTTCAGATGCCTGGAAAAGCAGATGAAGCAGTCAATCTTTGCTAAAATGTAGCACTAACTCTCACCAATAGGTAGCAAAATGATTAGAGAAGAGACGATTCTGAGAAGATGGAGGAATAGGTCAGAAAATTTCAAGCTCTCAAGATCTTCCTTTACAAAAGAGATAAAATAGTGTCTCTGGGCAATATAGAGTCATGAAAAGAAATGAGTAGGGGAAAAACAGGGGTCCTCTTGGGACAACTGGAGAAGACTTGAAGAAAATCCCAGGACTTGACTTCCTCCCTTTTAAGAGTAAACATCTCCCGGTTAGGCTCTGCTTTAACAAGCCAAAAATTGCTTTAAAAAAAAAGCAAATACAGCAAGCTCTGAGGTTAGCTGGGTTGGGAGGCTGCCTCAGCCCTGGTTGAGGAACTTCAATCTCCCGGACAGTGAGGGGAGTTGAGTGTCTGACCTGGAGAATGTGTAGGGAACCTCTTCTGACAAGGAACAGCAGACCTAGCTTTAATGGGAAGAGGAAGAGTGGTGGGGCAAGAAGGAACCAGCACAACCTGTTGAGTGCAGAAGCAGTGGGATGGGGATGCCAGTGTCTGTGGGCACTTACAGGAGGCTGGAGGTCTTGGTTTGAGTTCAAGGTTAGAGGGGAGAACCGGAGAGGGTCAGAGGTTAGAGGAATCATCCCCCCATACCCTAGGACTAGAGGTGATTATAAAAACTAAATTATTACAAAGAAAGAAAAAAAATTCACTGGCAAAAGAGAGAGAATCCAACCATACAGAACTATTCTGGGAATAGAGAAGACTGGAGTTTGACTTCAGAAGAGGATGAAACAAAGAAACCCTCTTCTACCCTCAAAGAATAATGCCAAATGGGGCAGAGCCAAGATAGCAGAGTAGAATAGCACACAAAATACCTGTAAAGAATGACTCTCAACAAATTCTAGAGCAGCAGAAGTCACAGAACAATAGAATGAAAGAGGTTTTGAGCCAAAGGTAACTTGGAAGGCTGACAGGATAGGTCTATCTCACAGGACACTGGGCAGAGCTGAGCCCAGCCCTGGCCACATGTCACCAGATGGAACAGGACTGAAACAGGTCTCCAGGGCAGAATCCCCAGCAGGGAGAGTCCCAGATCCCTCAACCCACAAAAGACAAAGAAAGCTTCAAAGGTCAGAGTAGGAGGGCTTTCTCAGCTGGGCAAGAGGCAAGCAGGGCTCCCCCAGCACTGGTCCCTGGCAACAACAGAGGTGGCAGCAGAGAAACTCCTGGGAATATTATGGTCAAATTTCGGAGTTCCCAGGTCAAGGAGAAAATATTACAAGCAGCTAGAAAGAAACAATTTGCATATTGTGGAAATACAATCAGGATAACACAAGATCTGGCAGCTTCTACATTAAGGGATCAAAGGGCTGAATAGGATATTCTAGAAGTCAAAGGAACCGGGATTAAAACCAAGAATCACCTACCCAGCAAAACTAAGTGTAATACTTTGAGGGAAAAAATAGTCATTCAATGATATAGAGGTCTTTCAACCAATCATGATGAAAATTTGACTTTCAAACACAAGAATTAAGAGAAGCATGAAAAAGTAAATGGAAAGAGAAATCATAAAGGACTTTCTAAAGCTGAATTGTTTACATTCCTACATGGAAAGATAATATTTGTAACTCTTGAGACTTTTCTCAGTATTTGGGTAGGTGGAAGGATTACACACACACACACACACATACACACACACATACACACACATACACATAGACAGACAGTACAGGTTGAGTTGAATCAGAAGAGATGGTATCCACAAAAAATGAAATAAAATTATGGGGTGAGAGAAGAAAATATTGGGAGGAGAAAGGGAGTAGAATGGGACAGACTATCACTCATAAAAGAGATCTGAAAAATATTTTTCAGTAGAGGAGACTAGGGAGGGGGTGAGGGGAAAAGTGAAGCTTACTCTCTTCACATATGGCTCAAGAGGGAATAACATGCTCACTAAATTTGGTATGGAAATACATCTTACACTATAGGAAAGTAGGGGAGAAGGGTACAAGTGGAGTGAGGGGGATGATAGAAGGGAGGGCAAATGGGAGAAGGGTGTAACTAGAAGTAAACATTTTTGGGAAGGGACAAGGTCAAATGAGAGAATAGGGAAAAAAAGGGAGGACAGGGTAGGATGGAGGGCAATATGGTTACTATACAACATGATTATTATGGAAGTCTTTTGCAAAATAACACAAATATAGCCTGTATTGAATTGCTTGCCTTCTCAGTGGGGATGAACAGGGAGGGAGGGAAGCAGAGAAGCTGGAATTCAAAGTATTAGAAACAAATGTTGAGAATTGTTATTGCATATACCTGGGAAATAAGAAATACAGATAATGGGATATAGAAATTTATTTTGCCCTACAAGAAAAGAGAGAAGATGGGGATAAGGGAAGGGTGGGGTGTGATAGAAGGGAGGGTACATTGAGGGGAGGGGTAATCGGAATGCAAGGCCTTAGAGGGTGGGGAGAGCGGAGAGATGGGGAGAAAAATTGGAACTCACAATGTTGTGGAAATGAATGTCGAAATCTAAAAATAAATAAATGAAAATATAAAAAAAAGGGTAATGCCAAATGGTCACCTGCCCAAAAAGAATTCATTAAAGAGTTTAAAAATCAAATAAGAGAAACTGAGGAAAAATTAAAAGGAAAATAAGAATAATATAAAAATATCAAAAAGATTATGACAAGAAAGTCAACCAATTAGAAAAGGAGATCCAGAATCTTAAGGAGAAAATCAGAATTGTGCAAGGGGAAACCAGTGAAGACATAAGAGATTAAGAAATTAAAAAGTAGAAAAGAATGTGAAACATTTCATAAGAAAAGCAGCATATCTAGAGAGCAGATCAAGAAGAGAAAACAAGAATAATTCATTACCTAAAAGTTCTGACAAAAAAAGAATCTTGATACCATCATACAAGAAATAATTAAAGAAAATTGTCCAGAAGCATTAGAACAGGAGGGGAAAGTAGAAATAGAAACATTCCATTGATCGCCACCTGAAAGAGATCCTACAAGGAAAATTCACAAGAATATTATAGTTAAATTCTGAAACCCTCAGATCTAGGACAAAATATTATGAGCAACAAGAAAAAACCAATGTACATATTATGGTACCACAATTAGAATCACACAAGACCTAGTGTTAATGACAGTAATTCTGAGTGAAAAAAATGGACATTTGATCAATTGCCAGACTTTCAGGACTGTTAGAAACAAAACTCTGAACTTAATAGAAGATTTGACATACAGGAGTCAAGAGTACATACCAATCACCAATTACAAGGGACTCAATAAGGATAGTATGTTTGCCTTTTATGTATGGAAAGTGTAAAACCTATGCCTAAGATTGTTACTAGTAATTAGATAACTTATAAGAAAGATTGGGGTAGATCTGTTTGATATGACTTTAAAAAGTAAAACAATTCAAGAAAATCTAAAATAGTAATTATCTTATAAAAACGAGGTGTAAGAGGAAGAACCAATACAGAGGAATTAAATGGGGGAGGTGGGCTATTATTAATTATGACTATTATTAAAAATGGCAAGTTCCAATAACCAGGTTTCAAATATGATTATAACATAAAATGTTTTCAATTACGTGTAATTACACGTAAAATAATTTTAATAGTTTTGATATTTAATAATTTAATAATTTTAATATTTCTTTAAAATTTAGATTTCCAAATTCTCACCTGCCTTTACTTCCCCCCCACTCTTGAGATAGAAGCAATTTGGTATAGATTGTACATCTGCAATCATGCAGAACATTTCCATATTAGTCATGTCTTGAAAGAAAACAAATATCAAAAAAAACCCATAAAAATGAAAAATAGTATGCATGCAGCTGCATTCAGACTCTATCAGTTCTTTAAGTGGTAGCATCTTTTATCATGAGTCCTTTGGAGTTGTCTTGGGTCATTGTATTGCTGAAAACATCTAAGTCATTTAAAATTGATTATAATACAATATTGCTATTACTGTGTAAACTGTTTTTCTCATTCCATTCACTTCACTCTGCATCAGTTCTTGTAACGCATTCTAGGTTTTTCTGAAAACATCATTCTCATCATTTCTTATAGCACAATACTATTCCATTATATTCATATACCACAACTTGTTCAGCCATTCCCCAACTGATGGACATTCCCTCAATTTCCAATTCTTTGTCACCCAAGAAAGGACTGCTATGAATATTTTTGTGCCTATGGGTCCTCTTTCCCTTTTTTAATGATCTCTTTGGAATACAGATCTAGCAGTGGTATTTCTGAATCAAAGGATATCCATGGTTTCATAGCCCTCTGGGCATAGTTCCAAACCCTCTCCAGAATGGTTGGATGAGTTCACGATTCCATCAACAATGCATTGGTGTCCCAATTTTCCTACATTCTCCAAAACAGTTATCATTTTCCTTTTCTTTTTTATCATATCAGTCAGTCTCATAGATGTGAGGTAATACCTCAGAATTGTTTTAATTTGCATTTTTTCAATCAATAGAGATTTAAAATGTTTTTCATATGATTAGAAATAGCTTTGATTTCTTCATCTGAAAACTTCCTGTTCATATCCTTTGACCATTTATCAGTTAGGGAATGATATATTTTATAAATTTAGCTCAGTTCTCTACATATTTGAGAAATAAGGCTTTTATCAAAACACTTTCTGTTAAAAATTTTTTTCCAGTGTTCTTCTTTCCTTCTAACTACATTGTGTGTGTGTTTCTATGTAAAACCTTCTTAACTTAATATAATCAAAATTATTTATTTTATATTTTGTAATGCTCTCTCTCATTTGGTTATAAATTCTTCTCTCTCTTAGAGGAGAGTTTGGGGGAATTGAAGGAAGAAATAGACAGCAAAACTATACTAGTGGGAGACCTCAACCACCCCTTCTCTGAACTTGATAAATCTAACCTTAAAATAAACAAGAAAGAAGGTAACGAGGTGAATAAAACTCTGGATAAGATAGGTATGATAGAGCTCTGGAGAAAGTTGAATGGGGATAGAAAGGAATATACCTTTTTCTCATTGGTACATGGCACATATACAAAAATTGACCATGTTCTTGGGCATAAAAACCTCACAATCCAGTACAGAAAGGCAGAGATGGTCAATGTATCCTTCTCAGATCACAATGCAATAAAAGTTATATACAACAAAAGGCCATGGAAAGATAAAGCAAAAATTAATTGGAAACTAAATAATCTAATCCTAAAGAAGGAGTGGGTAAAACAACAAATCATAGAAACAATCAACAACTTCATTCAAGAGAATGACAATAATGAGACAACCTACTAAATCTTATGGAATACTGCAAAAACAGTTCTTAGGGGAAGTTTTATATCTTTGAATGCGTACATGAATAAAATAGAGAAAGAGGAGATCAATGACTTGGGCATGCAACTGAAAAAGCTAGTAAAAGAACAAATTGAAAATCCCCAAGTAAATACCAAATTCGAAATACTGAAAACCAAAGAAGAGATCAATAAAATTGAAATTAAGAAAACTATTGAACTAATAAATAAAACTGATAGCTGGTTTTATGAAAAAATTAATAAAATTGATAAACTTTTGGTCAATTTGTTTTAAAAAAATAAAGAAGAAAATCAAATTAAAACTGTAAAAAATGAAGGGGGTGAACTCACCTTCAATGAAGAGAAAACTAAAACAATAATTAGAAATTACTTTGCTCAACTTTGTTCCCATAAATTTGACAATCTAAATGAGATGGATGAGTATTTTTAAAAAACTATAAATTGTCCAGATTGACAGAAGAGGAAATTGAATACTTAGACAACTCCATCTCAGAATACGAAATTGAACAAGCCATCAAAGAACTCCCTAAGAAAAATACTCCAGGACCAGATGTATTTACAAGTGAATTCTATCAAAAATTTAAAGAACAGTTAATTCCAATACTATATAGACTATTTTGAAAAATTGGGTAAGAAGGAGTACTCTGAAATTCTTTCCATGATACAAAACCGAGAAAGAAAATTATAGACCAATTTCTCTAATGAATATAGATGCAAAAAATTTTAAATAAGATTTTAGCCAAAAGGATATAGCAACTTATCACAAGAATAATGCATTATGATCAGGCAGGATTCATACCAGGATTACAGGACTGGTTCAATATTAGGAAAACTGTTAGCATTATTGGTCATATCAGCAATAAAAATAACAGAAACCACAATTATCTCAATAGATGCAGAAAAAGCTTTTGACAAAACAACACCCATTCCTATTACAAACATTGGAGAGCATAGGAAAAAAGGGAACTTTCCACAAAATAATAGGCAGTATCTACCTAAAACCTTCAGCAAACATTATATGCAATGAAGATAAGCTAGATGCATTTCCAATAGGATCAGGGGTTAAACAAGGATGTCCATTATCACCACTGTTATTCAATATAGTACTAGAAATGTTAGCTATAGCAATTAGACAAGATAAAGAAATTCAAGGAATAAGAATAGGCAAAGAAGAAACTAAGTTATCACTCTTTGCAGATGATATGATGATATACTTAGAAAATCCCAGAGATTCAAGTAAAAAATTACTTGAAATAATAAACAACTTAGGCAAAGTTGCAGGTTACAAAATAAACCCACAAAAAATCTTCTGCATTTCTATATATTAGTAACAAAGCCCAGCAGCAAGAGACAGAAAGAGAAATCCCATTTAAATCTAGAATAGACACTATAAAATATTTGGCAGTTTATCTGCCAAAACAAACTCTGGGACTATATGAATACAAGTACAAGACACTTTTTGCACAAATAATGTCAGATCTAAATAAGTGGAAAAACATCAACTGCTTGTGGGGAGGCTGAGTCAATATAATATAAATGACAATTTTACCTAAATTAATTTACTTATTTAGTGCCATACCAATTAAACTATCAGACCATTATTTTCTAGAGCTGGAAAAAATAGTATCAAAACTCATCTGGAAGAACAAAAGGTCCAGAATATCAAGGGGACTAATGAAAAGAAATGCTAGGGAAGGTGGCCTAGTGCTACCAGAACTCAAATTGTATTATAAAGCAGTAATTATCAAAACCACTTGGTACTGGCTAAGAAGTGGAAGGGTGGACAAGTGGAATATTCTAGGTACTCAAGAGACAGTACACAATGAATATAGCAATCTACTGTTTGATAAACCCAAGGACCCCAGCTTCTGGGATAAGAACTCACTGTTTGACCAGAAGTTCTGGAAAAACTGGATAAAAGTGTGGCAGAAACTAGGCATAGACCAATGCCTACCACCATACACAAGAATAAAATCCAAATGGGTACACCATCTAGGTATAAAGATTGATACTGTAGACAAACTGGTGGAGCAGGGAATAGTATTTATCAGATTTAGGGAGAAGGGAAGAATTTTCGACTAAAGAAGAGATAGAACACATTATGAAATGCAAGATGGAAAGCATTATGGAGTGCCAAATAGATAATGTTGATTACATTAAACTGAAAAGTTTTTGCACAACCAAACCCAATGCAACCAAAATTCGGAGGGATGTGGAAAACTGGGAAAAATTTTTAGACCTAATGTGATAAAGGCTTCATTTCTAGAATATATAGAGAACTGAGTCAAATGTACAAAAATACAAGTCATCCCCAAATTGATAAATGGTTAAAGGATAAGAACAGGCAATTTTTAGAGGAAGAAATTGAAGATATCTATAGTCACATGAAAAAATGATCTAAATCACTTTTGATTAGAGAGATACAAATCAAAACAACTCTGAGGTACCACATCACACCTACCAGACTGGTAAACACGACAGAACAGGAAGATGATAAATGTTGGAGAGGATGTGGGAGAGTTTGAACACTAATATATTGTTGGTGCAGCTGTGAGCAATTTGGAACTATGCCCAAAGGGTTACAAAAGTGTGCATACTGTTTGACCCAGCAATACTGCTTCTAGGACTGTATCCCCAAGAGATCATAAAAATGGGATCATAAAAATGTCCCACATGTACAGAAGTACTTAGAGCAGCATACTTTGTGGTGGCCAAAAACTGGAAATCAAGGGGATGCCCAGCAACTGGGGAATGGCTGAATAAATTATGGTATATAAATGTAATAGAATACTATTGCACTATAAGAAATGATGAAGAGGAAGACTTCAGAGAGGCCTGAAAAGACTTATATGATCTGATGCTGAGTGAAAGGAGCAGAACCAGGAGAATTTTGTGCACAGCAACAACCACAGTGTGCGAGTGTTTTTCTGGTAGACTTGGAACTTTGTAGCAATGCAAGGACTTAAAAACAAAAAAATTCCCAAAGGTCTTCTAAGACAAAAATGCCTTCCACATCCAGATAAAGAACTATGGAATTCAATCGCAGAATGTAGCAGATCATTTTTTTTGTTTGTGTGTATTATGTTTTGGTTTGTTTTATGATTTCTTCCATTCAATTTAATTCTCATCATGACTATAGTGAAAATGCATTTAACAAAAATGTTTGAGTAAAACATATATAAAATTGTATACCATCTCAGGGAAGGAGTAGGGAGGTAGGGGGGAGATAGGGAAAAATAATAATCTAAGTTATATGGTAGTGATTGTAGAACAATGAAAATAAATAAAATTAATTAAAAAAATAAATTTTTCTCTTCCCCATAGATCTGACAGGTAAACTATTCTGTGCTTCCCTGAATTTCCTAATATTGAACCAGCCCTATATTCTTAGTATAAGAATGTAATCTGTAATCTCCTTGCCATCTTTCCTTGTAATCCCTTTTTAAAAAAAAATTATTACATCAATAATCATTAGGGAAATTGATCTACTGTTTCCTTTCTCTATTTTTGTTCTTCCTGCTTTAGGTATCAGTACCATATTTGTGTCATAAAAGGAATTTGGAAGGGTTCCTTCTTTGTTGATTTTTCCAGATAGTTTATATAATATTGGAATAATTTTTCTTTAAATATTTGACAGAATTCACTTGTGAACCTATCTGGTCCTAGGTATTTTTTACTTAGAGAGCTCACTGATGACTTGTTCTATTTCTTTTTCTAAGTCAGGGTTATTTAAGTATTCTATTTCCTCTTCCTTTAATCTGGGCAATTTATATTTTTGCAATTATTTTTCCATTTCACTTGGATTGTCAGATTTGTCGGCATATAATTGGACAAGGGAGCGCCTAATAATTGATTTGATTTTCTTCTTTGATCTTGAATTCACCCTTTTCATTTTTGATAATGGTAATTCTGTTTTATTTCTTATTTTAAGATCAAATTAACCAATGTCTTATTGATTTTTCATAAAAACAGCTCCTAGTTTTACATATTAGTTCAATGGTTTTATTGTTTTCAATTTTATTAATCTCTTCCTTGATTTTCAGCATTTTCTATTTAATTTCTAATTAAGCATTTGTAATTTGTCCTTTCTAGTTTTTTTAGCTTGGAGCCCAGTTCATTGATCTATTCTTCCTCTATTTTATTGTTTTAACCATTTGGAGGTAGGATTTTTTCCTCTAAGTATTGCTTTGGCTTCATTCCCTAAATTTTGGTGCATTTTCTCATTGTTGTCACTCTAATGAAATAATTGTTTCTGTGATTTGGTCTTTGACCCACTCAATTTTAAGGTTAGATTTTTTTCCAATTAATTTTTAATCTATGTTTCCACAGCCCTTTATTGAATATAATTTTTATTGCATTTTGATCTGAAAAGGGTGCATTTACCCTCTGATTCTAGAATATGAAGGCAGTTTTTCTTGATAACTTTATGAAATGTGATGTTTAGGCTGTTTTTTTTTTTTATTATGACTTTTAGGTAGTCCAATAATTCTTAAACTATCTTTCCTTGGTGTACTTTCTATGTCAGTTGTTTTGCTGATGAGATATTTCAGATTTTCTTTTATTTTTCATCCTTTTGATTTTGTTTTATTGTTTCTTGATGTCTCATGGGAGTAACTGCATTTCATTTGCCCAATTCTAATTTTTTAGCAACTATTTTCTTGAATGAGCTTTTGTACCTCCTTTTTCATTTGGCCTATTCCACTTTTTAAGGGGTTCTCTTTAGTAGATTTTAATGCCTTTTTAAACATTTGGTATATTCTATTTATTTTCTTCAACATATTTGTACCTCCTTTATCATGCTGTTGACTTTCTTGCATCACTTTCATTTCCCCCCCCCCCATTTTTCCTTTGATACTCTTATTCGATTTTTAATTTTTTTTTTGAGATCTTCTAGGGTTTGAAAACAATTCACAATTTTCTTTGAGGTTTTGCGTGTAGCTGTTTTGATATCATTTTTTTTCTTCTGAGTTCATATTTTGGTCTTTCCTGTCTCCCTAGTAACTTTCTATGACATGGTTCTTTTATATTTGCTCATTTTTCCAGTCTTTTCTTTGATTTTTACCTTTATTTTAAAGTTGGGTTCCACTCCTAGGATGGAGGGGGGAATATTCCAAGCTGCAGGTATTTTTTTTTTTATTCAGAGCTTATTCTAGGTGTCAGTAAATTTCAATGTTTCTGAGACACAGTGATCCAAAAAGAGATGTGGTCAATGTTCTCCTCGTCTGTACTCTGGTCTGTGAGTGACCACAAACTGAACTGTTTCCAGGTTCCTTGTTCTTTCTAGTTCTCCTCCTAACCTTGGGGCTGTAACCTAAAACTACATATGGGCAGAACAACAGAGTCTTACACCCAGTGCCAGCAAAGGGTTTCCAGTAATCAACTTCTAACCAGTTTTCCAACCCCCTTTTGTCTATGGACTGAGAGCTGCAGAATCCAGTGCCTTGCTGCTACCACTAATTTACTGGACTGTGCTAAATTCTTGCCACAATGAGATAAACTTTTTCTGCCAAACTTCTAAGTTGTGTTTGGCTGGAAAATTGTTTCATCTCATCATTTTTGTTGATTCTGCTGCTCTTGAATTCATTTTGAGGAGTTATTCTAATGTTGTTTGGAGGGAAATTTGGGAGATCTTAGGCAAATCCTTATCTTTACTTGGTCATCTTACAGAAAAGGAACAGGTAGGTAAGGACCTTCTTCGACTAAGGAAGTAGAAATCAGCTAGTGCTAGGACAATGGTACAACTGAAATCTAGTGAAGGAGTAGAGAGAATGATTCAGAAACCACATCTGTCCAGCAGGCTCAGAATGTACCTCAGAGTCCCACTATCTTTAGCATCAGGGTTAACCTAAATACAGGCATGCTTTAGGCAAGGAACCTCAATAGATCTGTCTAACAGACTTGAGGCAAATGATAGGAACTGGGCCTGAGTTCTTGAAAAGCTTTCCCACCCAAATCAATCTATGACTAGATTTTAGTTTTAGATACTTTTTGGAGAAAACAAGGGAAGAATGTTGAGGTTCAGATCTATGATCTTATTTTATCTTTGTATATAACTTCCATTGAGGAAACTCATTCCACCACCATAGCATAGCTGCTCATTTGTAACTTACAGTCATAGGGATCTTCTGCAACACTGAGAAATCAAATGTCTTGCCCAATCACACAGCCAGTATGTGCCAGTGGCAAGACTTAAGTCTAATGCCACATTGCTTCTCACTTTAGTTATTATAAAAAAAAGGTGCTCAAGAGAGTTCATTTCTTTGATTCCTTTATAAGAACGCTCACTTTAGAGAAAATATATTTTAGTGAAATAGAACAGGAACTAAGAAAGAGAAGACCTAGACATTTCTTACCTCAGAGAAGATCAGAGGTGTCTACTTTTATATGCTTTTACAATTTTTGAGATTGATTCCTAGAGACCAGGATTGAATCTTAGAGATCAGAATTAGGAGCAATGGGTAGAATTTGAAAAATTTGAAAAGAAACAAATTTAGACTTGGTGTAAGGAGAAATCTTTTAACAATTAGAGCTATACTGAAGTAAAGCATTTATAGAGCATCTACTGGGTGTCAGGAAATATATTAAGCACCAGGAACACAAGAAAAAGAAGAATACATTCTCAAGAAACCAAAAATAGACCTTCTCCTTTTGGAGCTCACAGAATAAAGGGGCAGAAAACAAGCAAACAACTAAATACAAAGAAGCTATGTGTGTGTTATGCGTGCATATATATGTACGAATATGTGTGTATATGCATTTGTATGAGTGTGTGTGTGTGTGTGTGTGTGTGTGTGTGTGTGTGTGTGTAGAGGATAACTTGGAGGTAGTCCCAGTGGGAAGAAAATGATATTAAGGAAGACTGGAGCAATTGTGTTGCTGCAGATTGGCCTTTAGCTGAGACTTGAAGAAAGTCAAGGAAGTGAGGATGGAAAGAGCTCAAGGCATGGGGAACACGAATGAAATTCAATGAAAATGTATTGAGTCAAGATTCGGGGTGTTAGTATGAAGAAAAGCAAGAAAGCCAGTGTCACTGGGTCAATGATTTGAGGGGATGGGTAAGGGGAAGAAAAGTAAGGTTTAGAAGACTGTAATGGATTACTTTGGAAGGCAATGAGTTCCTTCTCACTTAAGGTCTTCAAATACAAGTTTTCAATGTAAAAGGTATGTTGTAGAGTGGAGTTTTGTTTAAGTATGTGTTATACTAGATGGTCTCTAATGTTCCTTTCAAATTTGTGATTCTATAATTCTTTCACTCAGCAACTTTCTCATTGTTCTGTTATTTGTTAAATCTAATCTCATTTCCTATAGTTACATGCAATAAAAACCCTTCAACTGACTGAATATTTTGAGTAGTAGGGACTAGGTAGTCAAACAAATATTTATCCCCTATGCCAATGTGTACCAGCCAACCCACAGAGTGTTTGGGGATAAACATCAAGGCCTCTCTGACTCTCAGAGAGCTGGCTGCCTCTCTCCTTTCACTGCTTTGTGAATAGCAGCACTTATCATGTCAGTCTAAACTTTTGATGTAGCTTTCAGATTCTTGGCTCAGCCCCCATTCTACCAAGAAAAATATCTTTCCCTTTTCTCATTCACCACTGTGTACTTCGTTGATTCATCTCTAACTTTGAGACACATTGTAGTCATTTAATCAGATTGAATCAATAGAGACATTGCTATCTAACAAAGATATAGACCGTACCTTCCATTAGATCCTCAGATCCAGGCCCTTACAAAGCAGTAACTATTTTGCAGCTGAAATCTGTCTAGTTCTCCCAGCCCAGAGTTAAAAGCTAACCCCAAAATTTGTTTTTTCCAATGGTTCTTAATAGTAACATGAGTAATAGCAATAGCTAGCACTCATATAGTATTTTAAGGCTTCAGAACACTTTGCATACGTTAACTTATTTAGTCTTCATAGCAACTTTATGAAGTAGGTGCTATTGTTATCCCCATTTAACAGATGTTGTGTTTGTCCTTCATTCTTGAAGAGGACCATGACATCAGGGAGGTGATGACATAACTTGCAGTTGAGTTTGATGTGGGTGAGGGAGGGCTATGCAAGGTCACCAGCCACATTTTCTCCTCCTGAGTCATCTGGGTCCAGTAGCCAGATATTCAACTTATACTGAAAGAGGTTTAGAGATTTTCCCAGAATTACTTAGCTAGTAAGTATTAAGACAGTATTAGAAATCATGTCTTTCTAACTCTAAGTCCAACATTCCATGTACCAAGTAAAAGTAGTTTTTTAAGTAATGTATAATGTCAAAAATTAATTTTCTCTTTCTGCAATGCAAGAAATTGAGCACCACCACTCATCCAACACCAGGAGTCTCTTTCAAAGGTACTTGGGACTATTAAGTGGCACTGATCATGAAGCATGGAGCCTTAACTCCTTAACCTTGTGTCAGTCTTCTCTCTAGATCTGTGACCCTTTTGTCCCAAAACAAAGTCTGTTGAGTTTCCCCCAAAAGCAAAGGCAGTGGCTACTTATTATCAAAGTCCCTATAAAAGTAACTGGGAGAGAAGCAAAATCCTTCTAGTCAACTTCTGTCTTCTCCCTCCACTTTCCTTGAAGATCCTAAGTGCTGCCTATACCAGGTGTATAGCACCTAGCATGCTTATCCTGTAAGGCTACCTAGGTAAACCCCAAGTAGAACCAGAGTCCTACACTATAAAAACCTTAAAAAAATTAGGTAGTGTGTTTGTTTCAGAAGCAACAAAGGAATGGAGAGGAAGTTGGGAACATGAAAGGGAATTGGGGAGGAAAATCCATATAAAAAGATGTGTTAAAGTGAACTAAGCCCAAGTTCTCATGGGAGAAAAGATGGGGACCTAGGGAACTGGCATAAAACTAAAATGATTGGGAGGAAACTTATATAGGCCCATTGAGACCCATTGGCACACTAACTCAAATGTTTCACAATCCTAGGAACCCAGTGAGGTGACATAGAAGGACTCCTAAGAACAGGTAAACTGGGTTTGGCTCTACCAGAAATCAGCTACATGGCCTTTGGCAAGTTATGTCTCGACTTGTATTTCCAGGTTCGACAAATAAGTACTTTGGACTAAATGGTCTCTTCTAGCTCTAAAATCCTACATATATCATAGAACTCTGAAAGACTGTTCCTAAAAAGAGCTTTTTGTTTACTTGACACATTTCAGTCTCATTTCCTCAATTTGGTTTCTCCTGCAGTTTTATTCTCTGAAATAGTCCATTTGCTAACAAAAGGTTTTCAAAAAATACAGGGAGAACTGCTAAAGTTTTCTCCTTTTTTTGACAGTAATTCTATGCCTTTAACAAAATTTATAATCCTTTTGTACCTAAATGTTTATATGTGTTGTTAAACCATAATGTAAAAGTATATAAACATTTTCACATGTTCTACCAGATTAAATATGGCACGTATGATAATAATTAAAACCACCAACCTAACATATTGTGAAAAAAATGCCACATATGCATTTCATTATAGTTTCTGATTTCCAAGCATGCATTGAGGCATGGAGGAAGTGGCTTTCTATTTAACTTCTTCACTGCTAACAGAACTTGCATGTGTTTTGGCAAGGTTCCTATGGAACATCTGTCTCAAAGAGAGAACACTGGGGAATTACGATCATGTGCAGGCCAAGACAACCACTGGTTGTATCATACTTCCTCCATTATACCTCTCCAGTATGCCTCCCTTTAAGTAGAATCAGAATACCTACTATTGATTCAACTCTTTGAACATTAGAAGCAGTTTGTAAACATAACTTAAATTAGCCTCCCCACAGAATAGCCCTAGAACTTGGTAAATATTTTTAGCCTCATTTTCCAGATGGAGACACCAGTGCGATGAGAAAGGCAGGCAGCTAATTGACTACCCATGTTTTCAACGGTTTGCATGGGAAGGAATGAAAATCAAATCCCTAGGAAATACTTTGAGAAGGAAATGGATGGAGGTGTATCCAGATAGAGCCTAGAAATGTTTGGAGAGAGAGTCAGGAAAGAGAGAAAGTTGTATGTAATAGTGGAAAGGGTGCTTGATTTGGAGTGAGAAAGGTTCAACACTATTCCTGTCCATCATGACATACATGAGCCTAAGCAACTTTCTCTCTAAACCCTACATGAATTAGGGATTTGGTCTTATTGGCCTTCAACAGCCTTTTAATTCCTTAAGATATGACTTTATGATTTTGGAAAATAATGTCTAAGGAGATCTAGTTAGATGGACAGAAATAGAAAAGGACTGAATGCTTTTCTTTTTAATGAAGCAAGGAAAGATTTAGAATCTGATAACCACTTATGGAGAAAGAAATAAAGCACTAAAGCATTTGGATGAATTTCTCAACATTACAAGAAAAGAGAGTGGGAGAGCTATGATCTGAATTAATAATTTTGGATGCTCAGTTCTATTCTGTCTAATCACAGATGTTGCATTTTGTATGGATTTTCCCAAGTCTTGTGGGTAGCAGTGGATTGTGGTTATAGGTCAGGGAAGCAGAAAGCAGTCTTGAAGAACTAGGTTGGCAGGTTGGATCAAAGAAAGACCACAAAATCAGAGCAATGTTAGAAAAAATAGGCCAAGAGCAAGTAGGGTACGTAAGCATCAAAGATGCCAGTGACATTGCAGACTTGGGTACTCCCTGCCTCCACATTAGATTTTAAGCTTTCTTGAGGGCAGGAAGTATATCTTAAGCATCATTTCATACTTTCCTAGTCCCTTTTTCTTCTCTTACCCTCACTCCACCAAGCCCTACCCCACCTCCTACTTAGTGGCTGTCTCTGAGATTACTTTCTATTTAAATTATATTGAGGGCAGGGATGATGTTTGGTTGGTTTTTTTCCTCTTCTTTTCTTTGTACCACCAGCACTTAGCAAAATGCCTGGTGCATTGAAAGCACTTAATAAATGTGTCTTGACTAACTGATTTAGCAAATAAATGCTTGCTAAATGTTAAATGTAAATAGCTAAGAACTAATGAGAGACAAAGGATCTGGGAAGGCAGGAAATCCAAAGTTCAAGAAAACAGAAACTCACAGATTCTACAGGAATGGAGAAAAGAGAGCAAAGAAAGCAGGGGATAGGATCTGAGGGATCAGTAAAAGGCTGAACTTTTGTAAAGGAGGATTGTCTCAGCCAATTCACACACACACACACACACACACACACACACACACACACATATATACTCACACATACACATATATATCCTTATAGAGAGTCAACCAGTCTTCAAGAATAGGTAGGTTGAGGGAAGAGTGTCAGATAGGAGACAGGGGAGAAGAGAGGTCCCTGAAAGATGACAGGCAGATTTTGACAAAGAGAAAATTTCAGTAACTCATTATCTCATGGTGAGAGGCAGTGAGGTATAGTGGATATATAACTGGCCTTGAAATCAGGAAAATATGGGACCAAGTCCTCCTTCTGTCATTTATATACTGTTTCAACAAGGGCTAAAAACTTAAGCTCTAAGACGACATTTTACAAAGGAGTTGTTCATCTGTATCAGTGAAAGGAATTTCCACTCTGGGAGTTTGTTACACCAATGAAATCACTGGTTGAAACATATATACACATGTATACACATACACATATACATATACATACATATTCTAATTAAAATAGACTCTTTCATGAAGACTTTGATCTTTTCATTCTAGAAGAGAGAATAGAATCTTGGGGAAATGGTTTCATTGCTACTTGAAGAGAGCTAGCTGTTGTGTTATGTAGGGTACAGAAAGGACTTATAGAACATCTTTCTGAAGACATGGGATGAATTAACTATCATCTTTGGGAGAGCTGGATGAGGTAGTTTGAAAAAAATATACAAAAAACCCCCATATGTTTTATGTCTATCTTGTGAAGAAAAATATGCTGGTGAGAAGATATACTGAAGAAAATTCTTGAGAGATTTTGACTGTGATCCTGAGAGAGCATAATGGTGGAAGTGCGGTTTTAGTGTCTTTGGAGAAGTTGGCAGAGTTGATGGTTAAAGATCACGCTGGCTGTGATCTTTCTCACAGGCAATATATAGATGAAATATTTAAATGCAACTTTGGCTTGTTTTATTGGTAATAAATTGTATAGCCAGTAACATTGATGTTTGACTAAGCCTATGACACTGATGTCTGAATATGGAAGTGAGTCAGTTTCTGTTAGAGAAGGTGACCACCTCTTGCTTATGCATGTGACTTTTCAATTTTTATTTTTCTCTCATTATCTATGTTTTTACGTATTTGTGATTTTATTTTTATATATCTCTGTCTACATGTACATCCATATCAATATCAATAACTCTATTATCTATATCTATCTACAAAGTGGAAGTCCAATGATTTCCTAGCTGCTTCATGTTGTATTGGAATATACAAATACCTAGATGACACAGTGTATAGAGTGTCAGGCTTGGAGTCAGGAAGACCTGGGTTTAAATCTGACCTCAGACCTTTACTAGCTATGTGAGCCTGGGCAAGTTACTTAATCCTATTTGCCTCAGTTTCCCTATCAGTAAAATGAGCTGGAGAAGGAAATGGCAAACTATTCCAGTATCTTCACCAATGAAACTCCAAATGGGGTCACAAGGAGACGACTCAAAAACAAGATATGCAAACACTGAATCTTTCCCTCCTACCTTGTTTGGAGTCTAAGACATAAATTAAACCTTAACAATGGCAACTTGGGCCCATGCTCAAAACCACCATAGAATGAGCATATTCCTTTAGGACCAAATTTCTAACTAACTGCACATCTAAGAGGGCTCTGTTAGTTCTAGATTTATGACCCTGTGAATCTTCAATAATGTTTCTGATAGCTGTGGCTGCATTAAAAACTTGTTTGTTTGTTTTTTACTCTTGAATAGAGTTCTTGTATACTTTGTCATTTTGGAGTCTGTAAGACCTCTTAAAATTAGTACTAACATTGTCATCCAAGAAAAATTCAGCAGTCTTGGAGGCAAAAGAAAGAGAAAACGCACATTTCATAGTAATGTGTATCCTGAAAGTAAAGTCCCATTCAGATAGAAGAGAATAGCATTTGCATCCCTTCACTGTTTTTGATGTTTTATTTACTCAATTCCAACACCGGAATTATTTAGGTCTTTATGCCCTAAATAAAAATATTATAGTTCTTATTAACCATAAAATCTGAGATGCTAAAATTTTCTAATATTTTCAGACACTGATAAACTGACACATGTTCAGAGCAGTGTAATAAGTATCATGACAATCAAAATCACACAGTTTAGGGAATTGGTTGAAAGAAATGTATTTTTATTATTCTGAAAAGAAAAGACTTAAAAGATTGAAATATAAGAACCACCTTTGAATATTTGAAGTGTTATGATTAAGAACAGAGAATAAACTCATTCTCCTTGGCCCATGAGGATGGACTTGGGAGCAATGAATGGAACTTCACAGAATTTCAGAGTTGGAATAGACTTCAGAGGACATCTTGTCCAAGCTTCCCTTACACAGAATCTGTCCTACAATATCACCAAATTGACCCACCAGTCTTTACTTATAAACCTCTATTTAAGGAGGACTCTTGTGAGGTTTTTTTCTTTCTTTCCTGTTGAGAAAGTATGCTATAGAAAAGCTACCCTGAAAAGAATTCTTGAGAAACTTTTACTGTCCTCCTGAGAGAGTTGAATGGTGGGACTATGGTTCTAGTGTCCAGGGAGAATTCAGCAATTACAGTTGATGGTTAGAAGTGACTTTGGTTGAGATTTTTCTTATAGATGCTTCATTGTCAAGAAATTTAAATATAGCTTTGGGTTGTTTTACTGGTAGTATGTTGTATAGCTAGTAATATTGATGTTTGACTATGCCTATGACAGTGACTTCTGATAATTAATAACAAAATAAATCAGTAACAGTAAAAGAAGAGAGAACACCCCACAATGGACATTCAACTTGTAGAGAGCTTTGATTGTTAGAAAGTCATTCCTTAAATCTATGTGAAATCTCCGTTTGGCTCTTCCAACTATTACTCCTTATTCTACTGTTTAATGCACTTTTTACATGATAGTTCTTTAAATATTTAAAGATAGCTATTATATGTCACTTAGTTCTCCTCTTTTCCTGGCTAAACATACTAATTTCTTTAATTGATTCTAAAATATATGATCTTTAGGACTTTCACCAACTCCTCTGGATGTTCCTTAACATCCTAGTGGTGTTCTCCAAAACTGGCACCCAGCTTTTGCTGGGTCAAAGGGTATACACATTTTTGTAGCCCTTTGGTCATAGTTCTAAATTCCTCTCCAGAATGGCTGGATCAGCTCACAACTCCACCAACAATGAATTAGTGTTTCAGTTCTTCCACATATTCTTTAACATTTATCATCTTCCTGTTTTGTCATGTTAGTCAATGTACAAAAATATTTATAGCAGCTCTCTTTGTGGTGGCCCAAAACTGGAAATCAAGGGAATGCCCATCATTTGGGGAATGGCTGAATAAATTGTGGTATATGAATGTAATGGAATACTATTGTGCTATAAGAAATGATGAACGGGGGGGGGGGGGGGGCGGAGCCAAGATGGCGGAGTAGAAAGACGCAAATACACATAGCTCCGAACCCACAACCCATAGAACATCTCTATAAAGTAACTCACGGTGAATTCTGGAGCAGTAGAGGCCACAGAACAGTGGAGCGAAGGAGATTTCTGTTCCAGAGGGACCTGCAAACCTCTCACAAAAGGTCCGTCACGCTGCAGACGCAGAGCCCAGCCCAGCCCAGCCCTGCCGCGGCCGCGGCACCGAGAGGAACAGATCTGAGCAGGCTTCAGGGATGGGATCTCCAGTGGCCACGCAGGTCTCTCCACCCACAGGTGACGGGGGTTGGTAAGAGGGTCTCTTTGGCGGGTCGAGAGGGGAGTGGGGTGCCCCCATAACTCAGGCCCCCTTGGGAGGCAGAAGCTGAGGCAGCGGCAGACCAGGGCTCCCCAAGCAGGCAGGAGCCTGGATCCATTGTTGAAGGTCTGTGCATAAACCCCCTGAGGGAACTGAGCCTGAGAGGCGGCCCTGCCCCAACCTGAGCACCCAAACTTAATCTCACACTGAATAGCAGCCCTGCCCCTGCTGAAGCCCCGAGGCTGGGGAGCAGCATTTGAATCTCAGACCCCAAGCTCTGGCTGGGAGGATCAGGAGGCAAGGTGGGTATGAGGAGAATATTCAGAAGTCAAGTCACTGGCTAGGAAAATGCCCAGAAAAGGGAAAAGAAATGACTATAGAAGATTACTTTCTTGGTGAACAGGCATTTCCTCCCTTCCTTTCTGATGAAGAAGAACAATGCTTACCATCAGGCAAAGACACAGAAATCAAGGCTTCTGTGTCCCAGCCCACCCAATGGGCTCAGGCCACGGAAGAGCTCAAAAAGAATTTTGAAAATCAAGTTAGAGAGGTGGAGGAAAAGCTGGGAAGAGAAATGAGAGACATGAAGTCAAAGCATGAACAGCAGGTCAGCACCCTGCTAAAGGACACCCAAAAAAATGCTGAAGAAAATAACACCTTGAAAAATAGGCTAACTCAATTGGCAAAAGAGGTTCAAAAAGCCAATGAGGAGAAGAATGCTTTCAAAAGCAGAATTAGCCAAATGGAAAAGGAGATTCAAAAGCTCACTGAAGAAAACAGTTCTTTCAAAATTAGAATGGAACAGATGGAGGCTAATGACTTTATGAGAAACCAAGAAATCACAAAAAACCAAAAGAATGAAAAAATGGAAGATAATGTGAAATATCTCATTGGAAAAACAACTGACCTGGAAAATAGATGCAGGGGAGACAATTTAAAAATTATGGGCCTACCTGAAAGCCATGATCAAAAAAAGAGCCTAGACATCACCTTTCATGAAATTATCAAGGAGAACTGCCCTGAGATTCTAGAGCCAGAGGGCAAAATAAGTATTCAAGGAATCCACAGAACACCGCCTGAAAGAGATCCAAAAAGAGAAACTCCTAGGAACATTGTGGCCTAATTCCAGAGTTCCCATGTCAAGGAGAAAATATTGCAAGCAGCTAGAAAGAAACAATTCAAGTATTGTGGAAATACAATCAGGATAACACAAGATCTAGCACCCTCTACATTAAGGGATCGAAGGGCATGGAATAGGATATTCCAGAAGTCAAAGGAACCAGGACTAAATCCAAGAATCACCTACCCAGCAAAACTGAGTATAATACTTCAGGGGAAAAATTGGTCTTTCAATGAAATAGAGGATTTTCAAGCATTCTTGATGAAAAGACCAGAGCTGAAAAGAAAATTTGACTTTCAAACACAAGAATGAAGAGAACCATGGAAAGGTAAACAGCAAAGAGAAGTCATAAGGGACTTACTAAAGTTGAACTGTTTACATTCCTACATGGAAAGACAATATTTGTAACTCTTGAAACTTTTCAGTATCTGGGTACTGGGTGGGATTACACACACACACACACACACATGCACACACACATAGAAACAGAGTGCACAGAGTGAATTGAAGAGGATGGAATCATATCTTAAAAAAATGAAATCATGCAGTGAGAGAGAAATATATTGGGAGGAGAAAGGGAGAAATGGAATGGGGGAAATTATCTCACATAAAAGAGGCAAGCAAAAGACTTATTAGTGGAGGGATAAAGAGAGGAGGTGAGAGAAAAACATGAAGCTTACTCTCATCACATTCCACTAAAGGAAAGAATAAAATGCACACTCATTTTGGTATGAAAACCTATCTTACAATACAGGAAAGTGGGGGATAAGGGGATAAGCAGGGTGGGGGGGAAGGATGGAAGGGAGGGTGTGGGGAGGAGGGAGCAATTTGAGGTCGACACTCATGGGGAGGGACAGGATCAAAAGAGAGTACAAGTAATGGGGGACAGGATAGGATGGAGGGAAATATAGTTAGTCCTATACAACACAACTATTATGGATGTCATTTGCAAAACTACACAGATTTGGCCTATATTGAATTGCTTGCCTTCCAAAGGGAAGGGGTGGGGAGGGAGGGAGGTAAAGAAGTTGGAACTCAAAGTGTTAGGATCAACTGTCGAGTACTGTTCTTGCCACTAGGAAATAAGAAATACAGGTAAAGGGGTATAGAAAGTTATCTGGCCCTACAGGACAAAAGAGAAGATGGAGACAAGGGCAGAGAGGGATGAGAGAAGAGAGAGCAGATTGGTCATAGGGGCAATTAGAATGCTTGGTGTTTGGGGGGGTGAGGGGATAAAAGGGGAGAAAATTTGTAACCCAAAATTTTGTTAAAATGAATGTCAAATAAATAAATTAATTTATTTATTTAAAAAAAAAAAAAGAAATGATGAACAGGGATACTTCAGGGAGGCCTGGAAGGATCTGTATGAACTGATGCTGAGTGAAATGAGCAGAACCAGGAGAACTTTGTACACAGTAACAACCACAGTGTGAGAGGAATTTTTCTGGTAGACTTAGTACTTCATTGCAATGCAAGGACTTAAAAAATTCTCAGTAATCTCTTAAGGCAAAATTCCTTCGATATCCAGAGAAAGAACTATGGAATTTGATTGCAGAATGAAGCAGATCGTTTTCTTTTGTATTATGTTTTGGTTTGTTTTATGATTTCACCCATTCATTTTAATTCTTCCATGCAACGTGACTAAGGTGAAAATGTATTCAGTAAGAATGCATGTATACAACCTATATAAAACTGTATGCCATCTCAGGGAGGAAGTGGGGAGGTAGGGGGGAAAGGGGGTAAAGGGGGAAAAAAATCTAAGATATGTGGAAGTGATTGTAGAACACTGAAAACAAATAAAATAATAATAAAAACAAAATTGGCACCCAGAACTTATCAGGACATTCTTGATCTGGTCTCATTCAGTCAGAGTACAACAGAATATGCCCTCTTGTGTTATGGACACTACACCTTTCTTAATGCAGCCTAAGGTCATGTTGATATCTTTGGCTGCTGGCTTGATTCAATGCTGGGTTCCATGGATACATATGGAAACTAAATTCTGTTAAAAAACAGAAAAAAACCTTCCTAAACTGTGGAAGTCACAGAGAGGTAGATTTCAGTTCAGTATAAAGGAAACTGCTTAATAATGAAAGTTGTCCAAAATGGAAAAAGTTTTCTTAGTAAGTAATGAGTATATGAGTAATGAGACATTTAATAACCACTTGGCACATAGTAGGTGCTTATTAAATGTTTTTGATTGACTGATTGATAGTACATGTCTGAAGCATGATCTGAACCCTGATCTCCCTGACTTCAAGTCTAGTGTCTGATCATCACTTCCTCAAAAAGCGAAATATGCCAGGAATGTTGGCTCACTGACCAGTTGTTAATTAGTCTCACAGAATACTTTTGAATTCTAAGACTGGAGGAAAATGAGTAGGAGGGGAATAAGTGATGAATTCTTCTTCAAGAATGTATATGTTAAGACTTCAAAATGGAATGGGATCAAAATGAAATCAGGGAACTCAAATAACAAATAAAAGCATCTAGTAAATTATTGGTTCACATATTGAGTGTGAGCAAAGAAAATGTGATATTCCTTTAACAGGAATGGGGCTGGGGTCACATTACCAGCTTTCTTGGTTCTTATGATGCCTAAGAGGGAGCTCAGGAAATGTAGGCAGGACATGATGGAGTCCTTTGGAGAGCTCTGTGGGATAAGAGGGAACAGAGCATATTTCCTCCTATTTTATTGATGTCTATACTATGCTCTGTTTATGCTCCTTAGAAGAGTAGTTATGAAAACCCCAATATTACACTCATTGGCTATAAATGTGACATTGACATCTGCTTATCTTGGCATGACTCTGTTGGTAGAAATGATCGGTATTGCTAAGGCCACACATTTTCTTTGGAGAAAAAGAGCAACAAAAATTAATCTTCAAATGACTTTCAACATCTTGGTAAACCTTTCAGGATTACATCTGAAAGTCTAAATACACACTCCCTCTCTTACCATGGAAATTTTAGAACTGGGGATTTGGATGGCACTAATATCATCTATCCCAGCCTCTACTTGAAGGATGAGAGGCAGTGAGGTGGTAGAGTTCATAGAGTGCTAGGTTTGGAATTTTGAAAATCTGAATTCCAATCCTGCCTCAGTCATTTTAGTCATGTGACCCTGGGTTCTGCACTCCAGTTTAATCATAGTTGTTCTTCTTCTTATTCCAATCTACAAAATCTTTAACCAATGGTACTTAAAGATCACTAGGGATAGGGAATTCACTACCTTACTACTGCCTCACTACTCATTTCCTCTTCAAATAGTTTCAACTGTTAGGAAATCCTTTCTTATGCCAAGTTATATTCCACTTCCCTGGAACTGAATAATGGTAACCATTCACAATTCTATAGCATATTAAGGTTTAGACTGTCTTTTTCTCATAACAACATTATGAAGCCAATAGTTTAGAAAATATTTGACAGATGCTAAAACTTGACGCACAAAGTGGTTGTCACTGGATTCCTTATGTCACGTTTCCCACTAGAATCCAATGATACTCTTGAACCTAGTTCTTCATTCTATGGCCAAACAGACTATGTCTGATCCCTCAAATGATGTTATGAGTAGTTAGTGTGATAACATGGCAAGAGCATCAGTCTCAGTCAAAAGCCCAAAGTTTGACCCAAACCAAACTGCATCATGTGTGAGCCTACGCAAGTCAATTACTCCTTCTGATGTTATTTCCTCATCTTTAAAATGATGGTAATATGCTCTCTACCTTATAGTGGTGTTGTAAGGAAATTGCTTTATACAGTATTATGGAAATGTCAGCTCCTATTACTATAATGGTGCTCCTGTAAGTCATCCCTTTTTCAGGCTAACTATTCCAGGATCTTTCAGTAGCTTTTTCAAAAGATGCGATTTCAAATTTCTTTACCATTCTGGTGTCCTCCTTTGAACATAATCCAGAATGCCAAAGTTGTTGGAATGGAATTAGTTATCAGGGGTGGAAAATGCCAAAGCTATACCTAGGATGTCATGAGTGGAGCTTTTCCCTGGCACACTGCATTTAGGGGGCACTGAGAGAATTTAGCAGTAGAAACAACAACATGAGTTCTTGAAGGGAAGACCTGTCTCCCTTCTGTCTCTGTATGTCTACCTCTTAACACAGTGCCTAGTATGTCCTTCGTAAATGCTTGATGAACAATTAGCTATTAAGAAAAATAAACTTAAATCAGAAACTACTTTCTATTTGCCTCAGGTGATGCTTGTGGCACTTTGACCTGGGCGTAAGACTTTTTTATTATAGCTCCACAAAGTTTTTCTCCCTCTCTCTGATTTGACAGAAACATCCAAATTAAGAATTGACTTTCTAACCTAGCACAGATAATGGCATGACACGTTGGGAGTAGATAAAATGAATGATAAAGTGTAATTTTCCTATGGTCAGTATAATGTCACTTAAGAAGCCATAGCAAATCAAGTCTCTTGGTGCCATTTTGGTAGTAGACAACTTTAAATGAGCCTCCCTGAGCTTTTAGGACTCCATACTGTGTCCTTCAAAGAGATGGAGCTTTGTTTCCATTGCTGAAAACACAAGGGCAAAACAAGTATGATGAATGTATTTTGTTTAAAATCAATTTCCTTCATCTCTTTATTGGATTGAACGCTTTGAACGAGGGAGTGCTATTTTCCCATAGTGCCTTTTGCAAACTGCCCAAACTTGGAGCTTTCTGCTGTGCAGTTCTCTTGATTAGTTTCATTGTTTTGCTTTTCATCTCCTTTTAGGGCTCTGCGGACTTAACACTTCCCTCACCTCTGAGTAGCAGGATAGCACCACAGATAAGGTAAGATAAACAGGATGATTAAACAGCCTGGATGCAGCAAGGGGGCAATATTTCAATAGCAAATATTGCTACCCATATACCTCAACAGAATGTGCTAAAGTAAACAAAATGATACCATAATTATAGTAGTTCCAATTATGTTAATTAGGCTGCATGCACGCTTCATTGATAAGCAACTGTGCTGCAGAGAAATGCTGGGAGCCTGATACTCCATTCTTTAGCAGCTCTGGTACACATATGCTACTATTCAGTTCTGGGGCTACATTTACCCTTACCCACTTCTTTCTTTCTTTTTAAGCTAAGCCTAAAAACAAAACCGCAAAACAAGGGCATACCACCACAGAGTTCTAAGAAATGAGAGAAATACAAACTTGATTTTAAAGCAGTGTGATACAATAAAAAGGGCTTCAGATTTGGAGTCAGAAAATCTAGGTTCAAATCCTGCCACTGATTGTCTATTACTTATGTGACCTTGGGCAAGCCATCCAGCCTCTATGGGCTTCTGTATGTAGCATCCCCTCCAGTTACAAGTGATTCTCTCAACCATTTACCATATATTTCTATGTGTCATTATCTGTTTTATCCAATCAGGCAAAACTCTTTTGATGCTTTCAAACTGATTTAGAACTTATTTCCAAGTAGTTCACTTTTAATCAACTCATTCATGCATGCATTTGAGACATTTGGGCTTCTTTCAATTACATTAATTGGAGTTGGAGTTTCTACCCTCACCTCCCACCACTGTTCTTATATGTAAAATGGAGGTTTGGGATTCAATGGCCTCTGAAGATTCTTCCAGTTTTTATATATGATTCTTGGATTTCTCTGCTTAATCCATAACTGTATATGACTCCTCCTCTCCACTCCAAAGAGAGATGACATAAATATGTCCCCCTAATCAAAATATAGGAAAAGAAAATACAATTTCCATCAGATATTGTTAAATGGAACCCAGCACTCTGACTCCATGTAGAAGGAAGACAAGAATTTTATTGAAAAAAAAAAACAGAGCATGCAATCAGAAAACTTGGTATGAGTCTCAATTCTTCTACTTTGGAACCTTGGACAAGGCACTTGATATCTGGCAGTGTCAGTTACCTCATCCATACATTGGTAACACAAGGGTCACTGTCAATACTAAAGCTTTGTTGCTTGTGAAATGGCAATAATGAAAATATTTATATTAACAATCAATCTCTATGATTTATTAGCTGTCCAGTATGTGCTGGTCACTGAGCAATTATTGTGTACAATATTTTCTTGTTCATCCTTTGTTATCAAAGAGGACCAATGACATTAGAGGGAGATGTCTTGACTAATGAGTGAAATGGATTTAAGTGAGGCAGAACTGCATAAAGTCATTGGCCTCACTCTCTCAAAGACAAGCATTGGAGTCCAGTGGCAGGAGAGAAGTCAGGAGGTTTGTTGATGACCTAAGATGCAATGAATGACCTTGATATCTTTGATGTCTGATCAAGCTCTAAGGTTCCATACTGCCTGTGTTAGCTGCCTTAATGGATGTTAGAATAAATAATTAAACCAGATGAACTTCCAAGTTTACTTGTAACTTTACTATTCTGTGAACTGCGTGCTTAAAAATGATTATTTTTTGCAAATATCCACAGTGTGTTTAATAGATATAGTAAAAAACTTATAAATAGTTAAATCTAAGTTTTAACCCTACCTTAGGCACTTATTAGCTATTTAATCAGAAACATGCCATCTAACCTCTCAGAGCCTCAGTTGTCTTATACATAAAATGAGGTTAATCATATTTGCACTGTTTATTCTATAGAGCTGATATGAGAAAGATGCTTTGTGAACAGTAAAATCATAGAGGAGGAAGACATAACTATATAGAGTTAGGGACCTAGCACAGAGAGATTCTGAGAAAAATTATTGGCCACATAATGAGAAGATAAAAATCACTGGAAAGGATGCTGATGTTGAAAAAGATTGAAGGCTAAAAGAAAAGGGGACAGCAGAAGATGGATAGACAGCATCATGGAAGCTGTAGTCATGAGCTCGGACAGGCTTTGGGAGACAGCCGGGAAAAGGGGGGCCTGGCATGCTACGTAGACATGAAGAGACAGACAAGCCTGAATGACTGACCAATGACAACAACAATCTATCTGCTTGAAATATTTGATTCAAACAGCCTGTTGACAAAAATCTAATGAAAGACTATTAGGTGGAGCCACCCATATACTAACACTTACAGAACTCTTGTTCTTCATGCATTGGGCTCTGAGTAGCTTTTGCAGAGAATTTTTTATTCAAAAATAGATAAATGAAAGAACTAATCAATTTGTTTGTTTGTGCTGTTCTATGAATATTAAGGTTTACAAAGGTCTAATATCCCCTTGTCATTAGAATCTCACATCAACCCTTATGAAGGGGGTGATTTAAGTGTAATTTCCATTTTTACAGCTGAGGGGGGAACGGCAGCAGAAAGAAGAGAGGTGAACATTCTAAGGAGCAGAGGCAGAATACAGAGCAGGTTAGACTCAAATCTAAGGTGACTTCCATTTTGTTATTCTACCTATTATACCATACTGCCTGCCTCCAAGATGAGAACTCTGAAGATATAGCCAGAATATTCCAGGCCAAAACAAAGGTCTGTTTCCTAAATTCCCTTCGTAATTGGGCTACATTCAACTTGACTGTTGTCAAAGCCCTGGGAGAAAAATGTTTACAAATTCAGAAAACTAGGAAACATAAACTATATGTGTACAAATTGGTACAAATTAGACATTTGAATGGTCAAGTCATTATAGTCATATCATGTGTTAAGGAAATAGAAATATTCAACATAGAATGTGTGTGTCACTAAGATGGCTGAATACTTATCAACTGCTGGACTAATACACATTGACCAGATTTTATTTTCTTAATGTTATGTTCTTGACATAACTTTTAAGGACTAATAAAATGTACCAAGGGAAATAATGGAGAGCATTAGAGCAATTTGGCCAGAATTAAGACACTGGGAGAACTGAGCTATACTCTATAGCAACTAATCATTTTTTACATGTATTCCTTTGACTATAACTGTCCTCTCCAAAAATGCTTGCTATGACTCTCCATTACTCAGTATGTCCAAGTCGAAATTCTGGTATTGGGTTATAAGGTTCACATCCATTCAGCCTGTCCTCATTTGCTTTATTTCTTACCACCATCTGCTTTGTCCAGTCTTTCCATCTGTTCCCTTCATTCAGTCCTCATCAGACTGCTCCTTGGACTGTAACACTTTGTTTTTCATCTTTCCCAGGAACCTGTATGCTTGCAAATGATCAAGCACACAAATAAGCCAATAATGCTCATTACTTATGATAATAAACTCTCTCCCTCCCTCCTCTCATTCTCTATCTATCCCTCATTGGTGTGTTCAGGGAAGACTAGCACCTGTGGTGTGAGGGCTGCCAAGTCGTTTTCAGGGCTGCTTACCTACCTTTGGTGTCTACTTGTTAGCCAACTCTCACCTGTGACCTCAGGAAACTGTAGCATGCACAGCAGCCATACCTTGGTAAAAACATATCAGCAGATGGATAAGGTTAAATGTAACTGATTGATCTCAAACCTGTCAGTGAGTTAAGGGAATGTCTACCCCAAGCATGTGAAGACTTCTCCTGGTAGAATGAATGGATAAGAACAATGTGTTCCAACAGCTACGAAGGCAGCTGAAGCAGGTGCTGTGAAACACTTAGAGCTTGGTCAGACATTGAAGATGCCAAGGTCATCCACTGTATCCTGGGCCATTGTCAATCATCTTGACTTTTGTCTTACCATTGGATTTTGATGCCTGGAAGAAAGAATGAAGCTGACAACTTTGCACAACTGTCTCACTTAAATCCAGTTCATGAGCAAGTCAAGATATCACCTATCACACATTATTTTGATCTTTTACCTACCTTGAAGTTCTGTGGCAATGGGTAGAGAACAGTGTGTGTTACAACCACAATTCTGCTCACAAGAGGCCAAGGATCTTGGGTCTTCTTCCCACTGGATTGGAGCAGCGGTGAGATTTAGTAGTCCCCCTGGATGTCTGAACAACTTATTTAAAGGACTTACCTACTTACCTCCTCGTTGCTGACCTAAAGGGAAAACTGAGTTACCACACAGTGGAGCAGAAAAGAGTAGGCAGCTTTCAGAAACTTGGTCTACAATGCTGCATTTGCTCATCTGGGCCAGTACACTCACAAACATCAGGATTATCTTGAAGAAAATTATGGGGAAATTCAGAAGCCTCTAAAAAAGAAATATGAACTCCACAAAGTTTACCAGCAGGACAGTTTGTCCATCTCTAAGAAGGCAATTTTTAACTCCATCAAAAGTAAAGTATGAGTGAGGCTTAGAGAAATGCAGGATTCTTGGCTCAATAAGAAGGCTGACAAGACTCAATCTTACACTGACAGCAACAATCCAACGCATTTCTATGAGGCTCTGAAGACTATTTATAGGCCTAAGATCTCTGATACATTTCAGCTACTCAGCACTGATGAAACCACACTAATCAGTGATAAAGCTATGATCCTGAAGAGAAGGGCTGGGCTGAACACTTCCATAGTGTTCTCAAAGGACCATCTTTAACCAGTGCTAAAGCCATTGAGCAAATGCCTCAGGTTTTATAGTCAATCCCTCTACAGCCTAACATCCAACAGAAGAAAATGTATTGAATGCCATTAGGCTCCTCTTGAGTGGCAAAGTGTCTGTCACTGATTCATTCCAGCAGAGATCTACAAGGAAGGGGGTTAACTGCTCTTACAGAAGATAATTGAAGTCTTCCAGACTATATAGCAAGTGGAAGTTATCTACTAGAAAATGAAGGATGCCTCCATTGTTCATCTTTCTAAAGGAAAAGGAAACAGTCTGTCATCTGACAACCATAGGAGGTCTCTCTCTTAGTTATTGCTTGTGAGATTCTTGCCAGAGCCCTCTTATGTGCTATGGTGTATGAGCTTGCCTTGAAATATCAAATTAAGTGTAATTGTGTCCTAAAAAGTAAAGCAATGAACTTAACTTCAGGAGATAAAAAAGGCAAAATTATAGAAAGGAGAGAATACTGACTTCAGAGTCAGTGCATTTGACATAATTTTGTCCTCTTCTGTTGACTTTAAAGACTCTGCCCTAATCTTTGCTGACCTGAATAAAAAGTTCTAATAAAGAAAGAACCTGACCCTGAGATGAAATCACTGTTGTGAGGAAGGAGGGGGTTTCTCTCATCTTTCTTCCTATCTACCACCCACCATAGCACCCAAGAAGAGAAACCCATTCCAGCCGTTGTCAGGACAGTACAAAAGAGCTTGAAACAGAGTTGAGGGAGATACTCTCTAGGCAGACACTGATGTAAGGAGATAATTGCTTGACACTAGAAGCAGTTTCAAGGAGTATGACCCCTGGCAGAAAAGAAGAAAGACTGATGTGGACTCAAGAAAACTAGTCCTTGCCATAAAGGTTTGGGGTGCAAAGAGGACTTCTATGAAGACCAAAAGGACTTGGAGGCCTCCCAGAATTAGAGAAGCAAGGAGCTTTGGCCATGTTCCCTTCTCATTGACCACACTCTTATAATAGTCTAAGATTATCCACTTATTCCATGAGTGCCACAGATATTTGTGGGAAAGTATGACATAGTTTTCTGAAGGGAACAATTTGTAAAAACTATTTTTACTATTCTATTTTAATCAAAAACAAAAATAAATAAAACTTTGCTATAAGCTTTAAAAAAGAATAAAAAGTTCTAGAGAGCTCTTCACAAATTCTTTGAAAGCATTTACTTCTTTTTTCTTTCCATCATTATGATAACATAAAATAAGTGTTTGGAAAATGATGTGGGAGAGAATGTTGCACGTTCTTTTATAGCAAGACAGAGAGTAGCTTGATGTCTCTGTCAGTTGTTTGGAATTAGATAAATGTCACTTTCTTCTATCACCTGGCCTGTCTGATGCTACCTAGTAGCAGTACTAGGTAAAGACCTCATATATCCTCTTCTCTTAGGGAAGGTGTTTCCCAACAAGGTAACTAGGTGGCACAGTGCAGAAAGTAGTGGACTTGGAATTAGGTGGGATTGAATTAGAATCCTACCTCAGACACTTAGTAGCTATATGACCCTGAGCAAGTCATTTAGACTCTCTAAGCCTCCGTATGGATTGTACATTCAAAAAAAGTAACTGTAATATAACAGAAAGAATGTTGGATTAAGAACTGGAAGATCTGTATTTAGTCACTACATAACCTCGTGACATTACTCACTGTGTGAATCTGGGCAAGCCACTTCATCCTGTGTTCCTCAGTTTTCTCATCTGTAAAACAAGCTGGAGAAGGAAAGGGCAAACGACTCCAGTAACTTTGCTAAAAAAAATAACAGCCCATAATGGAGTCATAAAGAATTGGACACGACTAAAAGGACTGAATAACAATAATAAAAAATCGTCTAACCTCAGGTAAGTTACTTGAACTTCCTATAATATTTCAATTTCCTCATCAGTAAAATGAGGATGATAGTATTTAAACAACTTACCCCCATATGACTCCTGTGAGGATTAAATGAAATAAGTTATATTATCATAGATTTAGAGAAGGGAATTAAGAGGCCATCTATTCTAAATCTATTATTTTTCATATGAGAAAACTGAGGCACCAAAAGAACAAGTGAGATCACAAATGACTGCCACGGCAGCATTTGAACAAGGATCTTCTGACTCTACATTGAGCACAACAGTCTGGCCCCTCTGCCAGCTCCCAATTCCAGTATCTTTCCAAATGTTAAATGTCCTCCCACCTCCCGTTACTAATCCACATCTAGGTCTTACAAACATATGCCAAACCACCATTTTATCACTTGCTACTGGCAAAATTAACACCATTCCACAGTGATTCTCCACTTCTGAGCAAGAAATGATTTCTATGCTTTGTTGAACTTTGAATGGTGTATTTTCTTAATTAGCAATGAGTTAGTGTTATTAGCATAACTACTCCCCCCCCCCCAAAAAACCAGAGGTTAGCCATTTAAAAATAAAAACACAAGATCAGGGTTGTGTTAGGGGAGCCTTAAAAGACTTTAGAGTTGTTTCAGCACCATTTAAAAAGATGAAATACCACCTACCAGTGAAATTTTCACAAATAATTTTGAGAAGGTGCCAAACATCCTTTCATGTGACTTCCACATGAATTTCAAAGAATTACTATTGTTATTTAAAAAAAAAAAACAAGTATCCTCAACTATCTTGTGTTCGTTTACCACATTCCCTAAAGATATGATCAAATTTTTCTTAGAACTATAAACAGATATTTAAAGTTGTACCAATTTCCAAATTTTTAAATTCTAAAATTACCTGCTCTGCATCTTTAACTTGCCTATAGTTATATATTAGAGAACTTCTTAAAAAAAGAGAACTAAGGTATAAAGTTGGGTTTGTCAGGAGGACAAGTACTTCTGGTGTGATACTCAAGCATCTTTGCCAAGTCAGACATGACTGAAACAACTGAACAACAACTCTGAATCTAAGCAACTGAATTAGTTTCTTAGCCTCTGCTCCTTCATCAGTCAAATGGTCCAATCCTTTTCAGCACTGCCATCTACCTGTGGTGTCCACCTGATTCACCTAACTCTCACCTGTAGCTACAAGAACCTATAGTACGCACATCCCAGCAAACCATCTCAGCAGAGGGGCTAACCCAGGCTGAAGGTAACTAATAGGCCTCAAATCTGTCGTTGAGTTAGGGGGCCTCTACTCCAAACATATGAAGAATTTTACCAGAGGAATAGGCAGATGAGAACAATTTGTTCCAATAGCCATGAAAATGACTGAAGCAGACATTGTGGAGTGCTGAGAATTTGGTCAGATGTTGAAGAGATCCAGGTCATCCACTGCATCCCTAGGCCATCATTAGTCGTCTTGATTTTTGTCCTGCCATTGGACTTTGATGACCCTAGAAGAGAAAGAGAGGCTTATGACTTTAGTCCAATTCATACACAAGTCAAGATGTCACTTGTGATGTGATTGGTCCTCTTTGAAAATGAAGAACAAACAACCACAAAGTATAAAGTACATTGAAAAGTGATTTTCCTAAACAGTAGTTCTGTCCACACCACCCCTTAAATCCTTTCAATAAATTCCAGTGGCTCTTTGTTTCCTCCAGGACCAATTCTAAAATGCCTTTTGGCAGTTAAAGCCTTTCACAACCTGGCCCTTTCCTGCCTCACCAGTCTTCTTACATTATGCTCTCCTCCATACACCCTATATTTCTGGCTAGATGGGTCTTCCAATTTGAAACTCCATCTTCATCATCCTCTTGCACCGTTTCCCAAACATTTCAAATATTTACTTTATGTTATATTAATAGTGGGAAGAAAAAAATAATAAATGCTTTCAAAGAATTTGTGAAGAGCTTTATAGAACTTTTGTCCTTGACAGCAAAGATTAGGGCAGATTTTTGAAATTCAATAGAAGAGGACAAAATTATGTCAAATGCACTAAATTCTGAGATCAGTATTCTCTCACGTTGATCTTTAAATTGGTAGCAATTTATCCTCTAAAATGTTACATGTAGAGTTGGTGAACAGCATAAAACTAGACTATTCAAAAAGAAAAAATATGTGCAAAATAGGTGAAAATGTCTATTTGGGCACCATCGAAATGACCTTCATGTAACAGATAGTTTTGTACAACCGAAAGTGCATTAGGAAGGTTTTAAGAATTTATTCGGCAATTATCATGGAGCCTCAGAGTTGGAACGGACCCCAGAGATCACCTAGTTCAAGTTTCTTAGCTTTCTAGAGGAATTCTATCTAAAACATCTTTAATAAATGGTCACAGATTCTCCAGTAACTAAAAACTCCCTCCCTCTTCAGGTAATTTAGTTTAACTGAACAGATATTTATGAATTGCTTATATCTGTAAAGCACTGATATCTTGGGATAGTGGGTAAGAGGCAGGCTGCAGAGTCAGAAGATCTGGGTTCAAGCCCTGCCCCTGACATGTACTGACTGAGTGACCCTGGAAAAATCACTTAATCTCAATGAACCAGACAACTTTCTAGCAATTTTCAGGGAAGTTGTTGATTTGTGTTAGTAGATAGGCACATTGAACTTGGAATTAGAAAGACCTTGGCTCAATTCCCACCTTATGTACTCACTAACTCACTAAGGCAGCAAAGTGGTACAGTGAACAGAGTGCCAGGTCTAGAGTCAGGAGTTTCTGAGTTCAAGTCCAGCCTCAGATACTTAACAGCTATGTGACCTGGGTAAATAACTTTACCCTGTTTGACTCAGTTTCCTCATCTGTAAAGTAAACTGGAGAAGGAAATGGAGAAACCACTCAAGTGTCTTTGTCACTTCAAACATGACTGAAACAACTGAACAACAACTCTGAATCTAGGTAACTGAATTAGTTTCTGAGCCTCTGCTTCTTCATCAGTCAAATGTTGGTAACAATAAAACCTATCTTATAGGCGTATTTTGAAGATAAAATGATATGATATATTGAAGCATTTTGCAAACCTTAAAGCATTACCTAAATGTTGAGGAGATGAAGAAAGAGAAGTTTTTTTTTTTCCCTGTATAGGATTACAACTAGTCAACATTTCTGGGAAGCAGTGTAGTGCAGTAGAAAGAGTACTAGATATTATGGAACCTGGGCTCAATTTTGTATGATTTATAAAGTTTTATTAAGAATTTTATGAAATTCAAAGGATCCGGCAACAGTTTCTTATGCCTTCTGTATGAATTTTACCTTACCTATCCTTCCAAAATGTATTAATTCTCTCTAGAGATGTTATATTAAAAAGCACTGAGGCTTTTCTTTTATTTAGTATGAACATACGTATTTATTTAAATACTCAGCTTAATGTGTTAAGGCACCATGAAGAACACATGTATGTAGAAAAGAAGAGGGATAAGTAACGGAAAGAGAATAAATGTTAACAGTTGTGTAGCCTGACTGTAACATGAATTATTGTAAAGACCATCACATTGGTTTGATCCTCTAAAGATTTATGGAAGCAAAGAGACAAAGTAACATTGAAAGGACAATAATCTCATAGACAAGAAGGGATGGATGGATTGGAATCTGCTCAAGGATGGGCAATTCTCAGATCTATAAGACCATGGATCTGCTGAAGTTCCAGGTTGCAGGTAACTGGATAGACATCTAGCCATCTTGACATTTGGTTGGTTATCATCAGTTAAATAAGTTTACGTGATTCAGTACAAGGTCTATGATTTCTCTAGATTCTATACTTTCATTGCAAATGCCTACTTCAATGCAAGGCATGATAGCTTCTCAATCTATGTTAGAAAGAAGGAAGGAAGAAAAGAAGACAGGAAGAAAGGAAGGAAAGAAGGAAGGAAGGAAGGAAAGAAGCAAAGAAGGAAGGAAGGAAAGAAGGAAGGAAGGAAAGAAGGAAGGAAGGAAAGGAGGAAGGAAGGAAGGAAAGAAGGAAAGAAGGAAGGAAAGAAGGAAAGAAAGAAGGAAAGAAAGAAAGAAGGAAGGAAGGAAGCATTTATTAAGTACTTAGAATATGCCAGGTACTGAGCTATGTACTTTACAAATATTATTTCATTTGATCCTTACAACAACCCTGCTATCATGATCCCCATTTTAAAGTTGAGAAAAGTAAGGCCAACAAAGGCTAAAATACTTGTCCAGGACTGCATAACTAGTAATTATCTGAGTCTGACTTTGAATTCTTCCTGACCCCACACCCAATGTGCTACCACTTAGCAGCCAGAATCTGATTTGTTATGTCCATTATTAAGCTATTCCTTCCTAGCAACTGATTAAAATAAATAATGCAAGTCCAAAGTAGGAATGGATGTACTCTACAATCCCTTCTTATGGTCCTGTTAGGCTCATCTCTCATAAAAACAAACAATATGAACAAATTCTAAGTACAAATTACATGAACTGCAGAGATGCCTTTTTGCATTACAGAAAGGTCCCCTCACTTTATGAAGGAATTTGTTGCCTCATTCCTTAAAAAGCAGGCTCCCTTGCTTCCTTTAAAATATGATTTGATTTACAAAATTCAATTTTTACCCACAGGAATATATCTACTTTGCAAACTGGTACTCTAAGATGTTATTATCTCTAAAGCTAGCTGACCTAACAGGTGTTTTCTCTTTTCTATAGACTTCTCTGAATCCATGATACCATCATTAAGCTGCAGGCCATAGGCATCACCCTTTAAACCAGCTGTGTCAGAGTCAGGAACGATTTACTGATCCTCTGAAGTGCCATAGGAAAGCAGCAACCCAAAAAGTAACAGATGTTAACTGTTTGAAATCCTGTTAACAGATCCAAGTCTCATCCAGGCTAATGTGTTCCCACTGTAAGGTATTTATTCAAATACAGTATCTCATTTCACCTGTAGCCATTTGGTTCAAAAGTGTATCTAGCATTTAACTCCTGGGTTTTTCAGTTCTGGTGATGCTGATGCTGTGCCTACTGCCACAGGTAATACCTAAATACCTAGAACTTGACATATCCATTAGGTTTACATTCATTCCGCAAGAATTTTCAGTGCCTACTAGTGCAAAATGGTGCTACATGCAGTGCTGTATGTGGAAATCGTGTATTTATTGGTTCCTACAAATCATTGTGGAGCAAAAAAAATTACATCCTGCTAAGGAAAATGCCCCATTATTGGTTACTGCCCTGAATGGGTGCTAAGAAAATTCACAGGAACTATAAGATCTGCTAATATTCTGCTCTGGTTTCCTGCTCTTAAAGAGTTTATAATCTAGGGATATAAAATTTTAACCCATCAAAAGATACAATTATCCATGAATGTGAAATATAAGAAATGTCAGCTAGATAATAAAGAATAAGGGTCCAGCAATATTTGGAGGAGGGACCCACTACTATGGGCTGGAGTCATTTTTATTTGTGTCTTATTACTCTTCTAGACCATTAGATACATGAGGATAGGGATGATGTGGTATCTGAACTTTATTTCTCTCAGCATATAGTACATTACTCTGCACACAGTCAGAAGCGAGTGTTTGTTGAATGAGGATCTATGGAAGACTTCATAGATGTTTTGAGCCTTGAGCTGGATATTGAGAGATGTTAATGTTTGGGTAGAAAAGAAGGAAAGGAATGACAGAGTTGATTATCTAGAGAGAAAGAAAAAGCAAAGATTAAATTTACAATCAGTTATACAACAGGTATTTATTAAGCACCTACCAGGTACCAGGAAATTTCACACACTAAGGATTTCTGTTGTTCAGTTTTGTCTCACTCTTCATGACCCCATTTGAGGATTTCTTGGCAGATACTGAACTGGTTTGCCATTTCCTTCTCCAGCTCATTTTACAGATGAAGAAATAGGTAAACAGGGTTAAATGACCTGCCCAGAGTCACACAGCTAGGAAGCATCTGAGGTCAGGTTTGAACTCAGGTCTTCCTGACTCTAGGTCAGGTACTCTCTCCACTGTGCCACCTAGCTGCTTCATACTAGGACTACAAAGACAAAATGAAAGTCTCTGTTTTCAGTAAGCTTGCATTCTACAGAATGAAAATGGAGTTTGGTGAACAGTGAAGACATCAGATTGGCTGTAGCTAAGTAGTTGGTTGGGAGGATAAAGTTGGACAATAGGACCAGACCACGAAGAAACTTGAGTGTTTGACTGAGTTGTTTGATTTGGTCCTGTAGGTCAAAGGGATTCTTTGGAGGTCTTTAACCAGGCAGAGTTATGAGGAATGTGGTGGTATTTTATTTTGGGAAACCATCCTGCTCTCCTTGAATTGTGTTTCTGAAAGATAGCATTGCTATATAACCATAAGATCTTCGAATACATCAAGTAAAAGTTTCTTGGGGGGCGGAGCAGAGATAGCAGGGAAAAGCAGGGACTTTCTTGAGCTCTCCCCCAAATCCCCAAATCACATGTAAAGTGATTCTAAACAAATTCTAGAGTTACAGAACTCACAAAATGACAGAGTGAAACAAATCTCCTTCCCAAGACAACCTGTAAGGCTGACAGGAAAGGTATATCACACTGGCCTGGGAGCAGAGCACAGTCCGACTGGAACAGGCCTCAGGGGACTAAATCACTGTCAACCGTGGAAGTTTCCAGACTGATCAACCCACATACCAAAGATAGCAGAGAAGCTGAATGAGAAAATTCTGTGGGACCTGAGTGAAAGAGGAGAAAGGACTGGCAGTGGTCTGGTCTCAGCCCTGGGGTGGTGGAGGTGGCAGTGGTGGCTGTGGCAGCAGCAGCAGCAGCGGCAGAGGTGACTCCTTCCAGAGTTCTTCCAGATGGTGTGGGATTGAGTGGCTGATATGAAACCCAGAAATCTGGATGGGATACCCACTCCCACCCCATTGGAAGCAGAGTTCAACTTTGAAAAAGTTAGAAAGTCAAGTATTTGACTGGGAAGATGAGCAAACAGTGTAAAAAACTTCAGACTATAGAATCTTAGTTTGGTGACGAAGAAGATCAAAACATACAACCAGAAGATGAGTTCATCCATTGCCGAAGGAGATCATGCCATCAGAGCCATCTGAATCCAGTGACCAGATATTCCTCAGGATGACAAGAGATGACCCAGGATGAGACTATGAGGAGAATACCTTAAAAAGTATAATTGGTCAAATGGAAAAGAGGTCCAAAAGCTCACTAAAGAAAATAATTCCTTGGAAATTAGAATGGAGAAAATGGAAGTTAATGACTTTACAAGAAATCCAGAAATTATAAAACAGAACCAAAAGAATGAAAAAAATAGAAGATAATGTAAATATTGTCTATTATGGAAGTGTTTTGCATAACTACATGTATATAACTTATATTGAATTGCTTGCCTTCTCAATGAGGGTGGGTGGGGAGGAAATAAGGGAAAGATTTTGAAACACAAAGTTTTAAAAATGAATGTTAAAAATTGTTTTTACATACAACTGGGAAATAAGATATATAAGCAAGGGATATAGAAATCTATCTTACCCTATAAGAAAATGAGGGGAATGGCGAGAAGGGGGTGATAGAAAGGAGGGTAGACTTGGAGGAAAGGGGGAAGAATGCACACCCCCTTGGGGTATGGGGAGGGGAAAGGTGGGGAGAAAATTTTGAACTCAAAATCTTGTGGAAACGAATTTTGAAAACTAAAAATTACAAATGAGTAAATTAAAAAATCATTTCTCATGTGAAATTGAAATAAGTCCTCATTCATCTAAAGGCGTTAATATTGTCTAGTTTCTCATGTGAAATCAAAGTAAATCCTTATTCACTCAAAGGCATTAATAAATGAATTTTGTCTCTGTCCTATTTGGGGCCTTACCCTGTATGCAATTCTGGCCAAATAGATTGAATAAAACTTTCTGGTTACCTCATAAGCAGATTTCCCAAGCACAGTAATACATTTTGAACCAGAGCTCCAAAATGTGGTTCAAGTAATTCTAGTCCATTAACATTCTTGAGCAATATGCTCTGAAGTATGCTTGCAGGCACATGAGAATGAAAAAGAATCTTCAGCAAAAAGTGGCGCCAGAGAGGAACTGGGCCCAGTTATCAGCAGGAGGGCCAGAGCCCACCTCTTAGCTTCCTAGGGGGTGGATAAGAGCATTGTGCAACTAAGAAAGTTGGCTCATTAACTCCCTGTCTCCACGTCTGAGAACAGAGTTAAAGTTTGTTTACTCACCAAGCCCTGTAATTTCTCCAGATGTTTTGTGGTCATAGATCCATCCCTAAACTCATTCTACCCTCTTTGCCAGGAAATTGTACACAAAGTTTATCCAAGAAGAGAATGACTTTTCACTAAAGCATTTAAGTGGCACTAAGAAATGTGTTTGGTCAGAGATCAAGGAAGAAAATAACACTGTGGGATGTTGGGACAGAGCAGTTTGTACATAATTGTTCTCTGGCTGTGGTCAGAGAACATTTTTGATCTCATGTACCTGTGACTCAAAAAGCAATTTTCAGGTAAGAGTAAATACATATGATGCAGAAGATGGCTGCCCAAAGGGGAGAAAGACTGTCTAGCCCTCATAAACCTACTCCAGCAAAATCCTGAATTTTTAACCAGACCAAATAATGATCATGAAATCCAATGAGAAAGTGAAAGAAGTAAATTCTTCCACCTCAAAACTATACAAGAGATCAATCAGAATTCTGAGGGCAATAGGAAAGGGGAAGGTACCAGTGAAAATAGAAGCGATGCAGAATAGCCTCCCAGTATGACCATAGACTGGTCAGAGACATACTCAGACTGCAAGGTTCTGTAATCAGACAGCAAAACATAGGGCTCCTCGGAGAAAGTTTCAGTGTGGTCAGAAAGCCCCAAAGTTCTAGAAATGCCGTAGCCAAAATCTGAAGCTTCCACACAAATGTAAAAAGACAATTCTGTAAACATCTAGAAAGAAGTAACTCAAGTACCAAGAACTATAAAATCAGGATAACATAGTAGGCACTATACATGTCTGTTATTATTTTTATTATTATTATAAATCTAGGCAGCCTCAACTACAAATAAAGGTAGATCCTGGAAAACAATATTCCAAAAGGCAAATTATATAAGCCTACAACCAAAAACAACGCTGTCAAGTTGAATGTAATCTTACAAGAAGGAAAAAATGGATTTTTCATGGAATACAGGAATTCCAAGTTTTTCTGATGAAAAGAACAGAACTGATAGGAACTTTGAAATACAAGCAAGAATTTAGGAAACCTAGAAAGATAAAGCAATTTCAGCAATTAGAAGAATCTGTATGATTAAACAAGTGTCTCTTCAGAAGCTTAATGTTTCAAATGGTACAAAGGTATTAAATAAGAAAAATATAGTTTATCAGGGTTTGGAGAAGAGAGGAAAGGAAAGTAAAAGGAATTCAGTAGTGTAGAAAACATGAGTATAGGAGTAGAACTTATTATTTCTCATAATTATAATTCATGAGAATATGCAAACATGAAGGAAGGTGTAGAGGGAGTGAATATCAGATGAATTTCAGTCTTACCTAAAATAGACAAAAGTATGATTGATATATGTGTGTGTATGTGAGTGTGTGTGTCTCAATAGGGGAGAAAATGGCAGGGATGGGAGAATATGTTTAAGAAGATAATACTGGGAGGGGAATAGAAAAAATAAAACTGAACTTCCTGATTCGGAAAAGGGAAAAGGAGAGATTAGAATTTAAAAGGGTACCATCAATTGCATCTAACATGTTTAGGGAATTGCTGAACCAATCTTGGCATGTTAATGTAATGAAGTATTATTGTGGCCATAAGAAACTGAGAAAATTTTTGCTATTTTTTTTTGTTTCTCTCCATTTTTAATTTGTAGGAGATGTGGCTGGGAGCAAGGATAGAAATGGTATTGACAAACAAAAATAGTTATGATAACACTTAAAATAAACAGAATAGAACTGAAAGAAGCTGAAAGGAAGTGCAGAAAAACAGGATAGTTTTGAAAGTAATGTATATAATTTGTTATATATACTTTTAAAAAAGGTAATGGTACAACATTGAGATTCATAGCTCCACATAGAATCTTCTCTCTGTGTTTTTTTTTGTGTGTTTAGAAAAGCTTTTTGGGTGTTTTTTTTAGAATTTATACACATACACACAAACATATATATAGTGTGAAACAAAGAGGTAGCTTCAGAATCAGAAAGTCCTGGGTTCAAGTCTAGTCATTGACTAGGATTATATGTTGCAAAATAGTTGCAGATCTGCACTGGTGAAGTTTGTACACTGAGAGTTCCTACACCAATTAAATCATAGCTCTGGACCAAAAAATAAAACAAAACAAAAATATACACATATGTACAAATATATATATATATATACATATATACCTCTTAATTCAATGAACATAAACTAAATGCCTGCTATATGCAAAGCATTGTGCTAGAAGAGATACAAATTGATATGATAAACCTTGTTCTTAAGGAGATTATCATATAATAAGTAGGAGAGAGAAAAAATATAATATATAGGAGAAAAAAGTTTAGTTATTAAAGTATAGTGGGAGATAGATAGAGTGTTCATCCTTCATTGCCGAAGAAGACCATGCCAGCAGAGAAATAACGACTTGCACTTGACTTTTTTTTGAGTGAGGGAGGGCTGTGCAGGTCACCAGCCTCACTTCTCCTCTAGAGTCATCTGGAACCAGTGACTAGATATTCATCAGGATGACTGGAGATGACCCAGGATGACACAGTTGGAGTTAAGTGAGTTGCCCAAGGTGAGTGTCAAGTGTCTGAGGTGAGATTTGAACTCAGGTCCTCCTGACTCCTGCTCTATGCACTGCACTGCCTAGTTGCCTCAAATGATAGATGGGTGTATAGATGGATAGATCAAACACCGATGAAGTAGGTGCCAGGTACTGTACCGTACAGTTAATGTTACGAGAAACATAGATGAAAAATCATTTCCCTTGGAGATTCTTGGATGGCTTTATGGAAGAAGTGACAACTGAACTGGACCTTGAACTAAGGAGATATTTCAAGAGATGGAAATAGGAATGATGAAGGAAGAATCCATGTCTTTGGTCCTCAAATGTATTCACTGAATATGTTCACCATAGATTTATGGTACAAACATTTAACATATATGGGATTGGTCAGAGCCAAGATGGCAGATTAGAGAGAATTGAACTGAAAAGTAAAACTAGGAGATGACTTTAAGGGAAAAAAAAACACTAGAAAATAGTTAAACCCTCGGTTAATTTGATTTAAAAAAAGAAAGAAGTTAACCAAAGTATTAGTATCAATAATTAAAAGGGTGAATGTACCATCAATGAAGATAAAATTAAAGCAATTATTAGGCGTTATTTTGCCCAATTACATGCCAGTCAAACTGACAATCTCAGTGAAATGGATGAATATTTACAAAAATATAAACTGTCCAAATTAACAGAAGAGGAAATAGAATACTTAAAGAACTCAGTCTCATAAAAAAGAAATTGAACAAGCTATCAAAGAGCTCTCTAAGAAAAAATCCCCAGGACTAGATGGATTGGCAAGCAAATTCTACCGACATTTAAGGAACAAATTTTGAAGTCAACTTTTTTAAAACTTTTTTTTAATCTAATTGGGAAATGTTTAAATAAATAAGTTAGAAATATATTTAAAAATAACATCTATCGAGCCATCTCACCTACTTACTATGTAATTCTCAATCTATTACATTTTTAAAAATCTATATGGATGCCCTTTCATCACTTTCTCTTCTTCCTATCCGAAATTCTCCCGATTTCTTCCTCTCCAGTAACTGGATATTCTATAGTGAGAATTCCTTTCATGTAAAGTTGAACCAGATGACCACTGAAGTTACTTCTGACTCAGATTCTGTACTAATCTGTGTCCTTTCATAGATGTACATGTGAGTGGCACCATTACAAACACATGTGAGGTCAGCACAGGAAACACAGTGGCTGTGAGTGCTTTCTAGGAATTTGGGCTAAAGGGGGCTAAAAATGGGATGCCCAATAGAAAAATGTGGATTTAGGACTATGACAATGGCAATGACTACCATAGTGCAATGTTAATATTTTTGTCTAGCCTTGAGTTCCAGGGCTAGTTCTAATTCTTACCAGTTTTTTGACTGTAGAAATCTCTCTGAGGCTCAGTTTACTTGTCTCTGAAAGGAAAATAAAGATATTAGCACTCTAATTCATTACAGGTCACTAGGTGGTGTAGTGGAGAAAGTGCTGGACTTAAATGAGGAAAACCCCAGTTCTAATCCTGCCTCCAACACTAGTACCTGTGTACTCCTGACAAAACACTTGACTGCTCTCAATGTCAGTTTCATCCTCAGTAAAATAGGGACAATTTTAATACCTATTCCACAAGCTTATTGAGACAATTAATTGGGATAACAAATGTTAAAGAATTTGCCAACCTTAAAGCATGATGTAAACATTGCCTATTTTGATGATGGATGATGAGTTTGTTGTGAGTAAAATTCCTTTTAAAACATAAAGTTAAAATTCATAAGAATATAAGTCAATCCCCAATTGATAAATGGTCAAAGAATATGAACAGGCAGGTTTCAGATGAAGAAATTAAAGTTATCTATAGTCATGTGAAAAAATGTTCTAAATCACTATTAATTAGAGAAATGCAAATCAAAACAACTCTAAGATACTGAATCACACCTGTTAGATTGGCTAGCATGACAAAACAGAAAAATGATAAATGTTGCAGAAGATATGGGAAAATTTGAATACTAATGTGTTGTTGCTGGAGTTATGAACTTATCTAAACATTCTGGAGAGGAATTTGGAACCATGTCCAAAGGGCTATAAAACTGTGCATACCCTTTGACCCAGCAATACCACTTCCAAGTCTGTATCCCAAAGAAATCATAAAAATGGGAAAAGGACCCACATGTACAAAAATATTTATAGAAGCTTTTCTGTGGTGGCCAAGAATCGGAAATTTAAGGAATGCCCATTAATTGGGGAATGGCTGAACAAGTTGTGGTACATGAATGTAATGGAATATTATTGTGCTATAAGAAATGATGAGCAGAGGGACTTCAGAAAAGCCTGGGAAGACTTCTAAGAGCTGATGCTGAGTGAAGTGAGCAGAACCAGGAAAACATTGTACATAGTGAATTCCACATTGTGCAATGACTAACTTTGATATCCAAGAGAGATAGTGATGCATTAGCTCAATGGGCCATCCACCCAAGTTCTGGCAATGTTTATTTTTTTTCTTTTTCTCATCCATTGTTTTTTATCCTTTTTGTATTACTAAAATTGTATCTTTCAAGTGATCATGGATTTCATTGCATAAGCAATATCTTTTTTCTGATCTAATGAAAACAATACAATGCATCCACAAATAGGAGTATCTGAAAGACCATAAAATCTCTACAGAATTCTTCCATTTGAACTTTGAGAAGAGTATTCTCTACAACAATGTTAAAAATCTCTTGTAAGCACACATCTCCCTGTTTATATCTTGCTCAATATTGATAACCAGAGGGTCATTGAACAAGGTTATTTCTGTGGCTATATCTATCAAGAAGTGTTTTATGATATTGTAATAACACCTTAGACTGAGTCTTCTGTGAAGATTAGGGACTGGAAGAATGGAAAGAGATAGACATTTATTAAGCAGTTACTATGTGCCGGGCACTGTGTTAAATACTTTGACAAATATTATGTCATTTGATCTTTACAATAATCCTGTGAGATAGGTGCTGTTATTACTCTCATATAACAGTTGAAGAAAGTGAGGCAGACAGAGGTTGAGTGTCTTGGCCAGGATCACACAATTAATGTTGTAGTAAGTATCTGAGGTTAGATCTGAAATCAGGTTTTTCTGACTATCTTGCATAGATAGTCACAGGGGAACTGCAGGTTCAATCCCCTGCAATACCTAGCTGAGGTTGTGACAGGAATTGCAGATGAAAGATATGGTGGCAGCAAAATATGGGTCTTTGCTCAAGAGAAAAGTGATACAAGAATAATTCTGATCTGGGCTATCAGCCAACTCTGTTTCTCATACTTTGCCACGGTTGGCATATAAGGTCAAAGTTCCTCTCCAAGGACCAAACTCCAACCCTCCTGAATTCCAGTTTTTATAGATCCCATAGATGTGACCCCAGACTCTAGCCTTTCTGTGTCTTCATCTAGTCCTAAGAAAAATGAGAAGAAAGACTTGATGGGAACTGAGGGGATGACTAAGTGTCTAGGAGAGTTGCAAGCTAATAAGTTTAGTAAAATTTATATGCTTTATTATGCATTCTACTTAAGTTACAATACAGAGTATTTACTTATTTACTGATTCTATGCTGAATAAAAACAGTACTGTCTGCTTCCAGGGAAAACCAACTCCATTATGCTAAAGTCATGGGGCTAGTAGCTTTGAAATACCACAGTGCAAATGAAGGTGTACAAAGAGGGGTAAGGGTAGTGTGCTTATTTAGCTGGTAGGGGCTCAGAGCTAATTTTGATTACCTAGATCTGCAAATAGACATTTCCTAAGAGTGACTTTGCCCTATAGACAGTATAAACTGAGGGAAGAGTTTGCTGAATAAACATTTTCATACCATGCAGGGTGAGCATTTAACCTCTCTGTAACTGGCTATTACTGACACCTAGTGACAAATACATGTTGAAAGTGGGCTTTTAAATCCGCATTTTGATTTACTAAATTCAATGCTTTTTGGACTATTTAGTTTGGACTAAACTATTAATACAGATTTTTTTTTATTCGCTATACCTTTCAATTAATTGGGTGACTGTAAAGAAGTGATCTAAAACAGAAAATCACCTTTGAAAGTCTGGCTGTTCCCTTCCTAAGTTTTCATGAAAGATATCCTCAATTTGTGCATATACCATTCTTGTAAAGATTTTACAGAAATGAGACACTAAGCATATGTGCCTGAAGTTGTTGATGTCCTATCAATCTTTTTTTTAGTAATAATACTTTCCATATTTTTTCCCATTTTCTTATATCCTTGTTTCTTTGATCTAAGAATTGATTCCTAAGTACCTTCAGAATTCTGTTACTTTTAAAATTCATTTCTTCTTTGTGTATTTGGTTACAACCAGATGCTTTCCCCAAATTTATCTTCCTAAGTGTTATTTCCACTTGCTCACATTTCAGATAAGTTACTTAGATATTAGAGGCTGAAAATGCTGGTTTTGTTATCATCAGAAACGAAAATAGTTTACACACACACACACATACACACACACACACAATTCATTAGCGGACATATTAATGTATCTATTCATTCTCTTACTTCCAGTTTCACCTGTAAGTGTTTTGGGGATAATCTAGTTTAGTTATTATCAACACCAAGATTTTTGGAACCATGCTTTCCCTTCCAGTCCCATGAGGTGTTGTTGAGCTGATAGTATATATAATCTTCTGCTATCCACCACAGTAACATTTTGCTTCCCATATGAAACTTCCATATGACAAACCTTTAAAAATTTAGGGTGCTAACATCTCCCTTCTAAGTCTTCTCTTCTGTAGGTTTCACATTCTCAGTTATATCAATAAATACTCATTATATGGGGGAACTTGCCCCATTAAGTTTTGGGAATAGTTGTATCTTATAAATTTTACACCATCTTCATCCAAAATGATAACTAAACTTGAATTTGTTTATTAATATTTCTCTTCAATCTACAAAACTGTATGAGGGATAAACTACAATAAAATATCCAAATAAATACATCATGGAAAACAAATCATGATGATCTTAAAAGGTTAATCCAATAAACTAATCTGATCAAACAATCAGGTTTGTAAAATCAATTACATTTGTCTTCAAACACAAAGACCAAGAAAAAAGTACATAAATGAAACATGTTTTCCATAGGGACTTAACCACAAATTGATTTATGAATCTCTCCCCTAAGAAAAAATATAACTTCATTCCTCAAATATTCCAACTAGAAACTAATGGCAATTCCTTTTCTTTTGCACCAGTTAAGGAACTCGTTGCTTGTATGGAAACCTGGCTGACACTGAGCATGTGATTTATAGCATGCACAGTTTTTCCTTATTGCTTACATGGAAAACAACAACAACCTCTATCACCCATAAAACCTTCTGTGCCAGAGAATTCCTTCCAAATAAATCCAGCTCAGATGCTCAACTCAGAGTGGGATTTCAATGAGCTCTGTGGCAACTTTGCCATCAACAGTTTTATATCTTAGCAAAGGAAAGAGCATCTGTAAGCCATATTTATTTCACATTAATAATTGTGAAGGTGCTGTTGCATTAATTTTACATGTCGCATATCTTTAATCTGAGTAAATAGCTAAACAGCCCTCCGAAATGGTCCAAAGGAGCATTTGTTTTACATCTGGGAGAGATATTGAAGATGGATGGTGGGCGCCAAATGTCTTCCAGAACATCAAGATCAACAGCTCTTCGAGCGAATGCTGAAGAGAATCTGTATTTGTTTTAATTCCTTTGTATTTAGATTTAATACATTAGATTCATGGGGCTGAGAGGGGTTATCTAAATAATCTAGCCCAACCTCTTTGTTTTACAGAAGAGGCAAATGAACCCCAGAGAAGTTGAGCGAATTGACCAAAAGTAATTTGTGGTGGAGCTAGGGCTAGAAATTATGTCTCCAGATTCTTTGTGCCTCCAAAGTGTTCTTTCCACCTCATGCTACTGATTCTCAATTTCCCTTTTGGGAATGGTATGCACGGAAGGTATATTCAAACACATATCATGTATCTAAACATAGTAAGTGGCCTAACCAGTATCAGCAGCAAAAATGTAGACACCGTGCAGTTTCATAATACTTTACCAAAAGAAGTGGTGGAATTTTCTTCAATGTATATCTTTATCCCCTTAGCTAATGAGATAATATTTATAAAATACTTAGCACCATGTTTGGCATATAGTAGTGTGGCAGGTGAAAGATTAAATAACTGAGGAAAACAAAGGTTTGATCTGCCAAGCATATTGATTTATTAAGCCATGCATGCCAATTGCCTAACAAATCATCACCAGACCCCTTTCTCTGCATCAGATTGAACCCTGAATGAAGAGGAAGACAAACTTCTATACATTAAAAACAATTATTCAAACAAGTCCATTTAATTAAAAGGAAACAATACAATATTAGATAATCTGATTTCTAATTGGAGGAAAAATTATTGACTTTTCTAGTTGGGAAGGGGATAGTGAACTGATACACTTCCCTGAATTCAGAACAGGAGGCATCCCTATCCCCAATCCCCAAGTATTTGTAAATAATCATGGCAACATGAAAACAATAACTGATTGATGAGCATGGAACCAGTTTTCAGATAAGACATATGGGCTGCTTGAGATATATAATTGTGAGAAAATTGCTTATATCAATTCTGGATCTGACTGTATTTATAGCCAGCATAACCTAGGTCCCTGGTTAAGAGTCTCTAAGCAGCAGGGAGAGATGGTCCAGTTTCCCAGCCATGCAGGGCTAGGTTGAAGAAATACTACAAGATTTTCTCCCAATTTCCACAAGTGACTTAAGTTTTTTCACAGACACAAATTGGACTAGGCCGTAATTGAATAGAAAGGGAACTGAGTTAGTTCCAGAATTGAGTCACAAGATGGAGTCAGTGTGGTTCACTCAACTCCCACAATAGGCACTAGTTATTATGACGATGACTGCTATTGCTGTTCCTGTGGTGATTTTCAGTTTCCATCTATCTCTTCCTTCTTTAGATGCTGCTTAGAGCTCAGTATAGCTTTAGAAAAGAGAATTGAGTCAAGGAACGTGGATAAACAACAGGAAGGGATTTTTGATAGGGGACTCATTGACAAGGGAACAATAATACAGGACAATCTGAAATTTGTTTCCTGGGGTTATTTTTGTGCTAAAGCAATATTGAATATTTTTTTAATCCTTTAAATCTATTGGACTTCCTTCTTGCTCTTACTTAATATTCATCATAAATCAAAATGCTCTCAATGTTACCACAGAATTGATTGCATGATGTAATTAGCATTTAAAATCTCTGTATTGAAGTCCTTGGGGAAATACTGTAGGTGAGATGATCTCAGTTGAGTCTCGAGTAAACTGTAGGTCAAAAGCCCCAAATCATCTTCTATAATTGTACTCAATTGTTAATCTCAGCTCAGCTCAAGAAAGGCTAAGGCCAAATTAGTCAGAATTACCTATTACTTCTAGGGAATACATTTCAGCCTGGGCACAGGCCAGATTCCAGCTGCTTGACCTATGTGTGTGCAGAAGGCTAACACAGAAATGTAACATAAAGCAGTGTACATCATTCTCACAGGTTATCAATATGGCAATAAATGTATTGACCAAAAATAGACTCAATCTTGATCTTGCATTTATATTTATGGGAAAACTTTTAAATAAGGAAGGAAACAAACTTTTTATTGTTATGTATGACATGTAAAACAAAGAAAAATAAAAGCAAATACTAACAACTATATATTTCATGCAAGTATTTTATATCGAGACGTACATATGTATATGACTTTGCTGTATCAGATCAGTTTGAAACTATTGCATTTCAAAGAAAAATGTAATTAGATAGCATTTAAACATATTCCCTCATAAAAAGAAAAAAACAGCAAGAATAACATGAATGTTGGGAATTTGCTGGCTTCTAAGTTCCAAAAGGGCAGAAATCTTATCTTAATTTTCTTGGCAGCTCTCCCCGTACCCAATTACTAAAGCGCTTTGTACACAATAGGTAAAAAATTGTATTGGAGTTAATGATATTTGAGTTTTCTTTTCTAAGTATTTGTGCTAAATGAATGAAGAAATGCTTTATGAGAATTGTCTTCTGAATATGAACTATCCTTTCATGTGAGTCATTTGTTCATTTGTATGAACCGTTCAATCATCCATTCATTTGTGAAATCACAAGGGATTTTAAAAAAAAAGAAGCAGAGGAGACTGTTAAACTTTTGTTGTACTGAGTCTACTAGAGTTTGGGTTGGTAGTATCCATCTTTTTGTAAATTCTAAATGGAGTGTATAAGGAGAACTAGCATTACTAGTGTGAAGATGGTTAAGTTCTTTTCAGGACTATTCATCGACCTTTTGTGCCCATCAGCCAACCAACTTTCACCCATGGCTCCAAGAAGCTATAGCATGTGAGTGGATGCACTCCAGTTAAACTGTCTTGGCAGACAGACTAAACCAAGTTGAGAGTAACTGATAGGTCTCAAAGCCATCAGTGAGTTAGTGGGTTGTCTAAGACAAACATGTGGAGACTTCTCTGACGGAATAAGTGGATATGAACAATTTGTTCTAATAGTCATGAAAAGGGCTAAAGTAGGTACTATGGAGCGTTTAGAATTTGGTCAGACATCAAAGATGCCAAGGTTAACCACTGCATCCTGAGTCAGGTCAGTCATCTTGACTTTTGTCTTGCCACTAGATTTTGATGACTGAAAGAGAGAGTAAAGCTGACAACTTCATGCAACTCTTCCTCACTGAGTCAAAAGACATCACTCATGCCATTTTACTGTTTCATTATATTATTATTAGCTGTTATTATTTTACTATTCAACTATTTTATGTTACTATTTTATCTACTTAAAAGTCCTATGACCGCAGGTTAGTTATGAAGAAGCAGATGTGGATACAATGGAAGCTGTGGTCACAACCCTGCACACAAGTGACCTAGGCTGTAGGGTCACCTTCTCAATGGACTGAAGTAGCAGTGGGAATCAGCAGTCTGTGGCAGACTGAGCAGACATTGTAAGGACTGCACCATTCACCTCTTGGCATGAGTAAGGGGCTAGAAAAAGTGCTCTAAAAATTGTCTGCTTGGCCTGCTTTCCATGGCAGGAAGAGCTCCCATCCTGTGGTCAAAGCACAAACAAAATGTGTAAATGTATATAAATATGTATAATGTATATAAAAATATTAAAATGTATAAAAACTTTTTTGCAATAAAAAAATTGCAAAAATGATTCCACTCTCCACTTGCACATGGAATGTGTGTATGCTTATGTATAACATGAAACCCAATAGACCTGAAAGAGTTAAGCAGGTATCACAACAAAATAACAGCCTGAAGTGAAACAAGGCTGGTGAATGAAGGTCAGCTTACTGAATTAGGAGCTGATAAATATTTTTCTGGGATGACCACTGTGACGACAAATGCTGGCATAGATTTTGCAATCAAAACTTATCTGGTCAACAAGCTTGTACACCCAACTTGTGGTGGAGCCTTCCAAACTCATATTGGTCTGATTCACAGTTAGACACACTATACATTGATCCTGATATTTTGAAATCATTCTGGTCTTCTTTGAGGATGAAGGACAACAACAAATGAGTTTTAAATCAAGAGACAAGAACAAATGTGCTGAATTTTGTGAAGGGGGAAATTTTAGGAGACTTGGTTCTGTGACTCAATGACATATGTCAAGTCCAGCTTCTTATTTGATAATGTTTCCTTGTTGCTACCCCACGTGTCATCTATTACTTAATTATTGGAGATATTCTACAGACCTCCTGCACCCACCATGCATTTTTCCATTACCCTTTGGGTCACCTGCAAATCTGGTTCTTTAAAAATCATGATATTACAACACTTGGATTCATAAAATTAGTGCACATTAAGTAGTCAATAAACATTTATTAAGTACCTACTGTTTGCCAGGCATTGTACTAAGTTCTAGGGAGAAAAAGAAAGGCAAAAGACAGTCCCTTCCTTTAAAGAATTCGCAATTTAATGGGGAAAGTCAGCACAGAAAAAGCAGCCAAAAAGCAAGGGAAAAAGGTAGGGTCCTCAGCATGGGGGCTTGATGAACTCCGCAGTCAGGTGGAAAACTATCTTGGGCAAGTAATGTAAGCTACCTATGCCTTCCTTTTCTCATCTGTAAAATGAGAGGGTTTGGATTAAGTAACGTCTGAAATTCCTAGATCCTGCTCCTAGGCATCTAGTTCTAGATTCTACTCTTAAGCAACTCTGGAAGAAATACTGTGATGAATCTATGATTTCATATAGGCGCTTCCTCCAATGATGGCTATTGCAACCATGCATACCTACTTATCTTATTCCCCTTTCCTCCCATAATCCCACGGAGAAAATACTTATGATAAAAAAAAAAAAAAAGAATTGTATGTGTGTGTGTATGTGTGTGTGTGTGTGTGTGTGTGTGTGTGTGTGTGTGTGTGTGTGTGTGTGTGTGTGTGTGTGTGTAATGGTAATTATGAGAGGTAAAGATCTTCCCCATCCGTTAAGGGAAGCTTGATTAGGGGAGATTTGTTTTGTAGGAAGGCCCACCCCTTTTGTTAATTTCTAACGAGGCACTGGTTCTCAAGGGTTGTGATGCCCTCTGGCTCTGAAAAGTGTATAAATACTCTGAGGTGAGGTTTTACTTTGGGGCTTAGTTTTGGGAAGAAGGTTCATGTTCCAGATGAGACTCTGGGAAGCTGCTAAGGAGCCCCCTCACTTTGAAAACACAGATGTTGTTGCTTCTCTCTCTGGTAATTATGTATGCATTGCTTGTGGTCAGACAGTTGGAAGCCCTGTCTATTGATCTTTATTTCTCTGTTTGTATTTTCTCTGAAATTCAGGTTTGTCCCCTGAACTAAGGGAATTATATATATGTGCTTGAATAAAGTAGGTTGTTGAGCCCCTACAATGTTGCTTTCCTTTTAAAAAAGCAGATCTAAGAACCTGTACAGCAGGCCCTCCTGTGTATGTCAGGGTCCTTGCTATTACAGTGTGTGTGTGTGTGTGTGTGTGTGTGTGTGTGTGTGTGTGCATGCGCACACGTGTGTATAATACAGAACATTCTGGAATTGTTATACATTTACACATATGACAATTTCACAAAAAGCAATCCATTTTCTTCCTCTTATACAATTCTGGCCTCAGATCCTCTGTCATCTGTAGACTTGTGAACACAGGGTATCCCCAAAGTGTTGGTGTTGTTTTAAGCTTTAATACCTTTCCAGACTGCAGCAGGCAAATGAATGGGCAGGTCATTGAATTAACATAAGGTAACCCAAAAGATGAATATGAACACTGTGTAAACACACACACACATGCACACATATGCACATGAGGTGGTTATCTCATTGTACCCAGCTCCTTCAATTTCCTCTTCCTCAAAATTTACTTGATTTGTTCCTATCTCTTGACCTGAAACTACTAGAAAGATGGGTACTACAAGTCCAGATGCTGATAGATTCAAGGGTCTTCTTCAAGTTATTTTACTTAACCTAGAGAGAGTAGGTACAACTACTGCCCTGAATGAGATTTGTAGTATTAGAGTCCATTAATGGCAGAATCATGTGATCAAAAACATTGATTCAAAGTTCCAATCCAATTCAATTCAATCACCATTTGTTAAGCACCTGCTGAGTACAATGAACACAAATAAGGAAAACTGGCAGTCCCTACTTATAGAGACTTAAAATCTACTAAGATGACAAGGAGTGGAACATGACTAGAAAAAGATAAATGTAATTCTTAGTAGAGTACTTTGGGGACAAAGGAGAGATCGAGACAAAATACTCTAGAATTTTTTTAATGAGGTAAACCATGTCCCACTATGGGCATCTGGCAAGACTGAAGTCATCATAGAAAGGGTGGCCCAAGTTCAGGGTCCTACTGAGACCTTTTCTTATTCTATGTCCCAGCCTCATTCATCTTTCAGTCCATGGGCTCTGAAATGCTCTGGTGGCAAGCCCTTGGCCAGACCAAATCCACAGCGTCCAAAGATGTCTCTGTCTCCCTATTCTGACCTAGGCTGGGCAAAATCACTCATTCTATTTGTTTGTTTTTTAATTTTCCTATCAGGATTCATCTGAGGTATTTTCCAGATCTTTGTGAAGTGGTTATTTGGGAGAAGCTGGGCTATACTTCTTCCTACTAATCTGCCATCTTGTTCTTATCTCTTTACCTATTATAACTTGATCCTTCCTCCCCAGATTTCTCTGCTTCCTCTCCCTAGTCTTTCTCTTCCTTGTCAAGAGTCTTCCACTGTACTGTCCTGTCTTCTAGTTGGGTTCTTCAGAACAGATGAGTCTACTGCAGCTACAAGCACAGCACTCACATTTAGATAGGTAAGATCAGTAGAGTGCTCAACCTCAGAGTGCCCCTTACTATAATTTTAGGATACCTCTGATTGGAGGAAATGATCCCTCATAGATTTTGCTTAGACTATGCAACTGTCATGGATAAAGGAAAGATCCATCTGTCTCACTTAGATGAATACAAAAATTCCTTGGGGAAATAGGGGTGCTGAATAATCACAGCTGCTTCTGTATAGTCCCCTTTGGTGGGTGGTACTACATGGCTCCTATATTCCTTTAGGAGTGTATCTGGTCTATGAAATATAGTTTATGCTAGTTTATGTAGGCCTATGCTAATGTATGAGTGATTGCTAAAATTATTCCTTTCAACTTCTCCGTTTTCCATTTTCTCTTATGCCTAAAGAAGCCCTAAATACAATTACACATTCACTCCCATCCCCTTGATCCTATCAGAGTTTCAATAACTCAAATCAATTTGCTTAAGTGACCTGTACTTTTCTAGGAGGAAAGTAGCGTAGTTCTCTCTTATTCATGCCTCTTGTGGCACCACTCAGCATGTCATTGATGGAGATTTGTCTGGCCTGCTGTTGACCTCAACCAGTTTCTACCTTAAGGCAATTAAAATAGGATTTTTCCTGTTCACTCAGACTAGGATACAGTTCCTAAGCTGTTGACTATGTCCCAAGCATGGGAGGTTCTAAAGGGATATCAATAATATAATATAATGACTCAGGGTCCAGAAATCTGAACTCTACTCAGATGAGGAACAGCCCTTAAACCCAGTTCACTCTGGAGACCATAGATGGGACAGCAATAGGCTGTTGCCCAAGCACCACTTAGTGGATATCTTTTGGGCCCTCCAGGCTCAGACTAAATGTAAATAGTAACAATTCTCTTTTGGTCAGCATCCCTGAGAGTCTACTCCTCCCAGTTTGATTTTTTTCTTTTGGTTAAAGGGGCCATCCCTTGATTCACTTCTTAAAGAGTCCTATTCACTGAATAGGTGTTACTTCAGTCAAAGTGAGAACCCAGAAAAACATTAACCTAAAAGGATCAGGGTCTCCCATTGCTTCCTGGGCCATCATCCTGATGAATGTCTGACCACTGGACCCATATGGCTCTGAAGGAGAAAGTGAGGCTGATGACCTTGCACAGCCCTCCCTCACTCAAATCAAAGTCAACTACAAGTCGTGTCAAGGGAACGAGGGACAAACACAGTGACAGTACTCCCTCAATGAGTTCATAATCTAATGAAACAGACAGCAAACAAATATGTACATATGTATCACCTAGGCAAAATTCATAGCCCTGAGGATGGCTATGCATGTGCCTGTGTAGTTCAGAATCTCAAAGTATAACAGACTCTCCACATGGAACACAGAAGAAAAACATTCATTCAGACACCAGAAAGCCAGATCCCAACACCAGAAATAGTGTTAGAAATCCATCATAGTAGCCCAGAAGTCAATGTACTGCAGGGGGCAAAGTCATTCCCAAGTCTCTTCTCTCTTCCCCTCCCCTGCTCTCTCCTCCCCCCACCTTCCCACAAGCAAACACTCATGAGCCTAGCTATCTGCTTGCCTGTGTCCTCTCTCTCCCTCCACCCTAACTGCTCTCACTCACTTCCTCTCAGTTTGGCTCCACCCTTCCTGTTCCATCCATTCAGCAAGCTCTTCACACCACATGTGACTTAGGCTTCCATGTGATTTAAGCAGGTCACATGGGCCTATTAATGAATGGGAAAGATCTTCCCATTTAAATTACCATTACAACATATACAAAGAGTAAATAGGTTATTGTTGTTGTTTCTCCTATTGTTCTGGAAGAGGACCATGATATCTGGGGAGGTGCTGCCAGGACATGCAAGTGAATTGGATTTGAGTGAGGGAGGGCTATGTAAAGTCACCAGCCTCACTTTCTACTCCAGAGCCATCTGGGTCTAGTGACCAGACCCACATCAGGACAACTGGAGATGGCCCCGAATGCAATGGAAAATCTTAGTCTTTTAAGCTAAGGTCTTTAGCAAGTCTCATTTTGGGTGAGGCAACTTATTTAGTGATTAAGGCTAGGTAAAAAAAAAAATGAGGCAAAAAATGGTCATTTTAACCTGGTTTAAAAAAAGAAATTAAACTGGGAGGGGAAGATCCTCAGGGAAATAGAAAATAAATAATAGAGGGAAAGCATTAGAATGAAGAGGGGTTGGGGAAGGCTTCCCATGGAAAGTTGAATTTCATGTCTTATAGGAAGCTCTGGAAGCCAGTAGGCAGAGATAATGAGAGAGTATTCTATGCATAAGGGAGAGTCAAAGAAAATGTTGGGAGCAGAGACATGAAGTGTCTTTTTTTGCAGAATGGCAAGGAGACTGCTGTCACTGGACTAAAAAATACATAGTGAAAAGATGCATACATACGTAGCATGTAAGAAAACTGAAAAGGTAGGAAGAGGCTAGTTTATGAAGGGCTTTAAAAGAGAAACAGAATTTTTGTTTTTGATCTGAGGGGTAAGAGGGAGTCATTGGACTTTGAGCAAGAGAGTGACATAGTCAGAACTGCAATTTAAGGAAATCAGTTTGGTGTCTGGATGGAGAATGTACTGGAGTGGGAAGATATGTGGGGTAGGTAGACCCATCAGCAGCTTATTGCAGGTGATGAGGGCCTGCCCTAGAGTGGTGGTAGTGTCAGAAGAGAGAAAGTGGTGTATTGGAAAGATGTTGCAGCATCCTTTTGCATCCTAGGCCATCTCCAGTTATCCTGATAAATATCTGGTCACTGGATCCAAATGGCTCAGGAGGAGAAAGTGAGGCTAGCAACCTTGCACAGCCCTCCCTCACTCAAAACAAGGTCAAATGCAAGTCATGTCATCACTTCTCTGATGTCATGATTATCTTCAAAAACGAAAAATGAGTATAACCTGCAGAGGTGAAATCTCGAAGCCTTGGCAACAGACTGAATGTGGAGAGTAAAAGAGATCTCTATTTCCTCCTGGACCAAATATAAAATGCTTGGTTTAGCATTCAAAGTCATTCATAACCTAGCACCCTCCTACCTTTCCAGTCTTCTTACACCTCACTCCTTAATGCATACCTGCCAATCTAGCTATATAAACCTCTTTGTTGCATGAACAAGACACTTCATTTCTTGGCTCCAGGTATTTTCCCTGAACTTCTTCCATTCCTAGAGTACTCTGCCTCCTTATCTCTGTTCTAACTTCAAGTCCCAGCTATAAACCTGTCTTCTAAAGGTAGTCTTTCCCAGTCCCTCTTAATTTTAGTGTTTTTCTTCTCTTAATTATTTCCCATTTATCTTGCATATAGTTCATTTGTATATATTTGCTTTTTTTATTGTCTCCCCTATTAGACTGTGAGTTCCTTGAGGGGCTATGTTTTGCCTCTTTTTGTTTGCCTAGCACAGAATCTGGCACATAATAGGCGCTTAATAAACATTTATGAATTGATTAAGATATAGTAGGGAATCCCACATGACTCCTAGGTTGTGAGCCTTTGAAAACAGTAATAGGGAATGGGGAAGTATTTAGGGAGGAAAATAAGGTCTGGCTACCTTCTCCAGCACTGGAAGCTTTTCCCCATGTTCTTCAATGTATTGGACCTGAAGGAAAAGGAGGCAAATTCTTTGTTGCCCATCACCACTTTCAGAACATCCCTCTGCTTCCATTGCTCAGTAACCCCTTTACCATAGAGGTTTGCTCAGTCTGACTGTATGGAAGGCTCTATAAAGATCCTATTATCTACAAGTCCTAAGCATTTGCCTTCCTTTCTCAAGGAGTTCAGCCACTGAATCTAGGTCTTCCTATCTATCCCAAAATCTTCCTTCAAAATGAGAAACTTTAAGAGAAAGAATGTCTCAAAAAAAAAAAAACTGCATTAAGATCTTTTGGACACTGTATATTGGTATCAATGCTAACACCCTGGTCTTCCAATTCTTTAACTTCCTCAAATCCCATGATCCCCTTCTTGATTTCAGAGTCTGGTTTTTTTTTGGGGGGGGGGCGGGGGCTTTGTATCCAAGTGCTTACACAGTGCCTGACACATAGAAGGCACTTATTAAATACTAATTTACTGACTGACTGACTTATATATGGCCATTATCCTACTTCAGATTCTCATCTCTTCCTTGTTTCTAGTCTTTCCCTTCAGTGTGAACAGATGTTCAGGGAAGACTAGTACCACTGAGGTAAAGGCTACTGAGCTTTTTTCAGGGCTGTTCACCCATCTTTGGTGTCACCCAACTCTTACCTGTGCTTTCAAGAAGCTGTAGCATGCACAGTGGTCACATCCTGGTAAACCATTTCAGTAATTGGGTTAAGCCAGGTTGAAAGTGACTAATAAGCCTCAAACCCTTCCCTGTGTTAGGAAGGTGTCTACCCCAAACATGTGAAGACTTTCCCCAGTATAATGGGTGGATGAGAACAATTTGTTTCAGCAGCCATGAAGGCAGCTGAATCAGGCATTGTAGAGTGCTTAGAGTTTGGTCAGACATTGAAGACACCAAGGTCAACCACCACATCCTGAGCCGTTGTCAGTCATCTTGACTTTTGTCTTGCTGCTGGACTTTGATGACTCTGGAAGAGAGAGTGAGGTTGACAACTTTGTACAGCTCTGCCTCACTTAAATTGAATTTATGCTGGAGTTAAGACATCAAGCATACCAACCATTTTTACCTACCTAAAAGTTCTGTGTTGATAGGCAAGTGACAAAGCAGCTGGTGCAGAGGCACTGAAAACTGTAGTCACAACCCTGCACGTAGGTAGTCCAGGTCATGGGGTTATTTTCTCACAGTACTGAAGCAGTAGTGGGATTTGGCAGCCCTTGGATGTCTGAGCAGCCTTTTTGAAGGACAGTACTGCTCATCACCTGGCATGAGGAAGAGGTTAGAAAAGGTGTCCTAAAAATGGTTTGCTTTACCCAACACAGCCCTGGCCTGTTTACCACAGCAGATAGAAATTCCACCCTCTGGTGGAAATACACAAAAATTGTACAAAAACTTTAGTGAAAATTATTCCATTCACTAGTGATATGTGGAATGTGAACACACTCATGACAATGTGAAATCCCATAGACCTCAAAGACAAACAGCTCTTGTTGTAAGAGAACTCAGCAGGTATTGCATCCAAATAGCAGTCCTGGGTGAAACAAGTTGACAAATGAAAGCCAGTTCACTAAAATCAGAGCTAGATACACGTTTTTCTGGAGGGTCACAGTGTTTGGGATCATGAAACTGGCACAGATTTCACAATCAAATATGATCTAGTGAACAAGCTTGTATGTCTCCCAGAAAGAGTGAACAATAGGCTTAAGGCAATGAGATTACCTCTTGCAGGAAAGTGCAACACCACCATCATCAGTGTGTATGCTCCCATCATGACGAACCCCGATGAGTTCAAAGAAAAATTTTTATGAAGACTTGGAGACCCTCATCATCAATATACAAAAAATATACAAGTTTGTAACTCTGAATGTCACAGATTATCAGACAAGAAAAGAGAGTCCTTGGAAGGAATGGAGCCAAAACAACAGCAATCACTTACTACTGGAGGAATTGTGTGTCTCATGACCTTCTCCTTCCTACACTGTCTTCTTTTTTACCTAAATTCAATAAAACTTTGTGAATGCACCATCACAGAAAACATTAGCACTTATGGACTCTGTCATTATAAAGAGAAGAGACAGACAGGATGTGAGAGTGAAAAAGGTGTTGTGTGGTACAGAGTGCTGGACCAATTTTAGACTTATCCTCCCCAAGCTAAACATTCAAAATCCACAAAAACACCATCCCAAAGGCAAGATGACTACCAGGAGATTAATGTCAACAGATTAGAGTATTTCTCTGCTAAACTGGAGGAAAAGCCAACACACAGCTGGCAACAGTGGAACAGAAAAGGAGTGGGTAGGTTTCAGAGATTTGGCATTTATCACCACATTTACTCATCAGGGCTATAATACTTGTAAACATCAAGATTGGTTTAACAAGAAAGATGGGGAAATTCTGAAGCTTTTAAGTGAAAAATGAGAACTTCATAGGGTGTATCAGTAAGATAGTTCATACATCTCCAAGAAGGTAGCATTTAATTCTCTCAAAAGTAAAGTGCAAGCAAAGCTTAGAGAGATTCAGGATGCCTGAGGCAGATGAAATTCAGTTTGATGCTGAAAATAACAATTCAAAGTGATTTTATGTTGCCTTGAAAGCTATTTATGGGCCAAAGAACTATGAATTGTCTCCTCTACCTAGCACTGATGGATCTATATTAATTAGTGCTATGGACATGATCCTGGAGAGATGGGCTAAACACCTCCATAGTGTTCCCAACAGATTATCATCAACCAATGCTGAATTCATTGACCATATACCTTAAGTTGGAGTCAATTCATCTCTAGTCAAATTTCCAACTGAAGAATTTTAAAATGCCATTAGGTTCCTCTCACGTGATAAAGTGCCTGGTACTGATTCTATTCCAGCTGAGATTTAAAAAGCAGAGGGTCCACTACTCATAGCTAAAGTTGCCTGAAATCTTCCAGTTATATGGTAAGAGGAGATTATCCCCCAGGAGTTCACACATTCCTCCATTGTAGAAAAGGAAATAGTTTGTTCTGTGACAATCACAGGGGACTCCCCCTCTTGGTTGTTGCCAGTAAGATTTTTGCCAGAGTCCTCCTCAATAGTCTGATCCTTCTCCTGGAACATGATCACTTACTTGAGAGCAAGGGTAACTTCAGAAAAAGCTAAAGAATGGTCAATATGGTGTTTTGCTACCTAAAACTCCAGAAGAATTTCCAGGAGCAGAACAGAGGTCAGTATATAACATTCATCAATATAACCAAGATCTTCAATACTGTCACTCATCAGTGCATGTGAAAGATCATGGCGAAATGTGGTTGGCTGGAAAAGTTATCAGTATTGTAAGCCAATTTCATAATTGCATACTTGAAAGAGTTCAGGACAATGGACAATACTCTTGTGCTTTCCCAGTCACCAGTGGAGTAAAGCAGGGCTGTGTGCTTGCTCTCATGCTTTTTAGCCTAATGTTTTCAGTGATATTGTCCAGCCCCTTCAATGGGGATTAAAATGACATCATGGTCAGCTATTGCACTGATGGCAAATTATTTAACTTGAAAATGCAAGACTAGAATGGAGGGAGAATTGATGCCTACATTTTTTGTTTACAGATGATTTTGCATTCAATGTGCCTTGAGTCCAAGATGAAACAACATATAAATGGATTCTCTGCTGCTTGTATTAACTTTGGCCTCATGATAAACACCAAGAAGACAGAGGTTATCCACCAGTCAGCACTTACACCATCCATACATGGGACCATAGATTACAGCAAATGGAGAAATTTTGAATGCTGTGGATAAGATCACTTATCTTGACTTACTTTCCAGGGATGTACACATAGATGATGAAGCAGATATCCACATCGCCAGAGTTAGCTCAGTATTTGTGAGGCTCTGAAAGAAAGCATAGGAGAGAAGAGGTATTAGGTTGCCTGCCAAACTGAAAGTCTACCTAACTATTGTGCTGATCACATTGTTGTATTCCTAAGAAACCTGTACGCCATACAGCATCATTCCAGGAAACTGAATCACTGTCATTTGAGTTATCTTAGTAAAATTCTGAATATCACCTGGCAAGATAAGGTACTGGACACTGAAGTCCCTTTTCAAGCAGAACTGTCAAGCATTTAAACTCTACTGCATTGAGGGCAACTGTGATGGGCTGGCCATGTTGTTCAAATGTCAAATATATGTTTGCCTGAAAAATATTTTATGAATAAAACGGGGTGAAACAAGGATGTCCTTTATCATTACTGTTATTCAATATGGTATTAGAAATATTAGCTTAAGCAATAAGACAAGAAAAAGAAATTGAAGGAATTAGAATAGGCAAATAAGAAACTAAATTATCACTCTTTGCAGATGATATGATGGTATACTTGGAGAATCCAAAAGAATAAAGTAAAAAACTACTTGAAATAATAAACAATTTTGGCAAAGTTGCAGGTTACAAACTAAACCCACATGAATCATCTGTGTTTCTATATATTACTAACAAAACCCAACAGCAAGACATAGAAAGAGAAATCTCATTTAAACTTAGGTTAGACAGCGTAAAATATCTGGGAGACTACCTGCCAAAACAAACCCAGGGACTATATGAACACAATTACAAAACTTTTTCGCACAAATAAAGTCAGATCTAAGTAAGTGGAAAAACATCAGTTGCTTGTGGGTAGACCGAACTAATATAATAAAAATGACAAGTTACCTGAATTAATTTACTTATTCAGTGCTATACCAATCAAACTACCAGATAACTATTTTCTAGAGCTAGAAGAAATAATACCAAAATTCATCTGGAAGAACAAAAGGTCCAGAACATCAAAAGAACTAATGAAAAGAAATGCTAGGGAAGGTGGCCTCACCCTACAAAATCTCAAACTGTATTATAAAGCAGCAATCATCAAAACCACTTGGTACTGGCTAATAAACAGAGGGGTAGACCAGTGGAATAGGTTAGGTACTCAAGACACAGTAGTCAACAACTATAGCAACCTACTGTTTGATAAACCCAAGGACCCCAGCTTCTGGGATAAAAACTCACTGTTTGACAAAAACTTCTAGGAAAACTGGATAACAATGTGGTGGAAATTGGGCATAGACCAATGCTTGACACTGTACACAAGAATAAAGTCCAATGGATACATGATCTGGGAATAAAGTTTGACACTATAAACAAATTAGATGAGCAAGGAATAGTGTTTTTGTCAGATTTATGGAGAATGGAAAAATTTATGACCAAACAAGAGATAGAGAACATTATGAAGTGCAAAATGGATAATTTTGATCACATTAAATTGAAAAGTTTTTGCACAAACAAACTCAATGCAATCAAGATTAGGAGGGAAGCAGAAAACTGGGAAAGAGTTTTTGTAACTAGTGTCTGTGTTAAAGGCCTCATTTCTAAAATATATGGAGAACTGAGTCAAATGTACAAGAATACAAGTCTTTCCCCAGTTGATAAATGGTGAAAGGATATGAACAGGTAGTTTTCAGAGGAAGAAATTAAAGCTATCTAGAGTCATATGAAAAAATGCTTTAAATCACTATTGATTAGAGAGATGCAAATCAAAACAACTCTGAGGTTCTACACCACACCTATCATATTGGCTAACATGACAAAGCAGGAAGATGCTAAATGTTGGAGAAGATGTGGGAAAGTTGGAACACTAATTCATTGTTAGTAGAGCTGTGAACTGATCCAACAATTCTGGAGAGTAATTTGGAACTATGTCCAAAGGGCTACAAAACTATGCATACCCTTTGACCCAACAATATCACTCTTAGGACTGTACCCCAAGGAAATCATAAAAAATGGGAAAGAGTCCCACATGTATAAAAATATATATAGCAACTCTTCTTTGTGATGACCAAGAACTGAAAATTGAGGGGATGCCCATCAATTGGGGAATGGCTGACCAAATTGTGGCATATGAATACAATGGAATACTATTGTGCTATAAGAAATGGTGAACAGGAAGACTTCAGAGACATCTGGAAGGACTTATATGAACTGATGTTGAGTGAAAGGAGCAGAAACAGGAGAGCACTGTACACAGTAACCACAGTGTAGGAGGAATTTTTCTGGTAGACTTAACCCTTCACAGCAATGCAAGGACCTAAAACATTCCCAGTGGACTTTTGAGACAAAATGCCTTCCATATACAGAGAAAGAACTATGGAATTGGATCACAGAATTAAGCAGAATATTTCCTCTTGTGTTATGTTTTGTTTTGTTAAGATTTTTTTTTCATGGTTTCTTCCATTCACTTTAATTCTTCTACGCAACATGACCAATGTGAAAATGTGCTTAATAAGAATGTAGGTGTGGAATCCATATAAGATTGCATGTTGTTTCAGGGAAGGAAGGAGAAAAGAGGGGGGAAGAAGAGAGGAGGAAATCTAAGACTTGTTCAAGTGATTGTAGAAAACTGAAAACAAATAAATTAAAAATAAAATTTATAGAAAACTCACACAAGGCAAGATCTCATATGGAGGTCAGAAGAAGTGATTCAAGGACACTTTAAAGGTCTCTCTGAAGAACTTTGGAATTGATTGTCAGGCAAGGGAAATACTGGTGAAGTTTTTTCCAACATAGCATGGACACATCAAAGAAGGTACTGTGCTCTAAGAGCAAAGCAGAATTGCAGTAGGCCAAAAGAAATGTGAAATGAACAAGTTTAGAGTCATCTGCACTCCAAAAGTTCCTATGGACTATTTATATACCACCTGTGGTAGAGGCTTCTGAGCACATACTTTACCTTGATCCCAATATAGTGATGTCATTTTGTCCTCTTTAAGCAAGAAAGACAACAACCAACCAGTTTTTCCTTCTCCAAATGCATCCTCCACACCAGCCAAAATGACAGTAGGTAAGAAGAATTCTTCTAGGTCATTCTGCCCAACTCTAACCCCTCATTTCCAAAGAGCCCTTTGTGCTTTTCTATTAATTCTAGGTTAAAATATAAATGCAAACTTCCATTTGATATTGAAAACCTTCACAATATATTTCCTATCTTTCTTTCAATCATCACCTCCCTCGATTTTCCCTCCCTTCTATCAACCCCTCTCCATTTTCTTTTCCTTTTCCTTTACTACTTCTTTCCTACTTCTAATCACCCCCTCCCCTTTTCTTTCCTCTTTCCCCTCCTACTGCCTGTAGGTAAGTTATATTTCTGTACTTAACAGAGTATGTTATTCCCACCTTGAACCAAATCTGATGAGAGTAAAACATGTCCCTCCCTTCTTTCCTTCTATATGTGATGTAATCTACCCTTTTCTGCTTCTTCCTTTCCTCTTCTCATATTACAGCCCCATTGCACCCCTTAAGTAGGCTTTTGTTTATCATTATATCTGTTATTTTATACCCACACCCTCTGTTTATGTATATCTTTTTTAAATGTCATAATAAATACACCATTCTTAAGATTAACAAGAATCATCATCCTGTATAGGGTTGTAAACAGTTTGCCCTTATAGCAAGGCTTTTCCCACCCTGTTTACCTTTTTATGCCTTTCCTGAGTCCTGTATTTGAACATCAAATTTTCTATTGAGCTCTGGCCTTTTCATCACTAAGGTCTGGAAGTCCCTTATTTCATTGAATATCCATCTCTTTGCTTGAAAGTTTGTGCTCAGCTTTGCTGGGTATTTGATCCTTGGTTGTAGTCCTAGATCCTTTGTCTTATGGAATATCATATTCCAATCCCTCTGATCTTTTAATGTAGAAGCTGCAAGGTCCTGTGTGGTCCTCACTGTAGTTCTGTGATATTTAAATTGTTTCTTTCTGGTTGCTTTCAGTATTTTCTCCTTGACCTGTTAATTCTGGAACTTGGCTACAATATTCCTTGGAGTTTTCAATTTAGGATCTCTTTCAGGAGGCGGTTGGTGAATTCTTTCAATGATTATTTTACCCTCTAGTTCTAGGACCTTGAAGCAATTTTCCTTAATGATTTCTTGGAAGTTATTGTCCAGGCTCTTTTTTCATTATGGCTTTCTGGTAGACCAATACTTCTTAGATTATCTCTCCTGGATCTATTTATTTCTTTTCCAATGAGATATTTCACATTTTCTTCTATTTTTTTCGTTCTTTAGATTTTGTTTGACTGATTCTTGATGCCTCATAGAGTCATTAGCTTCTACTTGTCCAATTCTAATTTTTAACGAGTTATTTTCTTCAGTCAACTTTTGTATCTCCTTACCCATTTGACCAATTTTACTTTTTAAAGATTTGTTTTCTGAAGTGAATTTTTTCCATTTTATTTTTGAAAGAATTGCTCATTTTTTCTTCTGCTTCCCTCATTTGACTTTTAAAATCCTCCTTGAGCTTTTCCAAGAATGATTTTGGGGCTTAAGATCAGTTCATATTTCCATTTGAGGTTTCAGATGTGGGTATAGTGTCAGTGCTGTCCTCTTCTGAATTTGTATTTTGTTCTTCCCTTTTCCTGTAGTAAGATTCTACTGTCTTTGCTTTTCTAGTTTGCTTCTTGTTCATTGTGATTGCCTTTTTCCTAGCTTTTAAAATGGATCTCTGCTTCTGGGGCATGGGAACTCTGTCCCATGCTTCTTGTGCTAGTGGCTATGGGCCTGGTTACTGGTTTTGTGTGCTGTGGCCTCTCATTCTGTTAGCTAGACACTATATAATGCTGCAGTTCACCTGGTGCTGAGTTGGAGCTAGCTGGTGTGTGCCAAGGTTGAGTCCAAGTGAAGTCGTTCTGAGTTTCTTCAGTTTCTTCAGACACTGAAGCTCACAGTCTGAGATATGGGAGAGAGGTGGTCTGGTCACAGGAAGTCTCCTCCTCTGCTAGGCCTGTGCTGTTGTACAATGGTCCACTTGTTTCTGCTGATTCCCCTGGTTGTACAAAGGCAACTCCTGGTGTTCTGATGTTCGGGCTTGGTGGCTCAGTCCCCCTGGGGTACAAGATCTCCTGCTGGTCCACTGAGGTAGGGCTTGCTGGATGTCTGTGGGCCTGCTCTGGGTCCCTTCAGCCATAGCAGGAGAGACCTTTCTCATTGATCTCCTTAGGCTCCTAAGCTAGAAGACTGCTGTACCCTTTCTGCTGGTTCCACTGTTCTAGAATTTTTCCTGGGGTAATATTCTCCAGGTGTTTCAAGGTCAAAAACAGGGGATGACAGCACTTATGATTTTGACTCTTGGAAGTTCAAGTAGATGACTTTCAAACATTTGGTCTGTGGGCTTATAGCCCCAGAAATAGCTCGTGCAGCTGCTTGGGCCCTCTCACCCAGAATCCTGTCCTGTAGTGATAAGTTTGGGAATTGTCCCCATACTGGTGATTCAGTTTAGCAGGGTTGATTCCACTCCACTGTGGTTGGGAGCAGATCCCCGTGCTTTGAGTTCTTCCAGCCCCTGGTGAAACAGATCCTGTCAATCTTCAGGAATCTCTTGGGCTATAAATCTGCCACATTTTCTCCTAGTGGATTCTGCCACTCTCAAATTTGTTTAGATTCACTTTTTAGAGGTATCTAAAAGAATTTGTGAGAGGGCTCAGGTGTGTCCCCGCTTTCACTCCGCCATCTTTATTTCCTATCTTTCTAGAAAGATTTCACATCATTCCTTCTCATGTACTTTATATTATAGCTAAATCCCCATAGGCTGTTCCCTGAATATCATTCTATCTCCCACTCTTGTGGTGTTGTACAGAGTGCCATGCTTGCAATGTGCTCTCTCCTCACTTCTAACTTCCATATATATGTATACACACATTTATATGTAATATTTACTTATATGTGTGTATATTGTTTTCCAGTAGTGGAACATAAGCTCCTTGAGTGCAGGGACTGTTTCATTTTTGTCTTTGTATCTTATATACATAGTATAGAGTAATATGAATTTGGCAGGAAAGTATTCAAGCAGTGATTTAGTTAAAACATATCAAGTACTCCCCCTGCTTTATGTTGAAACATTGTTTTATGTCAAATGGAAAATGTCTAACTCTATACTGTTATTAATGGGAAAAATATTATTAAATAGAAAAACCTCCACTTAGGTTGCATTTATCCAGTTAGTCTACCTTGTCTACTGTCCCCTAGTAGAATATCCCTCAGACAAACTAACTATAATCAGAGTGATTCTCTAATGATTCATTTATTTTATTAATTGACATGAATTAGGAATTTTAAAGTCTCAGATCAGATGTTGTTATTATAAGTAGTTTTCACCTTACTGATACTTTTGTCAAAATTATCCATTTCATAGGTATGTCCAGCTTATATCTTGGGGCTTTCTATCCTCTGAGGATCAGAATATTCTGTGCCTCTATCATTCTATTCAAGACTGGCTAGAAGGACTGCTTGTTTCCTCCGAAAAATCAGGGTAGGATGATCATCATTTATGTTTTTGCTTTAATCATTTAAGTTTTATTAGTGCATTAAGTTATATAATTTTCTTATTATTGAGATGAAGCAGAGATTCAATGAAGTCTAAGCCTGACTAATATCATTTGATGATTTATTTCACTCTTATAAGAGCTTACCCTTAAAATAGTCAGAATCAGAATTGTAAATTATACGTAAAAGCTGTACCTTATACTAAGCATTGTCATAAATTTGAATGGTTATCATGTATATTTTAAGCTTATAGATCACACATGGAATTTTTTTAAGAAAAAGAAAAGAAAATGATCTCGAGGACTAAAAGTGGACTAAAAGGTCAATATGGGTTGGCATATATGATCACCAAAAACATTCATGTGAATATAGGCTTTAATAATAGAGGTATAGTATTCAGAATGAAGATAGTAACAATCCCATAATAATTTGCTTTTGTCATCCCATGTTTTGGGCATCAGGTTTTATTCTGGGTGCTCCATTTTGGAAATGACACTGAAATGCTCAAATGCATCCAAAGGAAAGCAGTCAGAATAGTGAATGGGTCTAAAGACACTCTGGAGAAAAGCAGACCTAGAGGGAACATGATTATCATTTTCAAATGATTTAAAATTTCCATTTGTAAGAGAGATTAGATTTGTTTTTCTTGGTCATTGAAGGTAAAATGAGGACAGAGAGATGAAAGCTAAAATGAGACAGATTCCTGCTTAAAGGAATTTCCTAATAATTATATCTGTCTTGTCTTTGTGATCTCAGTGCTTAGTACAGTACAGTACCTTAGTACAGTAGGCATTTTATAAGCATGTATTGTGTTGTGTTGACTATATTGCATTGCATTGTATTGTAGAGCATTGCATCATATCATATTGGATTGAATTTGGTTTTACTTGTCTGAAATTGTCATGAACTGTCTTGTGAGACAGTGCATTTCTCATCCTGGTCAGTCTTTAAGAGGAGTCTTTATGACCATTTCTTGAGAATGCTATATAGATAGATGGGATCCATGCTTCATATATACATTTGATTAGATTCTGTGACCCTGGGAAATTCCTCATCTGAGTCATTTATCTTGTCTATCACTCAGAAAACTCCTAGTTTTCTAGGCACTATCATTCAATCTCCTAAGCCTACTAACCTTCTAAAAGCTAAGGGGTCATAGCACATGACAAAGATCCATGTGATTTCTCTCTGAGTCACCCTTGAGCCAAAGCCTCTGCATGGTGCCTAAAATGTAATTGTAGCTCTGTATGACACTTACTGTCTACCCGCACAGGGTGTAGATTAAGTGTCATGAGAGATTTCTGCCTGTGTCACACCTCTTCTCCTTTGATGACAGGTAAGTAAGGAAATATGAATGTGTGTGTGTGTGTGTTTTAAATGGTTACATGTAAAAATCAATTTGTATTTACAACTTGGTGGAAACTTCCAGAGGAACAAAGGTGCAAAAGGTCTGAGAAATGGTAGACAAAAAAACTGTGAATAATTGCCAGGTTGTCATAAAAGGACAAAACACCTGTCTTCAATTAAAGGCTTCTTAACATGAGACATAAGGTTTGTCGCCCCTGATCCAAGCAGTTCCATTTTGTACAGAGGTTTGTGTTAACAATTTAGTTGTATTTAGTCAGAAAGATTTTAATAATCACACATGGTAAAAATGTGAGAAAGCTATATTAGGATACAGTCAGTTACAGGTTAACGCTAATGAGACCAATGTCTTAGTTTCTATTTTCTTTACTTTGCAAACAGGAAATCTCTCTAGTCACAGACTGCATCCCTAATTCCAGCCAACCATCTAATCAATGGCTTCTATGATTTATGGAGAAGATAGTAAAGGAGGTTCAGTGTAGTTAACCTCTACTCAGGGAGGGAGAGATATCAAAGAGTATAATCTCCTAATGGTAGGTCTGCAGTATCTTCTTGGTACACATAGTAAGTGGAATAAAATTGTTTATTGCTTCAATTCTGTGGAACTCAATTTACTCATCTGTAGAATGGAGAGACTGGACTAGCACTTTATGATGACTAAGGCATCAAAACAGTCAATGGCAAAAAGAAAGTTTTCAATAACACCATAAAACTCAGACCCTAATGAAATTGTAAATATTGTGTTTCCAATGCCAAATGAGGAAGAACAAAGTCTGTTCTTATTTTCTAAGTCCTGTTAAGGAAAGGGAATGTTGATTAAATTTGATGGAATAGGAGCAATGACTAGGATGGGGATCTGGAAGAATATATCTTATTCCAAAATAGATAGGCTAAACAAAAGCAGGGTGGGTGAGATGGCAATCTATATTAAGAAAATCTTGTGAGGATATCCTGGGCCTGAATAGGTGGGAAACATGGTGGGAAATATTTGGTTAAAGATCAAAAGAGGCAGAAACAAAACTGATATTATCATTGGGGCACCTAGAAAGAAAGAAGAGATAGATTAGAAATGTGGGAAATTGATCATGTGCCTATCACGGAGCAGGAAACAGAAGCAATGGGGAAGGAGGAACTTCAAATGTTTAGACACCTGGCACTTTTCCTCTACTCAAAGCAGAATATCTAATATTTTTTGATTTGATTCAATGATTACTTTATTATTCAAAAGTCTGAGGAAATAATGAGGGGAATTACAATTCCAGAATTAATTCTTTTCAAAAATAAATGGTTGCTAAGGTTGAATTGATGAGACCTAATAGGGAAAAAGACCATTCTAGTTTAGAATTTGTAATAGAAGTGGAGAGGAAATCAAGGTATAATCTGATATATATCCTAAATTTCCAAAATGTTCAAAGAAAAAAGAAGTAAGATATAAGGGACTAAAATTCTAAAGATACAGATTGGTACATTGGGTAGAGCTCACTGACTCTGGAGTCCAATGACCTGAGTTCAAATCCTATCTCTGATTTTTGCTACCTGTAAATTCTTTTGGGGCAAATCACTTAGCTTCCTGGACCCAGCTAGATGCCATAGTAGCACTAGGCCAGCAGTTAGGAAGACTCATTTTCCTGAGTTCAAATCTGGCCTCAGACAATTCCTAGCTCCGTGACCCTGGGCAAGTCAACTAACCCTGTTTGCCTCAGTATCCTCATCTATGCAATGAGCTGAAGAAGGAAATGGCAAAGCATTCCAGTATCTTCCCCCTCAAAAAATCCTCAAATGGAATCATGAAGAACCAAACATGACTGAAATGATTGAACAAAACAAAAATTAGTGGATTTGACCAGATGGTCTTGGAGGTCCTTAATGGCTCTATATTTTCCCTGGTCATCCTTTCCAATACTGGCTTCACTTTTACTCACACCTCTGACTCTCTCATCCTGGTGGAACAGTTAGAAGACTGCTTCCAGTACAAAGGCAGAGAAGAAGAGAGGGATGTCATTTCTGAGGAACTGCAAGCTGAGCAGTGTAACTGGGATCAGAGCACATGGAAAAGGAAAATGGAAAGAACTGCAAGAGGTGGAGGGACTAAGTTGTGAAATGCCTTCATGTTATAGGGTCCATAACTATGAATCTCTGCACTTGCTATTTTCTAGTAGAAGGTAAATTTCTTGATGACAGGAACCATTTCAGTTTATATATATATATATATATATATATATATATATATATATATATATATATATATGTAAATATATATCCAATGTACAGTATACAGTAGGAGCTTAATAAGTGTTTGTTGAATGGATGTATGTGTGCATGGAGCATAATTAATACTATGACGTATTTTAATAAGAACAGAGTTAACTTAGCATAATGTATAAACAATTAGATTCAATGCCAGGAAGACCTTGGGATAAGTCCTGCCTCTGACAAAGCTGTGTTGCTGGACAAATCACTTACCCTCACAGAAACCTAGGCAACTTTCTAAGACTATGTGCTGCACAAAAAGGGGAGCTGATGCCAAATGTTTAACAATTGGCTTTCAGGAAGAGAAAATGTAAACATTTTAAAGCACTTTTAGGCACAACACATTTTTAAGTTTAACATGTTAATATTTAGTTTAATATGAATATTTTCTTCATCACTTTCTGAACAATAAACCAAGCCCTGATTTGCAGCCACTTTCCAAATGTAAATATTCACACTGAAAATTCAACATAAGTTGGTTGGAGCTGGCTCCAGCACACTTCTGATTGCAAAGAAGGGATATACATATGAGGCTACCATTCAAGGCCTTATCTCTGTTTTATTGAGAGTACACAGGGCATGGTTTTCCTCTTCCACAAACAATTTTCAGATTTTCCACAAAACAAATTTGTATGTTAAGAGAACAAGAAAGCAGCAAGCACACACACACACACACACACACACACACACACACACACACTCAATAAACGCAAATTACAACGGTAGACCCAAAAGACTGCTGACTTCTCCTATTCAAGTTAGGTTTTCTTGTATTTCAACGCTATATTTATTTCATTTGTACAGCTTCTCCCAAAGCATATTTGCAAATAGCATTTTGATTAAGTCAGCTATGTTTGTCGACCTGATCTCAGCCCCCCTCTTACAGAGCACAGGGAGTCCCATTTCTGAGAAGGTTCATTCGAGTTACGGGAATGGACATCTGCTCGTCTCTCAGTCTCATGCAATCTTCTTGGACTGGCGAAAAAATGATGAAGCTCACATTCCCCTACTCTCATGGCCTCGAGGGAAATAACTGCAGCTACAGATATCGAAAAGAAGAGGGGAAAAGCAAGAATAATCTGTGCTTTTCCACCATTCTTTATTTACACTCTTCATGCTTTCTCTTCCCTTTGGTATTTTTCACTTGTGTATAGTGGTCAGTTGATACAGCTATGATCCAAAGTCCTGTTTCTGAAAACTAAACTTTAGGTCCACAATATATCAGCATTTATTGCAAATAATGAAACAAAACAAACCTCTCAAAAATATTTTTCTTGCTTTTAAAAGAAGGGTAATATAGTTGGCAAAGTGTCTTCTCCTTATAATTTCATCTGCTTTACAATAAAAAGAATTTATATACAAGGATTGAGAAGAATCTTTGATTTTGTCAGCACAAAGAACTTATGATATGAGAAATATCTCCATCACATGGAGGACAACCAGCTTATAATTTAACATTTAATTATAATTACATATTCTTATATATAATTATAATTTAACATATAATTCTAGAGAATTGTCTGAGCTAGAAAGTATCAAAGGCAGGATTTGAACTATGATCTTGCTTCTAAGTCTAGCATTTAATCGTTTTACCTACCATGCTGCAAACTCACTATGTCTACATACATAGGCAGATATGTGTGTGAAAGTTGTTGTATACATTTATGTGTGAAGTATTTGTATATGCATAGATGTATGTAGACATATGTACTCATGTCCAGAGCTATGGTGTCAGAGTACAGGGGATTATCAATGAGAAAACTCTCTTAATCAATGCAGGTAAGCAATAGTTCTGCACCTTTGAGTCTTAAGAATTTGCCTGGGAGCACTGAGAGGTTAAGCCACTTATTAGAATCAATCAATCAATTACTGAGCATTTATTAAGTGACCACTTTGTGCTAGAGTACTAGAACAGGAGCTAGTGACACAAAAGTAAAAGTGAAGCATTCCCTGGTGTCACAGACTTGAGCCCAGGTTTCTTCATGACTGTGGGAGTGGACCTTGATCCACTATACTGTGCTACCTTTTTAGATACCCATATACAAAGAAAGAGGGGGGGGGGGGGAGAAAAGATATATAGAAAGGTAAATAGGTAGAGCCATGAAAGAAATGATAAATAGTAGATAGCCTGATATAAATATCATAGACATGAGATCGATCAGCAGATGATAGGCAATACATAGATGGATAGATAGAGAGATAGACAGATAGATAGATACGTACATACATAGATATATAGATAGATACATAGATGACAGATAAATGGATAGATATGATAGGTAGATGGATGGATAAAAGATTAAGAGAGGAGTAAATAAGTAGACAGCATAATAGATGGGGGAGAGAGAAGGAGAGAGAGAGAGAGAGAGAGAGAGAGAGAGAGAGAAATAAGCAGCACCATACAAAAAATAAATGAGATATAGGTAGATAAGAGATAGATTTATAGATACTGTTTTTCAATATCATTATATAGAAAAATGGTATAATAAGTAAAATTTTACCTTTGCCCCCACAGACTATGAATTTGAGTTTGAAGAGACAAAAGGGAACAGGGCTTCTCAGACCAGAGTTCCTCTCACAAAACGCACACAGACATGCCTGTCTTTGTCCATGTGAGGTCCTGCTGTGGGACACCAGGGTGACTGATGTCAGGAGGGCAGTGATTTGGCAGAGCCCTGAGAAATGGAAGCTTGTATGGCACTTACTGGCTTTAGGCAGTGCTGCTAATAGCCCTTCATTTTAATAATGAGCAGAAAATGGAGCCAGAAATTTGCATAATAAGCAGGATGCACCATGATGCACTGCCGTGCCATGAGTCAAATGCCCTGTCCCATCTTGAGATAATGTGACAGTAATTCTGGGCATTACAGTGGGTTACTGCATCTGCAAGTCATTATTTCCATTGGAAATAACTGGCTGTTCCACGACCCATTGATGTACCTCATGGGGAATGGCAGGAGAGCTCCGCTAATTAACATGAGCTACCCGTGTGCAAAAGTAAATAATCAGCACGATGCGATCTCCCCACACTTGTGAAGGTGTTTTCTCTTGATCCACTTTGATTTTACAGTCACACATTTGCAGTTCTCTGGTTCCCTTTTTGCCTTTTGTGGTGTATTCCTTTGGGATTTGATTTGCTAGTTTCTCTGTTCACTAAGAACCTCATCAGTGGAATGCCCTGTGAGATGTCAGGTTGTTAGAAGTTCCCTCCGCATGAGTGCACAGGCAGTGAAAAAAACAAAACAAAACAAGTTGCTACTATTGACCATTAGCACCAGGCTCTGGTGAGGGTTAAGATAAGGCAACCAGATGCAATGTTCTCCAGTTTTATGGTGCCACAGTTCAAAAAGAGCTGAACCTGAAATCAGGAAGACTTGAATTCAAATTCAGCCTCAGACACTTAACTAAGTGTGTGACCTTGGGCAAATCACCAAGCCACTGTCTGCCTCAGTTTCCCCAACTGTTAAATCAGAACAATAATAGTACCTACCTCACAGGGTTGTTGTGTGAACCAAATGATATATTTATAAAGCAGTTATTTAACACAGTGCCTTACACATTGTAGGTGTTTAATGAATTTTGCTCCCTTCCCCAGATTCAGTAACCATGTAAACCCACTTTAATAATTTAAAAATTTTTTAATGTTTTTAATAATTATGAGTGAAACCAAAACTGCCACTGAGAATAAGGTATAGACAGTGCATTAACTAAGTATTTATCAAGTGGTAATTACTATGCTATGCACTGGGAATACAAATAGTAAATACACTCCTTACTCTCAAAGAGCTTACATTCTAACGATGGAGAATAACATATATACATGCATAGCATACGTAAAGCAGAGTTGCAAAATGGGCAGGGTGAAAGTGGATTACAGATTGGAAGTAGAATAATTTGTAACATAGTGGTTTTACTTGTTAGCAGCCCCAAGGGATTAGGGGAACATAAGGGGTAAGATACTGAACTAGGGGAGGAGGAGGGGAGGATGAGACCTTAAAACCACCTATATGCCATGACTTTACGTCTGTCTCACTCTTCTAAAAGTTTGGTAATATGGCTTCTGACTTCTTCACTCAACAGAAACTGCTCTCTTTGATGTTGAGAGTGAATGGTTAGTTATCAAATCTAATGATTTTTTTTTACATTCTTTATACTTCTTGATGTCTTCATAACATTTGACACCATTGGCCACCCTCTATTCTCTCTGGGTATTTGTGATGCTGCTTTCTCTTCCCTTTCTTCTCATATTTCTTTTCTTGCTCATCCTTTGTGTCATGACCGCTAACTGGTGAGTGTAGCCCAAGAGTTCTGTCTTGGGTTCTCTTCAATGTCTGCAGTCTCTCACTTGGTGATCCCATCAACTTCCATGGATTTAGTTATCATTTCTATGCCAACTGCACCCAGATCTATATGCTTGTCTCTCTGAATCCTTGTCCTGCATCACCAACTGTCTAGTGTACATTTCAAACTGAACATCCTATAGACAATTCAAAGTCAACATGTCTAAAGTAGAACTAATTATACTTCCACCCCTCAAAAATGTCTCTTTTTTAAACCTCTATTCTTTTGAGAAATTATCATTCTTCAAATCCCTCAGGTACGCATATTTAGTGTTACTCTTGAATCCTCACTCTCTCTCACCACACATACCCAATTAGCTGCCAAATCTTGTCATTTTAACTTCTTATTATATCTTGGTGAGGGTATGTTGGTAAAGGTTTAATTGCAGTTCTCTGAAAATAAATGTGTGGACAACATATTTTAAAGTTTATGTGAATTACTAACATCTTCTCCCTCAATTTCTTAAGTCTGCAAAAGAAATATAAATTGAGCTCCTGTTGGCAATATTTGCCTATTTTGGAGATATGAAAGCTCACCTGGAAAACTAATAATTTGTCTCCTCTGGTTGATACAAGCTTACTCCAACACATCTCTATCTGTCTTTCTCATATATCATGTATAATATACATTATATACGTATATGTACACATACATATAGATATATATGTATATATATCCTCTTTTCTCCACTTACATAGCTAACAACCCAGTTACCAACTTGGTTGAAGTATTACAAAAATTTAGTTTTAAAAAAAATGTTTATTTATTTTGTTAACTATTTCCCAATTACATTAAACTTTTTTAAACATTCATTTTTAAAATTTTGTTTCAAATACTTTCTCCCTCTAGCCTCTCCCCAACCCCTCAAAAAGACAAGCAATATAAAAATATATATGTGAAGTCATGTAAAATATATTTCCATATTATTCATATTGCGAAAGAAAATACTTTCACCCTTCTCCCCCCCCCCAAAAAACCCCCAAGAAACATAGGGTGAAAAAAAGGATAGTTCAATCTGCATTCAGAGTTCACCAGTTCTCTTTCTAGAGGTAGATAACATTTTCCATCATGAGTTCTTTGGAATTAATCTTGATCAGAGTAACTAATTCTTTCACAATTCACTCTTGTTGTTACTGTGTACAGTGTTCTCCTGGTTCTGCTCATTTCACTTTGCATGAGTTCATAAGATTTTCCAGGTTTTCCTAAACCATTTTATTTATTATTTCTTATAGCACAATAGAATTCCATCACAATGATATACCCCATAAACATATATAAAATATATATATATACATATATATATAAACATATACAGTCATTCCTGAATTAATGGATATCCCCTCATGTTCCAATTCTTTGCCATCACACAGAGAAAAAAAATCCGCTATAAAATTTTTGTACAAATAGGTCCTTTTCCCTTTTCTTTGATCACTTTGGGATACAAACTAAGTAGTTTTGCTGGATCAAAGTTGAATCAAAGCTGGACTGTACAGTTTTATAGGTGCTTGTGCATAGTTTCAAATTGTTCTCCAGAATGATTGGACCAGTTCACAACTCCAGCAGTACATTAGTGTCCCTATCTTTTCACATCCTCTGCAGCATCTGTCATTTTCCATTTCTGTCATGTTGGCTGATCTAATAGGTACTAAGTGGTACCTCAGAGTTTTTTAAGTTTGTTTTTTTCTTATCAGTAGTGATCTAGAACATTTTATCATGTGACTATTGATAGCTTCAATTTCTTCTTCTGAAAACTTCTTGATCATGTTCTTTGACCATTTATTAATTGGGGAATGGCTCTTATTTTTATAAATTTGACTCAATTCCCCACGTATTTGAGAAATGAGACCTTTATCAGAGAGACTTGCTGTACATTTCCCCCCTAGTTTCCTTCTTTTCTTCTAACTTTGACTGCATTAGTGTTGTTTGTGCAAAAGCCTTTTGGTTTCATGTAATCAAAATGATCCATTTTGTTTCCCATGATCCTCTCTCTCTCTCTTGTTTGGTCATAAACTCTTCCCTTATCCACAGATCTGACAGGTAAATTTTTCCCATGCTCCCCAAATTTACTTATGATACCACCCTTTATATCTAAATCATTTATCCATTTTGACCTCATTTTGGTATTCATTTTAAGATGTTAGGTATATATTTTGAGACATTGGGCAGTAACTTTTTAAAATTTAAGTTTTTGTTACATTTATAGTTCCAAACTGTCTCCCTCCCTCCTCACACTGCACTAGAGAAGGCCACAATTACACACACACATACATACATACACACACACACACACACACACAAAACCATACTATCCATACTTCTATTTGTCAGTTCTTTTTGTGAAGGTGGATAGAGTCTACCTTCATAAGTCCTTTGTAGTTAATTTGAGTATTTATATGTTTCAGAGTAACTTAGGTCATTCACAGTGGTTCTTTGAACAATATTACTGTTACTGTATACAATGTTCACTTTGTTTTGTTCATTTCACTCTTCATTATTTCCTGCAAGTTTTTCTAAAATCAACTAGCTCATCATTTCTTACAGCACAGTTAGTACTGTAATTCCACCACAGCAATAATTTTTTAAATTGGTCTCCTTGCCTCAAGTCTCTCCCCATTCCAATTCATCCTTCACACAACAGTGAAATAGTTGCCCTTAGTAACCCATCTGATCTTGTCACATACCCTTTTACCTTATCTCCGTTCTTTCATGTTCACATATCCTGCAGTCAAACCATACTGACCTATTTAGGTTTTATCATTCAGGACACTCCCTTTTCCATCAGTTTTGTACTGGCTGATCTCCATGCCAGAAATACAGTCTCTCTTGATTTCTGCTTCTTGGAATTTCTGGTTTCCTTTTATACTCTATTGAGTACTACTTTCTGCATAAGGCCTTCCCTGGTCCCCCCAGCTATTGTCTCCCTCTACCCCAAAATTATCTCATATCTGTTTTATGTGTGTTTTGTATATTCTTATATATAGGCAGCTTTTCTATGAGCAAGGACTATTTTGCCTTCCTCTTTTTGTCCTGAGCACCTAACCTAGCACAGTGCTCAGTATATAGTTAGTTCTTAAGAATGTTTATTGATTAACTGATGAATGAATGAATGGATGAAAATGAACTCTCATTGTAATTCAGTGTAGTGAATATAGGACTAGATTTTGAGTTAGAAAGCCAGGATTTGAATTAAGCCTTTGCTACTTATGTGTTACGTAACCATAGGAAAATCACTCACTTCCCTTTCTCGACCTCAATTTCCTTATCTCTAGGATGTGGAATTTATACTCCATTTCTAAAGTCCATTCCAACTCTAAATTACACAGTCTGATAATCCTATTGTGAGCCTAGTTTAAAGTAAAGTCATTTGTCAGTTACAATGCAGTGAAAATAGGGATGGATACAAAGTCAAAGGACCTGGATTCAAGGCCATATATTATTTTCAGTACCCATGTGATCTAGGGCAAATTATTTAATTTCTCTGGCCTTCAGTTTTCTCATTTATAAAATGAGGAGGTTGAACTGAATGACCTTTAGTCCCTTCTAGCTTCGATTCTATAATGGAGGTAACCACCTAATTCAGAAGAGGAAATCTTGACCCCATTTCCAGGTCCGGTCCTGCTAATAACTTGCTATGTAACTTTAGGGCAAAGTGCTCAGGTTTTCTAGGTCTTGGATATGGTTCTTTATCAGATGTGGTAATTGATCAGATTTGTCAAATTCACAAGGTGGCCTGCAAAATCCTGAGTAAGACCCAAACTAAAATGTATTCGAGAAATATTTAACAAAATAAATAAAAATACAATACAACACAGATAATGTTAATTTTTGTTTTTGTAAGTAACATGCAGCCCCTAGAGATGAGTTTCTATTTTAATTTGGCACCACTGGACAAGATAAGTCTCCAGAGATAGTTTTCATGTCTGTTATAATGGGAAATTAGACGCTAAAAATAGAAGAACTCAGCAAATAGAAATTACAGGATTACAAACTTTGTGAGTTAGAGGGGACCAGAGATGCCAAAGGGTCCAACTCCTTCCTAATTTATGAAGTAGATCCACTATAATGTGCCTAACAGCTAGCTATCCATACTCTGCCTGAAATCCTCCAATAAGGGAAATCGTCCTGTCTTCTTGGGCAGAGCATTACACCTTTGCATAACTCTAACTAATAGAAAGTTTTTCATTAAATTTTCTTCTTTGCTACTTCACCCTACTGTGCCTATTTGTCTTCTCAGAGGCCAAAGAGTAAAATTAATTTCCCTTACATATAACAGTTCTTCAGATACTTGATTTTAATGATCATGTCCCTACTAGGGTAAACATGCCCTTTTCCTCAACCAATTTTTGTGGCAGAAATTGAAGTTCCTTCAATATTCTAGTTACCCTCTTTTGTATATTCTCCAACTTGTTGATGACTTTCCTGAAATATGATGTCTAGAACAAAAGACAATTCTCAAATTGTGGATTGTCCAATATAGAATGCAGTAGGACTCTCATCTCCCTGTTCCTTCTTTTAAGATTACATTAGATAGATAGAATGTTGGGATTGGAATCAGGAAAACTCATCTTCCTGAGTTCAAATCTGGTCTCAGAAACATATTAGCTGTGTGATCCTGAGCAAGTCACTTAACCCTATTTCCTTCAGTTCCCTCCTCTGTAAAATGATCTAGAGAAGGACTTGTCAAACCACTCCAGTATCTTTGCCATGAAAGTCACAACTGAACACAATTACAAAACACTTTTCACACAAATAAAGTTAGATTTAAGTAAGTGGAAAAACATTAGTTGCTTGTAGGTAGGCTGAGTTAATATAATAAAAATGACAATTCTACCTAAATTAATTTACTTATTCAGTGCCATGCCAATCGAACTACAAGATAATTATTTTCTAGAACTAGAAAAAATGATATCAAAATTCACCTGGAATAACAAAAGATCAAGAATATCAAGGGAACTAATCAAAAAAATGCTGGGGAAGGTGACCTAGCCCTACCAGATCTCAAATTATATTATAAAGCAGCAATCATCAAAAACAGAGGGGTAGATCAGTGGAATACTTTAGGTACTCACAACACGGTAGTCAGTGAATACAGCAATCTACTGTTTGATAAACCCAAGGACCCCAGCTTCTAGAATAAGAAATCATTGTCTGATAAAAATTTCTGGGAAAACTGGATAACAGTGTGGTTGAAACTGAGCATAGACTAATGCCTGACACTGTACATAAGAATAAAGTCCAAATTGGTACATGATCTAGATATAGAGATTGATACTATAAACAAATTAGGGAAGCAAAGAATAGTATATTTGCTAGATTTATGGAAAATGGAGAAATTTATGACCCAACAAGAGATAGAGAATATTGTGAAGTACAAAATAGATAATTTTGATTACATTAAATTAAAATTTTTTTGCACAAAGAAACCCATTGCAACCAAGATTAGGAGGGAAGAAGAAAACTGGGAAAGAATTTTTGCAACTAATGTCTGTGAAAAAGGCCTCATTTCTAAAATATATAGAGTACTGAGTCAAATGTACAAGAATACAAGTCATTCCTCAGTTGATAAATGGTCAAAGGATATAAACAGGCAGTTTTCAGAGGAAGAAATTAAAGTTTTCTATAATCATAAGAAAAAATGCTATAATCACTATTGATTAGAAATATGCAAGTGAAACACCTCTGAGGTACCACATCACACCTATCAGATTGACTAACATGACAAAGCAGGAAGATGACAAATGTTGGAGAAGATATGGGAGAGATAGACTACTAATTCATTGCCAGTGGAGCTGTGAGCTGATTCAACCATTCTGGAGAGTAATTTGGAACTATGCCCAAAGGGCTACAAAAATGTGCGAACCTTTGACCCAGCAAAATCACTTCTGGGACTCTCACAAAGAGATCATAGAAATGGGAAAGGGTCCCACATGTACAAAAACATTTATAGCAGCTCTCTCTGTGATGGTCAAAAACTGGAAATCAAAGGGATGCCTATCAATTGAGGAATGGCTGGACAAGTTGTGGTATATGAAAGTAGTGGGAGATTATTTTCCTATGAGAAACAATGAACAGGAAGACTTCAGAGAAACCTCGAAAGACTTATATGAATTGATGCTGAGTGAAAGGAGCAGAACCAGGAGAACTTTGTACACAGCAATAACCACAGTGTGCAAGGAATTTTTCTAGTAGACATAGTATTTCATTGAAATGCATGAACTAAAAGAAAATTTCCAATGGACTCTTGAGGCAAAATGCCTTCTACATCCAGAGAAAGAACTATGGAATTGGAACACAGATAGAAACAGTCCAATTCCATAGTTCTTTCTCTGGTTTCTCCCATTCATTTTAATTCTTCCATTCAACATGCATTTAATAGGAATATACATGTAAAACCTATGTAAGATTGTACGCCATCTCAGAGAGGAAGTGAGGAGGGAGAGGGTCATGTGGGAGAAGGAGTGGAAAGAAATCTAAGACATATTGAAGTGATTGTCAAACACTGAAAACAAATAAAATAATTAAATTTAAAAAACAGGAAATATGAAAAAATAAAATAAAATAGATTTCCATATCCAAAAAAAAAAATATGTAGCCTCCTTCCTTCCTAGAAAAAAAAAGTCCTAAGTGGATACACAAAAAGTCAAATATGAAGGGGAAAAAATTTGACAACAATAAAACAAAAAAGATTACATTAAGTTTTTGTCACTATTGACTCATCTTAAACTTGTAGCCCACTGAAACCATCAGAACTTTTCCCATATAAATTGCCATCCAACCAAGTAAGCCTCCCTCATTTTGTATTTGGAAAGGTTTCTTGAACCTAAGTTTAATATTTTATTAGATTCAGTTTAATTCTCTAGCCTACAAAGATTTTTTCTAACATGCCTGTTATTCAGTGTGTTATCTATCCTTCCAAGATTTGTATTACCTGAAAATTTAATAAAAATGCCATCTAGGTCTTTATCCAAAGTAGTGATAATTATGCTAAATAAAAATGTTAAATCACTTAGAGACTCACATAGGTCCCTTGGGCACTCTGTTAGAGACTTCCTTCCAAGTTGATATCCCATCATTGAGGACTTTTCTTACAGTCCAGTCATTCAACTAATTTTAAAACTTTTTAATTGAACTATCATCTAGCCCACATCCTTCTATATTTTCCACAATAATAGCATAAAGTTGTTATCAAACACTCTGTTAAAATCTAGGTCGGCTATATCTACAGCATTCTCTTTAACTTCCAGTTTAGTAACTGTTAAAAAAAAAAGGAAATAAATTTAGTCTGGTACAATCTGTACTTAATGAAACCATATTGCCTCTAACATCCCTGCATTTTTTCTAGATGTTCACTAAACATCTCTTTAATAAGCTGTTCTAGTATTTTGCCAAAAACCAGCACAAAGTTCACTGATAGATGGAAAGTCATGTGGCACTGAATAGATACAGGTTTTTTGGTATTGTAAACCTTTCTGATTTTTATCTAGTATTCAAAAAAAAAAATCTCTGTGGCACTTTGTCCATTATTGTTTTAACATTGAGACACTTTCTAGAGAGTTTAATATCTAAGCTATTTTTGACATGGTTTTGTATCATTGACAAAAATACATTACTGCTCATATCAATGATTTTTTTAGTTGCCATTAATCCAGTATGTCTGCATGGAAAGAACTGGTATCCTGATACTTTTGTCAGTATTTCATCAGTATTGAAACCATTCTCTGTAGAATGAGAGGGATGGAGTAGATGGCCTCCAAGTTTCCTTCCAGCTCTGATATGTACTTGTGAAATACTGCCTCTGTAATTACTGTGTGGAATCTAGAGATCTCATGACCCATATGGGGTATTAGATAAAAAAAGTAGTTGGACTTGACTATGTTATCCAGAAAAATCCCATGCCAAGATTGGTCTTGGTTGTATCATTAGAAGACCATTAAAAAAAGAGAGTGTAGTAGACTATCCCTTCCTCTTCTTATTTGACCCTGACAACAAGGTCTTAATCCAAGGGTGCAGTTATGGCCAGTCACAAATAATTCATCTTTTATTAACAAGTCCTAAATTCCACAGTAGTTCTTAACAGCGAGGGATTCTCAAAGAGTAGGAAACTGAATAAACTTAAACTTCAGGAAGCAGTAAGCTCTTACTTTAGGAAATCAATAGCCTTTTACCATGGAGAGCTGCAGAAAACCTCTTTGGCTCCTCTGACTAGAAGTCAAGGCTCTGATCCCCATTCTAACCATCACTCATTTTCAGGGTACTTTGATTCTCTGTCTCTCATGTGGAGGCAACAAGGTGCTGGCCCCTGTCTGAACTTGGGTCCTGTGGAGAAAAAGATTCCCCAACAGAGAAAATAAATACTTCCAAAGTTCTTTGTATATCTCCCAGGCTCGCAGTAGGCACAGCACACTTGCTCCCTCTGGGTAGCACTGTAACTCGCCCTTCTAATTAACCTCTCCTACAGGGTTGCCAGATGAGCTGCTGACAACCAGCCCAAAGCAACTAAAACCTACCAAGATAGCAGACATGGGTTGTTAAATTTCTTCCATTAATTCCAGGAGCCAGTGAGAGTCTTTATAGTTGTACTCAAATCCACAAAGCAATAGGGTTGATACTGCTGAGAGAAATAAGGAAGACTGTGGATGAGGTGATACCTAAGGTCTCTGCCAGTTCTAATGTATGAGATCCTGTGTTTCAGGTTAGATTTCTTTTAAAAGTTATTTCCTATAATTCACATTGAGAATAGTGCAGTTGGAGTTGAATTACCCTAAAAGTCAAAAGAAACATTTTCTTGGTGGGAGGAGGTTGAGGAAATGTTCCTGTAAATCTAGATATCCTCTTGACAGGGATCATTATGGCACAGTAATATTTCATCAGGGTTTGGTGAAATATGTGATTGCAAGAGTGCACCCAGCTGCCCTTAGAGTACTGTGGTTCAATTTGGGGCTTTGAGTTTTTGGAAGGATGTAGGTCAAGGTGAATCTCTTTCAGCGGAGGGCAATCAGAATGATGAGGGGATTCTCAATCATGCTAAATGAGGAACAATTTAATATATTGGGGGTATTTGGGCCAAAGGAAAATGACTTAGAGGTGATAGGATTCTTAATCATACTAAGCAGAGATCAATTTAATGAATTTGAGGTGCTTAGCCTATAGAAAGGATGACTTAAGGGAGATATGACAGCCTTATTCAAATACTGCAAGGGCTATTATTTACCAGAAGAATAAGATTGGCTCCATAAAGCAGAACCAGTAACAGAAGGTAGGAGTTATTAAGAAGCAGATTAAGGCTTGAAATTAAGAAATTTTAACAATCTGAACATGGAGTTGGCTGCCAACAGGGGTTCAAGAAAGTGGGAAGTAAGAGGAGAATGGTTGGAGGAAGACATTTGACATGAATACTAATACAAAGCAGGAAGATTTCAGTATTGTACTAATCAAAGCATTGTGGTGGGGTGGGAGAGGGGATATGAGGAGGGTGGGCAAGGGGATATAGGATGACAGTATATGATCTATATGATCTTAACCTATCTTAAAACCTTAAATTTTTAACTAAAAATTCACTGGAGGCGGTTGTCTCCAAATCTAATGATTGCTATCCAATTCTGATGATGAAAATGATCATTAGAAGGAACCAAGGAAGCATTGCTAGGGATTATGAAGACCTAGAAAGCGATTGATGGCCTTAAGGGCACATGTGATGATGAAAGCATCATTGCTACCCATTAAAGTCAAAGATTTCAAAAGAGAAGGAAAAATACGGGAAATAGACTAAGAAAATGTTATGTGAGAACAGCATTTACAATTAGGAAATGCAGCATAATATGTAGAATTGATAAGTTCTTAGTCAGGGATGGAGTGCACCAAATACAGGGTGGTAATACATACATACATACATACATACATACATACATACATACATACATACACACACACACATATATATATTTGATTGGAGTCTTGCAAATCTGGTCAAGAGAGAAATGAATCAAAAAGGAAAGAGAGGAAAAATCATCTCTATCAGCCTATGGATCTAGATACCATTGAAACTATTTGTAATGTAGGGGGGAAGTTTTTAAATGTCCAGTAATTCATAGGAGATGAAACAGACGGAGCATGTGTTAAGAGCTTGCTATCTGCTGGGCGTTATACTAACTCTGGGGATGCACACATAAGCAAAAGAAATACCGTCCTTCTCTTCAAGGAGTTTACATTCTAGTAAGGGAAGACAACACATAAAAGGGAGCAGAAAAAGAGGGGGAACAAGGAAGGCACCCACAGAGGCTAAGGAGACTTTCATGGGCTTGTCTGGGTTTCAGGAGAACATGGTGACTCGCTTAGGTGCTTTCCCAAATGGAGATGTTCTCCAATTGGAGATATGGCGACAATAAAGCGTAGGGCTTTCAATGTCTATAAAACTAATAATAATAATGTCTATATTTACATATTTATACATATAGTATTTTTAAAAATTGAAAGCCCTAAATACATATGTGCATATTTGCATTACGTACATATGTGCATGCACATATATGTGCAAATATGTATGTCACAAATATGTTTTGTGAAGCATATTAAATACATTTTTCTAGATAATTGAAGCCCAGTGGGGTAAATGTTTAATCAGTATTATGTTCAATGTCAGGAAAATGAGCAAGGGACAAGAAGACCTTCAAGATGGTGACCTGTAACTGCCATAACCTTTACTGTTCATTTATATCTGACTCTTGTTCTCATGAACCCTAGCATACCAGGCCCTTCTATATTCCACCATCTCCCAAAGTCTGTCCAAGTTCATGTTCATTGCATTCATGATGGTATCTACAACTGCCCTCTGGCAAATTCCACCCCCAAATCACTGTCATTTTCTATTGTAACACTTCAAAAGAAAAAAGACTAATTTTGCTCTTCAGTGCCCTTTGCCCTATGTGACATTCTTCATCTTCCTCCATTGACCTAATAGAACCACTTAATCTTTGAAGGATTGTCTCTAGAATTACCCTAGATAGCATAGAAATGGCCACTGACTTCATTTCAGTCGTGGTGATAGACACATGAGAAAGGCTGGTCCTTAATTTTGTGATTAGAAGGAGTTTTCCAAATGTTTAGCTGAACAATCAATGCTAGATGGCCCTGGAAGAGCTATGTCAGTGGCCAAATTTGCACACTTGCAAACACTATTTTAAGGGAGACTTTCCCTATGACTGCTTCAGATATACAATGCATCCTAGGTTAAAGAGAAACTTTTTATCACTTACATTTCCCTCAGGGATGATGCTGTCCCGAGATATCTTCCGCTTCTCCTGTGGTCCTAGAGAGACGTAAACAGTATAATGCCTAGGTTCCATTGTCTGAAGGAAACACAGGTGAACATGTATGGTCTGAAGGTTTGCGCAAGCTGGCTAAAATCCCCCAAAGCCATAGAAGCTCACACACAAAGGTTAGGTTCCCCAAAGCCACCATGGTGTGCATTAATACTTACTGGCACACTAGGATGCATCCAGCATGAGTGAAGAAGCTTTATTAAGAGATTCCCTTAGGGCAATATTTGCAAAAAAAAAAAAAGCAGCTTTGACCTCTAACATAGAACCTCTAGGGTCCTCTTGGAATGATCGTTCACCCTCCAGTCACAAAGTAAAGAAACAGTCATTTGTCCTTGTTAATGAGTGTCTGAGATGGTACCATGGCCCAGTTCATACACTAACTAACTAACTAACATAATTTGCAGAACAGCTCAGTAAAATTGCAGATGTCCAGTCTCTAAATCACCATCAATCTCCTCTTGCTGAAGTCTACATTAAACAATGAGGCTGTAGTTATATCTTTCATAAGAGATAAATTCGAAGGCAGTTAGTCCTTTATGATAGAAACAATCCTTGTACCTAGACACTGCTCCTATGCTTTTCTATGATTTTTCTTATGTAATTGCCCCATGATTCTGCACACAACTTAGAAATTGCTTCTAATGATTCAACCATTCCCAAATCAGCCAGTCTATTGGTTTAATACCTACCATGTGCCAGGCACTGGGCTAAAGCACTAGGAGAAATCAACCTGGGAGAAAGACCTTCATAAATGATCAATATGGAAATGCCCCTCTCCCCTATGGATCTGATATCTCACTAGCCCACTAATCTTAATTGTAGAGTAAGGAACTCTCATGGGTCTTGCTGCATTATCCTAGCAGAAATCAACTTTTAAAGTAAAAGATGAATGAAGCATGGTGAAGAGAGTGTACAGATAGAGTAACACCCAAAAGATGTTATTTCTTTTAAATGTTATTGGTGACTTTTGTTTTTATATTTTTGTAAGTTTGAATTGTATAGCTCCACATAGTCAATGAACCTACCCTCACAACAAATAAGAAAAATAATGTTATGGAAAACCTATCAAAATGTTGACATCATATGCAATGAAAGGAAGAAAGGATGGTACCTCTTCTCATTCCCAGTATCAACCTACATCATTATAATCACACACCATTCAGTTTCATTTTATTGTTCTTGTCATTTAATATATTTATTGTACATATTTTTCCCATGGTTATGAGGCATTCACTTGGAATCAGTTCAAGGTAGACATCCTATTTCTCTCTGAACTCTGTATTTATAATTTTTTATGGCATTACAGTCAACTGTCATAATTTGCTTAATCAGTCCTCACAGGATGAGCAGCCATCTTGTTTGTGATTTTTCACAAAATAAAAGTACTCTTCTGAATATTTTCTTTTATATGAGATCTTCTAGAGCAGGGTTTCTTAAGCATTTTTGGTGTCAAGAACCTTTTACACTCTTAAAATATTTTTGTTTTTGGTGTTAGTTATTTTTCCATCATTTCCATTTATTTATTTCATGACTCTTCTTGGGGTTTTCTTGGCAAAGATACTAGAATGGTTTGCCATTTCCTTCTTCAGCTCATTTTACAGATGAGATTACTGAGGCAAACAGGGTTAAGTGATTTATTTGCCCAGGGGCACACAGCTAGTAAGTGTCTGAGGCCGGATCTGAACTCATGAAGATAAGTCTCCCTGATTCCAACCCCAGTTTTCTATCCACTGTACCACCTAGCTGCCCCAAAATAAAATTATTTATTCCTTACTCTACCAAAAAAAGTTATTTATTTGAATAATATATTCTATGAGATAATATATTTATATATAAGATAATACATATGTAGTAATGTTTATTTATTTGAATAATATAAATATATATATATTTAGTATATTAGAAATTAAAATTCTTAGTGTAATTATGAAACTAGTTTGACCTCACAGACCCTTAGGGATCCTCAGACTACCCTTTGAGAACTGCTGTTCTAATGTATATTCCTATAAAGTCATGGGTTAATGTTAATGATCAGTGGTTGAGATAAGTTCTGAGACCTGCCTTTTGAATGACTCAGGGATTCTAACTTTTTTGTTAAGTTGATTCTAACTCTTTTTGTTGGACATAGAATGAAGTATTCAGTGGTGAGAAACTGGGCAAGAGTTGCTGGATACTTTATTCCAACAATTCACTTCCCATCATCCTTAGTGGTCTCATAATTCTTTCAGTCAATGATTACTTTGAGTTTCTCACCTAACTCTAGAGGTTGCCTCCTTTACACATGCCACTGATGGATGGAATTTCCTCAGATGATTCTGGTATGATTCCAGACAAGATCATTAAAGCTTGGTGACAACTTAGAAAAGGTTCCTGGTCACAAACTCTGTGATCTCTACTGCAGTACGTGCTGACATTTTGTCAGAAATTATATTGTGTGGAAATATGTGTGCAGCCATTATCTGGCACAGAACCCTGACTCTTGTAGGAGAGTATTGGTTCTACTTAGTAGGTTTCCGCAGCCAAACCAGGTTTGAGATGGAAACAGGAAACGTCAGTGCCATTTTGAGGAGTCAACCACAAACAAGTTTTTACTCAAGAAATAAGCTGAAAAGGTAGTCTGGATGGGTACATCCATATTGCAAGAGTGGGAGAGGGAGAAGGAGGGAAGAGAGAGAGAGAGAGAGAGAGAGAGAGAGAGAGAGAGAGAGAGAGAGAGAGAGAGAGAGAGAGAGAGAGAGAGAGAGAGAGATGCTTGTGCAGCAGAAGGTGATGTCTCCTAAAATAATTAAAAGATACAAAGGATCTCCTGGGGCCAGGGGAGACTTTATTAAGTCTGTCATCATTGCTAGTTACTTATGGGCGTAATCTACCTGGAGTTATTGGGTCTCAAGAAGAAATACTGTGCAGAGTGAAGATGCAAGATTTTCTACTGTGTTGGGCTGTGAATTCCAAGCAACCAGTTCTATAAAAAGCAAATAAAATAGTTAGGAAGTGATAACAGCTAGAATTTACATAGCACCTCAAGTTTTATAAAACGTTTTACAAATAATATTTTATTTTTCCCTCATAACAACCCTATAGGGTATGTGATATTGTTATTCTAATTTTACAGATGAGGAAACTAAGAGAGACAGTTTTAAATGACTTTCCTGAGGTCACGATTTGAAAAAGTCTGAGGTCAGATTTGAAATCAGGCCTTCCTAATTCAAGGTCAAGTGCTCTATTCATTAGGCCACTTGGCTGCTTAAAGATCATCTTCTTTGATCCTCACAACAACCTTGGGAGGGAAGTACTATTATTATCCTCATTTTATAGGTGAGGAAATGGAGGCAGATAGAAAGGAAAGAAAGGCTATTCCCAGGGAAGTTAGTAAGTGTTTGAGGTAAGAGTTAGACACAAATCTTCCTAACTCCAAGTCCAGTGCTCTAACCACCATGCCTGCATTTGAACTCTATCAGAGTGCACTTTAAGTTTGTCAAGGAAGTTCATTAGTGTTGAGAAAAAGGTGGATCATGGCTCTGGTATATTGCAATGATTTATTTGTGTTCCTTCCTCTCCCAGTAAAACAAAAGCTCTTTGTGGTGAATAGTTGTTTCATCTTTCCTCTTGCATCCTGTCCTCAACACTTTGCACAGCACCTGGAACATAGTAGGAACTTAATAAATGCTTGTTGCATTAAATAGAATAGTATTGCAATTTAAATTTTTGTCTAAAGTTTCTAGATTTCTTTATGCGGAAAGTTGGATGCCTTTGAAAGAGTGTGCCTGGTAGTAGATTGGCATGTGCCATTCTCCCTTATAGTCTTTTCGATAACAAAATAAATTGTGGTGCCATGACCCTGCCTTTGATGGTTCAGAAAATTGTCTCTTCTTACATGTATGCAAAAATAGTTTTTAAAAATAATAATAACTGACATTTAGTGAAAGTGTGGTGTTGCCAGCCTTAGAGTTAGAAATTCCTTGGTGACACATGCTTTCTGTCTGATCCTGGACAATCATTCAACATCTCATTGGTCGCAAATCTCGAAGACTAATTTACAGAACAGTTGCCCATCTAAATTGGTAAGGTAAATTTACTTACCATATCCAGAGTCCCTCATACCAATAAAAATCACATTGGCTCAAACAATATATTAATAGCAGCAAACTCTGACATTTATTAGCACTTTAAAATCTGCAAACACCATGCGTGAATTTTTAATTTGAGCCTCCACATCTATAAGGTACACACAAAAGGATTATTTCCCCCATTTTACAAATCAACAAGTCATCCAACACTTCTATTGCACTTACAATGTGCTAAGTGACTTATCCAGGCACTGCGCTAAATCCTGGGAATAAAAAATGTAAGCAGAGAGAAAGGTAAACAAAGTTGTATATCAAGGACTGCAGGCCAAAAGGAAGAGTTGGTGGAAAAATTCAGAAAAATGTTCCAGTAAGCCAAGACTTTTGAAGAGCAAAAACATGAGGCTCTTGGGAAGAGTAGGCATCATGTCAGGTCATCAGATACTGTTTGTAACTAGTGATTTCATGACCACAGTTCCCAGATACACTATAAGAAGAGATCTAGCCAATGCAATACGGAATAACTGTGGGACTTGCTCATAAAAGACATCCTTTAAGAGCAGATATCTCACATTTATTTGTGTTCTTGTTTTGAGGGCTTGTTAATGGCTGAACCTTCTCAGGCAGTTTTTCTTCTGATCACAAGCAGTTCAAGATAATGACCAATCTAGCAACTCCAGAAAGTGATTAAATTAATGCAAATCAATAGAACAAGAAAGGCTATTGACATCAACGGTTTCTTTGTAGGTTACATAACATAATCTGTGATCTATGGGATCCAGTAGTTGAGCATTCAATTTTACCCTTTAAGGTTGGTAGATAAGCATGACACCTTGGAGCAAAAAAAACTTGCATTCCAAATATGTTGATAGAGTTAAGAGTTTAGCCCAGATCCCAGAAGAGGTCTGTAATCAGTACCAAGCATAAAGAGACAACTTCAGATGCACCTTTGAGACTTGCCATTATACAATCTCAGAGATGGACAAGACTTCAGAGACCAACTCTGATCCAACCTATGTCCTCTTTAGGGTAGCAATAAATACCAGATCTGAAGTTGGAAAGACCTGAGTTCAAATCCAGACTCAAATATTTAGTAGTGACTCTGGGAAAGTCACTCTGTTTGCCTCAGTTTCCTCATCTGTAAAATGGGAGTAATAATAGCACTTACCTCCCAGGCTTGTTTTGAGAATCAAGTGAGATAACAATTGTAAAGCAGTAAACATGGTTCCTGACACATAGTAGGAGCTATATAAATGTTAACTATTATGATTATAATTCTATATGAATGAGATTATACTCTATAGAATATAAATAAGAACTGATCATCCAACCTTAGCTTGAAGCTCCTACCTATTGAGAAAATCAATGTAATTTTTGATAACTAATTAGAAAGATATTTTCCTAAGCAAACTAGGGGAACACAGAATGATTTGCCTGTATTATGGATAAGGGAAGAATTTATGACCAAACAAAACATAGAGAGAATTATGGGATGTAAGGTGAATCATTTTTTATTACATTAAATTAAAAAGGGGTTGTATAAATAAAATCAATGCCATCAAGATTAAAAGAAAAGCAGAAAACTGGGGGAAACTATTTGTAGCAAGTTTCTTTGATAAAAGTCTGATTTCTCAAAAATACAGAGAACTGAGTCAAATTTACAAGAATATAAGTCATTTCCCACTTGATAAATGGTCAAAGGATATGAATAGGTAATTTTCAGATAAAGAAATAAAAGCTTTTATAGTCATAAAAATACTCTAAATCATTGATCAGAATTAGACCAATTCTGAGGCTCTACCTCACATCTATCAGATTGGCAAATATGACAGAAAAAGAAAATGACAAATTTTAGAGGGGATGTGGGAAAATTGGGACACTGATGCAGTGTTAGCAGAGTTGTGAACTGATCTAACTACTCTGGAGAACAGTTTGGAACTATGCCCAAAAGAGCTATAAAAACTGCGCATACCCTTTGATCCAGCAATATCACTATGAAGTTTGTATCTCAAAGAGTTTTTTGAAGGGACCTATATGTAAAAAAAGTATTCATAGAAGCCCTTTTTTGCTGGCAAAGAATTGGAAATTGAGAAAATATCCATCAATTGGGGAATGGCTGAACAAGTTGATGTATATAAATGTAATGGAATATTATCATTCTATAAGAAATGATGAGCAGGCAGATTTCAGAAAAACCTGGAAAAACTTAACGTGGTACAAAGTGAAGTGAGCAGGACCAGAACATTGTAGACAGTAACAGAAATTTTGGACAATGATCAACTATGAATGACTTAGCTATTCTCAGCAATACAAAGATCCAAGACAATTTTAAAGGGCCTGTGATAAAAAATGCCATACACCTCCAGAGAAAGAACTGGTGGAGTGTCTCCCTACTTCCATGCTCTCACTGATCCAAGCTATCCTCCAGAGAGATGCCAAATTGATATTCTTAAATTGTACATATGAATACATCATTCTCTTACTCAAATATCTTCAGTAAACGTATAATGTGTTCTGGGTATGGCACTGATCTCCAGTTCACTCCTGGTTCTTTCCCTGAGTGGAGCCTGGCTCATTTACTCCACCTGAATCCACTTTCACAGGTGAAAGAAGTTCTCCAGAAGAGCAGTCACGTGGTTACTACTCTAAACCTCAGCATATTAGATGTGACACTTCTGGATTACTAGGCTCACCAATACTATAGCACATCAGCTGCTATTAGTGTATTTTCCTTTTAGCAAATCAGAAAATAATATTTAATTAATCTTAACCCAAACATTTATTGCAAATGCAAAGCAAACACCTTAGATTTAAAGAGCATTCAACCCATAAACCTTAATTGCACTCTATCCTCAATGTGAATGGAAAGAGTGGGCTCACATTTAAACATCCAGGATAGTAAAGCTTATTGCATGTGTTAGGAACATATATGGTCAGAATAATTCACTAGATTTCAGTGCTCTTTCACCAAAACTGTACATAAATGTTCCCCAATGAATTTCTACTGCTAAGCTGTGATGATCCACACTGCACTTGAATAACACCTAATTGAGCTCAATGTCTGAGCCAGAGTAGTACATCTACTGATATTCTTTATTGTTCTGTTTCTAAACTGTTCCTCAGTTGGTCTTATTTCTCCATAGCATTAATCTATCTAAAAGTTCTCTAATTCTTCCCTAACAAATCCCTAAAAGCTGTTATGTTCTCTATTTACTCCAAGGTACCAAAGCCTATTACTTGAAAATTAGTAGTTGCTGCCTCAAAAAAAATTCAATGCAGACTTAATTCACCAACTATTCTCTTGGAATCTTAAGTCAGACTTGTACCTCAGATAGATGAACTGTCAAAATTTACTCCCTTAGACTAAGCTAAAATTTAAAAAAATCTTCATTGTGACATTATAATCCTCTAAAATCTGGTTTCCACCTGTATTTCTTGTGTTTTTCTTACTACTGCCCTTCACACATTTTCCATTTTAGTCATTAATAGCTTGCTACCTCTTGGCTCTACATGGCATTCCATTCCCAACCTTGTACTCTTATACAGGTAGCTTCCTAGGTCTGAAATGCACCCCTTCCTCACATCTTTTAAAATTGTGATGTCATTGGTCTTTAAAAATGAAGGATGCACAGCAGCAGCAACATTTCTGGCTTATTTCAAAGCACAGTGTAAATAGTGCCCAAATCATTTCCTTGGCTTTCTCCACTCTCTCTCTTGGTAACCTCATCTACTGCTATACAGGTTTAACAGTCACATCTATAAAGATGACTCCTAAATCTGTCTCTTGGAATTCTTAACATGGGGTCCAGGAACTTGGAACTTTTAATAGTTTGAAAATATTTCAATATAATTGATTTCTTTTGTAATCTTAAGTATTTTATTTCATGAATTTAAAAACATTATTTGGTTTGTTGGCTTCTCCAGACTGCCAAAGAGGTACAGAATTCACAAAAAGTTAACAACTCTTGAACTAAGTAGACCAACATTTCTAACTGCCTATTGGACATTTTCACCTAGATGTTCCATAAATACCTCAAACTCAACATATTCAAAATCAAATCCACCATTTTATAATGAAAAACTTCCTCTCCGGCTTACTTTATTTTATGTTTATGGTACTGTCACTCTTCCAGGAACCCATAGTTGAAATCTCGTAATCCTATTTGACTCCTCTTCCTCCTTTGTGCATTTCTTCAGTCAGCAAGTCATCCTGTCACATTGATTTTATTTCTTTAACATTTAACATCCCTAAATCTAACCTCCTTTTCATTATCATGTCATCATCTTAGTTCAGTCACTCATGATTTTACACCTAACTCTACTCCCTACTTCCAATCTTTCTCTCCAGTTAATGTCATGACTTTTCATTGGATTAATCTTTCTAAAATGCTATTCTGATTCATTATTTACCTAAACAAAAACAAGAAATGTTTTCTCATTGCCTATAGAATAAAAATGAAACATTCTTACATTCAAGGGTTTTCACAATAAAATTTCAATTCACACTTGAAGTTCTTTCTTCTATGAGTCTACAATGTGTGTGTGTGTTTGTGTGTATGTGTGTAAAATGGGGTCTTTGGATCATTCCCAGCTTGTCTTATATGGAGGCCCCCTACTTTCCTGCATCCGCTACCACATGGGAGGGAGTAGTATATATTGATTCAAAAATTTTAAGCAAAATCCTGTTAAATGAATTATAGAAATATATCCAACAAATCATTTATTTTTACCAAGCTAGATTTATCACAGAGTTACTGGATGGTCCAACATTAGTAAAACAATCAATACAATTATATTAAAAACAAAAACATCTAAAACTACCTAATTATCTCAATAAATGTACATTTGCATTCATATATTTGTACATATACATACATACAAATATATCACACACACATATATGTAAACAAATTGTTAGTATATTGTGGATATCCTAATCCAATAAATTTGATAGAAAGTTTTTTACCATTTCACTGCTTGCTTTCTCATCCTAAGTGCATTAATTATGTTTATACAGAAGCTTTTCAATTTCATTTAGTCAACGTTAACTTTTTCATCTTTTATAATTGCTTCTATCTTTTGTTTGGTTAAGAATACATTTCTTACCAATAATTGTAAGAGGTATATGATCTACTTCTTTTGTAACTATTAAAATAATATGGGTTCTATTTCTAGGAGCCAAGATAGTGGAGTAAGGAGTCACTCTCACCCTCCCTTATTGACCTCTGAAAGCTCAGAAAATATCACCCCAGGAAACCCTGAAACAGAAGAGCCAGAGGAAAGAGAAGGTGCTGCAGTCTTGAAGCCCAGGAAGCTTGGAGGATTAATGGGAAAGGCCCTTCTGACTTTGGGGGAGGAACAGCAGTACAGTATGGGAGGTATCACAGCAAGCTAGTGGCAAACCCACCTCAGCAAGCCAGAAGGAGATTCTGAGTCCCAGGATAGTGTAGCAGGCTTGCACCATCACCAGGACCACCCAAGTGCCTCACCACAGACAGTAGACACCACTTCAGAAAAACACCACGTGTACCGGTGACCACTGGAAGCCAAATTTCCTGGTGTTTCAGCGCAAGTACAGGAAGAACAACTTCAGGAGCCACAGCTCCAGGCTGGCAGACATCCTCCAGCAGCCAAACAATCGAGGGCACAGCCCTAGTGAGCAGGAGCCAAACATTGGAGTACAAGGCCTGGGCAAGAATCTGCTCACCAGGGCCCAGATTCCCTACCCCCATCCCAAGAGCTCCAGTGTTGCTAACCTTAGCTCAGCACCAGGTAAGCTACCAGACCCCTATAGTCTCTAGTCACTGGTACCTGAGGCCCCAGTACACAAAGCCAGTGACCAGGAACCCAGCTTCTAGCACAAAAAGCTTGGTCACTGCCCCTGCACTCCAGCAGGAGAGCTCAACTCTCAAAACCAGGAATTAGGCAAACTCCATGAGTAAAAAGCAGAAATGGACAACGACCATAGATTCTTATTATGGGGACAGGGAAGATCAAGGCACAAATTCAGAAGAAAACAACATTACCAATCTACCCACATCTAAAACATCAAAGGGGAATATGAATTGGATTCAAAACCAAAAAACTTTCTTAGAAGAGTTTCAGAAGGATTTAAAAAGTTAAGTAAGAGAGGTAGAAGAAAAATTGGAAAAAGAAATGAGAGGTATACAAGAGGGAGTCCATAGCTTAGAAAAGGAGGGACAAAAACTGACTGTAGAAACCAAATCCTTGAAAAGTAGAATTGGCCAAATGGAAAAGAAGGCACAAAAACTCACTGAAGAGAAAAACTCCCTAAAAAGTAAAATGGGCCAAATGGAAAAGGAGTTATAAAATCTAATAGAAGAAAACAATTTGTTAAAAATTAGAATTGGGGAAGTAGAAGCTAATGATTATATGATATCAGGAATCAAACAGAAACAAAAGAATGAAAAAATAGAAAAAAATGTAAAATACCTCATTAATAAAACAACTGATGTGAAAAATAGATTCAAGAGAGACAAGTTAAAAATTATTGCTCTACCTGATAACCATGATGAAAAAAGCCTGAACAGCATCTTTCAGGAAATCAGCGAAAACTGCCCTGAGGTCCTAGAACCAGAAGGTAAAACAGTCATCCAAAGAATCCACCAATTAACTCCTGAAAGAGATCCAAAATTGAAAACACCAAGGAATATTGTAGCCAAATTCCAAAATTACCAGGCCAAAGAAAAAAATTGCAAACAGCCAGAAAAAAAACAATTTAAATATCATGGAACCACAGTCAGGATTACACAGGACTTTACAGCTTCTATATTAAAAGATCAGTGGGTATGAAATAAGATATTCTGAAAGGCAAAGGAGCTTGGGTTACCACCAAAGATCAACTACCTAGTGAAAATGAGCATAATCTTTCAGGGTAAGAGATAGATATTCAATGATATAGGGACTTTAAAACCTTTCTGATGAAAAGACCAGAAGTCAACAGAAAATTTGATCTTCAAATACAAGACTCAAGAGAGGCATGAAAAGGTAAACAAGAAAGAAAAACAGCAAGATTTTATTAATAAAGGCAAACTTTTTACACCCCTATAAGGAAAGATGACACTGTAAATTCTTGAGAAGTGTATTGTTATTACACCATTTAAAAAGGGTATAGATAGATAGAGGGCATGGGTATAAGTTGACTTTGACGTGATGATAAAAAAACATCTAAGTGGTAAAAAAGGGATTGTATTGAGAGAAAAGGAAAAGAAGAGGCAGACAAAGGTAAATTACATCACATGAAAAGGCACAAATATCTATTAAAATAGAGGGAAGAGATGGAGGGAGATAAGCATTATTTAAACCTTAGTCTCATCAGATTTGGCTCAACGAAGAAATAACAATCAGTTATGTATAGAAATCTAACTTACCCTATAGGAAGTAGGAGGGGAAAGGGGAAAGAAGAGGAAGGGGGTAGATAGAAGGGAGGGAAGAAGTAGTAATTGTAAAGGGGAAGAAAAGGAAGGGGGCTAATAGAAGGTAAGGCAGACTGGGAGACTCTACTCAGGAGGGAAAGGGAGAAAGGTGAGAGAAAAGCATAAATGGGGGGAATAGAATGGATAGTAATCATAACTGTGAATGTGAATGGAATGAACTCCCATAAAATGGAAGCAGATGAAGAATGTGTTAAGAACCATAATTCTACACAACATAATTCTATGTTGTTTTAAAAAACACATTTGAAGCAGAGGGATACACACAGAGTAAAGGTAAAAGGCTGAAGCAGAATATGCTATGCTTCAACTGAAGAAAAAAAATAAAAGCAGGGGTAGAAATCCTGATTTCAGACAAATCAAAAGCAAAATTTGATCTAATTAAAAGGGATAAGGAAGGAAACTATACCCTGATAAAAGGTACCATAAATAAAAATGTGCATACCCTTTGATGCAGCAATACCACTTCTAGCTCTGTATCTCAAAGAGACCAAAAAGCAGAGAAAGGACCCACATGTACACAAGTGTTCATAGCAGCTATTCCTGTGGTGGCAAAAAAATTGGAAATTGAGGGAATGTCCATCAATTGGGGAATGGGTGAATAAATTGTTGTATATGAATGAATTGGAATATTATTGTCCTATCAGAAATGGTGAACAGGCAGACTTCAGAAAAACCTAGAAAGACTTATATGAATTGATGCTGAGAGAAATGAGCAGAACCAGGAGAACACTGTTCACAGTAACAGCCACATTGTGTGATGATTGACCTTGATAGACTCAGCTGTTCTCAGCAATGCAAGTATATAACCCAACTCCAAAAGACTCATGATGAAAAGTCTATCCACATCTAAAGAAAGAATTTGGAGTCTGAATGCAGATGAAAGTATACTATTTGATCTCCTTTTCTTTTGTTGTTGGGAAAGGGGAGAAGATTTAAAACTCAAAATCTTGTGGAAGTGAATATTAACAACTAAAAATAAATAAATAATAAAAACACACACAATAATATGTACTTTAATATTAAGGTCACAGATTCATTTAGAATGTATTGTGGAGTATGGTCCAACATATTGGTTTAATAACTGTTTTTGAGTCTAAGGCTTAGTTTGAGCCTAATTTCTGAGAGACTGCTATCAAGTTTTCCTAGCGATTTTTATCATATATGGAGTTCTTTCCTAAATAATTTATATATTTTGCTCTATTGAACACTGGATTATTGATCAAGTTCCATTGTTTCTGATTCTCCCTTGTCTAGTCAATTTCCACTGGCATACCTCTCTGTTTCCTAACCAGTACCAGACGGTTTTGATTAATGCTGTTTTATTATATAACTGGAGATCTGGAATTACCATGCCCCTTTTTATCCTTGACTTTTTTCATTTTCTCTTGATAATCTAGATCCTTTGTTTTTTTTTTAATGAATGTTATCATTTTATCACATTCTATAAAGTATCCCTTTGATAATTTTATTGGTGCAGCATTAAAAGTGCAATTTAATTTTGGAAGTATTATCACTTTTATTATATTGGCAGGGCCCACCTATGAGCACTGAATGTTCCTCTAGCTATTTAAGCTGTTCTTAATTTCTTTAAGGAATATTTTATGAAGATAACACAGCTAGACGTTGTAGTGGACAAAATACTGGTCCTGGAGTCAGGAAATCCAGTTCAAAAGTCAGTTCAAATTCAGGTTCAGATGCTTATTATCTATTTGACCCTGAAGAATTCATTAAACCTCTGTTTGCCTCAATTTCCTCAACTGCAACTTGGGAATAATGATAGCACCAACCTTCTAGGATTGTTGTGAAGATCAAATGAGAGAATATTTGTAAGGCATTTAGCACAGTAACTGACGTAGTAGACACTATATGAATGTTGGCTTCATCACCATCAATGGAATTTATACAAGTCATTCATGTCCTTTGGTAGATGGAACCCAGATACTTTATGCATTTCATAGTTTTTTGAAACTGGATTTCCCTTTCTATTATTGTTTCTTTGATTGTATTATCATTACAAAGAAATGCAGTTAATTCTTTGATGGTTTATTTTATAACCCGAAATTTAATTGAACTTATTGTCTTAACTAGCATTTTTTTCTGATGCTCTAGGATTTTCCAAAAACATATCATTAGCAAAACCCCCCTCTTTACCTAACTTTGTTCTTCCAATTTTCTCTTGTCTTATTGCTATAAACATTTCTGGAACTATATTACATAAGTGGGGAGCTAGGTCATCCTTGTTTTATTCTCATATTTGTTGGAGCAAAGTTCAAATATGTCATTATAATGTATATAATGCTTGCTTTTGGTTTCAGATAGAAATTTTTTATGATATTAAAAAGTTCCCTTTAAGCTTATAATTTGTAGGGGTTTTTGTAGCATAAATTAGTGTTTTACTTTTTCAAGGTTATTTTTTTAATTCATGTTAAGATAATCTTGTGGTTTAGATGTTTTTGTTTTTAATATGACTTATTATGTTGTTTGTTTATCCCTGTTATAAATCCAACTTGGTCATAATGAATAAATTACTCATTGGATAAATTTCTGTAATTTGTTAGATAGGATTTTGTTTAAAATTTTTGAATTGATACTTACTAATGATATGTTTATAGTTCTCCACCTGTGTTTAATCCTTCTCTGGTTTAAGTATTAGGACTATATTTGTCTCATAAAAAAATTTTGGTAGGGTATTTCTTTCTCATTTTTTTTTTAAAAATGAGTAGTATGGGTACTAATTTTTTTTTTTAAAGTTTGATAGAAATTTCCTGTTAATCCATCAGGAATGAGAGTTTAGTTCAGTTTTTCCTCTTTGATAGTTCCTTGAAAACTATTTTTTACTTCTTTTTTGAGAATAGATTATTTAAAAATCTCTATTTTGTCTTCCATTCATTTGAGTATTTCATATTTTTTAAATTGTTCCTGTCAGTTCTTTTATATTCTCAATTTTGTTAGCATGTAACTATATGTTCTGGTAATTCTTTTTTCTTCTTTTAATTTTGCTATGATTTCGCCTTGCTTATTTGTTTTTTCATTTATCTATTTTTCTAGCTTCTTTTTAATCAAATTGACTGAAAGTTTGTCAAGTTTATATCTTTTCAAAACAGTTTTTATTTTTTTATAATTTTTATAGATTTTTTGTTTACAGTTTACCTACTTTAATTTTTTTTTATATCTCTTCTGATGTGATTATCTTAGGTTTGTTTATTTGTGGGCTTTCTAATTTTCACATGCATATCAAGTTCATTAATCTTCTTCTTTCTGTTATGTTAATGTATTTTGTAGGGATATGATTTTTCTCCTAAAGATTGTTTTAGCTATATCCCAGTAATTTTGATGTGTTGTTTCATAATTCCTAATTTCCTTCACATAATTTTTAATTTTCTATGATTTGTTCTTTAACTTACTCATTATTTACTATTTCATTTTAAATGTCCATTTGAATCTGTATCTTTTATTTTTGGTCCCTGAATTGATTACTAATTTTATTTTGTTAAAGTCTATAAGGAATGTATTTCTACCTCTTTACACTTGTTTGCCATATTGATGTGCCCTAAAACATGATCAATTTTTGCAAAAGTTCTGTATGGTTCTGAGAAATGTATATGTTTTAGCAGTCCCAGATAGACGATGCCATAAGTCTTTTAGTTCTAGTTTCTCCAGCAATTTGTTCAGTTCTATATTTTCTCTTTTGGTTATCTTTCTATTAAACTTATCTAAAACTGAGAGACCTTTGAAATCTATCACTGTTGTTATCTGTTTTCTTGTAATTCAGCTAGTGTTTCCTTTATGAATTTAAGTGCTACAGAATTTGGAGCATATATATTCAATAATAATAATTTTGTTGTTGTCTATGGTTTCTTTCAGTACAATGTAGTTTACTTTTAAAGTTTTAAATGATTTCCATCTTTGTATGATAGCATAACTGTAACTTTTTTCATTTGATTCATGGTAAATTTTTGCCAGCAGTTCATTTTTATTCTGAGTATTCCTTTTTATTTTCTTAATATGTTTGTTGTAAGCAACAAAAAAGCTTTATTTTTTTTTACCCAATTCATCACTCTCTTTCATTTTATTGTTTAATCCATTCACATTTAAAATTATTAGATTGTTGTTTATATTTTCCTCCACTTGTTTCTAATCTTTTTAAATTGGGGTTTTCTCCCTCTTCCTCTGTAAACATAGTGCTATTTCTCTTCAATTATAGTAGTTGAATATATTTTAAGCTAACTTTATTCCCATTGACACTCATCCCTGCACCACCAAGTACTCCTCTCATTTGTTACTCTTTCATTAGATTTAGAGTTTTGCTTATTATTTCCTTTTATTTTTTCTTACTTTTCTGTATTTTTCTTACTTTTTTCCTATTTCAGTTAAGTAATCAAGTAGAATTGTCCTTTCTCTTCTCCTCTTCAGCTGGTTTTGTGTATTAATTTTTAAAATTTCCTTTTCTGTTCCTTTTTCCAAAAAGCATTTTCACTCATTTTCTTTATTATTCATCTTCTTTCTTTTTTAATAATCTAGTAGGTCTTGATTCCTGGACCTTATTCTTATTTAGTCCTTTTATATTTTCCATATTCCTCATGACACTAAAACTTTTGAGGTACTTATTTTAGATTACCTCTTCAAAACAACTTTTATTATTGCCTTCTAAATCTTGTCCCTTGACCCTCTTTTTTTTGTTTCACTTCATTCTTAGAAACAGCAGTTCCAGTATATGACAGAGAAGATAGTGTCTCATCATAGAAATATTCCTATTTCCCAGATTGCACAATTCATTACTGACCTTTGACATCCCCTTTGTCATTTCCCCCCCATTCACTTCAAAATCTCTTCCCTGAATCCATGTCTTCTCACTCTTGTGAGTATCAGTTTCCCTGAGCCTTATCCTGCAGCAGGATGAGTGGTCTCTTTAAGGACCAAATCTCTGCAGATTATACCAATTGTTAAGTTTCCATCTCTCTTTATAAAATATCTCTCTTCCCATGGGAATATTCATTAGTGATTCCCTCTCCTAACACTGAAAAAAGATTTTCCCATGATCCCCCTTTGCAGTTTTTCCCTTTGCCTTCTCATTCATTCTTCTGTAGACTCCTTCCTGAAAGACTAAAATAGTTATTTTACCTTCATCCTTAGCCTTTGACTTGATTGGCGTCTATCACATCCTCTTTTCTATCATATTCTCTCCTCTCTCCTTTAATGCACACTCCCATTCTGTAATTTAGTCTCACAAAAAAACAATGGTTGGTCTATAGGTGGGGCAATATGAAGTTTGATATATCATGTTTCAGGCCTTTCTGAATCATCATTTTCATTTGACTTCTTTTCATCTTTGTCTCGTCATGTACATTTATGAGGAAATCTCTTTATGATCTTTGTTGTTATTTTGTTATTGTCGTCCTTGGTTGCTGAGTTTATGTAATCTTCTTGCATTTTTTTTGTTTGGGATGTTTTAGGAGCAAATCATTTCTTCGGATCTGGTTTTCTCTGTAGGAATATTTTACATGCTTCTGTTTTATTAAATATCCATTTTTTCATTTATAATTACTATTAGCTTTGCAGGGTAGGTTTCCTTAGGCTCTATATTAAGCTCCTTTGCTCTCCTCAACATATTACTTCATTCCTGACTATAGTTGCTGAGGGGTACAGACTAGTATTGAGCTGATTGAATTTTCTTTCCTTGATATTTGAAGATCTTTCTCTTAGTTACTTGAAGAATTTGTTGTTCATCAGTGGAATTAGTAAATTTGGCCACTTTGTGACTTGGGGTTTTTAGCCTTAGGTTTTCAACCTGTTTTATTTTCCCCTGGAGGCAATCTGTATATTCTTTTGATTGGTACGTTGTTTTCTATGTTCAGAGTTTTTGGGTAGTATTCTTGAATTATTTCTTATATAACAGTGTTCAAGTTTTTTGACTTACAATGTTCTTTCTGGAGACTTATAATCCTTAACTTGTCTTTACACATCCTGTCTTCAATATCAATATATTTTTCTTTTTATAGAGATCATGATTTTAAAAATACGATTAATTTTTCTTCTTTTCTTTCAGATCATTCTTTATTTCCATATATTTCCATTTCCAATCAGTTATTTTCTCTTCTTTTTGGGGGTGATACTCGATACCATGGATTCATTTTCTCTTTAGTCTCTCATCCCAATGTGATAGGGCCCACCTATCTATCCTATGCTAGCTACTTTCTGGCCTTCATCAACATGCTTTAATGTTCATCATACTTACAAGGCACCTATCCCTTTCTTTGTCACATTCTAATACCAGATGTTATGCATCTTTACCACATGGCTCCCATATTTCCCATCATCTTAAGCTACCTGTTCTTTTAGTTTCCCTATCATATGGCCTTTTGAAAATATATTTTTGCCTTTGGACTTGTGATCTCTTCTTTCATCCTAGATCTTTCACCACCCTTCACTGTTCTTTCTTATCTCATGGCAGCCTAGAGTTATGATTATAGCATATGTCTATAATTCTAGGCTAGTATTTGCAACAGCCATAACTGCTCACACTACTTAAATTATATGAGTTCAAGATAGGGAAGTATGAAAGGAGCATAACTTCCTAAATTGTTTGGGGGAAGGGAAAGGCTATCAATTCCTTACAAATATCATCTCCTTCAAATGCCCAGGGTTTATATCAATAGTTATCTACATATGCACATGTGTCTTATTTTTGATGTTTAATAACTTCTCAGTTTGGTCATAAATATTAATGACATTTTTCCTTACCTGGGAATCCCTAAGGCTTTAAAGCTTACAATTTTCAGAGGGTAGTGAAATTTTGAGATAAGGTTTATAAGCTTTTGTTTCTGTACTTCTGTCATAACCAGTCAGATGAAGCACTATTCTTTTTCCACACATCTGTCCTCAGAAATGTATTTTTAAAATTTCTCTCAGATTTTAGCAAATTCACTTATTATTTTTAAATTTATTTGTCTAGATCCATGATTTTGTCAATCTGAGGAACTCATTGTGGAAATTTTCTCTACATATAAACTAGCAACTAATCTATATCTTAAAAGTCCTAGAAAGTTGCTTAGGGCTCTGAGAGACTGAGAGATTCCAATGATTATCCATTACGGTTATTGGTTATGCCATATTGCCTCTCCACTTGCTTATATTGCCTATGAATTCCCTCCTACTTTATTCATTCAAGAAATTTTTAGCACCTACTATGTGCTAGACGCAATGATAGATTCTAGAGAGACAATCCGTTCACCCCTCAGTTCTTTCCCATCATCAACACCATTCTCCCTTCCCCATCTCAACTCTTTGGTGAAACACTTTAATCTCTACACTTGTCCCCTTATACTATTGACACTCATGCTTTGTCAAACACCAGTTTTATGTTATATAATTTCAACTGGGTCCTCACTACAGCAAAAGAAATCCTTTTATGCCTGTCCAATCAATTCACTATCACACTCACCACAGCAGCTTTCCCAAACCTTTTCATTCCTTCTTAAGCCTCCCATGCCACCTCTTCTCCCATCCTATCAGCTCAGGACCTTACCTCATACTTCAATGAAAATTGAGGCCTTCTTCTAAGTACTGCTTCTTCTGCCCTCCTCCTCATTTCACATCATTTATATTACTTTTCCCACTATTTTCTTCACCCTATCTCACGAGAAGAGGTGGCCATTCTCCATATCAAAGCAAATTCTTCTACATATACCCATAATCCTATTCCATCCCTTTTTCTCTAGAAGAATATTCCCATCTATCATCCCTACTCTCTCACTAATCTCACTAATACCTTGTCTACTGGTTGCTTCCCTGCTGCCTACAAACACATTCATATACTACCTCCTCAACTTTGCATCTTGGTTTTCTTTAAGATTTAGCCCAAATACTCCCTTCTGAAGAGGCCTTTCCCATGCTCTTCCTTTCTCCTTCCCTCTCCCACAACATATACCTTCTCTCTGAGATAACCTCCCATCTCATATCTACATTGATATTTGCATGCTGTCTGGATAATTAGAATGTGAGAGAAGGGACTGAGTTCTTTTAATACACAGCATTTAGTGGAACTATCACTGACACATAGTAGGTGCTTGTTAATGGATTTACCGACAAAAACAATACAATCCCTGACTTAAAGGAGTTTTAAATCTATTGAAGGTGGGTGGCTATAATAAGTATAGAAATAAGTAAATAAAAAAAATTTTAGAAGTGGAAGACACAAATACCAACAAGAATTGCAAGCAAAATTCTTTACTCACTGTGCAAATGCACTCAATATTGTGGTATCAGGGCAGAAGGAATTTAGTTTAAGTTGTGATAGACTATAATAGTGGAGTTATTTCTAGGCAAGTTACTAATCAATAACTTAGAAAGAAAGAAACAAGGGAAAAAGGAAAGAAGGAAGAAAGAAAGAAAGGAGCCAGGGAGAGAGGGAAGAAGGAAGGAAGGAGCAGATGAAGATAGAAAGAAAAGCTAAGGAAAGAAAAGGAAAAGAAAAACCATTAGATAAGATTCTAAACTGGTTCAAGAAAAAGCCCAATGAAGGGAATGTATGATTATTTCCTCTCAGCAGCATATTTTTATAATGCTTTCAGAAATACTGAATTTGGGGACAAGAGTAAACCAATGTATGGGGGAAAATTTTTTATGGGTCTTTAGGCAGGATTTTTAAAAATTACTATAAAATATGTAGAAAAGGAAGTACTTAATGGGAAGATGAGATAAAATGGAAACTATGACTGTTAAAGCTGTACCACTCTGGTATTTCAGACAGGAATTTAACAAATGTTCCATGGAGTAGTCCTCAATGTGGAAGTTCAATTTCTTACATATCATTACAAATATTTCTTTAATGTAGTGCAGATATATAGAATCTGAAGACTCAGGATTGACAAAGAGGAAGAGGATTTCAGGTTTCATCCTATAAATGAAAAAATACCAGGAAATCAGGGTGAAAAGGAATGAAGAAAAAAACACCAACGACCCTTAAGATAGTCTTAGTTTATGTGATCATGTCATTTAATCTTCCTTGACCTCAGTTGCTTTATTTGTAAAAATGAAGGGTTTAAGTTATTGTCTTTTTGTATCTTTTTGTACCCCTAGCGCTTAGTACAATGCCTGGTACGTAATAGGCTCTTAAGGTGTGTATTCGTCCTTCCTTGCTGAAGAAGACCAGGCCATCAGAGAAATAATGACATGATTTGCACTTGACTTTGTTTTTGAGTGAAGGAGGGCTGTGCAGGTCACCAGCCTCACTTCTCCTCCAGAGCCATCTGAATCCAATGACCAGATATTCATGAGAATGACTGGAGATGACTCAGGATGTGGCAATTGGGGTTAAGTGACTTGCTCAAGATTACACAGTTTGTGAGTGCCAAGTGTTTGAGGTGAGATTTGAACTCAGGTCCTCCTGACTTCTGCACTGGTGCTCTATCCACTGCACCACCTAGCTGCCCAGGCTCTTAATAAAAGTTTATTGAATGAATGAATGAATGAAAGTTGGTGGCTTATTAGTTCCCTTGCAGCTCAACATATATGACCCCCTGGTTCCATTTCAAGTCAAGTGAGCAATTATTATTTGTTACTAGTACTGCCTGCAACTTTATTAGACTCTCATTGTATTGTGTTCCACAAGTTGACTTTCCTGTATGCAGAGTGTAGAAAGAAAGACACAAAATAAAATAGCACTTAGAAAAATCTGAATTTTTTTAAAGAAGTTATATCTATGATTTCAGGGGTTAGTCTCAGAGACTCTTTGGCTTCCAGAGTTAGGAGGGACCTTAGAAATCATAAATTCTGACCCCCATCATACCTGCACAATACCTCAAGGTAACTTGATGAGAGCCTTGATACAATTTGAAGGAATTTATGAAAGAAAGAGAGAACAAAAAAAGAAGGAAGGATGAATGAATGAATGAAGGAATGAAGGAAGGAAGGAGAAAGGGAGGGAATGGAAGGATAAAATCGAGAGAAAGAAAGGAAAGAAACCCCCTTTCTCTTTCAGGAAGGGGTGGGCTGTACATATGCTCACTATGAGGCAACTTGGAATCTGAAACCCGACTTGTAGGGAAACTGCTGGACCTGAAAGAACCCTGGACTTTTTGGTGTCAAGGAACATTCAAGATGGCTGCAGCATCAGAGAAGGGATCAATACGAAAAGCAATCATTTACTGTAACGATATCGCTAAATAACGCATATGCTATCAACTGGAGTACTCTGTAACGAGATGATATACATTGTATATTACAGACACTGGATTTCAAACATGTTGGACTTCAAAAGATTGAGAATCCAAAGATAAAAAAACACACAAACAACCTTTTTCAAAAAAACAGACCAGTGAAAAGGGTATTGTTAATAATGGTGAAAGGAAAAAAGAAACAGAAATTAGCCAGAAAGAACCAGGATGGATTCCTGTACATATCAGGAAACAACTTGGTATTGGGATTAATGAAGATATCAGAGATCTAGAAAATAATGAACTTCTTTTATTGCTAGTGTGCAAATCTGTCAGACCAGCTATGATGACCTCCCACCTGATTCCAGTGAGTGGCGGTAGAGCTGTCCCAGCTTGTTGGGTACCTCGTCTTAGTGACAGCATTGCACCTGTTATTGGTTTAAAGCGTGTTCTAGCTCTAGGTTTCAAATAAAAAACCAAAAACCAAAAACCAACAACCACAACAAAACACAAAAAACACTGAAGCCTTTGTTGATGAACTAAAAGCCACAACTCCCAGGTACCTAGTTTACATGTGCCATGTCTTCAAGACAAAGCTAAAGATTCCCTGGAAGGTACAAAATATGAAACTTTAGAAATGCAAGATGCAAATTTTTTTTCAAAACCTCCTTTGAAGAGCTTACTAAAAAGAAGCAAAAAATTGTTGAATGTCAGCAAGGTATTTCAGCTGTAAGTTTACAGCCCCTAAAAATAAAGAAACTGATTCCAAATCCCAATAAGATAAGGAAACCACCAAAAAAAACTTTAAAAAAAAAACTACTTTAAAATAACCTGCGGAACATAACTTGTAAATTATTTTTCATAATTAAAATTAACTTCTAAAAATAAAAAAAGAAAGAAAGCTTTCAACAGAAAACATAGATTAAATGAACTGCAGGAATTTGTAACTAAAACATTTAGGCATTTTGAAGCAAAATAAAGTTAATGGAGAGCTGGTGGAGATGGAATTCAGAACAGTGGAGCTCAAACAACTCTAAACAGATGTTAATAAGGATAATGCAAAAGAGGACACATGCCAAATTGCTTTCCTGGACCCAAAACAAACAAAGAAAAAAAAAATCAAAAACCAACTTTTGCCTGCTACAACCACAGCTTTCTTCTACTGAGTATTAATAGATTATCTAAAGTCACATTAATTTTTCTGTTGACCTCGGGATATCTACAGTAACTATACTAACAAGTATATCCTGCACTGTAATTTATAGGAATCCAATTTTAAGGAGAAAAATCAAGAAAAATATTTTCCCCCACAATCATACATATCCCTCTTTCCTTTTCTTCTGCCTTGAAACAGTAACCACTGTGGCCAGCAGGGGCTCCTCAGGGGCTTTCAGAATATCAATCAGTTTCACAGGTGGAGGTAAAGTGATTTACAACACTGAAGCTTAAATCATTTTCCTTTCACTTAAACTAGGTTTTTCAAATAAGAAATACTTCAAGAAGGTGGTGGTATGTACTTTATCCCTGGCATTAGATGGGCTAGGAATAGGGGAGAGTAGGTCAGCTCTTTTTCTTCCATCCCCAAACTGCTTGGGTTGTTGAGAGTAACAGCAGACCAGAACTCAGATATTTATCAGCTAAAGTGCATAGCTTGAGACTACTAAAAATTCAAAAAGAGAAGGAAAAAATTAGGAAAATAAATTATAATCATGATGCTATTGTTTTTTTCTCAATGAAAAGAATATTTTTTTAAATTACAAGGGTGCCAAAGAGGAATTAATTTACTCCACAGATTTCTAAGAGGAAATGTTTTTTCTAGAGTTATTATACGGAATCATGGAGTCTTAGAATGGGAAGCATCCTTCAAGGTCATTCAGCCACATGCCTTTCTGAAATATTAATTCCCTCTACAATATCCCTAGTGGACAGAGTGTGGACCTTGATGTCAAGAAGCCCTCAAGCCTGTGTTTAAATTCTGCCTCAATGACAGTGTTTAGTTATGTGACTCTGGACAAGAAACTTAACCTCTCTGTGTCTCAACTTCTTTACCTGTAAGTCATAAAATAACAAGAAAATAATAACATCTACCTTACAAATTTTTTGTGAGAATGAACATATGCAAAGTGTCTGTATTATAGAAATGCTCGCTTGGTATTCGAGTGGCTGCCTCCTTAGCTAGCCTTTTCTATTTCTTCATAGCTCTAATTTCTAAGAAGTTATTTCTTATGTGTGGGATGGAGGGGAGAAGTCTATGAGGATAACCCTGATCAATTGGTTTTTTCCACCTAGCCACTGGATGTAATTACAAAAATTAAGCCACAGGCAGTGAGTTAGTAAGTCAGTAAACATATATTAAGCACCCACTCTGGGTCAGGCTCTGTGCTAAGCATGGAGGATAAAAGGAAAGATTCATAATCATCATATGCCATCTTCTCCATTAGACCATGAGCTCCTTAAGAGCTATATACAAACAAGTTACATAGAGGACAAATTGGAAATAAAGAGGGAAGGAACTAGCATTAAATAGGATCAAGAAAGGCTTCTACTAGAATGTGGGATCTTAGTTGAGACTTGAAGAAAGTCAGGAAAAGCAAGAAGCCAAATAAGGAGGGAGAGGAAAAGTCAGCAAAAATGCCTGGAGTCAGGAGATGGGATATCTAGCACATAACTGGATTGAGGGGTATGTGGAGGTGAGTAAGGTATAAGAACATTGGAAGAGAGCTTTGAATTCCAAACAGAAGGTGACTGGGAGCTGCTGGAATTTTTTGAATGGGACTGGGGAAGTGCTTGATCAGATCTGTGCTTTAAGATAATTTTGATAGCTGTTTTCATCAGTAAAGACCAAGATAGGTATAAATATAGATATTGACATAATCTGTATCTAATTCTATAGAGGCAACTAGGTAATGCAATGAATAGAGCACTGGGCCTGAATCAGGAAGATTCATCTATATCTGTTTTATATAAGCACTGCAAATGGATGATAATTTGTGCCCAAAACTGAACATAGGAGGAAAACCTCTTATATTGCTTTCAAGAAAGTGGCCAATTCATTTAATGACTCCAAACTTCTACCTGAAATAAAGTCCCACCATTTTAATATGAATACTCTTCTGATTGCATTGCTATGAATTATGGAATTCTGTAGTCTCCAAAGAATTAAAATTGAGGCTTATCCAAAGGATACTGTAGAGGCATATGGGGACTTTGAGTAGGCTTCAACCCATTACAAATGAGGAATTACAAAGAAGTAGTGTAAAGAATATCATTAAAGAAATGTATAAACAAAAAATAATTGAGCTAGTCACATGGTATAAGAGGAATATAACTGATAGTCTGCATGCTCCATTCATATCCTTTTGATATCAAGAAAAAGACATCAAGGACTTTAGCTGATTGGAGGAAACATTTGTTGCAAACTTATGGCCAAGAGGTACTAAGAGGTATCAAATAAACAGACATGGATAGGTTGCAGTCTGTATCACTAGTGAGAATGTCCACATTGATAAAATCATGCAACTATTTGAATACTTGTGTATTTTACACAGAAGTAATGATATTTACATGGCTAAGGGTTAGGCAATCCATGGAGGTACTGGAAATCTGCACAACTGGGAATTTGTTTGGTCATTTTGTATTCCCTCCAATTCCAGGGAATTCATATCAAATCTTCTCCAAAGTCCAAGGTGAAGATGGTAGAAGGGAAAGGTGTTAGCTTGGAAGCAGAGGAAACTGGGTATTATGAGTTTCATAAGTTGGCTTTAGCTCCCCATTTTCCATGGCACTATTCATAATTACTATCTGATACCTTATAGTGGTGTACTAAGCCCCTCCAATTCTTGGTAATATGGTAGGCCTGATGATGGTTATTTCTATTTGTTGACAGCTCCACTATCCTTTCAGTCTCCCCACAATGCAATCTCATTTCTCTAAACCTACGTATCCAAACATCTGTTAAATCTTGCAGTTTCTACCTCTGCAGCATCTCTTGCATGTGCCCACTTTGTCCATAGGCACCACCTTAGTCTCATAGACTATTTCAATCTCCTCCCAATGGATCTGTCTCTTCTCTTCCCACTCCAATCTAACCTCTACACAGCTGTCAAAGTGGTTTACCTTAAGTGCAGGTTTCACCATATCATTTCCCTACTCAATAAACTCCATTGGCTCCTTTTGTCTCCAGAATAAAATATGAAGTCCTCTTTTTTGTCTCCAGAATAAAATATGAAGTCCTCTTTTAAACCCGTTTACAACTCCGCCATAACCTAGATTTCCAGTCTATTGTACGTTACTTCCCTTCTCACATTCTGTGGTCTAGCCAAATTGACCTTCTCTCTAGTTCTCACGCATAACAATTCATCTTCAGTGAATTGACTGACTGGTCCTAATGTCTATAATGTATTGGGGTGTATGGGGTGTTCAAGGAGGACTAGCATCTCTGCTATGTCCATTCTCTTCACCTGCGCCTTCATTCAATCTTCTGTGGACTGCTCACAAGGAGTTGTAACACTTTGTTCTTCAGCATTCTCAGTGACTGACTGCTTGCAAGTGATCAAGCAGAGAAATAAATCCAGTACTCATTATTTATGGCAATATACTCACTCCCTTCTTCGCTCTCTTGTTCTCTATTTCACTGGGATATATGAGGTATTCAGGGAGAACTGGTCCCTCTGGAGCATGGGCTGCAAGCTCTTTTCAGGGCTGTTCAGTCATCTACTACCCAATGCTTGCTTGTGGCTTTCAGAAGCTGTAGCATGTGCAGTGGCCACAGCCTGGTAAAATCTTCTTGGCAAATGGGTTAAAACAGGTTGAGGGTAATTGACAGGCCTCAAACCTGTCAGTGAGTTAGAGGGTGTCTACCCCAAGCTTAGCCTCTTAGTTAGACATAAGCTTTGAATTTGTGTTTCAGTTCATGACTTTCTAAATTTCTATTTCCCTTTATCACCAAATAGTATGCAAATAGTATATAAGAAAAGTAACCAGTGTTATGATCATAGTCTTTGACCAAAATACAAGGCCTTATTTTGCTTTTCTTTTTTTCTGTAACCATAATCAAAATTGTCTTTAGTTTCATAAGGACCAGATTTTAACTCACTGAGCTAATTGGTTCCAACTCTACTATTAATATTAATAAGAATGTAACAACAGGAGAAGGATTGTTCAATCTATTGATCACAACAAGAAGAAGTATATAGTCATAATTTGAAGACATACCAATACATGTTTGTTGGGTTCCATCTTGAGCAAATAGCATTGGCATTTCAAGAAGCCTGTGTATCTCCACAGATGAGAGCACTGTTTGACAAAAGGCAAAGAAGTTCAACAGATCAGTTGGACTGATCTAGTGTGAAATAATTGCATTGATGAGTTTCTTCATGTTGTCATCACCAAATAGCGCCTGACAATTTATCTTGAACATCTGGCTGCTGTTATTATGCATCTATTTATAAAGTCATCCTCTTCAGCAAAGCTGGAGTCTTTCTTGCAAAGTGTATGTCTTCAGCCATTCTGTCTGCCTCTTACAGAGAGATGATTTTTTGCAGATCTTAGTTCTTGTCAGGTTTTTCTCTCCAAAAATTCAACATCCTTTTTCTGGATCTTCTTTATTTATATATTGTTTCTATTAACAGCTCTGCCCCATCCAACCAAAATGAAAACAACCCAGAATTAATTAAGCCATGACTGGCTTCTGTCATAACCCAAACTGAATGAGATTATGTCTTATCCTAGGGTTTTACAGAGCCTACACACAGATGCCTATGGAATGACAATATTAAGATCATGTCCCCAACTTCTTTTTTTGTCCTTGACATGCAGAACCACACAAATCAGGCTTGCATTTTAGGGATGCAATTGATGCTGTCCTCACAGAAAAAGGAGGGGTTAGGTTGGAAAAACTTCAATATAAAGTATTCTCAGTATTCTGGATGAATGATAGACAAAACATTTTCCCTGTTTGGGGTAGTGCCTATTCAGTCTAGAGGGAAGTGTATTTCAAGAATAACTGGACAAATGACAAAATAGGAAAATGTTAAATGTTGAAGAAAATGTGGGAAAGTTGGAACACTAATTCATTGTTGGTGGACCTGTGAGTTGATCCAACCATTCTAGAGAGCAATTTGGAACTATACCCAAAGGGCTATAAAAATGTACATACCCTTTGACCCAGAAATATCACTTCTAGGGCTGTATCCTAAAGAGATCATAAAGATGGGAAAAGGACCCACATGTGCAAAAATATTTACAGCAGTTCTTTTTGCGGTGACCAAGAATTGGAAATTGAGGGGATGCACATCAGTTGGGGAATGGCTGAACAAGTTGTGGTATATGAATGCAATGGGATACTATTGTGCTGTAAGAAATGATGAGCAGGTAGACTTCAGGAAAACCTGGAAAGACCTATATGAAGTGATGCTGGTGAAGTGAGCAGAACCAGGAGAGCATTATACATAGTAAATGCCACAGTATGAGAGGATTGATTTTGATAGACAGCCCTTCACAGCAATGTAAGGACCTAAAACATTTCCAAAGGACTCAGGATGTAAAATGCCATCTACATCCAGTGAAAAAAGTATGGAGCTGAAACACAGAATGAAGCAGACTGTTTTCTTTTTTGTTATGTTTTGTTGTGTTTTGTTTTTGTTTTTTAGGTTTCTCCCATTCATTATAATTCTTCCATGCAACATGACTGGTATATAAATGTATTTAATAGGAATGTGTGTGTACAGACCATATAAGATTGCATGCCAACTTGGGGAGGGAGAGGGAGAAAATGCAAAACTGATGGAAGTGAATGTTGAAAACTGAAAACAAATAAATTGACAAATTTGAAAAAAAGAATAACTAGACAAATATTGAGAGAAGACAGTTTTGCAGTAAAGTGTCACTTCTAAAAAAATGATATATAAATTTGGCAAGGATGGAGGATACTTTATAGCATGGGGCCTCAACTCCACAGGCATATTTAGATCAGATGTTTACAATTAGGTGGATGTATGAGTCAAATATTTGAGACTATGTAAAACTGGCAGAGATAAGACAAATATTTATTTTGTTGCTTTTATAGGAGCATTGGTAGTGTTTGTCTCCTCTACAATTTTTCCTTTGATGTCCTCTGAGCAACAGTCTATTCACACAAATAAAACACAAACCTGGGAAGTACCTTAATTTACAAAGGCCAAGGTCATCTACTGTATCTCTGACAATTAACAGTCATCTTGACTTTCGTCTTGCCATTGGACTCTGAGAACTATGGAAGAAAGAGTGAGGCTGCATCACTTAAGTCAAATTCACTCACAATTCAAGACATCACCTTTATGATGTGATTGGTCCTCTTTGACAAAGAAGGTTGAACCACAAACTCTAAGATAAAATGTAAGTATCATTGCCAGACATTTAAAACCCTTCATATTCTAACCCTACTCTACCTTTCCAGACAGTTTGTCATTCCCTTTCATATTCTCTTAAACTGCACTACATCTTCCCCAAATTCTACATCTACTTTCTCCAATCTTGGTGTTGTCAAAGTGGTTACCTGGCTACCTTTAAGACCCAACTAAAATCTCATCTTTTACAGGAAGCCTTTTTCAACCCCCTTTAATTCTAGTGTTTTCCCTTTGCTCTTTATTTCCTTTTTATCCTGATATAGCTTCTTTTGTATGTATTTGTTTGTATGTCGTTTCCTCCATTAGATTTTAATCTTCTTGAGGGCAGGGACTCTTGACTTTTTTCTTATCTCCAGTATTTAGCACAGTGCTTGGCACATAATCAGTGCTTAATACATGTTTCTTAATAAGTTGATTTCAATTAGGCTGTCTTCCTTATCTGAAATCTATTCTTTATTCACCTAGGACTTTCAGAAACTTTTTCTTCATTCAAGACTCAATTCAGGTTCCACATCCTATCTTCTCCAATGCTACTAACTGCTTGGACTATCTTTCCCCTCAAAATATTTATATTTATTTATACATGTATATTTTATATCCTCCTACACAGAGGTTCCCAAAGAGGTGATACTGCATCAAGCCAGAGGGGTGGTAGCAGCCCCAGGTGCAATTGGAGGAGGGCATTGAATAAAAATAAAAGAGTGGGTGAAACCATAAGGAAAGAAGAGAAGAAAATTTTGAAAAACTGTTGTACATGTTTCATCTGTTGTATAACAGAGTTAAAGGTATAGTGATCCCATTAATTTCCAAATAAACACGCAAAATGCAAGTTATAGTTGATCAGTAGTCAAGTCCACCAACAGGTCTTAACAAGCAAGTGTTGGCAAGTGAATGTGTCACTCATCACAGGGAAGTCCAGCATGCATTGGCAGGAATATGTAAATGTCATGACTTCTTTACAATACAATACTATGTGGTTACATTATGCAATAATGTGTCATCAAAAATTCAGTGCAGGAAAAAAACCACAAGTTGGGTGGAGCCAAGATGGCGGAGTAGAAAGATGCAAATACACATAGCTCCGAACCCACAACCCATAGAACATTTGTATAAAGTAACTCATGGCGAATTCTGGAGCAGTGAGGCCACAGAACAGCGGAACGAAGGAGATTTCTGTTCCAGAGGGACCTGCAAACCTCTCGCAAAGGGTCCATCGCGCTGCAGACACGGAGCCCAGCCCAGACCTGCCACAGCCACAGCCGCGGCGCTGAGAGGAACAGATCTGAGCAGGCTCCAGGGACAGGATCTCCAGCGGCCACGCGGGTCCCTCCACCCACAGGTGACGGGGGTCGGTGAGAGGGCCTCTTTGGCTGGTCGAGAAGGGAGTGGGGTGCCCCCATGACTCGGGCCCCCTCGGGAGGCAGAAGCTGAGAGGCGGCTGTAGACCAGGGCTCCCCAATCAGGCAGGAGCCTGGATCCATTGTTGAAGGTCTGTCCATAAACCCCCTGAGGGAACTGAGCCTGAGAGGTGGCCCTGCCCCCACCTGAGCACCCAAACTTATTCTCACACTGAATAGCAGCCCTGCCCCTGCCAAAAGCCCTGAGTCTGGAAGTAGCACTTGAATCTCAGACCCCAAGCACTGGCTGGGAGGATCCGGAGGAGAGGTGGGTGTGAGGAGAATATTCAGAGGTCAAGTCACTGGCTGGGAAAATGCCCAGAAAAGGGAAAAGAAATAAGACTATAGAAGGTTACTTTCTTGGTGAACAGGCATTTCCTCCCTGCCTTTCTGATGAGGAAGAACAATGCTTACCATCAGGCAAAGACACAGAAATCAAGGCTTCTGTGTCCCAGCCCACCCAATGGGCTCAGGCCATGGAAGAGCTCAAAAAGAATTTTGAAAATCAAGTTAGAGAGGCGGAGGAAAAGCTGGGAAGAGAAATGAGAGACATGAAGTCAAAGCATGAACAGCAGGTCAGCACCCTGCTAAAGGAGACCCAAAAAAATGTTGAAGAAAATAACACCTTGAAAAATAGGCTAAATCAATTGGCAAAAGAGGTTCAAGAAGCCAATGAGGAGAAAAATGCTTTCAAAAGCAGAATTAGCCAAATGGAAAAGGAGATTCAAAAGCTCACTGAAGAAAATAGTTCTTTCAAAATTAGAATGGCACAGATGGAGGCTAATGACTTTATGAGAAAGCAAGATATCACAAAACAAACCCAAAAGAATGGAAAAATGGAAGATAATGTGAAATATCTCATTGGAAAAACAACTGACCTGGAAAATAGATCCAGGAGAGACAATTTAAAAATTATGGGACTACCTGAAAGCCATGATCAAAAAAAGAGCCTAGGCATCATCTTTCCTGAAATTATCAAGGAAAACTGCCCTGAGATTCTAGAACCAGAGGGCAAAATAAATATTCAAGGAATCCACAGAACACCGCCTGAAAGAGATCCAAAAAGAGAAACTCCTAGGAACATTGTGGCCAAATTCCAGAGTTCCCAGGTCAAGGAGAAAATATTGCAAGCAGCTAGAAAGAAACAATTCAAGTATTGTGGAAATACAATCAGGATAACACAAGATCTAGCAGCCTCTACATTAAGGGATCGAAGGGCATGGAATAGGATATTTCAGAAGTCAAAGGAACTAGGACTAAAACCAAGAATCACCTACCCAGCAAAAGTGAGTATAATATTTCAGGGGAAAAATTGGTCTTTCAATGAAACAGAGGATTTTCAAGCATTCTTGATGAAAAGACCAGAGCTGAAAAGAAAATTTGACTTTCAAACACAAGAATGAAGAGAAGCATGAAAAGGTGAACAGCAAAGAGAAGTCATAAGGGACTTACTAAAGTTGAACTGTTTACATTCCTACATGGAAAGACAATATTTGTAACTCTTGAAACTTTTCAGTATCTGAGCACTGGGTGGGATTACACACACACACACATGCACACACGCACACACACACAGAGACAGAGTGCACAGAGTGAATTGAAGAGGATGGGATCATATCTTAAAAAAAAATGAAATCAAGCACTGAGAGAGAAATATATTGGGAGGAGAAAGGGAGAAATGGAATGGGGCAAATTATCTCTCATAAAAGAGGCAAGCAAAAGACTCATTAGTGGAGGGATAAAGAGGGGAGGTGAGAGAAAAACATGAAGTCTACTCTCATCACATTCCACTAAAAGAAAGAATAAAATGCACACTCATTTTGGTATGAAAACCTATCTTACAATACAGGAAAGTGGGGGATAAGGGGATAAGCAGGGTGAGGGAGATGATGGAAGGGAGGACATGGGGAGGAGGGAGCAATTTGAGGTTGACACTCATGGGGAGGGACAGGATCAAAAGAGAACAGAAGTAATGGGGGACAGGATAGGATGGAGGGAAATATAGTTAATCTTATACAACTAGTATGGAAGTTATTTGCAAAACTACACAGATTTGGCCTATATTGAATTGCTTGCCTTCCAAAGGGAAGGGGTGGAGAGGGAGGGAGGTAAAGAAGTTGGAACTCAAAGTGTTAGGATCAACTGCCGAGTAATGTTCTTGCTACTAGGAAATAAGAAATACAGGTAAAGGGGTATAGAAAGCTATCTGGCCCTACAGGACAAAAGAGAAAACGGAGACATGGGCAGAGAGGGATGATAGAAGAGAGAGCAGATTGGTCATAGGGGCAATTAGAATGCTTAGTGTTTGGGGGGGGAGGGGAAAAAAGGGGAGAAAATTTGTAACCCAAAATTTTGTGAAAATGAATGTTAAAAGTTAAATAAATAAATTTAATTAATTAAAAAAACCCACAAGTTGACAATAAATTATTAAATTTAATGTGTCCTTTAAAATATATATATATATATACATATATATATAGAAATTATGCAAATTTAAAAAGAATTGTTAAAGGGTTAAAGAAAGTAGATTTCCAGTATGGGGGGGGGAAGAGGGTACACTGAGTAATTTTTTTTCTTGTAAAGGAGATAGTAGGCCAAATAAATTTTTGAACCTCTGCCCTAATAGAATATAAACACTTTGAAGGTAAGACTGTTTCATTTTTATCTTTATACCTCTAGTATCTCTCAGAGTGTCTTGCACATGGTGGGAATTTAAGAAATGTTTAGTGCATTCAGCTGAGTGAATGTGGCTTTTTTGTGAGGCTAGATTTTTCCAGTTTCTAAACTGTTCATTCATTGTAATAGCCTCCTAATTGATCTTTCTGCCTCAAGCTGTTTTCCCCTTCAATCCTTCCTCCACACAAGCCAACGCAGCGATTTTTCTAAAGCTTAGGTCTTAGGTCATTTCCCCCACCACCACCTCAACTACATAAATTCCAATGTCTATCACTTCTAGGATGAAATTCCATCTTTGTTACACATTAGTGAGATACACACACACTATATCCAACCACACTAGTCCGCTTGCTGCAACTTATATGCAATACTTTATTTCCCATCTTTTCACAAGTGTTTAGTACAGGGTCTGGTGCATAGCAAATATTTAATAAATGCTTATTGACTGATTGTGTCACTGGAGCACTATAAACTGGAGAAGTAGGAGGAAGAGTATATATTCTTATCATAGGGACAACCAGTGCAAATGCATAGATATGGGAAATCATCTGTAAAAGCAACAACAGCAAACCAATTTGACTTGTACGGTACTCAGAAGGAAGACTGGAAAGGTTGATTCTAAAGAAAATAGGGAGTCATTAATGTTTAACAAAAGAGTGATATAGTCATATTTATGATTGAGAAAAATCAATTAAGCAGATGATGAATTAGAATTGAGAGAGACAAAAGATAGGGGAAGCAATTAGGAAGCTGCTGCAATAATCATAGCATGATAGAGAGAGCTCAAAGAGACCTCAGAAGCTATCGATTTCAGCTTCCTCATTTTATACTTGAAGAAACTTGGACTCAAAGAGGTTAAATGATTTGCCCAAGGTCACAGGGTAGTAAATGTCAGAGGTAGGATTTGAACTTTGAACTCTGACCTCAGAGTCAGTATTGTTTCTACTCTGCTATTCTGGAAGGTAATGAGAACCTCAAGTAAGCTGGTGGCTATGTGGGTTGGCAGTAGAGGACTATTATGCAAGAGTAATATTATAGAGATACAAATGACAAATTTGGAAACTGAGTGTACATATATTGTAAGGTAGAGTGAGGAGTTGAAGATGTCACTGACGTTTTGAGACTGGGTAACTAGAATGAGAAGGATGTATTCTACAGATATGAGATTCAGAAGAGTGATGGGCTGAATGCCAGGGAAGATAAGAAATTTTGTTTTGTTTTTGGACATGGTAAATTTGAGAATTTTATAGGAAATCTAGTTTGAAATGTCCAATGACAAGTTGTAGATGCATGACTGGAGATGAGTAAAGAGAATAGTGCTGGATACGTATTTTTCAGAGTCTCCTACATAGAGATGATAACTAAGCCCATGGGAGCTGAGGTCTCCAAGTAAAAAAGAAAATAATTGTACCCAAGACAGTATTTTGGGGTCCACAAATGGTTAGAGAAAAGCGTATAAAGGATGATCCTGATGGTCTAGAAAAGGAGACAGAGAAGAAACAGTCAGATTGTATGAGGAGAAACAAGAAAAAGCAACGTCACCAAAACTGAGAGAGGAAATAGTCTCCAGAGGGAGAGGGTGGTCAACAGTAAACATGCTCAAGAGAGGTAACAAAAGGATGAGGACTGATAAAAAGCCATCAGATTTGGCAATTAAGAGATCAGTGATAACTCTGGACAAAGGAATTTCAGTTTATTGGTGAGATCAGAAGACACAGTGCAAATTGTTGAGATATAAATGAGAGGAGAAGATATGTCAATAACAAGTTTAGATAGTTTTTTTCTAGAATTTTGGCTGTGAGGAGGGGGAATTACTTAGGACTAAACTTCAGGAGACAGTAGAGCCTATTAGGTTTTTTTTTCCTTTTAAGGATGGGGTAATTTGGGCATGTTTGTAGTCAGTGAGAAAGGAGTAAGACAGAAAAGTTGAAGATTAAAAAAGAAAATGATTTATAGAGACAGTCTGGTGGATAACAGGGAAAAGGGATGGGAGAAAGGGTAATCTACAAAGGTTGGTTTTGATGAAGAGAATGATCATCTATACTACTGGAATAGTATATAAAACAATGAGAGATGATGTAAAGGGGTTTTGATATATAGCAAAAGGAAGAACTCAGGATTAATGGTCATTATTCCCTCAGTGGAGTAATAGGTGAGATCCTCTGCTGAAAGGGTTGGGGTAGGAATGGTGTGGGAGGCTTGATGAGAGAAGTTTAAAATGGTTTTGTTTGCAAAGTAATAGAGAATCAATTATGGATAAATAAAAGAATTGCTTTGATTGGGTGACAGTCTAATTGAGATAAGGTAACACAAATTTATAATGGGGTCATTCCTATTATAGTCTAAGTCCAAGGACTTCTTCCAGGTTCACTGAATAGCAGCAAAGGAACTGGATTATGGGAGTAATCCAGGATTGGAATTAGACAAAGCTTTAGTGTCAAGCAGGTATGTGGGGGAGATAAGGCAGCAAGAAACTCAAGAGAAGAAGTTAGTATAGAGCTGAACTGGTTTAACTATAAGATTGAGAATGGGAAAGGAGGAAAGTGAGGTTGAAGAGGCAGGTAAAAGTCAAAGTACTGAGGGATGAAGAAAAATGTTATTAATGAGACTTTGTACGCATATGCCTGTTTTTAGATGTTAATAGTGTTGCTTAGGATGCCATGTTAACTATAGCTCTTGAGTGTACTTCACAGTGGTTAGTAAGAGCCTAGAAAAATTTTTGATGGCATGGGCCCATTTCATAGTCCCCAAAAGACCATAAGGAAAAACCCTACCAATCTGAGCTGTTTTCTATTTGTCCATACATTTAGATATCTTAGGTGGATATATATTTTACATGGGCAGCACATGTCTTACACTTTAAAAAAATGAGTTTCACAAGCATCTGCCTTATATGGTTGTGAAGCTATATGGGCAACAGACCAAATCAGCTTTTTCTGTAGCTACTGAGTAGGCTCCTACATACTCTGAATCACTGAGGTTTTACACAAAAGAAGTGTAAGGTATGCATTGAGGGTTTCACAATCTACCTGAGTGAGATGACTGATATATATATATATATATATATATATATATACCATACATATACTCCCTCAAAAAAAGACCCCCACAGTCAATCATTAAGTTATGTGGTATTGACTATAAGTATAAACGGAATTCTCAGAAGGGAGAGTATAGTATGAACTAATGTAGTTGGGGAAGACTTGATGAAATAAGTAGGACTTTTGATGCATACTAAAGAATGAAAAGAATCTGAATAAAAAGAAAGAGGAAATTTCAAGTAAAGAAAAATCCCTGAGAAAAGACAAAACTGGGAATAAGCATAGTAATTGTGAAGGATGATGAAGAAATCAGCCTGACTGCAGAGGGCTGTGTAGGAGGAAATAAATTTGGCTAGATAGAAAAAAAGAGTTTATCAGTCTGAGGGGGGCATTGCTCCCTGGGCACTTTGAAGTGCCAGTACCCCCATGTCCAGGCTACCACAGCAGCCAGTAGCTACTACTTAACACCTGGCCTGGGGAAAGCAAGAGGAGGCAGAATGGGAACATCTGGATTCTGCCTGCAGTGGAGACTAGAGCAAACAGGGAACGTTTAATCATGAGGGGCTATCGCCAGGAACCTTCAGCCTGGCCCCCAGCACATGGGTCCTCCCTCTGTGATAGGACAGTTACATAGGGGAAGCACCTCAAGACTATCCCAACCCCACTTGCCACCTCAGACTTTTGCCTTCCTTGCAGCAGTGAATAGGGGATACAATCTGAAGGGGTCCTCAGCCCTGCCACTCTAGGCAAACCAAGGGAGCAATGGGTCTTCTCTGTTTCCCAGCTGAGGCTAGGCAGCCCAGTGTTCATCTCATGCCCCTCTAAGAGGAAGACTCATTTGCTGTTCCCCCTTCTGATCATCTTCTAGGACCCCCAACACCTTGAAAAAATCGTCTACAATAGTGATTTCTGTTCACTTTCCTTACTCTCTCCTTAACCTTAATGAAAGAAATACAAAGTATTCATAACTGCATGAAAGAATGCTCCAAATCACTAATACTAAAAGAAATGTAAATCAAAACAACCCAAAGGTTTTCCTTCATACCTTGCAAATGGGCAGATGATTTAAAAAAATCACAAGTCAATATTGAAGGGGTTGTGCGATGATAGTCACACTAATACATTGTTGGTGGAGCTGTGATGTATAGCCACTTTGGAAAGCAATTAAGAATTATGCAACTAAAGTGACTAAAATGTCCATACCTTTTGAACCAAATGTTCAATGGGCTTATATGCTAAGGAAATCATCAATAAGAAGGCAGTCCTCAAATACAACAAAATATTTATAGCATTACTTTTTGTGATACCAAAGAACTGGAAGCAGTAGATTTGCATATTTACTGGGGAATACCTAAACAAAATGTGGTATATGGATGTAGTGGAAAGAAGTGTAAACAGGACTATAAGTTTCTGAATGACAGGATACAGCCCAAGTAGAACTGACCTGACTAGGATCTCCCATTGAGCGACCCTGACATACTAGTGAAGGATGAGAATTGTGGGTATCTGGGGAGCCAACAAAGAGGAGGAAGAGAAAAAAAGACATAAGGGGTGCCAAGGATAAGCTAGACCCAGACAAAACATTGTCTGGGGTCAGCCCTGAAGAGGACACTCAGTTCCTTACAGCCATAATACACTTGATTTTTCCCATTTCCTCAAACACATAACAATTCCACAGAATTGGACTCAGGGGCCAAATTGCATGGCAGATGAGAAGAACCATGTCCTAATTAAGTACTGAGAATTATTACTGATAGTAGCTGTATATCATATCTTTTATGAAGAACAAAAAATCCAGTATAGTTTCCATGTCACAACAGAGGAAACCTGGGATCTTTACTATCTTAGATAATAAAATTTTACAGAGAGATAAGTTAAGTAGCTGTTAATGTCACAGTTTCAAACAAAGTTTGGCCATCATGTTGCTTTGACATGTCCACCATCAATATTCCTTGTATTCATTAGAAGCTGCTTGACATTATACAAAATTTCTTCTTGTTAGAATGTCCCTTTAGAAGTGAGGGAAAGATAAATGTACTAAATACTAGTCTCTCTCTCTGTCTTTGTCTCTGTCTCTCTCTCTCTGTTCCTCTCTGTCTCACACACACACACCCAGAAACAGACAGACAGAAAGGCAGACAGACAAAAGAGACAGAGATAGAAAGACAAAGAGAGAATGCATGCCAGTTTTGTTTTACTTTTTCCCCATGCTTTAGCAGAGAATAATTGTGTGCTGTGAAGAGGCAATGATGCTTGAAATCAATTAGTCTGGTTAAAACAACTTCCAGCTGGCTCAGGTGTCCAGTGAACATCTCTCCTAGTGAACCTAGTTTATGTAATACATCTAGCTTCATATAGCAAGCTAATGAGATCTGATGAAGAAGGCAAAGACTTGGTTTCTAGTCAATCATCATCAATAAACATTTATTGTCTACTGTACTGGCAATACAAAAAAAGGCAAAAGATAGTCCCTGCCCTCAATGAGCTTACAATCTAGCAAAGTTTGTTTTACAAACAAAAACAGGATAAATATGAAATAGTTAACAGAAGGAAGGAACTAGAATTAAGAGGGGTTGGTGAAGACTTCTTGTGGAAGGTGGGATTTTATTAGGGACTTAGAGGTAGCTAGCAAAGTCAGTAGGTGGAGGTGAGGAAGGAGAGCAATTCAGAAAAGGACTAAGTGTTCATTTTGAGCAGGAAACATGTCAGTGACAAGGAAAAGGTACCAAGGAAGACACTAGATGACCTCAGAAATACTTAATGACTGAGTTTTGGCGACTGTATAACAATTTCTGCCTTAAATGAGTTTATACTATTCTGCATGGCAATGTGTAAGTGGATAGCACTTCCAAATATGTTTGTCCTTGTTTTTCATCCCTGTCTTTAGGGATAAAAAAACATGGCATTGTGGATAAAAATTGCAGAAAATCTGCAGTTCAGGAAATTTCCTGGCATCAGAAAAATCTGAGTTCAAATCCCTCCTTAGACACTAGCTATGTGACCTGAGAAATCATTTAAGGTTTCTCAGCTTCAGTTTCCACATCTGTAAAAATAAGGTTACAAATAGCATTGACTTTCCAGGATCATTGTGAGAATTAAATAAAATAACAGATTTTGTATTTTGTAGACTTTGTAGCACTGCATAAAATGTTTACAATTATAGGTTGGGCAGCTAGGTGGTTCAGTGGGTAGTTGTGGAGTTATGAAGACCTGAGTTCAAGTTTGGCCTCAGACACTAACTAGCTCTGTGACCCTGGGAAAGTCACTTAACTCTATTTGCCTCAGTTTCCTTATTTGCTGTTACTGCTCTTTATTTTTTGAAGAGGACTTAAGATGCCATGAATGATGTCTTGACTTGTGTATCAATTGGATTTGAGTTAGTCAGAGTTGTACAAAATCTGCAAAATGAACTGGAGAAGGAAATGGGAAACCACTCTAGTACTTTTGTCAAGAAAACTCCAAATAGGATCATGAAAAGTCAGAAACAACTGGACAACAACACAATTATGGTTGTTGTCATTTTTTAATTTTCTATTTTCTTTTTAAAAATATTTTATTTTTCCACAGTTACATGTTAAAACAACTGTTTTTTTGTAAAGTTTTCAGTTCTAAATTCTATCCCTCCCTCCTATAATCCCTCCCTGAGATGGCAAGCAATCCATTATAATTTATACATGTGCAGTCATGGAAAAACATTTCCATATTATCATTTTGTGCAAGAAAACAAGAAAGGAAGGAAGGAAGGAAGGAAGGAAGGAAGGAAGGAAGGAAGGAAGGAAGGAAGGGAGGGAAAGAGGAAAAATAATATGCTTTAATCTGTATTCAGAAATATCAGTTCTTTCTCTGGAAGCATCTGCCTTTATTACTGGGAATAGGTAATTCACAGTTTTTCATTGTACAATATTTCTGTTACTATGTACAACATTCTCCTGGTTCTGTTCACTTCATTTTGCATCAGTTCATGTAAGTCTTTCCAAGTTTTTCTGAAATCATACTGCTTGTAATTTTTTACAATACAATCATATTCCACCACAACCATATACCACAACTTGTTCAGCTATTTCCCAATTAATGAACATCCCCTCAATTTCCAAATCTTTGCTACCATAAAAAGAGCTGCTAAAAATATTTTTGTACATATATGTCTTTTCCTCCCTTTTAAAAAAATTCTCTGAGATATTGACCCAGCAGTGGTATTGTAGAATCAAGAGATATGCAGTTTTATGGCCTTTTGAGCATAGTTCCAAATTGCTTTCCAGAATTGTTAGGTTAGTTCATAATTCCACTAACCAGTGTCCCCTTTTCCCCATATCCCCTCCAACAATTATTATTTCTTTCGGCCATGTTAGCTGATCTGATAGGTATGAGGTGATATCTCAAAGTTGTTTTGATTTGCATATCTCTAATCAATAATGATTTGGAGCAATTTTCTTAAGAATATAGGTAGTTTTGATTTCTTTGCCTGAAAACTGCCTTCTAAAATACTTTGACCACTGGGAAATGATTTGTATTCTTATAAATTTGACTCAGTTCTCCATATATTTGAGAAATGAGGCCTTTATTAAAAATATTTGTTCTAAAGATTATTTCCCAGCTTTCTCATAGATGCCAAAATATTTATATCAGCATTATAATAACAAAGAACTGGAAAAAGATGTCCATCAATTGGAAAAAAGTTGAACAAATATGAAGAATACAGAGAAGTATGGAAAAAGTGTATGAACTAACTAATACAAAGTAAAGTAAGCAGAACCATTAAAAAACATGTACAACTATAATAATGTCAATGAAAGACCATCAACCAATCAAAACAGAATGCTGTAAGACTATAATGACAAAGTTGGCCCCCAAGAATACTGTATATTGGACTCAGTTGATGTGTTGGCAAGTTTTTCTGAATTGTTTATTTTTCTTTTTAATTAAGATAAAGAATGGTTCTATGGGAGGGGTTAAGTATATATAGATATAACACGTACATAGACACATGGGACATAGAGAGATCAAGGGAAGGACAGGGAAAGAGAGAGAAAGAGAGAGAGAGAGAGAGAGAGTTGTCTGTCTATACATACTGGTAAATGAAAATATTGCAAAAACAAAACATAATAGTAATTTTTAAAATATGTTAAAGGCTCCTGAGAAGAGTTGAGAAAATGCATCTCCCTTAACAGAAGAGGTAGAAGACTGTGGGTGTTGAATATTTAATATATTATCAGACATGGTCATCGTGTTGGTCAGTTTTCCTGAATTGTTTTTTACCTCTACCTTTTAAAATCTTTGTTATAATGTAATATTTATTGGGGGGTAGGGAGAGAAAAAAACTCATTTATAAACAAAAGATCATTAAAAATAAAGTTGAAATTTTAAAATGAAAGAACATAAAACTTTAAGGCAACATAGAAATCTGTATCTAAAATAATTCATTTTTTAAAAGTATATGTAAAATAAGAGAGCCTATTATGCCCCAGATACAAATAAATAGTTAAAACCTCATGAATGTAACATGGATAGCAATAGAAGTCAACAAACAAAAAAAAAATACATTAGAATAATAGGGAGAACTGGAGTTTTCCAGGATTAAAAACACCTAATTTCTATTGAGTTTCATTTATCCTCATGACTTACTCATAAACTTTGTGTGTGGTTAACAACTAGTAGATATACCAGAGTGAGAGGGTGGAATTTTTGTGGAATTCAGGCCTTGACAGGTGGAACCTCTCCCTTTTGCTTCCCAGCTCTATCACCTGGCATCTGAGTCCCATAAGCAACAAGTCCGGGAAAGATAAATTGAAGAGGGATGTTTCTGTTCTCCACTTCCAGGTGTGGAACAGCTGGCAAAGGCCAAGGGACAGCCAAGCTGCAAGCAATAAATTCTGCTAGTGCTCTGGCCACTTCACGTCACTCTGGATTTCTCACATTAATAATCACTGCCCTGAGCAAAATGGGAGCTCAGGTGTGTTCTGTCACTTTGCTTTCGATCATCCCCACATAGTCACCTGGTTCAGATTCACAACGGGGCTTTGAAAAATGACAGCAGAAAGCTGTGATTTATACAACACTGGGGTAATTAGAGTGAGGTGCCTCACAGTGTATCTCCAGTTTTAGTTGCTTCGGGATGTCGATTAGAAACCCCCAGTGTCCAAAGATTCACTCTGACAAGAGTTGGGGAATTTATTTCTCAGTTAAAATTATAAAAGACTCCATTCAACTGTTTAGATGACTGGAATTTGCCTGCCACTACATCAGGATATAATAATGGGCTAAGCTGGGATGTTAGTTGTCCAGGATTCTCTGTGAGAATTAAGTAGCAAAAAGGAGAAGAAAAGAAAACAGCCCTAGTATCTCTCTGAAAAATCATTTTGCACCAATATCTTTATCATAATGAAGGCCTAATCTCTGAAAGTCGTGGCCTCTTTCATGAACAGCAATGTGGTGTGGGGGGAAAGAGAGAAAGAGAGAGAGAGACAGACAGAGACAGAGAGACAGAGTCAGAGAGATGGAGAGATGGATAGACAGACAGACAGACACAGAGACAGGCAGAGACAGGCAGAGAAGCAGGCAGAGAGACACAGAGACAGAGACAGAAAAGAGAGAAAATATGATCATAGAGAAAACACTGGAACATGAATACAAGCAATATGGCTTAGATTCAGCACTTGGAAGATCTGGTCCTTTTTCAAAACTTAGTGTTAAGCTACCTGTGAGTCGGTCACTATTTGACAGGATTTCATTTAAATTTTTTGAATAAATATTCATTAGTGATAGTGGCCAATAATTCTCCTTCTTGGCTTTGCCCTTTCCTGGTGTAGCTTTAGGACTATAATTGTTCTATAAAAGAAGTCTAGTACAGTACTTTCTCACCTTTTGAGAATAATATATGTAGTTCTTTAAAAGTTAGATAGAATTTGCCTGTAAACACACCAAAACCATGAGCCTTTGTTTTTTCTTAAGTAGTTCCTTTAAAAGTAAATTTCCATTTCTGATACTGGATTATTCCCCTATATGGAATCTACTTCTCCTTCCTCCACACTAATATGCACTTTGTCTACACCTCTTTAAAGCCACTAATCACGTACTGACTTCTGTAATAATTATTTTTTTTTTTTACCAGATTGCCAACTCCTTAAGGGTCAGTTTCATGTTTTCTTATTTTTGTATCCCCCCTAGTATCTTACATAAAGTCTTGCAGGTGGCAGGTGCTCCCTAAGAGCTTTTTTTTTTATAACAAACGGAAAGATAGGTCTATGGCAAACTAAACAATAGGGAAGAAAATATAGCTGAAATGGAGAGTTTCCTTCCTTTTGATCAAAAAATCATTATTGGAGAAATCAATTTTTGGCTAACATACAATGGAGAAGGGAATAGTATTTTGCTTATTGTTCTAAAACAAACTGTGCAATCCTGATCAAAAAAACAAAAGACATAACAGTGATGTTGATTATTTTAAAAAGTACAATTAATGAACATATTCATAAGTTAAATAAAAGTAGAAGTTAAATAGAAGAGTCAGCAATTGACATAACGTCTTTGTCACTCTTTCCAAGCATTACATGAGTGCTTTTCTTGGCTCTAATCACCAATGCAATGGGTCAATATAAGTGCAAAACAGGGAGTAATCGTTGTTGACATTTGTCTGTGGTGGTTTATGGGAAAAGGACAAACTGAGCAATGGTCAAACTGATGATTTTGGTCATCATAAAGATAATTACAGATTGACACAAGTGTGGCAATAAATACAGATTTATAGACTCGTAGTCACAGAAGCTCACAATTGGAAGGGAGGTCCAAGTTCTTGAGCAGAAATCTTGCTCCTCTCTTCATACCTGTACCCCGCCCAATATCCCCAGTGACAGAGAACTCACTGCATCTTGAGACAGCCCATTCATCTTTTAGATGGCTCATGTTTTTAGGATTTTTATTATAGCATTAGCTCTCAGCATAGGTTCAATAAAAATCAATGAATAATACATAACAAAATATATAAGCAGTGACTGTACTCATAATCCTCTAGCATTCTCACCAGCTCTAAGAGTCACAAGTAAGAGAAAGTTTGAGTCGGTTTAGTTCTACAGTCACTTCTCCTGCAAGAGGGCAAGGTAGTGTCAAAAGGATACCATTTTCAATTATACTTTCAACAGAATCAGTCTTTAGGTGAGGAATCAAGAAATTTCTAACCAAAATCTACTTTTGTAGACTCATCATTATCCTTAGTAATATGTTTCACTGACTGCTTTGCTGACTCTCTGTCACTGTTGACAAACTGAGATTGATCTATTTAAACCACCAAGTCTTTTTCATATGACTTGCCTTCTAGCTAGATTTTAAGTTGTGTACAATTTATTTTTTGTACCTACATGTAGTACTTTACATTTATTTCAATTAAACTTCATGACTTTGGAATTTTTTCTATTGTTCCAGTGTCTTGAGATCTATTTCTGTCCTATATGTGTTACCCAATGTATTAGTGATCCTTCCCAACATAATGATATAGACATGTTTGATAAACATGCAATCTCAGACTTCATTTTGGTCAATGAGGTAAATGTAAAACAATACAGTAACTTAGGAATATATCCTTGTGGGGGTGGAGGCAAGATGACAGAGTAGAAAGATGGACTTGCTCTACCTCTGCCTCCATAACCTGCAAAATACCTGTAAAAATGGCTTGAAATAAATTCTAGAGCAGCAGAAGCCACAAAACAACAGAGTAAAAGAGATTTCCAGCCCAAGATAGCCTGGAAAGCCAACAGGAAAGCCAAACAAGAAAGCACCAGGCTCAGTGTGGAACGCAGTCCAGTTGTGGCATGTGGCCTTATAGGGACAGCACTGGAGCAAGCTTCAGGACACAGAATCAGGGCCAGTAGCTGCTGTTCCCAGATTTCTAAACCCACAAATGCCAAAGACAAGTTCAAAGGTCAGTAAGAAAGCTCTTTCACCTGGGTGAGAGGGGAGAGGGCCCAGCCCTGGCCCCAGGCAGCAGCAGTCAAAGCAGCAGTGTCTACTTTTGGAGCCCTCAGCCTAAAGACCCTGGGGGAATTGAGAAACCATTCTGGGTCTCAGTTCTGAGTGGAGGTCCTGGGGTGAGGAGTAGCACTGGCATGGTGGAGCTGGTGGAGTCTCTGGAGAGGGAATCCTACTAGCAGATCCTATACAGAAGAGCGCTTGTGGTTGCTCCCAGACCAGAGCAGAGGACAGGAGAGGAGTAAACTCCTCTCCCTTGATTGTGCCATCTTGACTAACTAAGAATTTACAAGTCCCTAGAGTATACACTCCACTAGACAAAAGACTCAAAAGTCAAGCATTGACTGGGAAAATGCCCCCAAAGGGGAAAAATAAGACTATAGAAGGTTACTTTCTTGAGGAAAAGATATTTTCCTCCACCCTTTCAGATGAGGAAGAACAAATCATACTATCAGAGGAAGACATAAAAGTCAAGGCTTCTACACCCAAAACCTCCAAAAAAATATGCAGTTGGTCTCATGCCATGGAAGTCCTCAAAAAGGATTTTGAAAATCAAGTAAGACAGGTGCAGGAAAAATTGGGAATAGAAAAGAGAAATTTTCTTACATTGGTAAGAAAATCATGGAAAGCAAATCAACTTGCTAAAGGAGACCCAAAAAATGCTGAAGAAAATAACACCTTTAAAAATAGGCTAACCCAAACGACAAAAGAAGTCTAAAAAAACGAGAAGAATGCTTAATTCTGCCTTTTTAGGCAGAATTAGCCAAATGAAAAAGGAAGTTCAAAAGCTCACTGAAGAAAATAGTTCTTTAAAAATTAGAATGGAACAGATGGAAGCTAATGACTTTTTGAGAAACCAAAAAATCATAAAGCAAAACCAAAATAATGAAAAAATAGAAGACTGTGAAATATCTCATTGGAAAAACAACTGACCTGGAAAATAGATCCAGGAGAGATAACTTAAAAATTATTGGTCTACCTGAAAACCATGATCAAAAAAGGAGCCTAGACGCCACCTTCCATGAAATTATCAAGGAAAGCTGCCCTAATATTCAAGACCCAGAGGGTAAAATAGAAATGGAAAGGGTTCACTGATCACCTCCTGAAAGAAATCCAGAAAGGAAAACTTCTAGGAATATTGTAGCCAAATTCCAGAGTTCCCAGGTCAAGGAGAAAATATTACAAGCAGCCAGAAAGAAACAATTTAACTACTGTGGAAATACAATTAGGTTAACACAGGATTTAGCAGCTTCTACACTAAGGGATCAAAGGGCTTGGGATATGATATCCCAGAGGTGAAAGGAGATAGGATTAAATCCAAGAATCACCTACCCAGCAAAACTGAGTATAATACTTCAAGAGAAAAAAATGAAATTTCAGTGAAATAGAGGACTTCCAAGCATTCTTGTAGAAAAGACCAGAGCTGAATAGAAAATTTAATTTTCAAATACAAGAATCAAAAGAAACATGAAAAGGTAAACAGGAAGGAGAAGTCTTAAGGAATTCATTAACTTGAACTATTTATAGTCCTACATAGAAAGATGTTATTTGTAACTCATGAGACCTTTGTCAGTATTAGAGCAGTTAGAAGCAATACATATATACATACATGTGTATGTATGTATATAAGTGTATATTATATGTGTAAGTATGTATATGTACACTTACATACATACATATGTATGTATGTATATAAGTGTATATTATATGTGTAAGTATGTATATGTACATGTGTGCATTTGTGTATGTATATGCATGCATGCATGCATACACACACATAGACAGAGGGAACAGGGTGAATAAAAAGGGAGAATACCAAAAAACATAAAATTTACTGTTGAATGGAATGTACAAGGAATAAGAGAAGTGGAGAGGTAGAATGTAGGAAATCATCTCATACAAGAGGGAAGAAAGAGCTTCTATAATGGAGGAGAAGACGGGGGAGATCAAAGGAAATTGAGCCATACTCCCATGGAATTTAGCTTAAGGAGGGAATAACACACACTCAATTGGATATGGAAATCTATTTTATCCTGCAGTATGGCAAGGGGGAAGGAGATAGGAGAGGGACGATAATAGAAGAGACAGCAAATTGGGGAAAGGGATAATCAGAAGCAAACATTATTTTGGGAGGACAGGTCAAGGGAGAGAATGGAATAAATAAAAGGCAGGACAGGACAAAGGGCAATGTGGTTAGTCTTTTATAACATAAACATTATGGAAGTGCTTTGCATTGTTACACATGTATGACCTATATTGAACTGCTTGTTTTCTAAATGAGGGTGGATGGGGAGGGAGGGAGAGAATATGGAACTCAAAGCTTTAAGAATGAATGTTCAAAGTTGTTTTAACATGTAACTGGAAATTGTCATATAGGCAATGGAGTGTAGAAATCTGTTTTGCCCTGTAGGAAAATAGAGGGGAAGGGGAATGGAAGAAGGGTGGGTAATAGAAAGGAGGACAGACTGGAGGAAGGGGTGAATGGAATGCATACTGTCCTGAGGTGGGGCTGGGGAGAGATAGGGAGAAAATTTTGAATTCAAATTCTTGTGGAAATGAATGTTAAGAACTGAAAAATTAATAAATTGTGTGTGTGTATATTTTTAAAAATACATCCTTGTGGCAGTCCACTAGAGACTTCCTTTCTACCTATTAATCATGACCCTTTGGGACTCGTTTACTAACAAGTTCTGAACCCATTTTATTGTAATATTATCCAGTCAATATTTTTCCCTATTTCTTCTGTAAAGTTTGTCCATTGATCATGACTAAATCTGTATTCCTTTGATCCTGTGGTTATATAATTGTTACTCAGTTCAATAAGTACACAAAGATATAGTACGTATTACAAATGAATACTAATCTAAGAATGGTCTAGTGGAAAGCCTATAGGAAAGATTGTCATATACTTTCTTTTGCTCTGATTAGAAATAGGAAGGATTTTCATTGAATAGAATTGGTTTTCCTCCCTTTAAAACCCACTCCTCTTCCTAGCTTCACTGTTGATGTCAAGGGCACCATAATCCTTCCAGTAATCAAGATCAAAACCTTGATATCATCCTTAATATCCCATATATCCAATCACTTGTCAGATCTCTTTAGTATCTTTCTTCACAATATCTCTTGATTTGATCCCTTTTCCTACCATCAAAGAGCCTCCATCTCCTTCACACCCTGACACCTTTTAATTATATTATTTCTATTGTATCCTAAATGGCCTTCCTTCATCAAGACCCTGCATATTTCAACCCATCCTCCACTTAGCTGACAAAGTGATTTTTACTGAAATCCCATTCCCCTCCCTGATAATCACCAGGGGCTCTTACAGTCTCTATGATCAAATATAAATTCCTCTATCTGGCATCTAGATCTCTTTACCATCTGACCCTGTTCAACATTTCCAATCTTCTTGTACATTACCCCTTTCCATGCACTCTGTGGTTCAGATTGCTAAGCTAAAGTCCTTGCTATTTTGCATGTACAGCACATATATTTAGTTGTGTAGCTCTTTATTAACAACTAAATTAAAATGAATCTGTTGTGCAACATGAGTAATAATTGGCTCTGCTGGAGATTTATCATACTGTTCTAGAGGTCATTTACAAATGCAATTTTCATTATTAAAAAGCTTTCACCCTTATTTGTTTATTTACAATTTCAAAAGCATCCTGAAAGTAGAATACATGTGCATAGGTCTGCAAAGAGTACAAATTTAAAACATGGCAAATGCTTTACAGGTTGCATTTGAAGGACTATTCACCTTCATACATATACATATATATATGTATATGTATATGTATATGTATATATGTGTACACATATTTGTGTGTGTGTGTTTATATATAATATATGTATATATTATATACTGATATAATATATATATGTGTGTGTATATATATTATATACTGATATAATATATGTGTGTGTGTGTATATATATATATATACACATGTATATATATATATATATATATATATATATATATATATATATATATATATATATATATATATAAATTCTAGTCTTCTTCCAATTGTCCTAAATAAGAAAGTGTTGTATAATGAGTCAAAAATTAAGGAAGGACTATATCCAACAGAAAGTAATTGCATACTAGTTCTCTTAATAAGCAAACCATATTAAGTATCTGCTGTGCAAGGGACTGTGCTAATCACTGGGGATATGAAAGGCAAAAACAGTCCTGCCCTCAAGGAGGGTGAACAAACAAATTGCATAGAGCATGAATTGGCAATAACATCATAGGGCAAGCTTTCGCATTAAAAAGAAACCTGATAAGGTTTCTTGCAGAAAGCAGAATTTTAGCTGAGACTCGAAGGAAGCCAGGGAAAATAAGAAGCAGGGACAAGAAGGGAGCACATTCCAGGCGCAGGAAAGAGTTAGTGAAAATGCACAAAGTAAGGACATGGAATATCCCATTTGAGGTGCAATGAAGAGCTTAGCGTCACTAGATAGTATAGTATAGTATGTGCAGGGAGTAAGGTATAAGATGGCTGGAAAAGTAGAAGGTTCATAAAGGGCTTTAGAAGCCAAAAAACTTTGTATGTGATATGTGCAAGTCAAGAAGCCACTTGAGTTTATTAAATTGGGAAGTAACATGGTCAGACCTGTCCTTTAAAAATATCATTTTTGTAGGTAAGTGGAGAATTGAGTTGAAGGAAAGACTTGAGCAGGGAGCTCAGCCAATAGACTATTGTACTAGGCCAGGTATGAGGTTAATGAAGACCTGGACCAGAGCAGTGTCAGAGGAGAAAAGTGACTGTGTACAGGAGAGTTTGGAAAGGAAGAATTGACACGACTTGGCAACCAATGGAATATGAGAAGTGAGAGGGAGAAGAAAAGAAGAGAGGAAAGAAGGGGGAAGAGGAGAGAGAGAAAGGAAGGGAAAAGGAAGGAAGGAGAGGAGAGGGGAGAAAGAAAGGGAGGGAGAATGAGGGAAGGGAGAGAGAGGAAAGAGGGGAGAGAGAAGAATAAAAGAGGATGGGAAGAAGAAGTGACAGAAAGAGAAGAGAAGAGAGTTCCATTACTTGGAAAAATCATCCATATATTTTATGCCCAGCAGGAGGGAAATAAAGTGAGTTTTTCCACTGAAATTTTTCTTGTGCATTTTAGTTTAGCAACCAACCCAAAGGCACTTCTTTACCATGCAGGAAGCTGAGAGGAAACAGATCCAAAACTTACTTGACTATACTCTGAAGTAGAGTCTGACCTTTCACTCATGTCATCATGACCTTCCAGAAGAAGATCCACCCAGCCACCATGTGGGGAACTGAATCAAGCAGAACAAGCTACATATGCTTGGGCTCTCATTGACCATTCTCCATGCTACAGATTGATTGATGCTTGAAAGACCAAGGAGATTTCTTAAATTTTCCATTCTTTCCCATTAAGCTTTTCATTTTATTAAGTTTTGAATAGGATCATTAATTGTAACTTGTTAAAAAAATCAATAACATCATAGCTTCTCTTTATTAAAGTTCCAACTCCATCTATGCTTTATATTAGCTAAAAATCTATTTCCCTAAGAGTGATGTTGTTCTTGATCAAAAGAAAGAAAGCTCTCCAATTCGATGATACTTTCTTCCCGTGGTGTTGTTCAAATTTTGTCACTAAATCTATCCTTTCATTTTAAAAAAGAGTTTATTGAATACTTACCACCTGAAAGTCTCTGTGTTTTGCTGTAGAATACAAAAACAAGCCAAACATGACACCTACCCTCCATTAAGCTGACAGTCCTCATGTAGAGACCTCCTGGGGTTGAAATTCCCTCCACAAATGCAGATCAGAAACTTCTCTTTAATTCATAGCCTTGGTTGTTCAGGGCACTGAGATGTTAAGTGACTGTGTCCATGTTCATATAACTAGTGTATATCAGTTAGGACTGTCTATTATGTATGCCTCACTGATGATTGTTGGATGCATATGGGCCCTTAATATAGATGGTGATGATATGTAAGTAGATGTAAAATTTATTCATTTGCATATTCATTCTTCCAAAAACATTTATTGAGCATTTGCTTAAATAGGAAGGAAATTTATACAGTGAATAGGACCTTGAGCCTGGAGTCAGTAAATCTGAGTTGTAAACCTACTTCCCACGCTAGTTGACCTTGAGTAAGTCACTTAGCCCTTTTTTGCCTCAGTTCCCTCTACTGTAAAAGGGGGATAATAATAGCACTCATTATATGATTGCCATTGTATCCCAAATGGCCTTCCTTCATCAAGTCTCTCCATATTTCAACTCATCCTCCACTTAGCTGCCAAAGTGATTTTTACTGAAATCCCATTCCCCTTCCTGATAAATACTAGGGGCTCTTAAAGTCTCTAAGATAAAATATAAATTCCTCTGTCTGGCATCTAGATCTCTTTACCATCTGACCCTGTTCAATATTTCCAGTCTTCTTGTACATTACTCCTTTCCATGCACTCTATGATTCAGGTTGTTGATTGTTGTCAAGATAAAATTAGATTTGCTGTTGTTGAATCATTTCACTTATGTCCAACTCTTCATGGAACCATTTTGGGGTTTTCTTGGCAGAGATATTGGAGTGGTATGCCATTTCCTTGTTCAGCTCATTTTACTGATGAGAGACAGAGGGAAACAAGGTTAAATGACTTGCCCAGGGTCACACAGCTATTAAGTGTCTGAGGCCAGATTTGAACTCATAAAGATGAATCTTCTGGTTCCATGCCCGGTGTTCTATCCACTATGCCACTTAGCTGCCCATAAAAAGTGATAAAATTTATTAAAAATAAAATTGATTTATTTTTAGTTTTCAACATTCACTTCCACAAGATTTTAAGTTTCAGATTTTCTCCCCCTTCTTATCCTCTCACCTCCCCAAAATGATGAGCAATCTGATATAGGCTCTACTTATACATACAAATTAAACATATTTTCACATTAGTCATGATATGAAGAAGAATTAGAACTAATGGGAGGAAGCACGAGAAAGAACAAACCAAAAGGAGAGGAAATCGTATGCTTGGATCTGCATTTGGATTCCAAAGTTTTTTGTCTGAATGTGGACAGCATTTTCCATCATGAGTCTTTTGGAATTGTCTTAGATCCTTGCATTGCTGAGAAAAGCAAGTCAATTTTTGCACAATGTGACTATTATTGTGTACAGTGTTCTCCTAGTTCTGCTCACTTCACTCAGCATTAGTTCATATAAGTCTTTCCAGGTTTTTCTGAGGTCCCCCTGCTTATTATTTCTTACAATAGTATTCCATTACACAATAGTATTCCATTACATTGACATACCACAGCTTGCTCAGCCATTCCCCAATTGATGGACATCTCCTCTGTTTCCAATTCTTGGCCCCCCCAAAAAGAGCTGCTATAAATATTTTTGTATGTGGTTCCTTTTCCCATTTGTGTGATTTCTTAGGGATGCAGACCTAGAAGTGATATTGCTGAGTCAAAGTGTATGCACAAATGTATAGCCCTTTGGCCATAGTACCAAATTGTTTCCCACAATGGTTAGATCAGTTCACAATTCCACTAACAATGCATTCCAATTTTCCCACATCTCCAACATTTATTATTTTTCTATTTTCTCATGTTTCTCCATGTTTTCATGATCCTAGATTATGCTTCAGTAGAAAACTACTCTAGAAGAACATGACAGAGGAAGACTCATGAGATATGTCTATAGGAGCAAAGCGCAACGAGGAATCAATTGCTTTGAGTACAGTCTAGGATTCCATGCAAATACTTCCATGCAACAGAGGTTAGATTCATGAAACTCAGCTTCCTCTAAGTTGTCCACAGGAAAGGGAAACAAGCTAAATTCGTGTCTCATGGACCATAGGTTCATAGACATAGATCTGGGAAGCCATCAAATCCAACCCCCTTATTTTGAAGATGATGGATGTAGGTGAAATAACTTATTCCAGGTTACACAAGTAGTACATGGCAAAACAGGATTTAATTCCAAATCAACTGATTCCAAACCATTCACTAAGGAAGAAGCAAGTGTTTTCCTGCTCATTTTCCAATGTGATTTTTAGTTTGTTTTAGTTCCATAAGAATAGTGCCATAGAACCAGCAGAGTGATATAATCAACCTTTCTGCCCAAGAAAATACGTTAAAGGAATCAAATGAACTTAACAGACCCAATGGGGAAAATATTTTTTTAAAGCACAGACAAGAAGATCATTGTATTAAATCCTTATTAAAGAAGCCAAAGACATAATATTTCATTGCCAGGATAAAACAGTGAAAAAGAAATGCCATTTTAAACTGCACTGGTATCATCCATATATATGAGGCTAATCTCTATAAATCTGGGTAACTATTTCTGGCAAACTTCTGCTAAACTGCTTGACTGGTTCCAATGAATGAGGTGTCAGTTGAGAACCTATGATATGTAGTTTATAATTATTAGGTCAAAAGTACAAAAATTAATTAATAAAAAGGCAATTAATTAAAAACTAATTAGAGCTGACATTTAAAAAAAAAAAGCCTTGAGAGTACAATGCATTGAACTGGTAAAGAGGTATTAGAATACACTTTAGGTGGAGAATATCCACAGTACCCATAACAAAAGATAGCACAACATAACAATAAATACTTGGTTTTAGCAAGGAAATGGGGGAAGAAAGAACTTATGCTAAGCAATACATCCTCATTGACTCTTAGCAAGCTTTAGTTTTGTGCGTGTGTGTGTGTGTGTGTGTGTGTGTGTGTGTTTAACTGTCTGCTTCCTTTTTCATTTGGAACAGTTATCTTTTATTCATGAGTCTGGCAATGAAAAATGTTTACACAAAAAAGAAAAATTACTGTATTTAAAGACAAAAAGGTTGAGGAAAGAAAGGAGACCGTAAGTTTACTTCCTGAATTGTCCCTCAGTAGGAAATTACTCTAGACCAACAAGACAGAGGAAGACTCTCAGGCTATGTCCATAGGAGTAAAGTGCAATGAGAAATTGAGCCAATTATATGAATAATATCGGTTGACAGAAACAAAACATTTTGTCTTTCTTTCTTCCCCCCAGCTTTCTGAAAAATTCTTGGAACATATTAAGTGCTTAATAAATGGTTGTGGACTGCTAGAGTGACTGATTTCTATTTATTTATCTGTATATGTCCATTGTTCATTGCATTTTATGCCTGGAGACAATTAAGTAAAGTGGCATTCCCATTCTAGATTATAACCTGCTTTAGGCCTAACCTCTCCCTGTTCCCAACTATTTTAAGAGTCCTGAGCTACAGATCTTCTGTTTGAAAAAGGCAAAAATATGAACTATTTGAGTGAGGTTGTGTCAACATGGAACAGCCCCTAATTCAAACATTCAGGTCAGAAATGTCTTACTGGCACCGATCTATATTGCAATTAGAAAAATGTTTTTAAAATTAAGAATCTGGTATGCCTGTGTGTTTGTGTGTGTGTGAGCTTTCTACATGCTGAAAATTGCAGAGTATTGCCTTCCTGGGGACTAGATCAATTGTAGACAACATAGAAGCAGAGTTTGCATTTATTTCTCATTCTGCATTAAATTGATTTAATATATGTCTACCCATATATAATATACATTTCTAGCTATGTATATGAATATATAGTTGTATGCTCTTCCTACTTTTCCAGTCTTGTTTTACTTTACTTTCCCCTCCACAGCCTCTAACAATCCACTACTACTTGGTCTCACACATGATACTCAGTCTACTTCTAACTATCCCCCAAGCCAAGAATATTGTCCTGCCTAAAACCCTGCCTCCTGGCTTCCTTCAGGGCACCTCAACTCCCATGTCTGCAGAAGTTCTTTCTCACTCCCTTGACTTTGGTACCTTTACCCTAAGAATACCTCTATTTACATTGTCAATGTCTTATAGATACATAGTTGTTTCTATGTTGTCTCCACCATTAGAATGTAAGCCCCTTGAGAACAGGAACTGCCTCTTGCCTTTCTTTGCGTTACCAGCTCTTAGCATATGAAAAGTGCTTTATAAATTCTTGTTGCTGTTATATGTGATTCAGGGATAGTTACAGAGCTGATCCAAGTTGAATCCTGGATCAACGACTTTCTTTGGGAAAGTCACAAGTACTATGAGCATCAGTTTTGAGATTCATAAATTAAAAGATTGTACTACACAACCTCTAAGGTCTTTTCCAGTTCTAAATCTGAGCCTCTAATATGGGTAGAGGGGTAGATATTGATATCAGCATTGATTATATAGATATAGATATGTACCAGGCATTTAAAATGGGTTTCATGACTGGTTGATATAGATACAGACTTCAGTGGCACAGATTGGAGTCTGTGATGTGAGTTCATCAATGAAGGAATTCTCAGTGTGGAAATTCCCTTCACCAATGTCAATCAGAAACCATTTTGTTACATATACTTAGAGAGCTAGTTGGGGCACTGAGAGTCAATCAACTAGCATTCATTAAGCACCTATCCTGTGTCGGGCACTGTGCTAAGTGCTAAGGATCCAGAGAAAAAGGAAAAATGGTCCCAAAGATCTCATGGTCTAATTGTTCATGCTCATAGAGTTAGTATGTGTCACAGTTAAGACTTGAGGACAAGTCTTCCTGACTCCAAGGCTAGTCTTCCATTCTATTCACCACATTGCTTCTCATTTCAAATATCTTAGGGAAGATTATTTCTAAATCCTTTTGATTCAAGATGGTTACAAGAAATATTCAGTTTCCACAAATGTAATATAAAAAACTTGAACTAGCTGGCTTCCCCCTTTGTGATCACTTTCAGCTCTATATCTATAATCCTATATGATACAGTACTCCTGATGCATGCCTGCAATAAACTCCCTTCTCACCGTTGTCTCTGAGGATTCCTAGGTTCTTTCAAAGCTTAGCTTGGGTGCCACCTCCTATAGCAGATATTTCTTGATCTCCTCAATTGTTAGTGCTGGTCTTCTACTCCTAAATTATTTTGTATTTACATTGAATGTGTTTTTTTCTATATGCTTATTTGTGTACATGTTGCTTTCCTCCATCAGAATACAAGCTGCATAATGGCAGAGACCATTTCATTTTTTTCTTTATATTCTCAGTACATAGTACTGTGGTTTACATATAGAAAGTATTAAATACATGCTTATTTAATTCTATTGGAAAATAATGGCTGTGCCAGTAGATATTGTCAATAATTTCTGACTATCGTAACATTTCCTTTTTCCCATTTTTTCTAGACCTAGACAGATAGCAAGTCAAGATTAACTCTTATTTCAATTTCCCTAGCTGTGCAAAGAAAGCTGATTGGTGCCATCACTCACATGGTAAATATGCTTCCAGAGAAAAATAAGAGTATATGCTTTTTTGCACTCTCCTTGCTAAGTAATACAGTTTATTCCAAAGTCATTCCAACTACTAAGGCCTAATCACTCTGCATAAAAGGACAAAGATTGGGGGAGGGCATATAGGTCATGTGACTATATTAGACACAGGTGTCTCCTCATGCTTAAGGAATGTATGGAGATAATAGGAAGGAATTCTTAACTTTTTTTCTCTATGTCATGCAGGGTATGTGACAGCATTATAATGGTAGTGTTTCACCAAGGATAGTTAAACCAGGATCCATCAATCAAAAAACATTTATTTGGTGCCTATCATGGATGTTGACTGCAACCAGTAAATATACCACTGGAACAAGAATAAAAAATGAGAAAATCCTTTCCCTCTAGGAGCTTAAAAACACATAAAAGAAGATATAAAATAATTGTAATATGTGTGCCCCCATGAATTGTCTAAAATTTTAAATGTGGTTCATAGGTGGCATGGACATATATGATCCATGGTATGCCACCACCTCTGTGGAAAGGAAGAAAGCCAAAGACCATGGCTGCACTACAACCATTTTCATTAGGGAATAGGGAGCTAATATGCAGGCAGGCCCCAGAAGTACCACTGACTTTGGGTGCTCTTTCCTTCAGTCGCTGAGAGGAGTATTGAGCTAGAATTATATTTACTTTCCCCCACAAATATTGGTAGCTAGTGGATGATGGGGTCAGGACAAAAGATGATTCCCTAATTAATACTAAGGAGGAAGGTGGCCTTTAGCTTATACTTAGCAATGTGGCTCCTTCCTGGCAAACGCTGGTTACACAAAAGATCATCAAAAACAGTAACCATAGATTAAATCCATTTACCTAAGCAGAAGAACAAACAGAAATCATAGAAGTTAAGCATATTAGAACATGCCAAAGAATGCACAAGAGTGAACACACTCTTCAGGTGGGAGCGGAGTAAGCTCTCAGTTCAAACTAGGAGAGAACAATCTAACTGAGAATATGTTAATTTTCATTTTTTAAAATTTATTTATTTTCAGTTTTCAACATTCACTTTCACAAAACTTTGAATTTCAAGTTTTCGCTCCATCTCTCTCCTCCCCCACAGGGTGTATTCTGATTATCCTTTCCTCTATTCTGCCCTCCCTTCTATAACCCCTCCCATTCTCTTGTCTCCTTCCCTTCCGTTTTCCTGTAGGGTAAGATAGATTTTTATAGCCCAGTGCCTACATATATTGTTTCCTAGCTGCATGTAAAAACAATCTTTAACATATATTTTTAAAGTTTTTAGTTCCACATTCTCTCCTGTCCCCCCTCCCCATCCACTCTCATTGAGAAGATAATTAATTCAATGTAGCTTATACATGTGCAGTCATACAAAACACTTCCATGACAATCATGTTGTGAAAGACTAACTATATTTCTCTCTATCCTGTCCCACCTTCCATTTATTTTATTCTCTCCTTTGACCTGTCCTTCTACCAAAGTGTTTGCTTCTGACTACCTCTTTTCCTAATCTGCCATCCCTTCTATTATCCCTCATCTCTTATCGCCTCCCCCCTGCTTTCCTATAGGGTAAGATAAACTTCCATACCCAATTTAGTGTATGTATTGTTCCCTCCTGAAGCCAAATCTAATGAAAGGAAGGATCGTTTATTCCCTCTCATCTTCCCCTGCTTCCCCTCCATTATAAAAGCTTTTACTTGCCTCTTTTATGTAAGCTGATTTACTACATTCTAACTCTCCTTTCCTCCTTCTCATAGCACATTCCTTTCAACACCTAATTTTCTTTTTTTAAGTATCATCTAAAACATAGACACACATATACATATATATACATACACACCCATAAAAATATAGAGATGTAGAGATATATGAACACATATACATATAGAAATTTCCTCCAAATATCATAATACTGAGAAAGGTTTCATTAGTTACAAATATCATCTTTCCATGTAGCAATGTAAACAGTTCAACTTTAATAACTTCCTTATGGTTGCTCTTTCCTGTTTAACTTTTCATGCTTCTCTTGATTCTTGTATTTGAAAGTCAAATTTTCTATTCAGCTCAGGTGTTTTCCACAAGAATGGTTGGAATTCCTCTATTTCATTGAAGTTCCATTTTTTTCCCATGAAGTATTATATTCATTTTGCTGGGGAGGTGATTCTTGGTTTTTAATCCTATCTCCTTTGACCTCTGGAATATCATATTCCAAGCCCTCTGATCCCTTAGGATAGAAGTAGCTGAATCTTATGTTATCCTGATTGTGCTTCCAGAATACCTAAATTGTTTCTTTCTAGCTGCTTGTAATATTTTCTCCTTGTCCTAGGAACTCTGGAATTTGGCCACAATATTCCTAAGAATTTTTCTTTTTGGATCTCTTTCAGGAGGTAATCAATGGATTCTTTCAATATCTATTTTACCCTCTGGTTCTAGAATATCAGGGCACTTTTTTTTTTGATAATTGCTTGAAAAATGATATCTAGGCTTTTTTTTTTATCATGATTTTCAGGTAGTCCAATAATTTTTAAATTATCTCTCCTGGATTCATTTTCTAGGTCAGTTGTTTTTCCATTGAGATATTTCACACTATTCTATTTTTTCATTCTTTTAGTTTTGTTTTATAATTTCTTGATCTCTCACAAAGTCATTAGCTCTCATTTCTTCCATTCTAATTTTCAAGGAATTATTTTATTCATTGAGTTTTTGGACCTCTTTTTCCATTTGGCCAATTCTGCTTTGTAAGGTATTCTTCTCCTCAATGATTTTTTTAACCTCTTTTGCCATTTGGGTTAGTCTAATTTTAAAGATGTCATTTTATTCAGCTTTTGGGGGGGTTTCCTTTAGCAAGCTATTGACTCATTTTTTATGATTTTCTTGCATCACTCTCATTTCTCTTCCCAATTTTTCTTTGACTTCTCTCACTTGATTTTCAAAATCCTTTTTGAGCTCTTCCATGGCCTGATACCAATTCACATTTTTCTTGGAGGCTTTAGATGTGGGAGCTTTGGCTTTGTAGTCTTTTTCTGGTTGTATGTTATGATCTTCCTCCTTATCAATGATGTAAAAAAATGACTCTTCACCAAGAAAATAGGAATCTATATTCTGTTTCTTTTCCCCTCTTTGCTCATCTTCCCAGCCAGTTACTTGACTTTTGAGTTTTTTGTCAAGTGTAGGGTTCCCAAAGTAGCCTTTGCTTAACAGTGGCTACTACCACCCCAGATCTGGTGCTAGAACTGGGGTCTTGACTAGGACAGGAGCTGGATCAGGCTCCCCTCTCAGCCAGAGCCTTTTCACTGACATTTCAAAATTGTCTTTGATGTTTATGGGTTGAGAAGTTTGGAAACAGCAACTGCCAGCAATTAAGTCACCTAAGGCCTGCTCTGGCTCTGCCCATGCCAAACTGTGCTCCACTCCCTGCCTGGTATGATAGGTTCTTTCTGTCAATCTTCCAGATTGTCTTGGGCTGGAAATTTGCTCCAGTCTGTCATTTTGTGGCTTCTGCTGCTCTAGAATTTGTTTAGAATCATTTTTATAGTTTTTTTAGGGGTTTGGGGGGAGAGTTCTGGCAGGGCCCTGCTTCTACTCTATTATCTTCCCCCTCCCCTCCCCAAAGTTGTTAATTTTCAACAATTACTAGAGAATCAGTCAAATTCTAAGAAATAATGAGACTGGCTCTCCTTGCATGTCCATCATACCAAGGTCTTCCTCTGCTTACCATCTCCTTATGTCCTCTGACCATATGTCTATAATGGTAATTTAAATGGGGAGATCCTTCATATTCATTAATAGGCCCATGTGACTTGCCTGGGTCACATGGAAGCCTGAGTTACATGAGTCTGAGTCACATGGAACCTCTGGTAGAAGAAGTTTGCTAAAGGGTGAAACTGGAAAGGTAGAACAGGAAGAGATAGAGCTAGAGCAGAGCTGAGAGGAAATTTGTCAGAGAGCAGTCAGAGCTAGGAAGGATGCTGGCTGCTGGCTAGCCTGAGTGAAAGGGTTTGTTTGTGATTTTGTATAAGGGAGTCTGCTTGTGATTTGTTTGATGGAGCTGATTTGTGGGAAGCCTAGCAGGGGGAAGGCTTGGGGATGCTGTTGTTCTCTGGATTGTTATTGTGTATAGATTTTTGTTACTACTATGGATTTGGCTTTTTGGGGTCTGAATAAATGTTTTGGTTCTGTCTTCCATGTGAAGAGTCTGTTGCATTTCGTGATTCAGAATTGCCATGAAATATTCATGGCTACCATAGGCATGATGATTATTGCATTGGTGTTACAAATGGCGATGGCGATGGGATCATGAAATATCGGACCTCTATTTGGAGATAGAAAAGCAGAGAAGACTTTTAAGAAATTTATGTTCCAGGGTGTTCCAGGGTGGGATGATTTTTTATTCCTCCCTGGTAAAAGAATGGGCTAAAGGTGCAAGGCTCTATGAAAACTGGGAACCAAGGCTACAAAAGGAAGAAAGCAGAGATTTAGAAAGATGTTTGCACAGAACAACAATGGAACCAGGGAAAGAAATGGCAGGGGTGTGTAGGAGAGATGAGGCCTTGCTAAAAAGCTATTGAATTATATGTAAAAGCAGAGACTAACTGCTGGAGGAGAGGTTCAGATGGAGAGGGAGTTGGCTGGTTTGTAGGAGATGCTTTTTATCCTGATGTGTTCAAACTGTCCCTAGAAAGTTTCAGGTGGTGGAAGAAAAATCTATTGTTGGTTTGGCTCACAGGAGGAGGTGAAAAGTTAACAATAGGAAAATAAATGCAGCCCTTGCACAAACTGGGCTTGATGCAGGCCAGGAGGATGTGTGGGAGGAGAATGAAACAAATGAGGAGGCTGAGATTTGGCCAGTATGAAGAAGAAAGCAGAAGAATCAAGGGGCCCCCACAGTGTTTGGGGAGGTAATTGAGAAGTTTACTCAGCAGGAGGTCACAGATATTTTGAGTCACTTTACCCAAAGGACCGGAGAATAGTTGGTACCTTGGATGGTGAGAATTAGTGAACAGATAAATTTCCTTGACAGAGCCAACAGATTCAAAGTCAGAATAAATCGACAAGAAAAGAATTGTTTACTGCTCTATTGAAAGCAAGGGTCGATTTTGGAAGAATAGATGGCCTTCCAACTAATGAACTATATAAAATGTATCAAGGAAAGAGGCTTGATTTTAGACTGAGCAGGGAAGTAGGAGCTGCCCCTGCAGATATTCCTGAAACACTGTATCCAGATTTGTTTCCTGCAGGCTTCCTACTGTGTCACTGCAGGACCTGGCATCGACCAAACTCTGGATGCCAGCTAAAGAACTGACCCCTCAAACATCCAATCTCAGCAGGAAGTAGCTATGGAAGATGAGACCTTTGCCCCTTTCCCTAGGATTTTGGGCCCCATTCGTTCAAGGGGGGAATGATGGGGTGCTTGGGTCAAGCCCCACTCTAAGATACTATTTTATGCGTTCATTTTGTTTGATCCATGTTACATTGTAAAGTTCTGTCGATACCAGGTGTCCACTGACCCAATCTACGTAATGAACACAAAACATCTTTTGGGCTGCGTGTAATGGTAATTTAAATGGGGAGATCTCTCATATTCATTAATAGGCTCATGTGATTTGCCTGAGTCACATGGAGTCTGTGGTGGGAGAAGTTTGCTAAAGGGTGGAACAGAAAGAGGGAGAGCTAGAGCCGAGCTGAGAGAGTGAGGCAGAGCTAGGAAGGATGCAGGCTGCTGGCTAGTGTGAATGCAAGAGCTTGTTTGTGATTTTGTTTAACGGAACCTGCTTGTGATTTGTTTAATGGAGCTAGTTTGTGGGAAGCCTAGTAGGGGGAAGGCTTGGGAATGGTGTTGGTCTCTGCATTGTTATTGTGCGTAGATATTAGTTGCTATGATGGAGTTGGCTTTTTGGGGTCTGAATAAATGTTTTTGTTCTATCTTCCATGTGGAGAGTCTGTGGTATTTCCTGATTCAGGACTGTACTGGGATATTGATGGCCATTGTAGGTGCTGTGAATATTGCATTGGCACTACAATATCTTTTCTGAAGAGTTCATAAGACCAACTCCTTAAATTCCTTATTTAACTATGCGTAGTCAGGCTTAATATTTTCACCACCAATCAGGAATCACATATCTCTGCATTATGGAGTAGTATGTAAAACTGTCCTTGGCTTGATGGAAGCCAAGTTTCATATATACAATGTAAATACAAAATACTGGGGCAGGAAGGATGAGGAATTGGGAGGGGGTCAAGAAAGACTGTTGTGTAGGATAGACCTGCACAACTTGGCAGTATGTAGGGTCCAAAATTAAAATAGGTTAAACTTCTTTGATAGGTTAGACTAGAGACACATTGACAATGGTAGGTTGCCAGGGGTCATGTGACAAACAGTAGAGCATGCTGTGACAACCCTTTATTTTTCTCAGACAGCCCAAAATCTTTTGAGGAGCTGCAAGCAGCTTACAGGCCATGTATTGTGTAGGCCTGATGGAGGAGATTGTGCTTGAGCTGAGCTGTAAAAGGGAGATAATGACTCTAAAGTGGAGAAGGAGTACATGCCAAGTATGAAAGAAAGAATGTTCAGAGGCACAGAGATGATGATGGAGTACAATGTGTGAGTGATGAATTGTAAGAAAATCATTTACACTAGATTAGAGATTGTATGAAAAGGAAAATGAATAGTAAGCCTAGGGAAAAAACACCACTGCTACCACCAGCAGCACCACCATTACCACCACCAACAGCAACAATAGCATTTGTATTATTATTTAGTCATTTTTAGTCATTCTGACTCCTCCTAATTCCACGTGGAGTTTTGACAAAAATACTGGAGTGGTCTGCCATTTCCTTCTCTAGCTCATTTTACAGATGAGCAAACTGAGATAAACAGGGCTAAGTGACTTGCCTAGGGCTACACAGCTAGTAAATGTCTGAGGTCAGATCTGAACTCTTGAATATGAGTCTTTCTGACTCTAAGTTTATTACTCATTCAAGATTGTAAGAGCTGTCAATGTCAGAGAGAGATTTGAGAAGCGTCAGACTCCTCTTTTCTTTGAATCGTACACCCTCTAACACATAGATATCTTTTAGGGTTCTGTCTTGGGTCCTCTTCTCTTCTTCCTCTATACTATTTCACTACTTGGTGATCTCAGCACCATCTCTATGCTGATGATTCTCAAATCCACCTATTCTCTTCCATCCTCTTTGCTTACCTTCAATCTTTTATCTCTAGCTGCCTTTCAGAAATCTCCAACTGGATGATATATTAAAACAAACAAATCCAAAACATAATTCATTATATTTGCCCCTCAACCCTTCTTCCCACCCCCTTAACTCCTTTATTTCTGTAAGGGGCAACACCAGTCTTTCATTTCTTCAGGTTTACAACTAGGAATCATCCTGGATTCTTCATAATCTCTCACCTCCCACTCCACTTCTGTCCCTTTTATCCAAGGTCTTGCTAAGACCTGTCAATTCCACCTTTGTACCATCCTTCCACTACGCCTTCTTCTCTCCTCTGACAGCACCACAACTATAAGGGCAGATCTGTATCACCTCCCTATAGGTCTGCTTGCTTTCAGTCTCTCCTTGCTCTGAGCCATCCAAAGTGATTTTCCTAAGGGGCAGGTGTGAACATATTAGTGTCTCACTCAGTAAACTCCAGTGGCTCCCTATTGCCTCAGGATCAATTTTTTAAAAAATTCTGTTTGGCATTCAAAGCCCTTAGTAGCCCCTATCCCTGCTGAACCTATTCCCAGTCCAGTTGCATCAGCAGTAGCACCATCCAAAAGAAATCCACCTGATAGCAAGTCTGTTAAGTATGACGTTTTCCCCTCCCCTTCATACCTATGCTTCACTCTGACCATCCATCTCTTTAAAATTTCTTTCATTTAAAAAGCACTTTATGTAAAAAACAAAACAAAAACTTTCAGATCTTCTTATATCCTATCCCCAATATATATCCTTTGATCCAGTGACACTGGTCTCCTGGTTGTTTCAGGAACAAGACACTCCATCTCTCAACTCCAGACATTTTCTTTGGTTGTCCCCCAAGCCCTCTTCAATTCTACCTCCTGACTTCCCTAGCTTCCTTTAAGTGCCAAGTAAAACCTCACCTTTTATAGGAAATTTTTTCCTACTCTTTCCTTCTTCTAGTCACTTCCCTCTGTTAATTCCCATTTCTCCTGTATACACCTTATTTATACATAATTGCTTATTTTCTTCTCCCATTAAATTGTAAGCTCCATGAGGGTAGGGACTGTCTTTTGCCCCTTTTTGTATCTCCAGCACTTAGCATAGTGCCAGGAACACAGTACATGCATAATAAATATTTCTTGACTGACTGATTGAACTACACTATACTGCCTATTGTGTTAATGTAAATAAGAGATAATGAGGGCCTGGACTTGTGTTGTGACCTTGTGAAGAGAAGGTGGAAGGGCGAGACATATAGGACAAATTTTGGGTGGTGAGGGAGAGTGAATAGTCAAGGATAACTGAAGTATAAACCTTCAGTGGATGCAAGGAAATTAGGAAGTTAAGTCATTTCAGAGAGAAAGCAGTGAATTCAGTTTTATACATGTTGAGGTTGGTATGCCAATAGAACATTCAGGTAGAGAAGTTCAGAGTTCCATTGGTGACACTCAAGAGAGGGATTGCAATATGCATCACTGGATGAAGTAGCCATATCAGTGAAAATCAAGGGACCTCAGAGTCTTCAAGTTCAGAGTATGCTTCTGTTTAGACACAAGGTTGAGAAACCAGCCTCAAGGCCACATATGGTCCTCTAGGTCCTCAAGTGTGGCCGTTTGACTGAATCCAAACTTCACAGAACAAATCCCCTTAATAAAAAGGATTTGTTCTGTAAAACTTGGTCTTAGTCAAAAGGCCACACATGAGGACCTACAAGCCCACATGCGGCCTCAAGGCCTTAGGTTCCCCACCCTGGTTTAGAGTATATCATCTTCCCAGGACTTAGAGTCAGAAGACCTGGGTTAAAATGCTGCCTCAAACGCTGTAGCTGTATAATCCTAAGGAAGTCACTGAATGTCCTTGAGACTGATTCCTCACATATAAAGAAGGGCTATCACCTATCCCACAGCATTACCGTGGAGATCAAGTGAGATAATGTATGCATGTTAAGCACTTTGCATACGTTAAACTGCTATATAAATATGGACTGTTTTAATTATTGTCAACATCATTTCCATCATCATCATCATCATCATCATCATCATCTCAAGTACGTAGTGTTAGGAAAGAGAACTGGGAAGTCGGAAATAAATTAACAATAAGCAATGAAGAACTGTCTTTTCTCTATCAGTCCATGCGGAGATTTCTATTTATGGCATGGTATTAAAACTTTATTGCCAATTTTACAGCTCGAGCTGGCCAGTGTTTGATTTAACTAGAAAACATGCTAGTCATTTGCTCCTCCGCATAGACTTATATTTCAAAATCTAGAAGCTAAAGACCTTAACAATCCTGACTTCTTCATGTCATTGATGACTTGAAATGAAAAGCTGGTCCAGCGTAGTCATAAGACATTAAGGAAAGATAACTCTGTTGTGGAACAAACAGCATACCATGATGCTCATCTTAGATAATACTGTACACATCCAAGACTGAGCTAAAGCTCATCTGTACTGACAGCGTCTATAATACGAAACTTTCATTGATTCATTAAAGTTGGATTATCTCATAATTTCACTCAATATTATGAATATCTCATCAGTTTTCATTTCACCATACGATTTAAGACAATCTTACAGCAGAATAATAAGATCAGATTTAGCCTTAGAAAGGATTTTACAGATCATTTACAGATCACCTAAGCTAAAACCTTCACTTTAAAAATGAGAAAACTGTAGTCTAAATAGCTTAGGTCACTTATGAAAGGTCAGAGGCAGGATTTGAACCTCTGACTGGAGAAGCTGTGCTTTTTCCATTGTACCAAGTACAAGGCAGATGTGTCCTAACAGGATGAAAAGCGCATGATCCTGCATATAATTCTAACCTCATTCATCTCCTAGTCTAGAATCTGGGCCTTCTGTGAATCTAATTAAAGCTAAAGAAATCATTTCACAACCTTAGAGCCACAGCATTTGCTAGATATCAGCATTATAGATGAAAATTAAAGTAAGCTTGAAACAAGGTTTGAATTTTGTGCAACTAGAGAAAGTCACCCTTCATTTTAAAAATGTGTATGGAGATTTGATTTATCTTCTGAGGGCGACAATAGATCTAAGTGAAGTAGAGAAAATAAGAAATTGACATTAAGCTTTATAGTGGGATTTACTTATCATAACCATCATTACAGTACTTTTAATTTAACTTGAAGCAGAATGTTTTTAAAGAAAAACAAACCTGAGCTTGAAAACAATCCATTTGTCCAGCTATGATCAGCATTACCTGGATATGTTGCTGTTACCTGCTATTCTGAAAAAAGTTTGGTATCTGGAGAAGAAAGTAAAAAGAAACAAGAGTGTTTTTGGAATAAACAAGTATGCGAATCATTTCCAGCTTCAGTGGGCCTAACCCCAAGAATGTATGGTCTTGGGAAAGGATTAACTAAACAATATTTCTTTTCCAGGCTGCTCTTCAGAGAAAACAGCTGGCTTAGATTACATATTTTTTTAAAAAATTCTAAAGGATTTCAGAAGAAACTAAATAGAACTGTTTTGAGTACCTGACTGTAATCAGGTACCAGAGATGAAAAGAAAATTAGCTGTACTATGTCCCTTTACTTATTCTCCCCTGTTTTCCTATAGGAGTAAGAAAAGTAAAAATATATTTCTTACGTTTCTCTAGCTATTGAATTACAGGTTTTTAGCACAGACTTACAAGATACCCCTGATGATAAAGCTAGATTTTTTTATCCAACCAGTTTTTGAATTGTGCTTTATATATAATACATATTATATAGAGAACTGGTAATTTGGTAAAATATTAATTCCAAAATATCAATTTTATACCTAGGTATTCCATATTTACTACATGCTGAATGTGTTTGGGAAGCTGTTGAGTCAAATCACAGCCCTGGCATAAGAGGTGGTTTCCAACTGTCTGTGTAGCAAATGGGTGGGAGCTAGAGACCAACAAATGCACCTTAAAGTTGAAACTGTGGATACCAAGGTTTGAAATGCTGACAAGGGAGAAGGTAAAGTACAAACATTTGCTTTTACAGACTGGAAGATTCTGAGGCAAAAAGAAAGAAAGAAGAAAGAAAGAAAGAAAGAAAGAAAGAAAGAAAGAAAGAAAGAAAGAAAGAAAGAAAGAAAGAAAGAAAGAAAGAAAGAAAGAAAGAAAGAAAGAAAGAAAGAAAGAAAGAAAGAAAGAAAGGATGAAAGAGAGAGAGAGAGAGAAAGAAAGAAAGAAAGAAAGAAAGAAAGAAAGAAAGAAAGAAAGAGGAAGAAAGAAAGGAAGGAAGGAAGGAAGAAAGAAAAAGAAAGAAAGAAAGAGAGAAAGAAAGAAAGAAAGAAAGAAAGAAAGAAAAGAAAGAAAGAAAGAAAGAAAGAAAGAAAGAAAGAAAGAAAGAAAGAAAGAAAGAAAGAAAGAAAGAAAGAAAGCAAGCTCAGGGCTTGCCTGCTGGAACTTACTGATTTTGCAAAGTAAAGAGAGGTTGTTGGTTTTTGTGGGGGGATGAGGAGGTACTTAGAGAGGGAAGGCAGAGTGGGTCCATGCTCTTGTATTCCAGGAGCTGATGAGGAAAGTAACTTGCCATTTGGGGAACTATACAAAAGTGCAAGTACCTAATTGAAAGCAATGACTTGTGTGCTGCTTTGGGACCTATCATTAATAGAATGAACTATGTTCTGTTTTCATTTAGGCAAACTTTCTCAGTCCTTGCTGGGGTGAATGGTCCTGGAAAGAGACATCTTGTTATGGTTAATGTAGTTTTAACTATAGCTCCTCTCAAAGCCCTGGCCAGGATATTGCTGCTAACGATCCAAGGCATTTGAAAAGGGTTCAAGAGCTAAAACCACAGAATGTGAGAGCTTGAACTTGGCCACAAAGAGATCTGAGAATGCCCCTACCTCCCTTCTTTGAGAAGTGGTGGTTGTATGGGAGGGGGAGAACTATGATTGTGAAAGATTGCATGTAATATTGGACTTTTTCAGTGCATTGGTTAGTTCAGTTGAATGTTCCCTTCCCTACCAGGGAAGAGTGAAAGGGAGGAAGAAGGGATGAGGTAGAAGAAGAGATTATATATTGTGTTCTGTTTCCTTCCTCCAATGGAAGTCAAGGAAAAACGAGTCTTCATCACTTCTCCAAAACAAGCCAAGAAAGCTAAGACAAGACAAGATAATGAAACAGCAACAAGTTCAACTAGTGCTAGTCACTAGAGATACAAAGACAAGAGGAAAAATTATCTGTCTTTAATTAGCTTACATTCAGTTGGAATTTTCATTGAACAAGTTAATATTCTAGATTTAATATATAACTCAATTCAAGCTCTGAGGTTTTTTTTAACTTTCCAAAGATAATGTGGCTTTTGTTCCAGAGATGACAGGACAAAATATAAGTCAATAAATCAGAAATAAGTTGCAAATAAAATACCACAAATACCATGACAGGTAGCTCTCTATTTCAAGCTAACACAACATATGAAAATCCAGAATTAAATAAAAAATAGACCAACAGATGATTATGAACTTTATGAAAGTTATTGTCTTTTCCAAAAACGATGTACAATAAAGTTCTTTTAAATGAAGGACTCTTCTAAGGCATGTGAGACATAACTGAACTGATAAAACATTTGATATTGTTTTTGAGGAACCCTGAGGTACCTTTTCAGGACCATCAAAATGGGGGCCAAGAGAATCAGTGTACTAATACTACTTATAATAAAGTGATTTCTGTATCTCAGTGGCTGGTTCTTGGGAGCTGTGCTTTGTGAACATGCTTAGAAGGATGCCCTAAAAGGATTAATCTTCTTCTGTAAGTGTTTTCGCTAGTCCCTGACTAGGTGATAGTTACTCTCCACAATGAAAATAACTTGAGTGTAGATGGAGAAAAAGTGTTGGACTAAGCCTTCTGTTTTCTGAGAAATAGCAATTATCTTTAAACTCCCAACATTCTTCTTTACCTCGAAGAGCCTAACCACCTAAACCAAATTCACTTAAGTTCCCAAAACACACACCAAAACCAAATATCATCAGAAGAAAGATGAGTAATGGCAAAGGAGAGCAAGGGTATGTCTAACTCTTGGCTAGAAACCTGCCTGCAGGGATTCAAAGCACCACTTTTTACTTGCATATAATTCAATATAGTTCAGTTATCAACTGACTGCTACCTATAAGACCCTGTGAACCTCAGGGGGTTTAAGAGAGAAATAAATCTTCTAGGGCCTGGATCAAAGGAAAAAACTACCAATCTAGCATGACTGAGATTTGGGGTTGAAACTCAGGAAAAAGTCAGGCTGTATCCACAAGGTGAAGTCATCATAATTTAAGGTAGTGAGGGAAAATACATATGGGCAGACAGTATACCAAGGAGGAAACATCCTCTAAGCAACCTATGAATCCAATGGGACTAGAATCAGTATGTTAGAATAAGAATAAAATCCAAAGGTTAATTAGGCTAACTCTTGCACAAGTTATGAATCTGATTTCAGCATTCCTGGTAATGTAGCTTCCACCCACAGACCTTTAATAATAAAGAACTTACTACCTCTGAGGCAATGCATTCTTTTGCTTTTTTAAACATATCTAAAGTGGTATGTATGGCACAGTGGAAAGTCTGCTGAATTTGGAGTGTCTGGGTTCAAATTCTAACTGTGGAACCATCTGTGTGACCTTAAACTTTCCAGATCTCAGTTTCCTCAACTGTAAAGAGGTAGAGCTAGAGCACTACTAAATTACCTTCCAGTTCTAAATTATTTTTCCTTATGACCTGAAAGGTTGAACAGAACATAGCCGAGTACAGAATACTTGGACATTCCATTATTTTTGTTTCAGATTGGTAACGATGACATTCTAAGACTATCAAAGAATCTCAGAATTGGAAAGGCTCAGCCATCTTCTCCAACCCCCTTCCTGAACAAGAATCCCCTCTACAAATTATCTGATGAGTTAAAGTGCTTAACGTGAAGACATCCAGGGAAGGGAAACCCACTCCCTTCCAAAGCAGCTCATTTTACTTAAAATAACTAATTTTGAGGAAGTTTTCCTGATATCAAATCTTAGTTTGCTTTTAGGCAAGTTCTAGAGGTTGTTTCTAATATTGCTTACTATGGCAAAGTAGAACATGCCTAATTCCTCTTCTATATAACAATGCTTCAAATATTTGATGATCATTACCTCTTGTTACTAAGTCTTCTGTAGGCTAAACATCCCTGGTTACTTGTTAGCAAGGCAAGTTACTTAATCTCTCTGAAACTCAATTTCCTCATATGCAAAATTGAGTCTGAAAGACCTACGATACCTCAGAGAGTAGTTGCAAGGAACAAATGACGTAATATATGCAAAACACTTTGTAAACATTAAAGTGCTACACAAATGTTGATTATTATCATCATCATTGTTTTTATATGACAGTCACTCACAAGCACTTATTAAGTACTTGGAAAGTGCCTACCAAATGCTAGGAATACAGATAAAACCAAAGACAGTCCCTGCCCTCAAAGAACTTACATTCTAATGGGAAAGTCAGCACATGAAAGGGAGTTCAAGGCAGAAGAGGCATAGTAGAGAAAATCAAGAGTATGGCCTGAAGAGAAATGACACATGGCTGGCCTGGCTGCCATCTTTAAATGGAGGTTCTAGCTGGAGTCATCCAATTAGAGGGAGAGGCTAAGGTGGAAGATATTTCTAATATGTGAATTCCAGGGCTGGAGTGAACTTCCATGAAGAAGAGGTTTCTGGGTCTTGGTAAAGAAAGTTTGGAGTAAATCCTGGAGAGGAATGACAGGAACTTGGGGTCCTTTCAGCATCCTGATTGCACTCTTTATAGTCTCCAGATTATTAGTGTCCTTTCTAAAGTATAGCACTTCAAACTGAACATAGTAGTAGCCATTCACATTGTTAGAGCTAGAAGTGACCTTGCAAGTCCTCTAATCAAAGGTAGAGTCATAGACTGTTAAGGCTTCCTAGAGGATCTTAAAAATCACCTATAATAAAGCCCTCATTTTATAGCTGAGGCAACTGAAGTTCTGAGAAGTTAACATTCTTACCGTCACATAGCTAATGAGTGACGGAACTAGAACTGAAGCTTAGGTCTTGTGATTCAATCCTTAGCTTTTTTTCTACTATATACTGTTTCCTCCTTGGATCCCAGCATTCTGCTTGTTCTGAGTTCACCTAATTGTACTAGCAACCGCGGTATGTCTTTCCATCCTGTGTACAAGGGTATAGTAAGAAATTTTGTCACCTCCCTTACAGAATTCTAGCTCTCTTATGTCTCTGGGTTTCCCCAATATAGGAAGGAATCCCTGTTTTCATGTTGGGTGAAGGCATTTATCCAGGGTAGATGGAATTTAATTTAAAATATTTGAACCAATATTCATTAGTGATCATAGCTCCTGGTACTTGTTCTTGGCTTTGTCCTTTCCTGATATAAGTATTGGGGTTGTATTTCCCTCTTCAAAAGAGTCTGGTAGAGTACTCTCCCAATTTTAGAGAATAGCTGTGGACTTTAAAATCACATTTTCAAAAGACTGTAGATATGTGGCATATGGAAGTTTTATTTGAAAGATGACCAGGAGTTGTTCTAGGCTGTGGGCAGAATCAGGGGCAGAAAAATGACTCCTCTCTTCCTGCATTGAAATTGGCTCTGCTTTCTCCCAGAGATACCTTGGGAGGCTGCTTGGTTTGTGGGGTAAGATTATATCTATATGTATGACTTTTTGAAAATACTTCTCCATAAAGGATGTAAATCTACCCACTGTCAATTCAATAAAAAGACAAAGGTCAATCTCTTCACTGAGTCTCACTAACTGGGACTAGACCTAGATAAGTGTTTGCTTCTAAGGACTCGACAGGTGACAAAACCAAACAATTCATCTTAGGGCAACCTCAGGACGCAAGATTTTAACAAGAATTAGACTTTACCTTCTTATTCAAAATGGATCAATGGGCATGTTCATATACTGATGGGAAATGTTGTCAAAAGTCTACAATAAAGGCTCAGAGTTGTTTAAGCTTCTTCATAGAATCATGCAACTCCCCTGATCAACCTCTTACAAAAGGGATGAAAACCTCAGACGCTATCACTTATTTAAGATGCCTGACACCATACACTCAAGTTAAGCTTGATATATCTGGAGAATAGAAGCAAGATAGAGACAGATAATTTCTTTTTTTTTCTTTCTCATTTAACCCTGATGCTTTAAAGTTCTGGATGATAATTAACCATAAATCCAAAATTTTGGCCATAGTAGGCCCAGAAAGTCAACTTGGGGTCCCATTTCAATAGCCAAGTTGTTAGTCTTTGTACCGCTGTGCAGCAGGAAATGTCCTGGGAGTGATTTCCCTGTTCTACAGAACAGCCTCTGAGTGACTTTTAAAACTAAAAGCAAATTTAAAAATCCTGAGCTCAGGAAAACTGGCATATACTATTTCTAGAACCAGACCATCAGTTGTGACACTAGCCATAGTGGGGCCTTATGTCATAGCCTGTCCACTCCATTTCATCCTTCTCTAATATTCTGTCAGCAATCAGAACAAGAGATTGACCTTTTAATATTTAAACAAAGCATTTGTTTGCACAGCAAGATCCTGCAGGGGGCTGTTAAATTGGTCAGTAATCTGAGCTGATGCATTGCCTTTTTCTACAAATTATTTTATGAGAAAGTTGCCTTGAGCAAACCTTTTATTTTATTTTTTTTCACTGAGGGTTAACAGAACATAAGAACATAAGAAATAAGGAAATATGTATCATTATTGTGTGAATTGGCACATGAAGAAAGGAAATGAAAAAAAATGTGTTATCAAGTATTTAAAAATAAGATTCAAAAATCATCTCTCAGCAACATGACATAAGGTGGCAAGCATTCCATAGATGAAATGTGCTCCCTTAAGCACAGCATTGATTGGGTTGATTGGAAGGGGGAGGGTCAGCATTGGGAGATTGGATTAAAAAATCATGAAGAAATTAAATAGGCCTGACTTTGATGTACTGCTTCCAAACAGTCTCCTGTGTAAACTTCAGACAGAACAGATTTCATGTAGTAAGCCTTACAAAGAAATGTGCAATTAAGATTCCATGTTCCATCCTTCACATTTACTTTCTATAATTTTTGCAATTTTTAAAATACATATATTTTTAATTTTTAAAAATGTGAATGGAATACTGACTCATTTTCCCTGCTTGTTTCCTTCCTTCTAGGCAGCCACAGGGTTACAGAGAGTCACTTCTCAGGTAGAAGGTTTCCTCTGGATAGGTTAACTGTAGAGGTGACCATTATGAGCATATGAGGACAGACTTGAAACTGTTTTCCCACACAATGACAGATTCTATTAAAAAAAAATGAAGCTAAGTTATTCTAAAGCATTCTTTTTTTAAATGAGAGAAAATGGATTGTCTTTTTCTTTCTTCTCAAGCAGACTTCAACTAAGGATTTAAATTTGTCTGCCCAATGACTGGCATCCTAAAATGTTTCTAAAAGGAGAAACAAGGGAGAATGAACGCATTGTGCTGACTTTACTCACAGCTGTTACACAGGACTAGGCAGGTGTCCATAGAGAATAGGAAGGGAAAATGCTACCACTACTGATAGGGACTTTCTCCACTGAGCCCTCTGGATTGCTTTTGGTGCTCAAAAAGACATGGTTTTGTGGCATTTTGGTTCCCATTGGCCAATTAGGGGACCTTCCTTGGAGACACATTGGCGCTGTTCTCAATTGTTATTGTATTAGCTTTTTTGACATTCCTCTGCAAAAAAAAAGGAAAGCAAAGAAAACAGTTGGGTACTGTGGATACTGTGGAAAGAGAAAGGAGGGAAGCTGGTTTTCTTCTCTCATCTGCAGGGATGTTTGCCATCATCATAGCACAGCTTCATTTTGACCTTTGTGCAGCTGCTGTCCTTTCCGCTTACTTCGTTGTGGTCATTGTGTATACTATTTTCTTGATCCTGCTTACTTCACTTTGAATGTGCTCAGATAGTTTCCCCATGCTTCTCTGTGTATGTAACATTCAACATTTTTTACTCTGACATCTAGGGCAGCTAGGTGGTGCAGTGGATAGAACACCAGTGCAGGAGTCAGGAGGACCTGAGTTTAAATCTCACCTCAAACACTTGACACTCACTAGCTGTGAGACCTTGGGCAAGTCACTTAAGCCCATTGCCTCATCCTGGGTCATCTCCAGTCACCCTGATAAACATCAGGTCACTGGATTCAGATGGCTCTGGAGGAGAAGTGAGGCTGGTGACCTACACAGCCCTCCCTCACTCAAAACAAAGTCAAGTGCAAGTCATGTCATCATTTCTCTGATGGCATGGTCTTCTTCGGCAATGAAGGATGAACACACACATTCTCTGCCATCTATTTGGAGTAATAATATTCCTCTTGTCTTTGTCAACAGAACAAAAATTACCTAGAGAAATTATTACTACTTGAAAATCTTACATGTTTTTAAATGGATATTATGCCAAAATATTCCTAGTTGAGGAAATGGAGGAACCAAGAATGTTATCCGTGACTTTACTAGGTCAGTGAACCCATCATGGAAAAACTTAGGAAAGGGACGCAAACAGATTGACTCCCAGTCTTGGACTTTGACTATCAATCAACCAGATAATAAACGTTTATGAAGTGGCTAACATATGCCAGTTATTGTGCTAAGCACTGAGGATATGGGGAAAAAAAGATTATGACAAACTCTTTCCTTGAGGAGTTCTGATTCTAAAGGATAGTCAACATACAATTAACTAGGTTATATGCAAACAAGCTTTGTCCCTGTCTCTGTCTGTCTCAATCTCTATATAGATATACACATATATGTGTGTGTACATGTATGTATGTATACATATATACATGTAAAGTTATATATGTATGTATATGCACATATATACTTGATAAATAAGAAATAATCAACAGAGGAAAGGCACTGGAATTAAGAAGAATTGGGAAAGGTTTCCTGGAGAAGGTAGAATTTTACCTGGGATTTGAAAGAAACAATGGCGACCAGGAGGCAGAGATTAGAAAGAAGAGGAGGATATTGAGGAAGAGGAAGAGCAGAAGAAGGAGGAAGAGGAGGGAGAAGAAGAGGAAGGGAAGGAGGAGGAGCTGGAGAAATATTCCAGGCATGAGGGATAGAATGGAAATGCCTTGAGTTTTTTCCTAAGCACAGTTTCCACGTCACCAGCACAGAGAGGTAGTATGACCTAGCAGAAAGAGTTCAGGTCATGGAGTCAAGAAAATTTGAAATCCTGCCTCTGATCCCCATAAGTTATGTGACTCTGAACCTCAGTTTCTCTGTAAAAAGAAGACAATAATGTCACCTACGTGACAGGCCTGTTGTGAGAATCAAATGAAATCATGTCTGTAAAAGGCACTTTGCTTTTTCAAGCATATAAATGTTTGCTGTGATTATCACCAGCTGAATACTATAGGCAATACCACCTGCAAACCTCCCATTCTACACATTAGTATCTTATTATTCAAATGACTGCACATACAGTACAATAATGGGGCAATTGAAAGAAAGGCAGGGAAAGAAATGCTTCAAGGATACAATGAAGCACAGTTTAAAGGAATGACACATCACCACCTATAGCAGGGAAATGATGATAGCAAATAGGCCAATCTGATGTATAGTCAAGGATAGTGTGTCTCAGTTGGAGATGTATGTGTGTGTATATGTGTATGTTTATGTGTGTGCACGTATATGTACATACAATATGTATATGTACACATATATGCATGCATTGTGCTAACTCCATGGCAAAGTCAGAGGGACACAAGCAACAATAAATCTCCATGTTGTAGCTTCCTTCACTACTTAAAGAGCAAACATTACTCCCAAGTAACAGGAAAGTGGCTTTCAATTCTACCTTGACTTCTCTGGCCACAATCTTCTGCATAGAAAAGCCCACTGTGCGTGGCATCACTTTGCATGACCAAGGGTGAATGGCCAAAGAGCTGAGTGCCTTGGCGTTAGTTATGGTCAAAACTCATGAGAACACTGGATTTGTTGATCACAGATTAGCTCCAAGAGAAGAGAGAAATTTCAAAACGCTGTTTTATTTCAAGGCAAACATAGTGAGTGATGTGCTTTAGAACTGTGATGGTGGCAGAGAAAGGGTGATAAGCCTGGAAAGGTTAGTGACTTGAAATCAAGTTGGGAAGGACTATAAGAGGATGTTTCTTTCTTTCTTTCAGTTTTTTTTGGAGGGCAGAAGGTAGGGCAATTGAATTTAAGTGACTTGCCCAAGGTCACACAGCTAGTAAGTGTCTAGCATTTGAGTCTGGATTTGAACTCAGATCCTCCTGACTCTAGGACCGGTGCTCTATTTACTACAGTCTCTAGCTGCCCCAAGGATGTTTCTTTTCATTGTAGCACACATAAACAGAAGATCTGTTAAACTAAACAGTGACAGTAAACTTATACCATTTAACAGGAGGCAATGGAGTAAAACTGAAAGGGTACTGTCTTCAGAGTCAGATCCTACTTCTGACACAATCTATGTGACTTTGGGCAAGTCATTTTAATTTCCTGGGGTTCAGTTTCCGCATGAAAGGAAATCATATCACATGAACTCTCAGATCTCTTCCAACTGTAAACCTGTAATTCTATGATTATATGATTCCTTTGGTTCATTCCAAGGACATTTAGGTGGCTTAGTGGTAGGCCTGGACTCATGAAATTCTGAGCTCAAATTTGGTCTCATACACTGACTAGCTGTGTGACCCTGGGCAAACTCCTTAACTCTGTTTGCCTCAGTTTCCTCATCAGTTAAAAAATGAACTTGAGGAGGGAATGGCAAACCATTCCTGTATCTTTCTCAAGAAAACCCCAGATGGGGTCATGAAGAGTCAGAAATGCCTGAAGAGCAAAGGTTTGTTCTATCGCTGGACCAATTATTGTCCAAACAGCCTCAGAGATAAAGGAATCTATTTTTACGAGCATCAGTACAGGTTGGAAGAGAACACAGGGATTGGATCCTTACAGAAAAGAAAAAAAATCTGGCTCAGAGAGCACTTTTTTTCATTGATTAACTAAATGATTAGCTAGAAGATCGGTACTGAATAATGAACACAGGTCTGCAACCTCAGCTGCGTAAGAAGAAAGAAAATCTCTGGCCTTGAGAGAAATTTGCAGAACTCCCAAGACTTGCTGAGCATGTTATATGAGAATCATTTTTGACTAATGACTGAAATGCATCAACCCAGAGGAAAAAGAAATCAGAAGTGGACTCAGAAAGGCACCAGGTTCAAGAATGTGAACAAGCAAATATTAATAGGACAAAACACTTAATAACCATTCTGTAACTGAGGTAGGTGAGACTCAGCAAAACATTCACTGTATCAGGCCATTTTCTTCCAAAGATTCCATAGTGTGGGCCGGTTGGGTCTCAGCAATCTAGGTCAGCATTATCTCTGAACTTCCTTATTGTGACTTTGTAGTATTTTCTGATACTAAAGCAAGTTTTAATAAGATTAGCACACAGACAGTGAGGAGCAGATGTGAAAAAAGGATGCAAAACAAAGGAGTCTAAGAAAGGCACACTTTCCAGGCAAAATAGCACTCTGCCAGTCCTTTGAAAAAATCAAGAAGGATAACAAGATGACAAATTATGATTTTTCTTAAATTTTCTTTTTTGTTGTAAACTTAACAGTTATCACCAAACACAAACATTCCAATATGCCAGGAATAAAATAGAAGACTGTATTAGAAACTGTGAACTTCTGTTACATAAACTTTTGGTCTTTTAAAAATTTATGTAACAGAAGTTCACTACATATGTATATACATATATATACATGCAGATATACACATATGTAGGTGAGTATGTATGTATATATGTATAAGTATACATATATACACACACATATGTTGTGGATATTTGTGTATTGCAAGGTCTTACTGGACAACCAGCTAGTACCAGTTCAAAAGAGCCAATTGCTAAATTTTACACCTTGGAAATCAGGAAATGCTACAAATTAGGTCTGTATGTATTGTTTGGTTGATTGTCTACACTTAAGAAAGTGAATGGAGAAAATCTAATTAATGCATATTAAACTTTAAAGGGCATTTTGCTTTTTGGAGCTGAAGGTTAAACATTTAGTAGCACACTCCTATGTGTATACAATTCTACAAAGTAACTTTAAAAATAAAAGAAAGGAAGGCATCAGGTTAGCTTAAACATGTAGCAATGTGGTGTAGGAAAGAGAATTGGCCCAGGATTTGCTTCCATTCCAGACTCTGTCACTGACTGTCTCTTGGACTGTGAGCATTTCATTTAACTTCTCTCTGCCTTTGTTTTCTCATCTGCAAAATAAGGGTTTTGAACTAAATGATTTCCCTAGTCCCTTTTCATTCTAACATTCTAGGATTTTGTGAAAGACCTTAAGAAGCAGAAAAGCGAATGAAAAGGCATAAAAGAAGACTACTAGGCTTTTAAGGATACAGTTGTCAAATATAGGGAAAGGGCAGCTGATGCAAAATTGGACCCCAAAACATCTGTGGTCAGTGAATGGCCTCTGTACCTCATCCTGTCCACCACAATGGCAGTCTTCCCAGGTTGTCCCCATCACAGCAACTAGCATGAGATTATAGTCTTATCAGGTCAGTGAGAATATCTCTCCCCATGATTCCTTTTATTCCCAAATACTGGGTTCTGTGTCAGCCTGGTGGTTGCTCAAGAAACTGTCAAAACAAGATCTACCTGACTTGAGGTATGTCTTTTCTTCTTTTATTATATGACCTCATTTTTTTCTGAATTTTTCGCTTCTCTTGTTATTTTTTCTGGACCTTCTCTCCCTCTTAATTTTGTTATCTGTCTTTCATCTCATTAAACTCTTTCTATGCTCATCACTTGTGTACTTCTTCTTGGGTCTTGGTGTGGGGTTTCTGCAGGGCCTAACAAAGACCCTCTATACTGGAAAAAAAATCACAGCAGTTTGTAAAACAAATAGCATGAATCTGCAGGAGCAAGGGGAGAAAAGCTACAGTGAGAACTGGAAGAGGTATAACAGCAAATTTTGTAAAGGAAAACTCTTCAGGTGTATATCCTCTATCTCCCCTTCTTCTTCTTCCCCTCCTCGAAGAAATCATTTTTAAGCTGGTTGCCACATGAGAAGGACAGGTGGAAATCTAAACTAGATTAAGTTGAAAAACACTTGAAAAAATGAATCTGCTCAAATCATAAGGACTTGATAACAATATATATAGCAAGAAGAGAATTTAATATATTGATAGCTTTTGTCATAGAAACTCCAGCTATTATTTCTGAGAATTCCTGCTGGGCAGGAGACGTCTCTTGTGATTAGAAAAGGGCAAAGTTCTTGTGAATTGCTTTTTCCAGAAAAAAATGGACATGTGAGTGTTATTTTGCCAATTGGATTGTTTTACAACACAGCGTGCTTCCTATAGCCCTAGTTAGGCCTTATGATTCTTCAAGCTCTCACAGTTCTATGATCTAACACTGATCTCTTTGTTCAGACCATCAAGTGTTGCTCTGAGTAGGCAACCCCAGTATATCCTGTAGTTGGAGGTCAGAGGAAATCTCCATGCATTTTTTTTTCTTGTAAAGCAGATACTCAAAATCTTAAATGAATCTATGATAAATATGGATATTCCTACAAGTGATGCTGATTGAAACCCAGCCATGTCTGCTTATCCTCTGTGATTCTTGTTTATGACCAACTATGAGATCCATGTACTATGATTATCCAACATACCTTAGGGGCCTTCTTGTCTTTCTCTTAATTTCATAAAGGTACCAGCACACATTTGGTATGCCTTCAGTTTTCTAAATAGTAATTATGTGACCCTGGGCAAGTCTAACCCAAGCCTTTCTGGGTCTTAGTTTTCTTAACTGTAAAATGAAAGTTTTGTCAATTAATCAATATTTATTACATGCCTACTATGTAATAGGCTAGGTTCTAAGCACTGAGGATACAAAAAGAGGAAAAAGACAATTCATGCCCTCAAGGGGCTTACAATCCAATGAAGGAAACTGTGATGATTAAAATTGTGCAACCTACAATAAAAGAAACTGAAGCAGAACTCTGGGGCAATGACACTTTGTTAAAGGGTCCATGGTCCCTTCTAATAAAGTGGATCACAGATTTTCCTCATGATTGGAGATTCTCATTTCCCCCAAGACCTTGTTTTTATAGAGTTTGATACTAGATTTATTACCTAGATGTTCTAAAATGACTATACAAAATACAGAATTCCATTGGTTAATACGATAAGCAAAAAATGCTATGTCAGCAGGGTCATGAGTTGGGTGAAGCAAGGAATATCTCCACTGACTGGGTGGTTAGAAGATGGTCACTTGTGCTTGGACAAGAGAGATCCAGAGGTACAAAAACAGGTCGGAGGACATTCCATGTAATTGAGTCACCTCCACCATACACTTGGTCACCATGATAAGGAAAAACAAGAGTGGAAGGCTTCTAGTTAACTTCCTGTGATTTAAGCAAGAGAACTTATAATCCATAGTTCACAGCTCTAAGGCCCAATATACAGAATTTATAATCACTACCACTATGGAATTATATCAAATTGATGGATACTCATTGGAACGGAGTAGGACTCTAAATGAATTATTTCTCACACAACAACATGCAAACAAATGTAGACAAAGCAAGCTATATTCAGGATAAATATCAAATATTAATAGAGGGAAGACACTAGAATAGAGAGAGGTTGGAGAAGACTTCTTGTAGAAAGTAGAATTTTAGTTGAGACTTAAAGTAAGCCAGAAAGCTCAGGAATCAGAGAGGAGAGCATTCCAGGCACGGGGTACAGCAAGAAACATGGAATGTCTTTTTTGTAAAATAGGTCAGTGTCACTATACCAAAGAGGATATGTTGGGGAATCTCTAAGAAGACTGGACAGGTAGGAGGAGGCTTGGTTATGAAGGGCTTTGAATACCAAGCAGAACATTTTTTATTTGCTCCTGAAGGCAATAGGAAGCCCCTAGAGTTTAGTGGGGAGAGGACAGTGACATGATCAGACTTGTGTTTTAGAAAATCACTTTAGTGCTTGAATGGAGGACAGATTGGAATGGGAGAGATTTGAAGTGGGGAGGCTCATCAGCAGGTTATTTTAATAATCCAGGTGTGAGGTGACAGATCCCATACCAGAGCAATGACAGTATCAGAGAGGTATCATATTTGAGAGAAGTTGCAAAGGTGACATCAAAAGATGTTGCAACAACTTTAATATGGGGGATGGGGTGGGGTAAGGGTGATGAGAGATAATGGAGCATCCAGAATGACTTCTAGGTTGGGAACTTGATGGACTGGGAGGTTGGTGTTGCCCTTCATAGTAACAGAGGAGGTAGGGAGGAAAAGAGAGTGAATTCTGATTTGGACACATTGAATTTAAAATATCTATTAGACATCTAGTTCAAGATATCTGGAAGGCAATTGGAGGCGACCAGAGAGATTGGGGCAGGACAGGTAGATTTGAGAATTATCACCATAAACATGGTAATTAATCCATGGAAATTTATGAGATCACCAAGTAGTGAAAGAATATACACCTGAGAGACATCTCAGGTTAGAAGGTATAATCTGGATGAGGATCCAGCAAAAGACTCTGAGGAGGAGTCAGATAGGAGAAGCAGGAAGAGAACCAGGAGAGAATGGTATCCAAGAACCTAGACATAAGAGAGTATCAAGGAGGAATGAGTGATCAACAGTGTCAAAAACTCCAGAGAAGTCAAGAAGAATGAGGATTGAGAAAAGACTATTGGGATTTGAAAGCTAAGAGATCATTAGTCACTCTGGAGAGAATAGTTTAAGGTTGTAAGGGTTTAAAAAAATGAGACATTGGATGATAGCAGGGATGGAAGAATCAACTGAAGGGGTTTTCAGGATAGGGCAGACATTGACATGTTTGGAGGTAGTGGGAAATGAGGCAGTAGAGAGGCAGAGATTGAAAATAATTGAAAGAGTTGAGAAGATAGAGGGAACAATCTATTGGAGGAGACAGAAATAGGATGGCATAGCCTTGATAAGGAGGAGTAAGACTACTTCATCATGTGAGACAGGGGTGCAGGAGGAGGAAATAGCAGAAGAGCACTCATATCATAGAAGATGAGTAAGAGGGGAAAAAAGGAGGCCAACTCAGGGCTTCATTTTTTTCTATAAAATATGAGGCAAAGATCTCAGCTGAGAGAGTAGGGGGAGAGGGAGCCATGGGAGGTTTGAGAAGGATTTAGTGACCTCCAAGATTTCCTCCAGCTCTAAATTTATAGACCTATGATTTTCCTATAATAATAATATCTATATCATTTGAATGGTGGTTAAATGTTTGCAGAGTACTTTACAAACATCACATTTTATCTCAAAACAGTCATTGGAGGTATATGATATCATTACACACATGTGACAAAGAAAGAGACTGAGGGAGATACAAGCTAAGTGACTTACCCATGGTCACACAACTAATACGTGTCTGAGACGGGATTCAAACTCTGGTCATCCTGATTTTGCTCTTCCATATAGCTGTTTAATAGATATATCTTTATAATATAATTTATAATATATGTGTGTCTAGCATATATAATACCTAAATATAATATGTATACCTTTCATCATATATATACATATACATGCATGTATATCTATATCTATGCATATACATATATGTGTATGTATCTCTATCAACCTTCTAGCTATCTTTTCATTTGAGGCCCTTGTGCCCTCTGCCCTCCAAGTCAAGCCTGAACATCCCTCCTTTCCCTCATTGGTGCTCCCACCAGTGAGTCTCTTTGAAGCTGTCCTTGCCTCACCCACTCCAAGTTCCTGATGAGCAATAAGTACTGATACCTAGGCAGGTTATCAGTACTTTCTTAGTGTCTGTGGAACATTCACATTGTCATTGTCAAAGTCCACAGGCCATACTGAAGCATGGGTAACCCATGAGCCAGAGTAGTGCAGCCACATCCCAGAGGAAGCTGCTCACACATTTTCCAAGCTGCCTTTTTTCCTCTGGGTTTACTGGCTACATCTCTTGCACCAAGATCAAGCCTTAAACCCAATTCACTCTGGAGCTCATAGACTGGACAAGTCCCCACTCAGCTAGCACAGAGTGGATGCAATAAGTAAATAGTCATTGTTTCTCTTTTATCCAGGGTCTTCCCCTCCCAGTTTGATTTTTTTTTATTAAAGGGGCCATTCCTTGAGTAACTTAAAGAAGCCTACTCATTGAATGTGTATATCTCACTCAAAGTATGATTGTGATAAGACCTAAATCTGAAAGGACCAGGGTCTCCCATTGCATCCTGGGCCATCTCCAATAGTCTTGATGAATATCAAGACGCTGGACCCAGATGGTTCAAGAGAAGAAGTGAGGTTGGTGACCTTGCACAGTCCTCCCTCACTCAAATCCAAGTCAACTGCAAGTCATGTCATCATCTTGATGTCATGGTACTCTTCGAGAACAAAGGACAAACACAAGCACTAGTACCACAAAATGTGCCATGATGTCTTTGTGTCAAGGTAGAGTCCAGTTCAAGAGTCACCTGATACAAATGAGCTTTCTAGATTTTTTCCTTCTCTACTGAGGGGGAAGGAAGGGAGATGAACTTAAAAGAGACTTGCATTGATTTTGACTAGATATAAAGATGGATTTAATTGTCAGTTGCTTAAAACAATTTATGTTAACTATGAAATCAACCCTGCAATACTGAAAAACTGGTAAGGAGTGTAGGAATACATGAGAAACATTTGATAAGTGCATAATATGTGCCAGCCTCTGTGCTAAGTACTAGAAATACAGGTACAAAACTCAAGATAATCCTTGCACTGAAGGAGCAGAGCTTAAACATTGAGGAGTATGACATAGTCATCTGTCCTACAAGGATTAGTTATAAACCTACCTGGAATCTGTGACCTAGCTCAAATGCCCAAGGCCTCCTTTCCGGCCTTTTAATTATCTGATTCTATGGGGTTTTTTTGCTGTTATTTTATGTCTTTAAGGATGATACCATGACAAGTGGCTTCAGAGCCACAATTAGCACCCCTCTATGCAAGACAAAGGATGGCAGACTGGAGTGTGAAAATGTCTTGGGCAATCTCCTGTCAATCTACTCTTCAGAATGCTCTGGCAAAAATCCCTTCAACTGACTCCTGCCTCATGAGCTAAAATACATTTCTTCTGAAGAGTCTGTGTGGTTGCAGAGTAGGATGTGTTTCCCTGGACTTGATCTTTACTCTCCACCAGCCTCAGGAAAAAGCATGTGAAAAGTACCATCTGGTATACGTGACTCTTCCTGATCTAACACAGACCTTTGACAATATTAATAGCAGAGTGTGGTAGCAACTTCTCAGGAAATACAGCTGCCCAGACATTGCTGATGCTCTCCCTTGCTAATTCTACCCATTACATGTACAGAATAGTTTTGCAAGGCATCTTGTCTTGTGCATTTTCAGATCGTAGCAGATGATCTGAAAATTGGAGAGGCTGTATGGACTCCTTCCAGTTTCTATCATTCTATGACTGTTCTCTGGTCCAATACTTGGGAAAGTTGCTGATGAGGTAAAAGGGATGCCTGCAGACATACCTATTCACCTACTTTAGTGCCTGTAAGTAAGTCCTTTTTTTACCCACAGGTAAAATTTCAGTCTTCCAATTTGTTCAGTCCAGAATAACTTTATCAAAATTAAATATTGTGATTCACCCTAAATTAATTGATCAGTCAAGTCTTATGTACACACCATCCCCCTCAGTCACTGCTTCCCCATTTATTTCCTCTTTTGTCTTTGGCATTTAGAAACTAATAAGTGAATATTGAGAAAGAATTTAATGAGAAATCTCTCCCTTCTCTTCCCCCACCCATTTCTTTTTCTGTGTCTTCTACAATTCATTTGTACCCTCTTAAATTTTGGGTCCTAATTGCTGAATTACTCATTAAAAAATGATCCCCAACTCATTTCAATGGAGATGACAGTGATGTTTTCTCAGATAAAAGTTCTGTAAAATGTTCATAGTGAAATTTTGTTAGTAGGCCTTTAAGAGGAACTTTAAAAGCAAACATGCTATATGGGAGAGCATACTAATGATGTGCTAATGAGAAGTCTGAGACAATAACACCCTAGAATGTGACAAGTGGGATAATGAGGAAGAGACTTGTTAACCTAGTTTCACTATTAGCAAAGTTTGAGTTTTTGCCTGTATGTAATATGCCCTTTTAGCAAGTAGACAACATGTCTTGTGAATCACTAGGTTGGGGGTGTACGGATTGATCTAAGGAGAAGATATTGATGATACTGAGTGAGCTATGGGGGGAAATTCTAAAGGAAAGGTCCATCAAAGAATTTATTAACTGGAGAGGTGGGATCTCTGCATAGCAAACGTCCTCTAAAATGGAGGAAAAAAATCAACTCAAATAACTTTAATTGGTCCCCAAACGCTTTACATAAAGAGGAATCCTTTTCATCCCCACAGAGAGTTTTCCTATAGTTTATATTCTTAAAAAAAAAATTCAATAATTTTAAAGAGTTGTAGCTAAAATTCTAGCTGTAGGAGAAAGCTTCTAAAACCATGTGAAAATAAATCCATCAAATTCAGTTTCCTTTTCCCAGGACAACTCTTATTTACACATCGATGATTATGCTCGTATAGTCAATAGGCATCTCTGGTAGATATTGGCTAGGTGTTCACTTCCTCTGTTTTCTCATTGCTGCTTTATTGGACCTGGAAGGCCATTTTCCATAAAGTCATCCTCTTTTGGAAGTTACTTCTTTTATGTAGATAGACTGCCTTTGATAAAAAGGTCTCTTCCTGTCTGATAATGCTTACCTGGATGTTCAAAATGAAAACATACAATTTCTTAGCTTCTACTTAAAGATGGCCCTAGGGAAAATGTGCTGGGTTTGGAGTCAAGAAGCCCTGAATTTGAATCATATGTTGATTATTCACTAAATATGACCTTGGGAAAGTCATAACTTCTCTAGGCCACAATTCATCCACAAAATGAAGGATGCTGAACTAGACAACATCTATGGTTCCTTCAAACTCCACAGATGTTATGCTGTCTGTTGATGCTCTAGCTCAGAAGTGACAAACCCACTGCTCTTAACATTCTAAAAATGGCTAGACCTAGATTAAAATGCAGCTAGGAAATCATAACAGAATAAATAAAAACACAATGCAATAGATAATGCTATTTACCATGTAGCCGGCAGGAATTCTCAAACACAGTGTTTTTATTTGTTCGTTTTGTTGCCGTTCAGTCATCTTTCAGTTATGTCTGACTGTTTGTGACCCCATTTGGGATTTTCTTGGCAAAGGTACTGGAGTGGTTTACCATTTTCTTCTCCAATTCATTTGAAAGATGGGAAAACTGAGGCAAAAATGGTTAAGTGACTTGCCCAGGGTTACGCAGCTAGTAAATGTCTCAAGCTAGATTTGAATTCATGACAATGAGTCTTCCTGACTCTAGGCCCAACACTCTATCCATTGCATCTACTAGCTGCCTCCATGTACAGTTTAGTGGCCCCCATTTCTATCTGAGTTTGATATCACTGCTATTATAACATTCTTTGCAATCACTTCTCTAAATCATAGCTTGTCACATTTGAATTTGATACTAGGGTTGACCCTTTTATTTTCTTATTCAGAGCTTCCTTAAGAATTCCTGCCAACTGGGATCTCTGCACTTCATTGACTCATCTAGTTTTTAAATTTTGTCTGAGAACATCTCACACCTGTTAATCACCCTCTCTCCTTCTGCTATTATTTAATATTTAATTTGGCAGATGTACTTGACTCCAAAGTTATTAGTGTAATAGTTTAGGTAGAAATAGTTATACGCTCTGGTTGTCACATATAACTGTTCTTTTCATACAAAAATAAAGTAAGATTACTAGTCAATCATTCAATAAGTATTTATTAAACAGGTCCTATGTTCCAGTTACATTTTAGGGATACAAAGAAAAACAAAAGACAGTCCCTGCTCCTGAGGAGTTTACTATCTAATGGGGAAGACAACATAAAAATAACTATGTAGAAAGAGGCTATATGCAAGATAAGTAGAAATGATCTACAGAGAGAAGGTACTAGAATTAAGAGGCATTATCAAAGGTTTCCTGTGGAAGGTGGGATTTTAATTGCAACTTGAAGGAAATTGGGGAAGCCAGGAGATGGAGATGAGGAGGATGAACATTCTAGGTATGAGAGACAGTGAGAGAAAATGTCTGGAGCTGAAACATGAAGTGTCTTACTCATGGAACATCCAGGAAGCCAATGTCACTGTATCAAAGAGTATGTGGGAGGGTATAAAGGTATAATAAGATGGGAAAGGTAGAAGGAGAGGTGGTGAATTTTGAAGGGCTTTGAATGCCAAATAGAGAATTTTGTATTTCATTCTGGAGGTGATAGAGAACCACTGGAATTTATTGAGTATGAGGCTGACATGATAAGGCAACTATATTACTTCATAATATAGTTAAAATACAGGTAGTATTTCAAAGGTGGTACTAGTTATAGCAAAAGGAAAATGAAACAATGCAGAACAGCATAATTCTGCAATTATGAATAGGCAAGAGTCATACACTATAAGAAACCTTGAGTTTAGTAGTTGGGAATTTATTCAACAAAATCTTTTTAAAGAAAGTTATATAGAGAAAGCAAAAAAAGATCCCTTGGTCAGATGGTAGAATACATGCAATTATCCTGGCAAGATGAAAAAAAATGATAAAATGATATATCATATGCTTTTTGAGGATGATGACTTTTTTATTTTTAATGTCAGATCTCCAGTGTCTTGCGCATAGAATGCCTTGTGTATAGTAGGCTCCCAATATATATTTGTTAAATTCAATTAGAGAAGCAAATAAAGTTGGAAAAAGATAAAAGATGCAGTTTCAGAATTACAGTCTCAGAATTGGAAAGGACCTCAGAAGCGATTGAGTCTAATCCAAAATTATGTCACCATGCATTTAGGTGCTATTTTATTTTGAAGCTGGGTGAGGATCCATTATGCCACTTCTGAGGTCACTTCTAATCCAGGAAATAAGGAGGATTGAAGGCAGAGATATGAATTTCATATTGCAATTACCAAGATACAGGAAGACTACACAAATTCATTTTGTAGAGTAAATGGTCATGAGAGCTGGAGGTCAGAGAAGACTGATTAGTTCTGTGGCAATCACCTCGAAAACTATGCAGTGTCAGTACATTAAATAGGAAAGGATCCCAGAGATCTCCCACAAAAGAGGTTGTTCTCTTTGTATGAGAGACATTTTTGTTTAGAGAACTGGATAAAGATTAGACCTAGGCAAAGATTACTGAATTCAAAGCCAGAAGACCTAGGCTCAAATCTCATCTTTACCACTTATTCTCTTCTCTATGTGATCTTGGGCAAGTCAGGTTCCATGAGTTTGTCTTTCCTCATCAGTAAAATGGCAGAGTTGTACTAGGTAACCCCCAAAGTCTTTTTCCCTAAATCTATAACCCTGTAATCTGAATATTTCTATGAAAAATGAAAAATTCAATCAGTCCTTCTGATATTTTCATCTATAAGAGTCCAGTGTGTAGATACTTGGGACAATTACATTTTCACTTTTCTCATAAACCTCCGGCACTGTGGGCAGACAAAAGCAATAATCATTGGGTAACAGATAAGCAATGAAATGAAGCATAACTCGGAAAAGAAATACCAGAAATAGCTTTTCTAGAAGTTAACTTTTTTCTTATAAAACACACACACACACACACGCACACACGCACACCATTGAGGAGTGACATTTTGACAAGTAAATAGTCACTGATCATCAAAGTTTCATTAAAATCTGTTAGGAAAGGTGCTACCTTTTCTAAGGGCAGAATTTACTTTGGTTACAAAAGCCTGAAAGGGCAGTCCTTTCCATGTTGCAATGAACCTCAGAGCTTGACTTAAAAGACCAGAAAGAGTCACGAGGGAACCAGCTAACAATCCTGTGCATATTTCTGGACTTGTTGTGCATGTGGTAAGTACTCTCCTGACAGCTAATGCTAAACCTAATCAATCATCACTTAAATACATCATAGTGTATATTCACCTCACTCCTTCATTAGCATTCATTAGCAATTAATCAACACAGCAGGAGTCTCTAGAAAGTTCAACAATCCATAAGGTACATTTACATTAAAGATGAGCCAACAGGAGGAGAAATGAAAAAGAAGCAGGAGAGGAGCAGTGTCAAGTCTGTAGGAGAATCTAAATCTCAGGCTTGATTTGGGCCTTTTAAAAATGGGGAGGGGAGAATCAATCGAATTTGGTTATTCAGGCTAAGACTTAAACTTTTGATTAACAAGCAGCAGTCCGCCTTGCTCTATTACAGTTGTCAGAGACAGATTTATACTCCCGCGGCCTGCTGAGTACATTTGTTCCACTTCAAGTAAGTCTTATGTATTGTCATTATATCTTCAAAAGAAACGAAAAGACATTGCATCCAATTTATTGCAATTGTGGGCAATAGCTTAATTCAGTCCTTAACTGTGTTCTGCCTGGAGTTGAGGGTTATAATGGAAGACTATTTCCCTGCAGGATGAAAAGGAGCCCTGCTGTGGAATATAATACACCAAACCCATGCCTGAGAGCTTTATTGTACCCACGGAAGTGTCTCTCTTTCAAATTGAGAGTAATAAGGAGGCTGTGTTGTCTAGTGGTCAGAGCATAGGCATAGGCGTCAGGAATCTCAGTTCCTTTTCTTTGCATCATGTTGCTGAATCACCCCAGGCCATGGGGATAAAAAAATTTAGCATCTCTAGCTTCAGTTTTCATAGCTGCAAAATGTAGAGGTTGAAGCAAAAGGGGGAGGAGCCCAAAAGAAACCTCAGGTGGGAGGTAGATCTGTATGGAGACAATTACAAACTGTACCCTCTAGCGAAGGCATCAGGTTAAGGCTGATTTGTTCTACATTTCTAGATCATTGTATTCATGTGAAAAGAATTTGCATCCATCTGGATTGTCTCAAAAAAAAAAAAAAACAACAACAAACAAAAAATAGGAAAAAGCTTCTAGTTACATACAGCCACCCTATATCTTCTGATTTTTTTTTTTTTAGCAACATGGAAGCCATCTGATAAAAATGGTAAAAAAAACAAAAAAACGAAAACAACAACAACAACAACAAAAACCCAGCTCTACTCAATATCAATGTATCGACAAAGGATTGGGAATACAGATCAAAACGGAATGTGTGCAAAATTGGGTTATGCTTCACACAACTGACCACCATTCCTCCCACAAAAAACAATACTAACATCACATTTCTCATAGGATCATAGCTGCACAAATTGATTGAAATCATTTATTAAGTTTATTTTATTATTAAACATATATTTATGTTTTGTATAATTATATTTATTAAATCTACATTATTATGTACCAAGAATCTTGGTTAAGCTGGGGATAAAAATACAAAAGTGAGATAGCCCCTGCCTTCAAAAAACATATTCTAATGTGAGAAATAGCATATAGGGAAGTAGTGCCCAGGTAAGTGAGTGAGATGTAATCTAGTTCCACACTCTTGTTTTGTAGATTGATGAAACTGAGGAAGTTTTTATAACTTGTTTAAGGTCAGACAGAAAGAAGATATGAGAGATGGGGTTTGACTCCACATTCTCTGACTAAAGAGGCAGCAAAGATTTTCCCTGCTCCACAAAGTCATATGCTATGAGGCAGTTACAATGGATGTTATTTATTCCCATTTTACACATGGGCAAACTGAGGCTCAGAGTTAGGTGATTTGTCAAGTACTTGGTAAAATAGTTGGCAAGGGTTCTGAGGTAGAATTTGAACTCCAGTTTCTTGATTTTAAGTCCAGAACTTTCCAGTATCCTACTCAAAGTATTGATAGTTTTTTTGTTTTGTTTTGTTTTTTACAATGGAGTATCTTTTTTTAAGTATATACTGACTTCCTTCTTTTGATCACATTACATTACAACTGTTCTCCTTGTTGCCACATCCCGGTCCCCCAATCTCCCAATACACAAATGTAGGCAACCTTAGTTTAATCCAACTTCCCTGAATTGTTAAATTTATCACAGTGAGGTGGGAGAGTGAACTGCTACCAATTAAACTGCTTTATCTTTGGCATAGTAAATATCTATAAAAGTTTGCTATGCTATTACTGCGGCAGAGAGACTTAGGGTTGTTTTTGGTTTTTATTTTAGTTATAGGAAAGTTTTTTTTTTAAGCCAAATATTTTTAGGTTGGTTCAGTGGAATTCCCTTTTGCTGCTATTCAAAACAACTTTGAAATTTCTCACAACCCAGTTTGACCAGTCCTCTGAGTTCAGGAATAAGAACTTCACAGCTTTTCAGGCTGTGTCCTGCTTTAATTACCTTTTCCTGATCCTCCTTAAACATGGCTGCCTTTTGGCTTCAATTGTAATAATGATAATTATCGCTGTCATTCACATTGCATTTTAAGGTTTGTAAAGCACTTGATAAACTTCATTTTTTCCTCACAAAAATCCTGAGAGGTACAAGTCTAACCCCATTTTATAGATGGGGAAACTGAGGCAGGAAGCAGTTAAGTGATGTGCCTCTTGTGGTTACACAACAAGAAAGTGTCTGAGACTGAATTTGAATGTTAACTTTCTGGACTCCAGGGCTAGCACATCATCCACTGTGCCACCTAGCTGCCTTGTAAAGGAAAAAAAGCATTTTCTCACTTTATTAGTAAAATCAGTTATGCATGCGCGTGAGCATGCACATACATACACACATACACACACACTCATACACCTCTCCTAATATTTTAATAATCATGTTGATTTAGATACTGAACTCATTTATAGGTTGAATTTCAGATGCTGGTTGGATGCGCAGGGTAAATGGCTGGTCCTCATCTTGTTCTCATGAAAAAGTGCTTAAAAGAAGTCCCTATTTTATCCAAGACAGTCCACCTCACCCTAACAAAACAATGCCGTCTGGATTTCAAACTAGATTAGCTGATAAAAGCATTAAATTAGAGACATGTTAAGGGATCTCTCAGGCCACTGAAGATACTACTTAAGTCCTGTAGAAGCTCAAGTACTCATCACCAGAGCACCCTAACTGCAGTCTTCTGCAGTGACTGACAGGTTCCCATCAGAAAGCATCAAGCCCTCATGCATTTTTAAATACCCCAAATGATCCTAATGGAGAATTTAAAACATTTTGGGAATTCGATATTAGAGAAATGCATTCAAATGCAAGATCAGACAAACATATTAGCCAATACTGAAAGTATTAATGGATCTTAGAACTGAATCCATCCAGTCTGAAGATAATACAAAAGGCCTTCTGAACATCAGAGATGGTGTTGGGTTGGGGGTGGGGAAGACTTATTCAGGAAATAGGGACAAATGGTGAACTATGATAGGCTGAGGATCAAGGTCAGCACCTGCATAATAAGTGCAGACAAAGAAGGTTGGTGGATGGTTTTTTTTTTTCATTTTCAGACAGACTAAACAATGCATTACACCATCTTCCAGTCATTCAATCAGATAAGTGATGGTATGTTATCTCAGAAAGACAGAACTAAAAAAGAAAAACCTCAAACGGACATTGGGAGTGGTCCTCTTACTTCAGGGTGGAAAATTTCTAAAATCACCATTACAGATAATATTTTTTCTCCTTTTTTAAGAGGCACCAAGGAAAGAGAGTATATGGCTTTATTCAAGTCTCAGCTAAAATAATGTATACTGTAAGAAGCCTTTCCCAGTCCTCCTTAATCTTAGTGCCTTCCCTTAATTTATTCTCTACACCTATGTGTGTGTGTATATAATATACATACATACATAAATGTGTATGTATATATGTATGTGTGTGTATACACATCATATGTATGCATGTGATATATATGTTTATCACATGTGCAATATATACATATGTGGATGGGAAAAATTGAAGGAAGGCTCATATATATGCATATATGTGTACATATTGTGTATATGTGCTCTATGTATGATTAGAGATATATATATATATTTATATCTGTATCTATATATTTGTTTATATGGCTCATACATAGATGTTTGCATGTCATCTTTGCAATCAGACTATGAGTTCCTTGAGGGACTGTTTTTGTCTTTTTCCACAACCTCAGGGCCTAGCACAGTGTCTGGTCTATAAAGTAGGTGTTTAAATGCTTGTTGATTTGACTTGACTGTCAATTCATAGAATGCGCAGAAAATGCAATAGGAAGGGGGATTGGATTACTCATAAGAAAGACATTTTCTTCTTATGAGGATTGTAGAATATTAGAATGGGTTGCCAAAGATTATTATAGAATACTGTTTAAAATAAGACTTTAAACATTAGATAGTGCAACTTCTCATCTATTCATTTTAAGGAGAAGGCTAGTCTAAAGATGAAATGCCATGTCTGCTGTCTACATGCTTTTTCTGTTAGGCATTAAATACCCCTGCACTGAATAGAAGGTAAATGCAAAACATGAGCAGGAACATGAAACATGACATAAAAAAATCAAGGAAGACCTACATTGTAGACTTTATGGGAATGAAGAGATCATGGGAATCACCTAGTTCAACTTTCATGAGGTATAAAGAAGTTAAATAAGTTACAGCATGATTATACAGACAGTAAGTCATGGTGCCAAGGTTTAAAAAAGATTTCCCTAATTCTAAGTCTAGTAAATATTCTAATATATAATATATGTTGGAAAGAGGACTCATTTTGAAGTCAAATCATCTGGATTTGAATTAGTGATACAATAGAAAAAGTACTGGCTTTAGAGTCAAAAGACCAGAGTTCAAGTACCACCTTTGATGTTTGCTGCCAGTGTGACATTGGACAAATTACTTAACATCCCTGTGCCTCAGTTTTCTCATCTGTAAAATGAGAAGGTTGGATCAGACAGCATCTGATATAACTTGCAACTCTCCGACTTTGTTCCTATTATCCCACCGCTGCTCTGGATTGTCTGACCTTCACTTAGTTAGCACCTCATTTTCCTCCTCTGTAAAATATACGATATAGACTAAATGTTCCATAAGGTCACTTCCAGTCCCACATCTATTCATAATCTTTGATTTTCTTGTCAATTTAAATCATTATGAAAGCTACAATTTTCTAAATAGGAATAGCTTTCAAAAATTTTAGATTAACTGGATAAAGTATTTAATATCTCTCTGGGATAACTTAACATTCAAATGAACCATAAGGAACTAATTTGAACTCCATAGTCAAAGGTGGGCTTGTCTCCAGAGACTGACTGAAAAGTTTATAACAGGAACTTTATAGTGAAACTTGATTTTAAAAAGATATTATTGGGAAATGACTTTCAGTGTGCAACTTTATTTTGAGTTTGCCCACAACCTTAATCTTATACCTGAATAACAAATATCACAATTTTTATTAAACTGGAAAGTGCAAGGAAAGACTCAGGTACTTGAGATTCTTCAGTGGGTTAGGAGGTGGTTTAAGAGACAGCCTAGTGTAAAGTCAGTGATTACCTTGAAGTTAAAGAGATCTGAGTTCAAATCCAACTTTAGATACTAACAAGCTGTTTTTTCACTTCAAAAATTATGAGATTATGACTTCTAAGCTCCCTTACAACCCTAAATATATGACACTATGATCCAAATCAGAGTGGCCTGTGTCATAAGGGTTTTTCACTTTTTTGAGTATCATTTTCTTTATTTGTAAAAAATGAGGGTGTTGGACTAGATTGCCCCTATGATCTCCTCCAGCTCTACATCTGTGATCCTAATACTTAAGCCATCAGCCTTACAAAAAATTAAGGAAAGCACTTTATAAAACCAAAGGTTCTATTATTATTAATAGGTGACCTATTTAACAGTAAGCACAGCGTGAGTCTTTTTTTGTTTGTTTTGTTTTTAAAGAACAAGGTAGACAGATGCAGAGAACATCATTACTTGCCGCCTTTCCTCTGGGTGAAGAAATTTTTGGCCATGGCAATCCATGAAACAAATAAAAGTTTTAAATGACTCTCAGTTCTATATATTCCCTTCTGTCATAATGGTGGAAAAGCAGAATGGAGGGTAAAGCATAGAAAGAATTACATTGATTTAGAATATTTAGAAACAATAGTTGCTATTATTCTCTAAATGTAAGATCTTTCCTAATGACATTAGGCAAAGAATGTCTAATGACACACTTAAAGAATGTAAAATCTTGTCTAATTAACATATTGAGGAAAGGACTTAAGGACATTAATATATAGGCATTATTGCTCTAAATGAAACCACAGGCAATGAAATGGAAATACGGCTCTAAGTCTCTGCTGGGAGAGGAAAATACAGGTGATTTCATTGTGAAAAGACTATATTTTAAAAAACTATGTTTTTACTATATATATAAAACTAGGTATAAAAAGACTATATTTTAAAGAAACATAGCATTTTGTCCATTTTGTCATCTTGTCTTGTAAAACTTGTGATGAGCATTACCAAAAAGACCATAGTGAAAATAATTGCAGCCAATGTGCCAATCTCTTTTGCAAAAGATAGAGAACTAGAGAAATTCCAAGAAGAAAGATCCACCATATTCAATCAACCTACCTCTTGATAGTTGTTGACTTCAATGCAAAAGTGAGCCAAGAGAAAGGTGGCAAAGTGTGGGTTTGAAAATATGAACAAATTATGAGAAATGAGAGTATACAGAGGTTTGTTATCTATTTGAAATGCTAATGCCTTGTATGACATACATTTCTTCTTCCAGAAGCATGTTGGAAAGCACTAGATATAGTGAACACTGAAATAAAAATTAAGAAAGCAAAAAAAAATGTGTAAGAGAAACAACTGGCTACCAACTATTGCCTATACAATAGGTATTGTATCAGAAATTATTCTCTAAATGCTTTAGGGAGAGGCTCTATGGAGCAGTTTGGAGAAAATATATAAATGAGAATTACAGAGCATGAAAGATCAGGTGTGGATAGACTATGATTTGCACTAATGGGAGAATACTAACAATGACAATGTTATAGACCCATTAAAGCACTAAAGTGAGCCAATTAATGAGAGCACAGGGTGGCTTAATGCGGCATGCCTGCATCAAAAAAGACCCTGTGCTCTATGAGCAAAGTGAAATTTCAGTAGTTCAAAGGAAACATGAGATGTACAAATTTAGAGACATCTCCACCCCAAATGTTCATATGGACTCTTTGTGCCCAACCTGCGATAGAGTTTCCTGAGCTTGTAGTAGTAGGACCAGCCAGAGTCAGCCATGCTGCACCTGGACCCCCACATAGTGGTGTCATTTTGGTCCTATCCAAGCATGAAGGACAACAATCATCTCTCATCATCTTCTAATAGAGCAAAATCAACAAAATCCCAAGACAAAACTGAGAAGATAATATATGCAATTACAATAATTTCAACCTGTTCTATTCAAATGAGTTATAAGCACTGAATATTAAAAATGGAAAGAATCAAAGATATGGGCCTTCATTATCACGATTTTCTGCTAATTTTCATCCAATTGGTTGTTTGTTGTTCAGTCATTTCAATCATGTCCAACTCTTCATGACTCTATTTGGGGTTTTCTTGGCAAAGATACTAGAGAGATTTTCCATTTCCTTCTCCAACTCATTTAGAGATGAGGAACTGAGGCAAACAAGGTTAAATGACTTGCCCAAGGTCACATGGCTAGTAAGTGTCTGAGCCCCATACTGTATCCACTACACCACCTAGCTGTTCAACTAACTGATAGAAATCACAATAATGAGGGTAAAAGAACTAAAAACAAACCCCACATTAATGAGCAAATAGTTGATCTTCCTTGCCAAGTGAAGGACACAGCAATTAACAGAAAATATCAGTTTATAATACAAATTCATTCATAATATCAGAATGGAGGAATTTAAATGCCTTAAGTACAAGGATTGTTTTTGTCTTTGTATTCCTACCATCTCACATATACATCTGTAGTGTATTATAGTTACTTAATAAATATTGCATTTAATTTAATAGGGTTAAAGATGACCAGTACTATCACCTTCATAAATCAGCTAAAAGAATGGGAGACAATAATAAGTCCCCAGAAACCTTAGCATAAGTACCGAAAGGAAAATGAAAATGATCCATTTGGGTTTCTTGAAGGATTGATTTTCAACAGTATTGACAGTGGAATCATCACATTTGGATTTGACTGCCTTAGCCTCTGAGTTAATCAACAATTGTCTATGATGTGCTAGACAGTATGAGAAACTGGAACACTCTTAGGATGATGAAATAAGGAATAGTGACTATATCAAATCAAATAGATATAGAGGAAATCTCTGCTACAGGTGACAGTTTTGAAAGCATTAAGGGATCTTTTTTATAAGCTATCTTGAAGAAAAGACATCAGAAGAATGAAGTTAACATGGGAATTACAAGAGAAAAATTATGACTGAGATGACATCAACTGCTGACCTCTATACCTATCTTTCTACCTTTATAAAATTATCATGAAAATTATATATAAACATATATATAATATTCTTGATGAAAATATGATGAGGGAAAGGCAGACTTTCATAATTTTCTATGACTGATCACATCTTTATAGTCCCATCATAAATTGCTGAGCAGAGAATTTAAGATACTTTTGTTTGTTGTTTGTTGCCAAATACATTGAAACGTGTGTCAAAATAAACAACAACAACAAAAAATTTAATGGATCCCTGTAAATGGCTAGACTCTCTTTTGCTAGCCAAATATTTCTTTATCTAATTAAAAAAATAAATGAATGAATGAATGATTTTTCCTTTTTTTAAGCAAAATTCAACCATAAAAATTTGGATTCTCTCATGCACATGTTGATGTCATACAAAATTTCTTGATAAAACCACATTAACGTGTAATTAATATTATGTTATTTACCTTCTTAATGGGTGGAGGAGGGAGAGAATTGGGAACTCAAAATTTTAAAAAATGAAGGTTAAAGTAAATAAGGTATAATGACTTTGAAAGAGATAAATAAAACTGCAGCAATAGCATTATTCAATAACTCTCTGATTATGAATATAAAATATTATAGAAAATAGAGGAATGTGTGTCCATCAAAGGTATTCACCCCATGAAACAAGGGTGTCCATTATCACCATTGTTATTCATTATGGTACTAGAAACATTAGTTTTAGCAATAAGGGAAGAAAAGAAATTAAAAGAATTAGAATAAGCAAAGAAGAAACTAAACTATCCCTCTTTGCAGATGATGATGATTCTCTAGAGTTCTAGAGAATCAAATAAGTACTTGAAATAATAAACAACTTTAGCAAAGTTGCACTATATAAAATAAACTCACATAAATACACAATATTTCTATATATATTACTAACAAAGCCCAACAGCAAGAGATAGAAAGAGAAATTCCATTTAAAGTTACTGTAGACATTGTAAAACATTTGGGAGTCTACCTATTAACGATTAGGAATTATATGAACCAAGGAATTATATGAACACAATTGCAAAACACTTTTCACACAAATAAAGTCAGATCTAAATAATTGGAAAAACATCCGTTGCTCATGGATAGACTGAACCAATATAACAAAAATGCTAATTCTACCTAAATTAACTTACTTATTAAATGTCATACCAATCAAACTACCATATTATAGAGCTAGAAGAAATGATAACAAAATTCATCTAGAAGAACAAAAGGTTCAGAATATCTAGGTAATTAATGAAAAGAAATGCTGGGGAAGGTGGCCTAGCCCTACCAAATATTAAATTGTATTATAAAGTAGCAATCACCAAAACTGCTTGCTACTGGCTAAGAAACAGAGTGGTGGATAAGTGGAATAGGTTAGGTATAGAAGACACAGTAGTCAATGACTACACTAATCTAATGCTTGATAAACATAAAGACCCCAGTTTCAGGGATAAGAACTTATTACTTGACAAAAACTGCTAGGAAAACTGGAAAACAGTATGGCAGAAACTGGGCATAGACCAATGTCTATACCAAAACAAAGTCCAAATGTGTCCACAATTTAGATATAAAGGCTGATACTATAAGCAAATTAGAAGCTCAAGGAATAGTTTACCTGCCAGATTTATGGAGAATGGAGAAATTTATGACCAAATAACAGATAGAGAACATTACTACATGCAAAATGGATAATTTTGATTACGTTAAATTGAAAAGATTTTGCACAAACAAAGCCAATGCAACCAAGATTAGAAGGGAAGCAGAAAATTGGGAGCTTTCACAGTCAGTGTCTCGATAAAGATCTCATTTCTAAACTATATAGAGAACTGAGTCAAATTTATGAGAATATAATTCATTCCCCAATTGATAAATGGTCAAAGGATATGAATAGGCAATTTTCAGAGGAAGAAATTAAAGCTATCTATAGTCATATGAAAGGATGCTCCAAATCACTATTGATTAGAGAAATGCAAGTCAAAATGACTCTGAGGTACCACATCACACATATCAGATTAGCTAACATGAAAAAAACAGGAAAATTATAAATGTTGGAGAAGATGTGGGAGAGTTGGAACACTAATTCATTGTTGGTGGAGCTGTGAACTGATCCAACCATTCTGGAGAGCAATTTGAAACTATCCCCAAAGGTATAAAAAAGCATGCATACCCTTTGATCTAGCAATATCACTTCGAGGGCAATATCCCAAAGAGATCATAAAAATGGGAAAAAGACCCACATATACAAAAATATTTATAGCAGTTCTTTTTTGTGGTGGCTAAGAAATGGAAATTGAGAGGATGTCTATCAACTGGGGAATGGCTGAACGAGTTGTGGTACATGAATGGAATTGAATACTAGTATGTTGTAAGAAATGATGAGCAGGTGGACCTCATGAAAACCTGAAAAGACTTATATGAACTGATTCTGAGTGAAGTGAGCAGAATCAGAAAAACATTGTATATAGTAATAGCCACATTGTGCAATGACTGACTTTGATAGACTTAGCCCTTCTCAGCAATGCAAAGGCCTAAAACAATTCCAAAAGATTCATGATGGAAAATGCCATCCATATCCAGAGAAAAATATGAAGTCTGAATGAAGATCAAAGCACACTATTTGCTCTCTCTTTTGGTTTAGTTTTGTTTTTTTTCTTTCTTATGGTCTTCCTACTTGTTCTAATTCTTCTGTACTACATGACTAATGTGAACATATATTTAATAAGAAAGGATATATAGAACAGTTATTGGATTGCACAGTGTTTTGGGAAGAGAGAAGGGAGTAAGGGGAGAAAAATCAAAATGTATGGAAGTGAATATAGAAAATCAAAAATAAATGAATTTTTTAAAAGGTATTCACCCAATTAGTGGATGATTTCTTACTCAGATTCCAAGAGATTCCCTAGAGATGAAGTCTTCCACATAGCCTGTTTTTGTGGATGATATTATGATTCTTGTATTAATCCCTCTACCACTGTAGGACCTCTGCAATGAGATCTGTGATTTCTCAAAAGAAATCAGACTAATAAATTGATGCTCATTCATTTTACCTGATCTCTGATTCCATTGGTATTTGGAGGTACTGGTGAGGAACCTCCTCATCAATGTAGGATATCAACTCTCTGCATCTTAGAGTAAAGGTGTTATCTAGGGGAACTGATAGGTTAAATGATTTACCAGGGTCACACAGACAGTATGTGTCAAAGAAAGGATTTGAACAGAGGTCTTTCTGAATCCAAAGTTAGTTCTCCATCCACTATGCCACCTTCTTTCTCAGTAACTCAATTAGAAAACAAATTAAACATATAAAGAATGTCCAGATAATGACCACCTAGATGGCCAGTCCATTGCATTAGTGCATCCTTACATCTCCTGAGAGCAGGCACAGCAGATAGGAAATTACTTGGGTCTTAGTTTGATGAGAATAAAGAGTATGTTAGCTTTCATTTGGGAAGATGTGAAAGATTTTTAATTTTTTAAATATCTTTTGTTATTGCATTACCCATATATCTTTCCAATTAACTATATTCTGTAAAGAGTAAAAAAGTTAGGAGAAAAAAGTTCAGAAAAACAAACATATTGAAAAAAATCTGATGCTGCATGCCCTGTTCCATACCCACAGTCTCTCACTTCTATATATAACAGAGGTATCTTTTCACATCTCTTCTTTGGAGTCCAGTTTGGTCATTATACTTTGGCAACTTTCAATCATAATTGTTCTTCTATTTTTCTTTCCATTTACATTTTTGTAGAAGTTACGTTTGTCAAGTTCTTCTTACTTCAGTTAATATCAATTCATATCAGTTTTCATGCCTCTACAGAATAATAATCATCTAATACATTCATGTATCACAGTATAGTAATTTCATGATGAATAGTCATCTACTTTATTTCAAGGTCTTTGCTATTACAAAATGTGTGGCTCTAAATTGTTCATTGTATTGGGAACTTTCTTAATGAAACTGGTCTACTTGGAGTTTATGCCAAACAGTTGAATTTCTGAGTAGAAGAGTTCGGATATTTAACCACTCTTTAAACATAATTACAAATTACTTTTCCAGAATGTCTGGACTAACAGTGCATTAGGATATCTGCAATCCTACCAGTACTGACTTTCCTCATTTTTGACAACTTTTAGGTGTGAAGTAAAACTTCAGAATTATCTTTTCTTTATTTGCATTTCTCATGTTTTTAGATTTGGAACATTTTTATGTCGCTCTTTATAGATTCCAATTTGTCTTTCAAAAACTATTCACATCCTTTGTCCTCAAGAATTGGGAATAGTATTTGACCTTATAGATTTCTGTTGGTTGTCTTTATATCTTGCATATTAAGCTCTTAGGAAATACATTTGATACAAAGATTATTTCTTCCCATTTGACACTATCCCTTCTTATCTTAGTGTTAGTTGTTGTGTTTGTGCAAGTTTTTCAATTCCATGACACAAACATTATCTATTTTATTTTTTGTGATTGCCTTTACCCTCCTTGTTTAAGAATTCTCTCCTATAGCCATAGTTGCAACAGATTTCTGATATATTTCTCTTCTAATTTTTATTTAGGTTTTATTTAATTTTTATTTATTTAATATTGAGTCCATGTAACCATTTTGAATTTGTAGCAGTAAATGTCATAATATACAGCAAGGTGGCTCAATGAATAGAGTGCCTGGCCTAGAGCCATAAAGACCTGAGTTCAAATTTGGCCTCAGACACCGCTATATGACCCTGGCCAAGTCACTTAGCCCTTTTTGTCTCAGTTTCCTCATCTATAAAATGAGCTGGAGAAGAAAATGGAAAACCACTCTGGTGTCTTTGCCAAGAAAACCCCAAAAGGAGTAACAAAGAGTCAAAAATGACCAAACAACAACAACATGGTATAATATGTTAGTCTAAACTTATTTTTGTGACATTATTTTCCTGTTCTACCAGTAATTCTCTTGCAATAGGGAGTTCTCACGTAGGTAATTTATATTTTCATATTCATCAGATGCTGGATTATTGAGTTAAATTATTTCTAATTATTCCTTGTCTATTCCACTAATATACTTTTCTAATTTTAAACATAAGCAATTTAGATACCTCTTTATCATATAGTCTGAGGTATGAAATTGATATTTTTCATTTATCCCTTTTTTAAAAATTACCAGATAGTGCAAAAGATCCCTAGATCCTTGAGGGTATATAGTAGGGCATGTTCTGAAGATCCAACTCATCTGTTCAAGTACAAGTTGAGATAACAACTTCAGAGCATATATTACATCACTATTTTTTCTAGTGATGTATGATTTTGAATCTTGAAATTGTGGAACAATTAAAGTTGTATTTGATTCAAAAAGTAATACAAAAGTCAATACTAGATGAAGTAAATTTCAGCAAACTTCTAAAAGTTACCTAAACAAGAGAAAAAGGCATAAGGAATATTATTCAGCAAATGTACTGGAAGAAAAGAAGATGTGCCAGTCATGTAGCCAGAGTGAGAGATAACAGATGAACAACTTGAATTATTCATGTCATCAATGCATGGCAAATATAAAAGAGTCTAAAAGAAAAACCTACATACAGAACTTTGTGTAGATCCTCTGTGGAGAAGGTATGAGAGAACTTGAGTGAGAAGCGAACATGTGCCTACATTATGATTTGGCTCAATGGAGGGAATGCTTGTATTTCTGACATAAAGTAAATTCTACAGCCTCTATGATTAATCCTGTTATTTCTTCCATTCTTAAAATTATGGGATAGTAGAACTAGAAGCAACCTCAAAAGATAACTATCTAGTCCACCACTTCTCATTTTATAAAGGATGAAATTGAGTTTCAGGGAGGTTGCCATTTGCCCAAGGTCACACAGATGCCAAAAGTGGAATTTGAACCCACATTCTCTGATACAGAGTTAGTGCTCTTTCCACTGTACCACAATCCCTCCATCTTCAACATTTCCTACTATCTGCTGAATATCTCCACCAGAATTCCCTGCTGACACTTCAAACTCCAAATGTTTATACCCCTCAAACCATCTCCTTCTTTTAACTTCTCTATTTCTATTAGTGATACTGTTGTTCATCTAATACAGCGGTCTCTATCACTCCACTTCCAATTTTAAACCAACTTACCAAATCCTAGAGCTGCTGAATCTGAATAAGCAACTTTATAGTGAAATTAAATGTGTATTTATTTATTTGATTGTTCTTTTATTTATTTATTAGAATTGAATTGAATTGAACTGGGCTATGGATCTTATTGAACTCATACTGATCAACGACCAGGTGTCAGGGACATGATAGAGATGAGGGATTTCTATGAGCTAGAACAAGTGCCCACAGCTATTTCACTGAGCATAAAAATCAAGGAAGGAACATTATTTACATGTGGCATGGACAAAGAGGCTCAGAGAAGCAATATAGATTAAACCCGGGCAGTCACTGGCAAATAGAGTGCCTTGTTCATCATTTAGACCAATGGTTATAAAATGTGCTTGGTCTATAGTCTATTTTGTCAGAGTGATAAACTGCATGAACCAAATGTCCCACTTTTCTTTGACTGTGCAACGATTTTCCATAGTGAATGAAAAGAACAGCAGTTCTTTTAATGAGACAGTAATGAAGGATATGTTATGATACTGTGCCAGAAACAACAATATAGATGTTGCCGTATTATAAACATTAATATTATGAGAGGCCACCCAGAGACCACATGGAGGTCTGCTCACCATACTTTGAGAAGAACTTCTCCAGAACAGAAAATCTGCTAACCAACTGTTTTATTCATCAAAGAACATCTGTAGTAAATAGAAAAGAGTAATCCAATCTTTTGCCTTTTTCCCAAGAGGCATGTGAACTATCATAGTCAGTGTTTGGGTGGTGGCAGGTTAAGTCAAACAGGAGATCAGAAATAAGTCCAGGGAGACCCACATCTTTAGAGGAAGTTTGAGAGATCTGACAATGGGAATAAGGCTAGGCTTTGGTGATTCTACTGATAATCATTCAATTATATGAATCTATATGGGGAAAGAACATTCACATCAAAAATCATACTAACCAAGTCTCAACCTGAGTCTGAGATCCAAGGTCCACCTAAGTGAGGGGAAAAAAGAGACAACTGGTGGGCATCCAATTTGTGCTCAGGTAGCTGACATCAATGAAAGCCCTGAATCAGATGTTGTATATGCTATCACAACTAGTTAGGGGCTAAGGGAGAGTTCTTAGTTCCTTGTTGGTTCAGGAAGTGGCAATGGAATCTAATGTCAGTCAGAAAATTTAAACTCCAAATGGCCTATGATCCCAGAAGTCTCTGACTAAAGAACTCTGATCAAAAGTAAAGAACTCAGCTTCTGCGAAGCAAAGGATTGAGTTACACGGAGGCTGGGGGAGGAGAAGGATATTAATAGGGAACCTAGATTATGAGAATCAGAAGTATGATTTTAGAGCAGTGGAATCAGCAAGGTCAAGGTAAACTACTAGCCTAAGGCTATTTATATGCTATTGCCATCTCATCTCTTCTCCTCCATCCCCATCTCACCTCTCACTTCTATAGATCTCAGAGCCTGGGAAGATCAAGAGAATATAGTAACAGAAATAGTGGACCAAAATAGAAATTATTTAAGTCATTCCAGGACCATGGTAGTTGCTGTTGTTTCTATTTCTACATATAGAGTACATACCCTTTGATCACCTTAATTGAGTTCCTTACTTTCTGTATCTATCTTCATTGTAACTCTGATTCATGGATGACTCATCTTGAATATTATCCCTTCCACTTAACTGCAAATTTTTACCATATTCATGTAAAGTCTCTGAAATCAGAACTGCTGAAGGCAGTTCCTCTATGCATGAGTTGCAAGCTTGCTTAAAATAAGGAGGGGATTAGGACAACAGCCATTTTTTCCAGAAGCAATTGCTCTGCTGGCTTTGGAGTTAAAAGTCCTCAGTTGTCATGTTACTATATATTGAAATGCCCCATTGCTGTCTGGTGGTGGGGAGGGCTGTTTTTGTTTTTACTTTATTTCTGACAGTTTAACAGAAAACTGATGTCTCTCTGGATGAAATCAAAACAGTGGCTGGGGGACAGCAAGTCCCCTTTCTGAACCATGAGCCCTTGAAATGAAAAAAGAACAGCCCTGAAGCCAATTACTATTAGCGGAGACCAGTGAATGGTTTTGGATAATAAGGGAGAACTGCCATGATAGAGGAGCTAAAAGGAGCATATGAGCCAGTTTGTCTCCGGACATGTTGGTGCCGTTGCTCTAATCATTCCATGGCATATGTGGAAAAAAATAGATTAAAAAAAAGAAACACAGAGAAAGAGAAAGAATATAGACAGCAGAAAAAGAAAATCTGTGAACATTTTTATCAACTCCTGTCCTTCTTTATGATGATATTGACTGATATGCTATAGGTGTTAGAGAACAAAGCATCTAATAGGCTGTATTTACAGTACTAATATTTTTATTAAAATTATTTCATATCACTTTCATATAATCTCAGTTTGTGTTCATTTCTAATATTTGTTCCACTCACTTAATAGGAAGCTTTAAATCTGAGAAATAACTTATGCTTCTAAGGTCAACAATAATGACTTCTTGGTTTAAGTAGACCTTGAACAAATTATAATTGTCAGGATGATCATTTTAGCTAACATAGATCAGAAAACCTGGAGAATTTAGGTCTCTAAAATATTTTTGTCACATCCAAATACATTTGATTTACTCAAAGACCAAAGAAAGGATTTACTCAAAGCAGAATATTCTATTTACTATTTACTCACAATGAAATGAACTCTACTAATATCAGCATTTTCCAGGTAATGAAAGTATCAAGTAGAGAGAGCTGAATAACATTTTATCCTGTTAAAAAATAAATATTAAACAGACAAAATTTTTTTAAAAAAATGCCATATCCTGACATCCACTACTGACCAGCCCTTACCTATGTTGAAGGAATTGAGCCTTAGCAAAAAGGATAAAAAAACGATAGGTATCTGGGAGAAACCTAAGGGACATACATATCGTCTCTCAACTCAGACCCCTTCTTTGACGCACTCTATATTCATGCAAAGAACTCAACCATGGACCCATATGGAGACAACCAAGAGAAAACAGAACTACTGAGCACAGTCAACAACCAGTGCCACGAGGGACCTCCACAAAGGAAACAGGAATAATACAAGGCAATCATTTGGCCACTATGGCTGTTTTCTTACATGCATAGACTACATAGTTATTCTCATCAAACACAAGCCAGTTTGATAAAAGTGCTCCAGCACTGCTTGTTATAATGACCTTTCCTAAACACTCTATCCTTTCTTGGCTAAGCACTTATGGAGATGACAGAGTTCATCTCAAATGTGAGGTCCTATGCCATGTTCCACTGCCCCTGCACCTGTTTATTATTAGCACTTATATAATGTCCACATAGTTGAAATCCTAATAATTTCTGCTATTTATTGGTGCTAGTTTAGGAAAATGAATAGTAAAAATGTATTTTTCTTAAAGCTGAATGTTAGTCAGAATTTTTTTTACATTATCCAGAATTTGAGATTAGCTTAGCTCAAATGAATGAAATGAATGAATGAACCATGTTACATATTAAGCCGTCCTCTTCATTCTCCTCACACTAGAACTTGGACTCTGCCCCTGGGGCACTTGACTCTGGGCTCCAATAAGAAGTTTTTTATGTTTGTTTTAACTTCTCTGGAACCTGGCCATCATGCCACTTCCCAGACATTTTCAAACCATGTCTCCTCCCATGTCTTCTCCTCCCAAATGCTGTCTTCCCCCATTAAAATATGAACTCTTTGATCCAAGGACTTTCTTTTTTATATTTGTATGCCAGTTTTTGGCACAGTGCCTGGCACACAGTAAGCATTTAATGAATGCTTTTTCATTCATTCATTCATGAAGTAGGATAGTGGCTACATGAATAGATGTGAGAGATACTGTGAAGGAAGACATAACCTAGTTTTGCAGCCACCCTCTGACACTTATTTTCTGTGGGATCATAAGCAAGTCACTAATCCTCACACAATCTCAGTTTCTTCATCTCTAAAATGGGGATAATTAAATTTATACTGTCTATCTCACAATATTACTGTAAGGAAAGTACCTTATAAATGTTTTTTAAAAAACACCATATGAGTTAGTTTTTGTTGTTGTTAAATAACTATTGATTCACTATACAGTTTTTTTAAAAAATTAATTTCAAGGGGGAGGAGCCAAGATGGCAGAGTAGAAAGATATGCATATGCTAGCTCCGAACCCACAGCCCATAAAATACCTGTAAAGAAGAACTCCTAGCAAATTCTGGAGCAGCAGAAGCCACAGAACAGAGTGGAGGAGATGTCTGTTCCAGAGAGCCCTGAAAACCTGACGTGAAAGGTCCGTCGCTCACCAGACCAGGAGCAGAGCCCAGCCCTGCCTTGCCCGAGTGGCACTGAGAGGAGCAGATCCGAGCAGGCTTCAAGGATGGAATCTCCAGTGAAACTGCAAGTCCCTCCACCCACGGACATCAAAGGTCAGTGAGAGGGTCTTTTCAGCTCTTGGAGAGGGGAGCGGGATGTCCCCATAACTCGGGCCCTCTCGGGAGACAGCATTGGAGACAGCCAGCAGACAGGGGCTCCCAAAGCAGACAGGAGCTTGGATCCATAGTTGAAGGTCTCCACATAAACCCCCTGAGGGAACTAAGCCCCAACTTGAGCACCTGAACTTAATCTCACACTGAATACCAACCCTGCCCCCACCCAAAGCCCTGAGTCTGGGAAGCAGCATTTGAATCTCAGACCTCAATTGCTGGCTGGGTGGATCTGGAGGTGAGGTGGGTGTGAAGAGGACCCTCAAAAGTCAAGTAACTGGCTGGGAAAATGCCCAGAAAAGGGGAAAAAAATAAGACCATAGAAAGTTACTTTCTTGGTGAACAGATATCTCCTCCCTTCCTCTCTGATGAGGAAGAACAATGCTTACCATCAGGGAAAGACATAGAAATCAAGGCTTCTGTATTGCAACCATCCAAAATAAATATTCAATGGGCTCAGGCCACAGAAGAACTCAAAAAGGATTTTGAAAATCAAGTTAGAGATGTGGAGGAAAAACGGGGAAGAGAAATGAGAGACATGCAGTCAAAGCATGAACAGCAGGTCAGCACCCTGCTAAAGGAGACCCAAAAAAATGCTGAAGAAAATAACACCTTGAAAAATAGGCTAACTCAATTGGCAAAAGAGGTTCAAAAAGCCAATGAGGAGAAGAATGCTTTCAAAAGCAGAATTAGCCAAATGGAAAAGGAGGTCCAAAAGCTCACTGAAGAAAACAGTTCTTTAAAAATTAGAATGGAACAGATGGAGGCTAATGACTTTATGAGAAACCAAGAAATCACAAAACAAAACCAAAAGAATGAAAAAATGGAAGATAATGTGAAATATCTCATTGGAAAAACAACTGACCTGGAAAATAGATCCAGGAGAGACAATTTAAAAATTATGGGCCTACCTGAAAGCCATGATCAAAAAAAGAGCCTAGACATCATCTTTCATGAAATTATCAAGAAAAATTGCCCTGAGATTCTAGAACCAGAGGGCAAAATAAGTCTTCAGGGAATCCACAGAATACCACCTGAAAGAGATCCAAAAAGAGAAACTCCTAGGAACATTGTGGCCTAATTCCAGAGTTCCCAGGTCAAGGAGAAAATATTGCAAGCAGCTAGAAAGAAACAATTCAAGTATTGTGGAAATACAATCAGGATAACACAAGATCTAGCAGCTTCTACATTAAGGGATCGAAGGGCATGGAATATCATATTCCAGGAGTCAAAGGAATTAGGACTAAAACCAAGAATCACCTACCCAGCAAAACTGAGTATAATACTTCAGGGGAAAAATTGGTCTTTCAATGAAATAGAGGATTTTCAAGCATTCTTGATGAAAAGACCAGAGCTGAAAAGAAAATTTGACTTTCAAACACAAGAATGAAGAGAAGCATGAAAAGGTGAACAGGAAAGAGAAGTCATAAGGGACTTACTAAAGTTGAACTGTTTACATTCCTACATGGAAAGACAATATTTGTAACTCTTGAAACTTTTCAGTATTTGGGTAGTGGGTGGGATTACACACACACACATGCACACACACACACACACACAGAGCACAGAGTGAATTGAATAGGATGGGATCATATCTTAAAAAAATGAAATTAAGTGGTGAGAGAGAAATATATTGGGAGGAGAAAGGGAGAAATGGAATGGGGCAAATTATCCCTCATAAAAGAGGCAAGCAAAAGACTTCTCAGTGGAGGGGAAAAGAGGGGAGGTGATAGAAGAACATGAAATTTACTCTCATCACATGCCACTAAAGGAAGGAATAAAATACACACTCATTTTGGTATGAAAACCTATCTTACAATACAGGAAAGTGGGGGAGAAGGAGATAAACAGGGTGGGGGGGATGATGGAAGGGAGGGCAATGGGAGGAGGGAGCAATTTGAAATCAACAGTCTTGGAGAGGGACAGGATCAAAAGAGAGAATAGAAGCAATGGGGGGGGCAGGATAGGATGGAGGGAAATATAGTTAGTCTTATACAACATGACTATTATGGAAGTCATTTACAAAACTACACAGATATAGCCTATATTGAATTGCTTGCCTTCCAAAGGGAATGGGTGGGGAGGGAAGGATTAAGAGAAGTTGGAACTCAAAGTTTTAGGAACAACTGTAGAGCACTGTTCTTGCTACTAGGAAATAAGAAATACAGGCAATGGGGTAAAGAAAGTTATCTGGCCCTACAGGACAAAAGAGAAGATGGGGACAAGTGAGGGGAGGGATGATAGAAGAGAGGGCAGATTGTTGATAGGGGCAATTAGAATGCTTGGTGTTTTGGGGTGGGGGAAGGGGACAAATGGGGAGAAAATTTGGAACCCAAAATTTTGTGAAAATGAATAATAAATAAATTTAAACAAAAATAAAAAGAAAAAAGAAAAAAAGAAAAATTCATTTCAATAGTATATTCAAGTATCAAATCAGTTACACAAAGCAAATCATAAAGTATAATGTATTAACATTATGAGATTCAGGGGCCTTTTGAAATATGTTAACCAAATGAAAAGTAAGCCTTGAGGAGGACTGAATAATGTTTTTTCATTTAATAATTTTTAAACTCTCATATTTAGTAAAGAAATTAGCAGCTCAATTAAAAATCAACAACTAAAATTAAATTTACAAAGAAGCTAATGAAATCACACTATTTAAATGAATGTAAGTTTTTTATCGATTTTATTTATTATTCTCTGTTGAGTTGAGATATGTCAATATATCCATATATTCGTGAACACTAGTATGGATTCTCACATGCTTACTACCTGAGTGACCTTGAGCAGCTCACTTAGTCTCTTAGGGGCTCTCTTTGTATGTATGTAAAAAGAGGAAGTTGGGCTAGATTATTTCTGATGTCTCTTACAGGCCTGGACCTGTGATACTTTGGATGCTGAAAGCAATCCCCCTGCCCCTAACACCAACAACTAAAAATATAAACCTTGATAACAAAGAGGCTTAGTCCACCAAGACAAATGCCCACATTGGCCACGTCCAGGAATGTCTTTCATTCTGTACTTTAAGCTCATCACCTTTATGGCAGGCGGTGGAAGTCCTCTGGAATCATGATTTATCTTTACATGGATCAGAGTTCTGATATCTTTCAAAGTTGTTTTCCTTTATAATGTTTTGGTCATTGTATAATTTTTTTCTCCAAGTTCTGCTCATTTCATTCTACATCAGTTCTTAGAGATCTTCCCAGTTTCCTCCAAAACTGTCTTTTTCATCATTTTTCATGACATGTAGAATACTATTACATTCATATAACATAATTTGTTTCAACCTTCACCCTTAGTGGACACTCCTTTGTTTTCGAGTTTGATACTATTATGAAAAAAGTATACACATACACACACACACAAATACATACATACATATATGTTTAGTGATTACTTGTGTGTGTGTGTTTAGTGATTTGGAGTATATAGTTCAAAATTTCTTTCCAGAAAAATTGGACAAATTCACAGATCTACCAACAGTGTATTAGTGTGCCTGTTTTCTCACATTTCCTCCAACATTTGTTATTTTCTTTTACCTTCTTTGTCAATCTGTCAAGTGTGAAGTAGAACCTGAAAACTGCATTAATTTTCATTTCTCTAATTTTCAGTAATTTGAACATATTTTAATATGGTTGTTGGATTTCTTCCTTTGAAAGTTACCTATTCATATTCATTGACCCTTTATCTCTTGGGGAATGGATCTTAGCCCTACAAGTTTAAGTCCATTCCTTATGTATTATGGAAATTGCAACTTTATCAGAAAACTTCACTGCATTTTCCCCCCATTTAACTATTATCCTCCTAATTTTAGCTACATTTTTTATCTGTGAAAAGTCTTAAAATTTTATACAGCAAAAACTTCTATTTTCTATTTTATGATCATCTCTCTCCCTATTTAGTGATATACTTTTTCTTTCCTATCTATAATTATGAATGAAGTTTTCCTCTTCGCTCCTCTGATTTCCTTAGGATGTCACCTGTCTAAGTTATGTATCCATTTGGAGTTTATCTTGTAATGTGGGTATGAGGTGTTGATTATACCTAATTTCTACCAGACAACTTTGCAGTTTTCCCAAATAATGAGTTTCTACTGAACTGACAGATATTTGTGAAGTGCTTAGTACAGTGTCTAAAACATAGTAAGCTCTTATTAAACTCTTGTTCTCCTGCCTGTCCCTTCACCTACTCTGCTCTCCCCTCTTTGAGTTTACTGAACACTATGGCACTGTATTTGCTTGCTTCTGCACATTGTGTATTTATTTAATTTATTCTACTGATTGTCCTCTCTGTTTTTTAATCAGTTCCAAATCACTTTAATGATTAACTTGTAGTATAGTATGAAATCTGGTACTAGGGTGACTCCTTTACCACTACTTTTTGTTTTTTCCCTTGAGATTGTTGATCTTTTGCTCTTAAGTATAAATTTTGTCATTTTTATAGCTCTATAAAATAATTCTTTGGAAGGATATTGTCTTTTTTCATTGGTAATATGTTCCATCTTAAAGACTCCCACCATGATTCAGTTATATAGCATGACCAAGATAATATTATTATAAAAATGTATTTTTTGTTTGAGCAAGCAACTTGGGATCATCAAAAATCCAATCTTTTCCTCCAAGGTAATTTTAGTCCTAACTCAGTGACCATCTTTAGTGCCTATCCAAGATCCATATATTGATAAACTCAATAGTCTGGTAGTCTAAATATATCCAGTAGTATATGGTTTTAATCCAGTTTGATTTACCTGTAATGAATGGTTGTCAATCTCCTTTGAATGAATATGATTTCATCAAGGAGACTTTTGAGAGCCTGGAGCCTTGATACAATTGGCATAATGCTGTCTATGAGTCAGTTCATTTGGATAGCCTTGCTATCAAGAGGAAATCTTTCTTTCTACTTAGGTATTACACAGGATTATTATCATTCATGAGACTGGCTAATATCTTAGGTGAGCCTTCCTTCTTTTACATCCTATTTTATGTCACTACTCAGAGATACATTGATTAAAGTTGCCTGTATGGTAATGTTTGTCACAAAATTTAACATTTATGTAAGGAAGCACCTTGATTAGAGCTTTAACACCGTATTTTGTTCTATTAAGTAAAATATATTTTTAAAAGGTATGGATCGATGCAGTGATTCCGATAATTTGATTCATTTTAGAAAAGTTCATTGCCTATTTAATCTTTATATTTTCATCAAGGAGATCTTTGATATAGCTACAGACCATTCAATTTAAAAAAAAATTATGAATCTGTGAAAATAGAACTATGAATCTATTTTTAGATTTATATTGGTCACTTTTAAAAAAAGAAAAGGGAAAAATCCATTAATTTTTAAACATTTTGGAGAATCTCTTTTTATCATATCTTAAAATCTAACTAGCTGGTTGCTTTTAAAATTATTCTACTTCCAGCATGAATTTCTTTCCAATGTAATTTTTAGGTCCCTTCATCTTCTTAAATTCTATAATCTTCTTATATAGTACTACTCAACAATTTTTTCTATTTTCCTTTGACATGTTTTTCACATTAACTTGTACTTAGCTTATAAAGATATAATTCAAACACAAGGACACTGAGCATACTAATAATCATGGTGTCCTTATTCTTGTTCTGTTTCTGGAGAATGCCGACCTTCTCTTGTCTCTCTTTTCCCCCATGGTGATGTACAAAAACAAGGGGCTAGTATAGCTCTAAAGACTGGCAAGATTAGATAGGGGGTCTTCCTATGATGAATGCTCTTATATGTCTAAGGGAATGGCAAGCACTATGTCACCAATGCAAAGCCATATGGTGTATTTGAACCAAAGAAACATTTAGCCTATGTTGGTAGGGTCTAGTGGTCAACAGCTTAGAGACTTCCCCTCTTTAGGGACTTCTCCCTCCTTTCAAATACACATAGATTTGGCCATAAGTTACCACAAATGCTTATGTTAAAAACCAGGTTGGGGCTGCTATAAAATGCAAGTAGCATCTTTATTCTTTCTTCTGATTTGGTACTGATATTAAAAGATGACAGACTAACCATTAAATTAATGCTTATAGACTGCCAAGGAAATGCATGATTCATTATGCTCTAATCTTCTCTTTTCAGAAATGCAGAACTAAGGGTCATTTTGTATACTTGTAAATCATATCCCAAGGATTTATCACCTAATGACCAAGTGGTGATGAGCCTTTCTCCACAATCCAATGTTTGTCCTCAAACAACAGGTACATGTCATCTTTGGAAATATGTTTGAAACCCACTCCAGCTTGGCAAAATCTGCCAGAGTTTTTGTGCTATATGAACACAATTACAAAATACTTTTCACACAAATAAAGTCAGATCTAAGTAAGTGGAAAAGCATCAGTTGCTTGTGGGTAGGCTGAGCCAATATAATAGAAATGTGAATTCTACTTAAATTAATTTACTTATTCAGTGCCATATCAATCAAACTACAGTTAATTATTTTCTAGAGCTAGAAAAAATAATATCAAAATTCATCTAGAAGAACAAAAGGTCCAGAATATCAAGGGAACTAATGAAAAGAAATGCTAGGGAAGGTGGGTAGCCCTACCAGATCTCAAATTTTATTATAAATGAGCAGTCATCAAAACCATTTGATACTGGCTAAGAAACAGAGGGGTAGACCAGTGGAATAGGTTAGGTACTCAAGACACAGTAGTCAATGAATATAGCAATTTACTGTCTGATAAACCCCAGGACCCCACTTCTGGGATAAGAATGTTTGACAATCATTTCTGGGATAACTGGATAACAGTGTGGCAGAAACCAGGCATAGATCAATGCCTGACACCGTACACAAGAATAAAGTCCAAATGGATACATCATCTAGGTATAAACTATAAACAAATTAGGGGAATAACAAATAGTATGTTTGTCAGATTTATGGAGAATGGAGACATTTTTGACCAAACAAGAAACAGAGATTATGATGCGCAAAATGGATAATTTCAATTACATTAAATTGAAAAGTTTTTGCACAACCAAACCCAATGCAACCAAGATTAGGAGGGAAGCAGAAAACTGGGAAAGAATTTTTGCAACTAGTATCTGTGATAAAGGCCTCATTTCTAAAATATATAGAGAACTGAGTCAAATGTACAAGAATACAAGTCATTTCCCAATTGATTAATGGTCAAAGGATATGAATAGGCAGTTTTCAGAGGAAGAAATTAAAGCTACCTATAGACATATGAAAAATTGCTCTAAACCATTATTGATTGGAGAGATGCAAATCAAAACAACTGTTAAGTACCACATCATACCTATCAGATTGCCTAACATGACAAAACAGGAAAATGATAAAGGTTGGGGAAGGTGTGGGTGAGTTGGAACACTAATTCATTGTTGGTGGAGCTGTGAGCTGAGTCAACCATTCTGGAGAGCAATTTGGAATTACGCCCAAAGGGCTACAAAAATGTGTACATGCTTTGACCCAGCAATATTGCTGCTAGGACTCTATCCCAAAGAGATCATAAAAATGGGAAAGTATCCCACATATACAAAAATATTTATAGCAGCTCTTTTTTGTGGTAGCCAAAAACTGGAAATCAAGGGGATGCCCATCAATTGGGGAATGGCTGACCAAGTTGTGGTATATGAATGCAATGGAATACTATTTTTCTATAAGAAATGATGAAACGTAAGACTTCAGAGAGGCCTGGAAAGACATATATGAACTGATGCTGGGTGAAATGAGTAGGACCAGGAGAACTTTGTACACAGAAACAAACCACAGTGTGCAAGGAATTTTTCTGGTAAATTTAGTCCTTCATAGCAATGTGAGGACCTAAAAATTTCCCAATGGACTCAAAGCAAAACACCTTCCACATCCAGAGAAAAAACTATGGAACTGGATCTCAGAATGAAGCAGACAATTTTCTTTTGTATTATGTTTTTTGTTTTGTTTTATGGTTCCTTCCATTCATTTTAATTCTTCTATTCAACATGACTAAGGCGAAAATGTATTTAATAGAAATGTCTGTGTAGAACCTATATAAGATTGCATGCCATCTCAGGGAGAGAGTGGAAAGGGAGAGAGGAAGGATGAGAAGGGAGGGGGAAAAAAATCTAAGATATATGGAAGTGATTATAGAACACTGAAAATAAATGAGATAATTTTTTAAAAGAAAGAAAGAGGGTACAAGGATCCAGGATTAGTTCATCTCAACAGGGTATTGATGTAGAACTTTTATATAACAACTTAATGAAAACATTTTAAAATTAATCTGTATCCATTTTTTTCAATATAAAAGATATACTTGAATTTAATTCTGTATGTTTTGGTCTAAAATTAAGCCTAATGTATTTGGCTGGGCCCTATGCAAATGAGTTATTTTCTGTAAAAGAATGCATTCCTCCCCAAAAGACTTTTGTGTTCCAGGAATCTACTTTCAGACTCTAAATAACATTTATTTAAATGCTTTGTGGTATTGGAATGTTTCTTTTTCTTTTCCATTTGTTAAAAATCAACCTCTTGTAATTCAAGAATTCAAGATCCTTGAACAAAAAATGATCCCTATGAGGAACGGACCACAGAAGCAATCCATTCCAATCCGAGCAACAATCTCCTTACACTGAGACTAAATCTCTTTTTATACCTTTCTTCTCCCATTACTAGGTGGCCCAATGAAGAGGCTGCTCTCTAGTAGGCATCTCAAACTCAACATTTCCATAACTGAACTGATATTTCTCTCCTAAATTCTAGATCTAAAACATAATGATGAATAGGTTGTTCTCTATCTAATATCAGGTTTCTATAAGGAGGGAAAAACTTTGCAATGGAGTTTTCTTAAAGGAGAATAGACTGATTGCCTCTGGAGCTAGTGAGTTTCACATCACTGTGGCTCTTCAGTCTGAGACTGGATATCAGAGATGATGAGGGGATTATTGATCAGGTATGGGTTAGACTCAATCATCTCTGAGCTCCTCTCCAACTCAAAGATCCTATCATTCAATTAAATGAAATAATTCACAACATAGCATTTCATGTTATATTTCAGTGTTTTCTAAGACCTACAACATGTTTGCAGTTTATGTATTTCATAGCAAGTACCAAGAGAAAATAGAAAACCCAATTCTGGGGCTTGCATCTGTTACATATTCCCAAGACCTATGAAAAAACATGTGCTTTCAACTATGTCACTCCAGATTTTCTGATTTTCTAGGAGATTCATAAAAATCAATATCACATCATCCCCTAGAAAAAAGTCACTGAACAAAGAAATGAAAGATATATATGCTGGGTGTACTAGACAATAAAAATATTTTTTATAGATTTCCACTTTCAGCACTAGCTACATTAACAATATTAGATCTGACCTTCTTTTTCAAAGCAACAATTGGTTTATAATTCTTTTCTTGAGGGACCTGAAATCAATTATATTTATCTAAGTTACTCATGTTAATGATTCTCAGATTGGACACTATTGATCTAATCAATCTTGAATTTATTGAATTTTTGAAGTATGATGATAAGGATAATGTTACTTTCTATTTAGAAATTTTATGTAGTACTTTAAGATTTGCAAAGTGTTTTATAAATGTTATCTCATTTTATTCTTACAATAACCCTGTGAGAGAAATGGTATTATTCCCATTTTATCAAATGTGACTTGGTCACTCAGGTCTGGTTAATGGTTGTTGTCCTTTGTTCTTAAAGAGAAGCAAAATGACATTACTATGTTAGAGTCAAGTTACAATATGTCCAACTGCGATTGACCAGACCAATACAGGATCAGATTCCTCTACTATATGTTGGGCCAAATAATCCATATGAACATTTGGGGTGAATTCTCTAAATTTGCACAGCTTGTGTTTCTTTTGAGTGACTTCAATTCTGCTTTGCTCATAGAGCACATCACCTTCTCTGATTGAGAGCACACCATGTTGGCTGGCCCTGTGCCAGTGTCTTTAATGTCATGCAATCAATTTCAAAGTTCTGAAAGGAGACCTACACAGTTATTAAGTGTCTGAATCAGGATTTGAACTAGAGTCAGGTTGTACTGATTCCATATCTAGCAACCTATCCCTATGGCATGTAATTTCATGGTAACAAAATAAAATATCTAGAAGGAGGTTCTGGGTCTGAAAAGTGGCAGTTCTCAATGGAGCTTTTTGTGCCTAAACTTTTACATATATTTTTTCCACTAAGATGAAATTCAATTCATCACATATGAATTGAGTACCTACTATGTGCAAAATAGAGTGCTATAACCCCCCCTCTTAAACTGCACATTCCATGAGGGCAAGAACTAAGTTTGAATGAAACTTTGAATATTTCCTAGCACCTTATGCATGTAGAAGACTGAATAATTGTTGGATTCAGTTGTAGAGAATTTGATGTGAACTACTGATAGAATTTGATAAATGTGAACTATTGATATAAGAGGACTGGGTAGAGTGTTGGCTAGAGTAGAATTTACAACTACACTTATTAATTTTAGAAACAATACACACATACACATACACGTGGTTGCCTGATTTTAGGGTTTTTTGGAGGGAGCATATTTTGACCAAGAAGTAGAAATAACTTGGAGTCAATTGCATTCTACCCAACTGCATACAATAAATTACTAAACTGACCATAGTACAAATTCTATAATGTATAATACAGAAAGTATTAAAATTTCACTTCTGACATTCAGTATCTCTGTGATCTCAAGTAAGAAATTTTATCTCCATATGCCTCAGTTTCTTCCTCTGTAAAAATAGGACTAGAAGGCTCTTTTACCTCTAGACATATTGTAACCATGCTCTGAGAGCATGGATATAATCAGGAAGAGGAGAAATCAGTAATGCCTAGAACTATTGAGAAAGTTTCATGAAGGTAGGGCCTAGAAATTAACTGATTTGATTTACATTTTTATAGAACTTTGTGTTTAAGAAAGTTTTTTCTCATGTGTTTCTCTGCACATCCTTATTTATTACAGTATCAGAGATGAAGAAACTCAGAGAGGTAAGTACCTTGCCTAAGGTCATTTTTGGAGAGTAAAGGGCTCAGCCAGGACTTGAACCCAAGTTTCCTGACCCTAACTTTAATGATCTTTCTACCATATCACAAGCAGAGAGAATGGGCTTGAAATTTTGAATAGAGTATCATGTATTCCTTGACATGCAGTGATACTATGGCCATGCTTTCTATTTAACTGTGTGCATATCAGAGCCCCTCAGTGTAATGGAATCACTTAGACTGCAGGAACTCTTGGTTTCTGCTTCTAGATGCCCAGAACCAAGGACAGATCCTAGCACTTGAAAGGCATTTAATAAGTGATTGTTGAATAGAATAGAATTGAATTTGATTAAATTGAGCTGAATTGGGTTATGTATAAACTACATTCAGAAATTCACTCAGCCTCAGGAGTTGAACCCAAATTCTCCACCTACAAAACCAACACCACACTGCTTCTTCATTTCTCCTTTAGTCTGGGTTTGGCAATCTTTGCTGAGAGTCCTCATTTAGGTATAAATGAGATAAAATATGTAAAGCTCCCTGGAAGAATGGAACCATTTGCATATAAAATCCAATCATTAGTAATGCATTAATAGTTTGCACTGATTGCCTCTGCTTTTTTAAATGTTTTTTTCTTCCTGCATGTGTGTGAAAGGTTGTTTAAAGATGTCTTGAAAATTTTTAATGAATTATGAGCAAAAATTCCTAACAAAATGATACTGTAATTTTTTTGGTGAGATGAATATGAATGCAATCAAGGGGCTCCTTTAGCTAGCAATCCCAAGGGGATTTTGGTTAGAAAACATTCAGCTGGAGAAAGATGGTAAAGACAGGAAAATGAAAACAAGGAAAACACAGGCAAAGGACACAAGGAATTAAAAATGGTGGGGAAAGACAAAGTTTTTTGGGGGTTTGGGGTTTTTTTTTCCAGAATGTTACAGGAAAAAGGAAATCAGAACACAGTTTCATTAACAACAGAAAATTGGTAAACTCTTAGTGGCTAGAATCCTGGCCTTGGAGTCAGAAAAACCTGGATTCTAGTCCTGCTACTGTCACTTGTGTGGCCAAGAAGTTACTGATTCTCTGAATTTCAGCTTCCTCATCTCTAAAATGGGAATCATGATGACCTAAGCATCAATATCACAGGTTTGTTGTGAGACTTAAATGGGATAACGTGTAAAATTTTTATGAACTTTGAAGTTCTAAATCAAACAAGTATTTATTCAGCACTTTTTATGTGTCAAGTCGTGTCCAAGGTGCTGGAGATTACAAAGGCAAACATGAAACATCCCTGCCACAAAGAGCTTACATTTGATCAGGCAAGACAACACACATGTACATACACACACACACACACACACACACAGATGACAATGAGGGGAGGCCTTAACAGCTAGAAGTATCAAGTAAGGCTTCATGTAAGAGATGATAGTTGAGCTGGACTTTGAAGGAAACTAGATTTTAAAAGATAGAGATGAGAAAAAAGTACAATCAGGCATGGGGAATAATCTCGGCAAGGCACAGAGAGGTGAGATAGGATGTCACATAGCATAGAATGTCACTATTATTACTGTGGTTGTTATTATAATCTCATTTTTCTCATCCTCGTATCCTATGGAACTCAAATAAAGACTTTTCCTAAGAATAGTAAACTACTATTCTCTCATGCTGAACTTCTCATTTACCAAGTGGATAAAAGAATTTATATGTATAATTGAATTTAAGTGTAAGCATGCAAAGTCACCTTCTATAGACTCATGGGAAGCATACTTGGAACAACTTCAGTGGCAGACAGGACAATGGAGAAAATACATATTTCTTCCTATTCCCATATGGTTTTGATTTCCTCTGCTGGGTCTCTATTTTGAAGGATTTTCATTTTAATTTTTTTCTATTTCTATTTCATTCTACATAGGTTAGGAATAGTTCATTTGGCATGGTGCCCTCTAGTAAACACAATGTCCCTAAATTTGTGTGGATCAATGTCATGGGAAACTATGAGTAACAGTTGAATCTGTAATCCTGCATATTTTCATATATAATGGTGGGTATTTATTTGTCATAAGAAGAATAGTTAATTAGAATACTTTGTTAGAAGAACAACTTCTTAAGAAGATAAATTGTTTCATTCTTTGGGTTTTTATTATTAGCACTTAGCATGGTGCCTGGCACATAGTAGGATAGTAGAAATTTAATCAATGTTTGTTGATTGATTGATTAATTTGTTGATGAAACATGGCAAACTTCTGGTATATTTCATCTCCAACATCATCATCATCTCACTCTCATTTCATTAAGGTTCAGGCATAAATGCTCCAAAGATGAGTCACTTTCCTGCTATTTTCCTTTTATAATTAAAGCTCTACAACTTTTTGCACAGTGGATACAATAGCTGATTTAATTGAGTAAAAATATTAGAAAGTAAGTTCAGTATCTGAAGGCTTCCTGAAAACATCTTCAATACAACTGTAGGACACGGGACAATAGGAATGATATGTACCTAATACTATCCTCATGTGATTTTGATCTTCTGAGCTTACTCTCTATATTTTAAAAGCTTTTCATTCCATATACCTGAGATATTATGAGTTTTGATTTTGCACTATTTATTTAAAACAGTGCTCTTAAGTTTGGAAAAAAACAGCAAAGTTTTATCTGGAAAATTTTAGGAAACAGTTCAGTCTATGAAAATGGACTAGTTCTAGCACAATTTATTGTTGGAGTTCTCCAGACTATTCTGAGGTCTGTATTTATAATAAGGAAATTTGTCATCTCTTAAGCCCTGACCAGTCTTCCTTCTGATGTTTAAATTCTAGTCACTCGGTCATGTCTTGCTGGGTACTTGGTGGGTGCTATAATTCCGCAGTGTACATTGATGTCTGAGTTCCTATAATTTCCTTATGCTGTCTATATTAATCACTAAATCTGGGTTCTTTAAGAAAAACTCTTGTGGTTTCAGGTGCTAGTGGCATAGTAGAGAGCAAGGCAATCTTGGGTCAGGAAGACCTGAATATAAATCCATCCTCAGATATTTACTAGCTGTGTGACCCTGAATAAATCACTTACCCTCTCTCAGGGTCAGTTTCCTCATTTGTAAAATAGAGATAAGAATAGAACTTACCTCACAGGATTGTTAGGAAGATCAAATGACACATAGTAGACACTAAATAAATGTTACCTATTATTAGGTGTTATTAATTACCTGAACCTGGATTTCCATCATAAATCCATTCCACTGTCCAGCTTTTTTTGTGACATAATTTTGACTATGTTCATGCATATATCTGTCATTCATCGGAGATCTTTTTATACAGTCTTAGATCTTCACCACTATAAAGGTCTACCCACAATAAATCACTTTTGGTTACACTTAACAAATACAGCAGCATGTACCTTGATGTGAACCTTGATTGTTGCTTAGTGAATTAATGTTTGTTCCAAAAGCTTTTCTGTAAGATTTTGTTTACTTGTTTAGCATATGCTTTAAGAATGTCTCCTAATCTTCCTCTTCCTTTTTGATGTGGAAGTGTTCCTCTTGCCAGAGCTACTATAGGGTCCCTTTTTGTTCAGACAAATTGGTGTATGTAGAAAATTGATTTTCTCTTCCCCAGTATTGGACTTCACATTTATCTTGTTTTGAATTTCATCTTATTAGATTCAACCCAAAGTTCTAACCTTCCTATGTTTCACTAGTATTATATACAGTTTTTGGTGAAAATTCCTTTGCAGAGTTGATGTCCATTTTATAGTACCAAAAAGTGTACTTTGCTATTACATAGGTATTGTTTAAAATATATTAGGGGGCTCAGTAGATGGAGTGCTGATCCTGGAGTCAGGAAGACCTGAGTTCAAATCCAGACTCAGACATTTACTAGCTGTGTGACCCTGGACAAGACACTTAACCCTGTTTGTCTCAGTTTCCTCATCTTATAAATGAGCTGGAGAAGGAAATGGCAAACCACTCCAGTATCTTTGACAAAAACAATCCCAAGTGGGGTCATGAAGAATCAGATGTGATTGAAATAATTGAAGAACAACAAACTCCCATCTAGACACTCTATATTCCAGCCAAACACCTTCTAGCTTTTTCTCATAGGTAACATTTCCTTTTCCATCTCTGTGCCTTTTCATTGGCTATCCTCCCTGGCTGAAGTTCATTGTCTTTTCTGCTGTAGCTCTTGGAACCACTTGTTGCCTTCCAGAATTTGAATGACAACATAAAGATCCATAAAGATATTGGAAGGTTAGAGCTTTGGGTTGAATCTAGTAAGATGAAATTCAAAACAAGATAAATGTAAAGTCCAATACTGGGGTAGAGAAAATCAATTTTCTACATACACCAATTTGTCTGAAAAAAAGATATAGGGAGTTTAATATGTTAGAAACTCAATATAAGTCAACAGTGTGATGCAGCAGTCAAAAAGCCTAATTAATGTCATTTGGGGCTATATGAAAGACTCATAGTTTCTAGGAACAAGAAGATGATAGTTTTACTATACACAGTCCTAATCTGGCCACATAAAAAGTGTTGCATACATTTCTGAGTACAACAGTGCAATAAGGACACTGATAAAGGAGAAAGAATCCAAAGGAAGTCAAACAAGATGCTGAAGGGACTCAGGTTGCTGTCATATTAGGAATGGTTAAGAGAAATGGAGATGTTGAGCTTGGGGAAAGGCGAGTCTGAGGATGGGATAGCTATCTCCAAGAACTTGAAGTGCTATGATTTGGAAGAAGAATTTGACCATACTAGTTGATTCTGACTTGGTTTGTTCTGTTTGTTCTTAGAAGGAAGAAGTAGGAGCTAGGGGTGAGAGTTGCAAAGAGGCAAATTTAGACTTGCTGTCAAGAAAGCAAAACAAAACTTCTTAACAATTGGAGCTATCCATTAATGATATGGCCATTCTCAAAAGATGGTGAATTTTGCTTCTCTGGAGGTCTTCAAGCAGAGACTGGAGGCATGTTTAAGTAGGGATTTGTTGGGGATGGAAGCTCAATTCCAGGTGGACAGTCTCGGGTGGGTAAAGGTGGGAACTTCTAAATCTTAGAGTTCTCACGAGATCCCCCAGGAAACGACTGGGAATCGAGGTGAACCGAGCTATCTCGTGTATTTCCGCCTCTTCCCGTGAGAAACGTGATGGGAGAGAGCTCTCCCTGCCCTCGAGATTGTCCCGGATCTGGGCACACTATTGTTATCTAACAGCACGGTATTCAGATGCAAACTATGTTGCTGGAGGGTTTAAGTAGGATCAGGAAAGCCTGAAAGCTCTCTTGGGCGGAGGGGCACGGAGCAGTGAGGACAACAAGGCTCCGCTTTTCCTCTCTCTTCTCTCCCCTCCCCATCTCTCCCCACTTATACTTCTACTTCCAATCTCTTATTGTAAGATCTTTGCCTCCTTGGGAGATTCTTCGCTCCCTCTTAAGGAAGAATTCCCCTGCACTTGTAACTAGACCCTGAAATAAAGCTCAACCCTTGTTCAACTCTGGAACGTCCTTTCTCTCATACGAACGTCCGGTTTGGCCAACCGAAGACCTCGGGATAGAGGTAAGAAGACTCGGGTAGCCCTCAGGCCTCTAGGCCTGGCAGTTGGCGTCCGAACAGGGACAGATGCGGATTCCTGGGTGCTTTGGGAACACCCGGAAGGGGCTGTGAAAGAAGCGAGTCCCGAATCCTAGATTCGGAAGGAAAGAAAGAGTGAGAGTAGCTTCCCACACCCATGGGAAAAGGGCAGGGATGGGGAATCAATTGCCAGTAATAAAGCCAGAGGAACAGGAGGTCTGGGCTGAGATACTTTACAGGGAATGCAGGGAGGTGGGGGTCACTATAGAGTTAAACGACCTCCGAGAATTTTGTAAAAGGATTTGGAAAGTTTCTCCTTGGCTCGAGAAGACAGGAATATCAAGAGAAAGATGGGGAGCTGTCGGAGAACAAATGACCGCTTATGAGCAACAATGCCCCGGGGAGCTGGAGGATTTAGATTTCCTGATATTCGGTGTAATTAAGAGCCTTTTGGAAGGGCCAGAGAGGCCAGGGCGGGATTGGAATGATAGTGGAAGCGGAGAGAGGGGAGGGGAGAACCCTGGTGAGCAGAAAGTTAAGGAGAGTAAAGAAAAAATAGGTTCGGAGCTCCATCTGGTGGATGGAAAAGGCGAGGCAGGGGAGCATACACCGTATCTTCCCTCTGCGCCTCCTTATAGCATGCTCCATTGGTCAGACAGTCCAGGGCCACAGTCCAGTTTGGAAAAGGGAATACGAAAGGCTATATAGAATGGAGAAGACGTAGGGACATTTCCTGTGCTAGAAATAGCGGACCCCAGTGTCCCCAGTGGGGTTCGGAGGAGCCACATAGAGTGGAAGAGAGTAGCGACTCTCAAAGAGGCTTGTACCAAGCACGGCCCTAATTCACCCTTTGTCATAGCCATGCTTGAGACTCTCAGTGGTCAGTTCATTCTGACTCCTAATGACTGGAAGAGCTTAGCTAGAGCCTGCCTTACCCCTGGGCAGAATGTGATTTGGGTATCAGAATTTTCTCAGAGGGTAAAGAGCACTAGCAGTGGGCTAGGGGCTCAGGCCCCCCAGGCTTATCAGCGATTTACAGGAACAGGGCAGTTTGAGGCTACAGGAAATCAATTACAGTACTTGGCCGCCGATTATGTCTTGATTGCCGGAATGGCTATTGCCACCTGGAAGGTTATAGCCTCTAAGAAAGAGAGAGAGTTTCCCATGACTAGGATTACACAGGGAAACACTGAGCCATTTACTAATTTTGTGGCCAGGCTGCAGGAGGCAGTAGGCCGAGACATGGGAGAGAAGAATCAAGGGACAGAGATAGTGTTGAGGACATTGCTGCGGCAGAATTGTAATCATGACTGCAAAAAGGCAATGCTGGGACTGCCAAAGAATGCATCTGTTGAAGAAATGATACAAAGATGTGACAGGGTAGAAAGTCAGGTCTACTTGGTACAGGTGCAAGGGAAGTACCTGGCCGCAGCCTTAAGTAATATCTCTTTGGAGAAAAAATGTTTTAACTGCGGAAAACCGAGACACCTTAAGAAAGAGTGTAGGAAAGAAATAAGTACAGGGAGGGGCCAGAACCCTTGTTTTTCATGTGGAAAGCCAGGTCACCTAGCTAGACAATGTAGGAAGTCGGGAAACGGGGTGAGGGGCCCCTCGAGGGCCCCGAAAGTGTACCCTTTGACAGAGAATCAGGACAGCCCCTTGGAGGGAGAATACAGGAGATTATGGAGCCAGAGGAAGGAATGCAACACCTTTACAGCTTAGAGAAGTGCCAGTTTGCAGCTCATCAGTTTACTATGATTCCCCTGAGAGACCCCATACAGGAGGAATCCCTGATATTACAGAACCCCTCTCATGCACCCGTAGTTATATATACAGGAGTTTATCCCACCGGCACCACAGCACTTCCATGCTCCAATGTGGTAGCCGAGCCAGCTCATATAGACAATCAGCTTCCCATAGCTATTGCCCTTCCCTTAAAGCACTCAGTTCAAATCCAGTTACTAAAGGAAATAGGACAGAATAGACCTGAGTGTACAATCTGGCTCAATGGAATTCCCATGACTGGCCTCCTTGATACTGGAGCGGATACTACCTGCCTTAGCGGTCGCTCAGTACCCCGGCACTGGAAGCTTAAAGAAAGCCAGAGACCAGTGTGGGGAATAGGAGGGTGCCAAAATACCTTAGAGACAATGCACCCAGTAAAGTGGGAGGCAGAGGATCGCCAAGGGACCGTATGGCCGTTGGTGATTCCAGGACTCAGTTTTTAACATCTGGGGCAGGGACATCATGAGCTGCCTGGGGATGAAGCTATCAAATTTTTAGTAAGGGCCATTGCTGTTGCACTGGAGTCCCCACCCTTGAATTGGAAGTCAGACACCCCGATTTGGGTGGAGCAATGGCCCCTGACTCCAGAAAAACTCCAGGCACTACAACTACTGGTTAAGGAGCAATTAGCACCCTGGAATGCTCTTGTGTTATAAAGAAAAAATCCGGGAAATTCAGGTTCCTTACAGATGTTAATCAAGCATTTGTAAGCACCTGGCAGCAGCTATACCAAAAACAGCCACTATGCATTCTTATCAATCTCACCTTAAAGGCGATTCTCGTTAAACAAAAAAGGGGGAGATTAAGAGATTGCCTAATACAATCAGAGCTTGATACAGCTGTCTCAAAAAATTCACATACTACTCCAGCTATGAGACATTTTGTGACTATTCCAAGACAACCCCACAAGGAAAGTAATACCCAGGCTGGAAATAAGGACACATGGGCCATGGTAAAGGATATGGCCTCAGGGAAATGGAAAGGTCCGTATAAGATACTAATATGGGGTCCAGGGTATGTTTGTGTCTCCACAGGAAAAGGGAATGCGTGGATTCCCATTAGAAGGATCCGTAGGTGTAAACTGATTTTGGAGACGGCGGAGATGCAGGAGGCGGAGACCCCGGAGAGCCCGGAGACCCCGGAGAAGGATCATGCACCACCTGAGTCTGCTGATGACAGCTTTAACCCTGCTGCCCAGAGAGGAAGCAGCACTCATCCCAACATAGCTGACCACTCCATCTAGGCATCTCTTTCCAGCGGCTGAAGGAGGACTTTGATATCACAAACCCAGGACATTGGGGGGGGGGGGGAAGGGGTGACCAACTTTTCGGGAGATGACCAACTTTTCGCCTGAATACCACAGGCTTGGCCATTCAGGCTTGGCCGTTGAGATCCATTTGCATGACTGAGGGGGTGGTGATGTGTAAGGCGCCAGCACTAGCTGCTTCTCTTAGAATATGCTTTGGAATTAGTGATTGCCCTTTCTCTTGCTGTAACTCAGCCATTTAGCTTCATCTTTGTTTTGTCTGATGCTTCTCTTTGTCAGTTGTGCTAGCTGCAGATTTCTGTGTAAATGAAGTCTTGTTGTGGGGTACTCATATGCTAAAGGCCTTCCTAATCCACTCAGCCTCCAGCCACTGTTTGCTCTAGAGCCATGTGCGCGCAGCGCAAAACAAAAAGGGGGAGATGTTGGGGATGGAAGCTCAATTCCAGGTGGACAGTCTTGGGCGGGTAAAGGTGGGAACTTCTAAATCTTAGAGTTCTCACGAGATCCCCCAGGAAACGACTGGGAATCGAGGTGAACCGAGCTATCTCGTGTATTTCCGCCTCTTCCCGTGAGAAACGTGATGGGAGAGAGCTCTCCCTGCCCTCGAGATTGTCCCGGATCTGGGCACACTATTGTTATCTAACAGCACGGTATTCAGATGCAAACTATGTTGCTGGAGGGTTTAAGTAGGATCAGGAAAGCCTGAAAGCTCTCTTGGGCGGAGGGGCACGGAGCAGTGAGGACAACAAGGCTCCGCTTTTCCTCTCTCTTCTCTCCCCTCCCCATCTCTCCCCACTTATACTTTTACTTCCAATCTCTTATTGTAAGATCTTTGCCTCCTTGGGAGATTCTTCGCTCCCTCCTAAGGAAGAATTCCCCTGCACTTGTAACTAGACCCTGAAATAAAGCTCAACCCTTGTTCAACTCTGGAACGTCCTTTCTCTCATACGAGCGTCCGGTTTGGCCAACCGAAGACCTCGGGATAGAGGTAAGAAGACTCGGGAAGCCCTCAGGCCTCTAGGGCTGGCAGGGATTCTTTTGTGTGTGGGTTGGACTTAACGGCCTTTGAGATCCCTTCCATTTCTTAAATTCTGTGACTCTGAAAAGACTAGTTTAAGTTCTTCTTTCTGTATGAGGTCTTTCCTAATTCCCTAGTCTCTGGATAGTATCTCCCTGTCATCCTACCCCAATAAGGTTAACTTATATCTGTTTTTAATGTGTTTTCATATGTTCATGTATTCTCCTCCATTAGAATGTAAAGTCTTTGAGACCTTTCATTGGTTTAGCTGTAGCACAACACTTAACATATAATAGGTACTTAATAAGTGTTTCTTGATGAACTGATTGAAAATGCCTACTAAATTCCTTAAAAAGCAGGCTATTTTAACAAGTTTTCAGAACAGATTTAACATGGGCCTGGTGAAAAATGGAGACTCAAGTCCAATTATAGTTCTTTACCTTAATTTCTTGGTCACCAAAATTCTGGGTTATCCAATACTGAAAGTTTTCTGAAATTCATTCTAACAGGTTTACAAGAGATTATAAAATTTTCAATGTGAGTCTTTAGACTTCAGAAATGGTAAATGCTATAAATAAGGGATTAGTTTATTATTATGTTCATTACTAGGCTTAAGAAAACAGTTAAGAAAATGATGCAGATTAAATTTAAAAGTGTATCATGTACACTTTTTTCCCCTGAAAAGACAGTTGTTAACATTTACCAGAATACTCGTGCCTGTACTTTTATTTCCAAAATTAGTCCACTTGGAAATGAAGGTAATGATACCGGACCAGCTCTGAGATTTCATAAATACGGGGAACTAATGGTGAAAAATTCCCTTGGTCAACATAAATGGGATCTTCTCTTATGTCTATAGTTCTAGAGAGTTGCCTAGGTCTCTGAGATATTAAACAATCTGCCTTTGGTTGCACAACCAGATGGGACTTGGGCCCAGATTTTTCTGACTTCAAGGCCAATTCTATCAACTCTGTCTTACTGTCTCTCACTCTACCATGCAACTTTTTACTACTCCTCACAATTAAAGCCTCATTGTATGACCTTACTACTTGCAATGGTAGAATGAATGTGTCAGAGGACTTCCTAGAGGGGAATTTCTTAATCATGTCATAACAAAATAGATCCTCTTAAAGCAAAAGTATCAGTAGAACACAAACACATGGTAGGGGAAAAATTATAAGTATTTGGGCTTAACCATGGAATGGCATGCAATTGGTTTAGAGAAGGTATATCTACTTTGATTCATATTCAGTAGAAAGACCATAAATATAGAGTGTTGATAAATGGCAGTGTTTAGCATTTGGGGAGATTTAGGGTGTTGTAGGGTTTGGTGTTACGTTTTTGTCTTCTGTAACATCTGGATTATTGATGGTAAGCATTAATGATCTGGAAGAAAGCACACAGCATGTTAATAAAATCTGCAGATGTTACAAATTTGGGAGCTGTTGCACTCACCAGGGGACCAAAAAGTAATACAAATGGATCTAATGAGATTACAAATATGGGAGGGGGGAGAAGAAAATTAAATTCACTTTTTAAGTAGTGGAACTAATCAATCAAGAGGGAAATAATCCAAAACAGGTTCATTGAACAAGTCTGAGGACAAACTTGGGACTTTGTCATCTTAAATGAGGGATCAAAGTGCTGCAAGATGTTGACTTGAGTCAGAGTTGATAGTGCATTATAGATTCATTCAAGCTCATTGCTGCCATGCCTAGACATTTCATCTCTTGGAGAAAACAGACCATGGTGTGACCACAGTGGTCAAAGGAGGCAGGGTATTGATAAATACTTACATGGACCTGTAATTTCATTGACTGAGAATTTCCTCCTTTAATTCAGGTGGCAACTTATCCATGCCCACCTATCTGTGCAACTCTCATCCAAAAGTTTGCTATAGGGAATTCCACTGAATGTGCTGAAGACTTTTCTTGACATCTCTTGGCATCTTGAGAGCACCAGTAGGCATTTTGATTATTCACCTGTCATCCTTTGTTTCTGCCCTATGACCAATTTGTCTTTTCTTTCTGTTGTACAATTGCTTGATGACATCCTTTATTTTTGTTCTTAAGACTGCCTCACTGCTAACATATTGCAATCTAATCATATTTACTATGTTACTATTCTTTGTCCACTACAGGATGCTCTGTTTTATGTCTTCAGAAAAAGTGAGAATTTCAGGGTTTGCTACCATATTTAAACACTGGTAAAATGTTGGTATTGAAAAGACAGGCATTTGCTATTCTGGATGCATGGTGTTAGGAAATTTCCTGAAAGCAATCCAGCCTGCTCCCCTCTTCCTTTCCAACTTGGAGTCCAGCTTGTTGGCTATCAGTATTATCTATCTTAAATGTACATACCATTGGACAGGCTCTTTGGGTATCCATTCAGATGCATATTGAAATAAGGGCAATAGACAATCTTCATCCATATGGTCTATACTGTGTGGATGGATAAGACAAACTCATTTGCATTGTTACAGATCTCTTCCAGGAGGCTCTGCCATGTCTTTGGGTTTGATGACATTACCCTAACATCAATTGTAAACAATAGCATCTGTAAAACCCTATCATCTGCCAGGAAACCCTCTTCAATCTGTACTTTGTGTTGGATCTCCTCCATAACAATAGAGAATGGCTTTGGTGAGCATATGTTTTCCTATTTTATGCTTTGTCTGACACACACACACATGCACACACACACACAATACCTATATATATGTTTTCATGCACATAAATGTGTATATACATATATATATATATCTGTACTGTATGTAAATGTGCAGATATATTTTACATATTGCGTTATGAGTGTATGCATATGCATGTGTATGTATAGATTTCATTATGTATGTGCATACATACACCTATATGTTTGTATATATACGTTTAACCCTTCTACATCATGACTTTGCCCATTGTAGTTTTGGTATATTGTGGGTTGGCATAATAAATTAAATGAGAATTTTGAAGGAGTTTTGTGGAAGCTGCAGACAATGTGCGAAGACCAGCAGACAACACAGAAAAAGTTTAGGAACTCAGAAATGCAAAAAATATGTGTATTTTATTGTATAATACCCACATACTTTATCTTTTTTTTTTTACCATAATAATTCAGACTTCTCTGGTACAAAGGGAGAGCCAAAAAACGTTTTATGCAGATTTTACAGATTGTGGGGATGCTGCACTCCTAACCCTTGAAATCTGGAAGGGATAACTATATATATATCACACATGTTATATATGACAATAAATAAATAACAGTTCTAAAGAACTGGCAGGTCAAATAAATTATAAAAAAAATAGAAAATTTCATTGAAGAAGAAAATAATGGAACAACATACAAAACTTATATAACTCAGTTGAAGCAGAATTGTTATCTCTAAATGATTTCATTAACCATAGAGAGAAAGAATAAATCAGCAAATTGGGCACACAACTAAAAACAAATTCGGACAACAAATTAGAAATCCCAAGAAAGCAACAAAGTCAAAATTCTGCACATTAAAGAAGGGATTAATAAAATTAAAAGCAAAAAGATGATTGAATTTGTAAAGCTAAGAGCTGTTCTTTTTAGAAATAGCTAATCTAGGCTTTTAAAAGAAAAAGAAGAAAACCAAATTCTCCATATCAGAAGTAATCAAAGATTGGGTTCATTATATGGAGATATGAGGTTTCTATATCATTTACAAGTCTTTGGCTTCTTCCATTTCTTTCTCCTGAACCACGTTTCCATAGAATTCTCCCAATCTTCATCATTTTTCACTTTTACATTGAAGTTATGAAGTATTAAGAGATGTTGATTTGATTAAGGGCATGACATGTCTTATTGAGTTCTTTATAAAATTTCTCTTGTAAGCAACAAATTTTGGTTAATAATCTACAATTATTTTTATCATGGGTACTTATCATTATCACTGCAATACAATATATTCCATGAAATATTTTTTATGGTTTTGGAGTGTATGATAAAACCCACTCTACTATTGCCTTTCTTTGCCTCCCTAAGGAAGACCTGCATACCCTCATTTAATTTAATCACTTTTAATCACAACTCTCTACTTTCTTCTGATTTTGGGCATGACCAGAATGTCAAGATTGATAAAATTGAGCTCTTCTAGCAATATGTTTACTCTTAGTCATTGGAAAAGGATCTTGAATTTAATGTACCAACAGTCAGATTCAAATTTGTTGAGCCTAAAAACTATGTAATTTTGTCACCCTCTATCCCATTTCTCACCACTGCCATGGGAAAAGAAAAAGGATATCATGCAGCACTGAGGACCATTTTATATATTTTTTGTTTCATGAGTTCCATAAATTGTAGGAATGTTACCAATGCTTGTTGAATGAATGAATTGCAAGAAGGTAAGGGGAGAGGTTTTTGGTTTTTTTTAGATCTAACAATATTGTGCACAATTGCTATAAGAATTCCCTTCCAGACTATGGGTTTATCATTGCAGTGATAATTCTTCCTTCCTCCAGTGCCAGAACCTTAGAGTTTGCAAATGAAAGTGTTTTAGAGATCATCTAATCTCATGTCACAGAAGATAAAGACAAGGCCCAGGCAACTAAGAGGCACAGTGAAGAGAGAACCAGGCCTGGGAATCAGGAAGATATAAGTTCAAATCTGGCCTCAGACACTTAGTAGCTATGTGCTCCTGGACAAGTCATTTAACTCTTTTTGCCTCAATTTCTTCCTATGTAAAAATGAATTGAAGAAGAAAATGGCAAACCACTCCATTAACTTGGCCAAGAAAACCCCAAATGAAGAATCAAACATGATCAAAATGACTGAACAACCACAAAACTAGAACCCATTTGCTCATTCCCTCTCCAGCGTGCCTTCGACTATTTCATGCTACCTGTCAAACCCTTTTAAACTTCCCTCCTCAATAGTCAAATAAAATGATCTTTTTTTCACCAGTGCTCAGTCTCTTTGAGTTCCTTGCCATTTTTGACATGGTTGGCCACTTCCTCCTGCGCAATATTTTCTTTTCCCTCTGCTTCCAAGATACCACTGTCTCTTGGGGCCTCAAAAAAAGCCAAAGAAGGAGAAGGGAAGAATTTATGACCAAACAAGAGATAGAGAACATTATGAAATGCAAAATCGATAATTTTGATTATCTTAAATCAAATGCAAACAAGATTAGAAAAGAAGCAAAAAGCTGAGAAACAATTTTAATAGTCAGTTTCTCTGATAAAGACCTTATTTCTAAATCTGTAGAGAAGTGAGTCTGAATCATTCCTCAATTGATAAATTGCCATTTTTGGATGGACAAATTAAAGCTATTTATAGTCATATGAAAAAATGCTCTAAGTCACTATTGATTAGAGAAATGCAAATTCAAACAATTCTGACGTAGCATACCACACCTATCAGATTGGCTAACATGACAAAGCAGTAAAATTATAAATGTCAGAGAAGATATGGGAAAATTGGAATACTAATGCATTGTTGGTGGAGTTGTTAACTGATACAAGCTTTCTGGAGAATAATTTGAAACTATGCCTAAAGGCTATAAAACTGTATATACCCTTTGATCCAAAAATACCACTGGGTCTCTATCCTACAGAGATGATAAAAAAGGGAAAATAACCTACATGTGCCAAAACCTTTTCATGGTGGCAAAATATTGGAAACTGAGGGGATGCCCATCAGTTGGGGAATGGCTGAACAAGTTGTGGTATTTGAATGTAATGGAATACTATTGTTCCATAAGAAATGGTGAGCAGGTAGACTTCAGAAAACCCTGGAAAGATTTGCATGAACTGATGCTGACTAAAGTGAACAGAACCAGAACACTGTACACAGCAAAACAGCAACATTATAAGATGATCGACTTTGTTAGATATAGCTCTTCTCAGCAATGCAGTGAAATAAGAAAATTCCAAAAGATTCATGATGGACAAGGCTGTCCACTTCCAGAGAAAGAACTATGGAGTCTGAATTTAGATCTAAGCATACTATTTTCTTTCTTTTGTTGTTTTTGTTTTTCCCATTTTTTTTCACTTTTGTTCTGATTCTTCTTTCATAACATGACTAATGTGGAAATATGTTTAACATATCCATACATATATAGCCTATGTCAGATTGAATGCCACCTTGGAGAGAGATGAGTGGAAAGAGAGGTGGGAAATTTAGAACTCAAACTCTTAGAAAACCAAATGTTGAAAACTAACAATATTAAAAAAAAGAGAGAGAGAGAAACAAATCAAAAGGAAAAAAAATGAGAAAGAATATAGTGAAATTTTTTTTAAAAGCCAAAGAAAATATAGGTGAAGGTACCCAGTAAGAATGAAAAGAAAGTAAACTTTAAAGGTAAATGTAGGGTAGTAACTAGAAGACACAGCATAACTATCAAGGGAGAATAAGGAGTTGAAGATAACTGATTTATGCTCTAGGGTGCCATGATCTTTTCATTGACTCAGCTTCACAAGCTTCCTCAGTATTAACCTCAACTCCTCATTCTCCCTTATTACACATATCTAATCAGTTGCCAAATCTTGTTATTTCTCTCTCTACACATCTCTCATACACACACACACACACAAATGTATGTGTATGTATATAGCTAGATAGAGACATATAAATATATATATAGATATCTATATAGATATGGACATATATCTCATTCTCTCTATTCACACAGCCACCAATTGAGTACAAGCTCTTATCATACATAATAACTTTTGTGGTTCAGTCATTTCAGTCATCTCTGGCTTTTCATAACCCCAGTTGGGGTTTTCTTGGCAAAGATAATGGAGTGGTTTGATATTTCCTTCTCTAGCTCATTTGACAGATTAGAAAAGTGAGGCAAATGGGGTTAAAAGACTTGTCCAGGGTCACACAGTTAGCAAATATTGGAGGCTGAATTTGAATTCAGGTCTTCCTGACTCCAGGCCCAGCATTCTATCCACTGTGACATCAGTATTTATATGACACTTTAGGGGTTGCATGTCATTTTACAAATATGTCCTTATTTTTTCTTCATGACAACCCTAGGTAGATGTTCTATGTTATCCTCATTTTACAGATGAGAAAAGTGAGACAAAAAAGGTTAAGTGACTTTCCCAGAGCCACATATCTAATAAGTTTCTGATGTTGGATTTGAATTCAGTTCTTCTTCACTCCAGGTTCAGTGTTCTATCCACTGCACCATCTAGCCAGAGACTATTATACTTGTAAAGTGGGCTATTTCAATAGTCTCCTTATTGGTCCAACTCTCCAACTCCTGTCCACTCCAATTAATCCTGTAGACAACTTCCAAAATGATTTTCCCAAGTCACAGATCAAAACATGTCACTAGACCTATCCAACAACGTCCCGTGTCTTCCAATTACCAGTTGGATCAGTTGTAACCTGTTTGGTCTTTAAAGTCCTTCATAGCTTTGCTCCTTCTTGCCTTTCCAATCTTCTTGCATATTAGTCTTCTACATGCATTCCACAGTCCTACCATGCTAGCCTAAATATTCATCCTCACACAGTTCTCTATTCCTAATATCCATTGATTAATAACTGGCAGTTATTCTGGAGTCCTAGAATGCTCTCCCTCTGATTTCTTGGGCTTCCATCAGGCCTTAACACAAAAATCATCTACAAAAGGCTTTTCTTGACCCCTCCCACTGCCAGAGCATTCATTCTGATTTCCAGTTTTCCTGTATGTGTATTATATGTACAATTGTTTTGCATATTGTCTCCCTCTATTAGAATTTGAATTCCTTGAGGACAGAGAGCTCACCTTCCCCTCCTTCCCATCCTCTCTTATCTTCCTCCTCTCTATTCCATATTTATCTCACATATATTAAGTACATGTTGTGACCCCATTAGACAGCAGTCTTCCTGAAAACAATATCTGTTTTTGCTTTATCTTTATGTCCTCATCACTTGCCATAGGGACTGGCACATAGTAAGGACTTACTAAAAAATTTTGGCTAATAGATTGATATGCCAAAGCTGAAGACAAAAAGAAGTTTACTTTTCTTGTTGGTTTGTTTTGATCATCAAGGAAAACCTAGGATTGCTTGTCAGGGGAGAGGGTACAACGAGAATGAAGCCATAGAGAAGGCAAAGATTCTTAATTGCTATTTTGCTTTCTATTCATATATTAAGGAAAATAGTCTCTGAACTGAAAAAGGAAAAACAGAATACAAATTATTAACTGGGAATTGATGCCTGAAATAAATAAGGGATAGTATTAAAGACCTAATTGCCCAAGATGAATTCAAAGTACCAGCCTCATTTGAAGCATACCTTTGGATACTTAAAGAACTTGACAGTGTGATTGCTCAGCAATTGCCAGTGATCTCTAAAATACCAAGATAAATGAGAGGGGAGACAAAGGATTGGAAAAGGAAAAATATTTTCTCAATTTTCAAAAATTTAGAAGAATGGATTGCACCAATTCTAGTCCAGTGAGGTTGAATTTGATTCTTGGTAAAATACACACACACACACACACACACACACACACACACACACACACACACACAAACTCTATGCTGCTTTATATTTAAAGGGAATGGTAAATGAATATCCCAAAATGGAAGCAGTAATCTCAAAGTTCAAGCATGGCTTCATCAAAAGAGACAAATGCCAGATTAATCTCATTTTGTTATCTAGAAAGCTTACTAGATGGAGAAGAAGATCAAGGAAATGCAGTATCTATGAAACCAAGAGTTTAGTAAAGCATTTAAAAAAGTCTCATACACTTCTTATAGAAAAGATGAAAAGAAGTGTGCAAAATAATGATTCATTTGGGTGAATTTAGAATCAGTTGAGTGGGTAAAATCCAATTTGTAAGGAAGTCTCTCCCAATGGAATCTTTCAATGATCTATGCTTGACTGTGTTGCTTGATGTTTTAATCAAGTTTTTAGATAAAAGGATGCATGGGATATTTATCCAATTTGCAAATGGCCCCAGGTTAACTAACATGTCATTGAACATAGGTCAGGATTCCCTCCAGAATTCAATATTCTGTTGACTCTACTAAGATGAAATTTAATCAGAAGCAATATGAAATCTTATTTCTGTTTTTAAAAAAATCAACTTTATAAAAGTAAGCATATCAGAGCAGTCTTTTATCAATTTGATGAATGTTCCAATCAACTTGAGATTACAGTGAGCAGGCATTTGTTTGGAAGAAATTGAGGAGAGGGGACAGAGCCAAGATGGTGGAGTAGAAGGACAGACTTCCTCTAGTTCTCACCCCATAGCCTATAAAATGCCTATAAAAATGACTCCAAACAAATTCTAGAGCAGCAGAGGATACAAAATAACAAATGAAACAGATTTCCAGCCCAAGACAGCCTGGAAGGCCAACAGGGAAGGTCTATCACACTAGGCTCAGAGTGGAGCATAGCCCAGCCTTGGCCACATGGCAAGACAGGCACAAACAGGACTGGAGCAGGCTTCAGGGTGCAGAATCATGGGTAGAAGCTGCAGTTCCCAGATTTCTCAACCCACAAATGTCAAAGACAGCTTCAAAGGTCAGTAAGAAAGCTCTTTCACCTGGGTGAGAGGGGAACAAGGTCTGATCCCAGCCCTGGCCCCAAGGCACCAACAGCAACTGTGGCAACAGTATCCAATTTTGGAGGCCTCAGTCTAAATACCCTAGGGGAATCAAACAGCTGATCTAGATCTTAGCCCCAAGTGGTGGTTCTGGGGTGAGGAGGAGCACTGGCCAGGTGGAGCAGGTGGTGACTGAGGAGAGAGAATTCTACTCTCAGTTCCAGAGCAGAAAAGAGTGCTTGTGGTTGCTCACAGACCAAATTGCACAACCTTTGATTGTGCCACCTTGGAGGAATTGAGAACTTACATGTCCCTAGAGCATACCCCCACTTGACAAAGAACTCAAAAGACAAGTAACTGGCTGGAAAAAATGCCCCCAAAAAGGGAAAAAATAAGACTGTAGGAGGTTACTTTCTTACTGAAAAGGTATCTTCTTCTATCCTTTCAGATGAGGAAGAACAAAATATACCATCAGAGGAAGACCTCAAAATCAAGGCTTCTGCATCCAAACCCTCCAAAAAAAATGCAGTGGTCTCGGGCCACTCAAAAAGGATTTTGAAAATCAAGTAAGAGAGGTTGAGGAAAAATTAGGAAGAGAAATGATAGTGATGCAAGAAAATCATGAAAATCAGTCAACAGCTTCCTCAAGAAGACCCAAGGAAATACTGAACAAAGTAATACCTTTAAAAATAGACTAACCCAAATGGCAAAAGAGGTCCAAAAAGTCAATGAGAAGAATGCCTTAAAAAGCAGAACTGGTCAAATGGAAAAGGAAGTTCAAAAATTCACCAAGAAAATACTTCTTTAAAAATTAGAATTAGAATGGAAGGGAATCACTTTATGAGAAACCAAGAAATTATAAAACAAAACCAAAAGAAGGAAAAAATAGAAGACAATGTGAAATATCTCACTGGAAAGACAACTGACCTGGAAAATAGATCCAGGAGAGATAATTTTAAAATGATAGGTCTACCTGAAAACTAAGATTAAAAAAAGAGCCTAGGCATCATCTTCCTAGCAATTTATCAAGGAAAACTGCCCTGATATTCTAGAATCAAAGGGTAAAATAGAAATGGAAAGAATTCACCAATCACCTCCTGAAAGAGACCCCAAAAGGAAAACTCCTAGGAATATTGTAGCCAAATTTCAGAGTTCCCAGATCAATGAGAAAATATTACAAGCAGCCAGAAAGAAACAATTCAAGTACTCTGGAAATACAATCAGGATAACACAGCATTTAGCAGCTTCTACACTAAGGGATCAAAGGGCTTGGAATATGCTATTCCAAAGGTCAAAGGAGATAGGATTGAAACTAAGAATCACTAGCAAAACTGAGTATAATACTTCAGGGGAAAAAATGGAATTTCAATGAAATAGAGGACTTCCAAGTATTGTTGTTGAAAAGACCAGAGCTGAATAGAAAATTTGACTTTCAAATACAAGAATCAAGAGAAACATGAAAAGGTAAACATGAAAGAGAAGCCTTAAGGAGCTCATTAAAGTTGAACTGTTTACATTCTTACATGGAAAGATGTTATTTGTAATTCATGAGACTGTTTTCAGTATTAGGGTAGTTAGAGGGAATATATATGTAGGTGTGTATGAGTATATATTTATGTGTATATTATATATGTATATATACATGAGTGTATATATGTATGTATGTGTATATGTGTGTATGTATATACACAAATACATATGTATAAACATAGACAGAGGGCACAGAGTAAGCTGAATGTGAAGAGAGAATACCTAAAAAAAATAAAGTTTTCTGTAGAATGGAATGTTCTGGGAGTAGGAGAAAAGGAGAGGTAGAATGTAGTGAATCATCTTACATGGAAGAGGGAAGAAGGAACTTTTACAATTAAGGGGAGAGGGGGGAAATGAAAGGAAATGAGTGAGCCTTGCTCTCATGGGATTTGGTTTAAGGAGGAATAACACACACTCACCTGGATGTGGAAATCCATTTAACCCTACAGGAAGGCAGGGGGAAAGGGGATAGGAGAGGGAAGATAATATAAGGGACAGTAAATTAGGGAAGGGGATGATCAGAAGCAAGCACTATGGTGGGAGAACAGGTCAGGGGAGAGAATGGAATAGATCGAGGACAGGCTAGGACAGAGGGAAATGTGGTTAGTTTTTTACAACGTGACTGTTTTGGAAGTGCCTTGCATTGTTACACATGTATGACCTATGTTGAATTGCTTGTTTCTCAGTGGGAGTGGGTAGGGAGGGAAGGTGAGAATATGGAACTCAAAGCTCTGGTAATGAGTGTTAAGAATTGTTTTAGTATGTAACTGGAAATTAAGATATATAGGCAATGTAGTATAGAAATCTGTTTTGTCCTAAAGGAAAATAGAGGGGAAAGGGGATGGAAGAAGGGTAGGTGGTGGAAGGGAGGACAGACTGGAGGAAGGGGTGGATAGGATACATGCTAGTTTGGGGGGAAGAGAGAGATGGGGAAAAATTTTGAATTCAAATTCTTGTAGAAGTGAATGTTGAGAACTTAAAAATAAATAAATTATATATTAGAAGTAAAAAAAAAAAGGAATTAGGGCTATTTGGCTACAATATTCCTAGGAGTTTATCTTTTGGGGTCTCTTTCAGGAGGTGATTGGTGAATTCTTTCCATTTCTATTTTACCCTTTGATTCTAGAATATCAGGGCAGTTTTCCTTGATAAATTGCTTGGAAGATGATGTCTAGGCTCTTTTTTTAATCTTAGTTTTCAGGTAGACCTATCATTTTAAATATAATTTCAAATGTAATTGTAGAATTATAGGCATGCAGATACCTATATATCTCCTCCCTTTTGTGACTAAATTACTTGAGAAGACGTCTATTATTGGTGACTCCTCTTCCTTTCCTCTCACTCTCTTTTTAGCTTTCTACCTTCTGACTCCTGAACTTATTACTCAACTGAAACTGCTTTTTACAAAGTAACTAACAATCTTTTCATTGCCAAATCCAATGACCTTTTGCTGGTCATCATCCTTTGATTCTGTCAGTCACCCTCTTCTTCTTGAATATCACCACCCTCCTGATTTTCCTTCTACCTATCTGACCTCTCAGTTTCCATTGTTGGATCTTCATATAGGTCATGCCTAAGAGGATCTGCTCTGTCCCCTATTCTCATCATCACTATTCTCATCAACAAAGTCTTCATCATAAAATAGTTAACATTTATATAGCTCCTACTAGAGGCTAAACAATATGTTATCTGTTTTACAGATATGTCATTTCATCTTCACAACAACCCTGGGAGTTGGGTGCTATTATTATCCTCATTTTACTGATAAGGAAATTGAGGCAAACAGAGATTAAGTCTCTTACCCAGCATCAGACAGCTAGCAAATGTCTGAGGCAAGTTTCATCTCAAGCCCTTCTGACTCCAATCTCAGTACTGTATGAATTATACAACTGTATGGATATATTGCAACATATGTGCTCTATATTGCTTCATTATGTTTTCCCATCAGCTCCCATGGATTCAATTATCATCTCTTTGATTTTCAGATCAACTTATTTAGTTCTTATCTTTCTTCTGAATTCCAGTATCACACTTCTAATTGCCTATTGGACACATCAGATTGGATGTCCCATAGACATTTTAAATTCAATATGTTCAAAAATATATTCATCTTTCCTCCAAAAACCTTTCCCTTCAAAACCTCCCTCTTAACTGTTGAGAACACCACTATCCTTCCAGTTCCCCATGCTCTTACTCTAAGTGTCATGTTTCACTCCTTTTTTTCTCTCAACCCCATATATCATCTTTGACCAAGCCCTGACAAATTTACCTTTATAACATCTGTCATATACACTCCCTTCTTTCCTTTGACACTGTCACCACCCTGGTGTAAGCCCTCATCACCTCCCATCTTGACTATTGCAATAAAATACTGGTTGACCAGCCTGTCACAAGTCTTTCCTAACTCCAGTTTGTCCTCCACTCAGTTATCAAAGTGATCTTCCCAAAGCACATCCTTCCCTACTCAATAATGTCCAGTGGCTCCCTATCACCTCCAGGATAAAATATAAGATTGTTGGTTTGATGTTCAAATCTCTTCATAATCTCTTCCCCACCATACACAACTTTCTGGTCTATATATCTTAAAATCCACTTCTACCCCTTTGTAACAGCAAGGACTCCAGCATACACAGGAGGGCCTGCTGTCCAGGTTCTTAGAACTGCTTTTCTAAAAGGAAAGCAATTTTGAGGGGTCAACAATCTACTTTAATCAAACACATATATCATTCACTTAATTTGGGGGGAAAGTTAGCATGCTGAACTTCAGAGAAAATACAGAGAAATGAAGACCAACAGACAGGGCTTCCAATAATCTGATCATAAACAGTACATACATCACAGATCAACAGAAAGATCCAGCTGTCTGAGCATATATACATAGTTACCAGAGAGTGAAGCACCAATATCTGGGTTTTCAAAGTCGAGGTTGCTTAGTGGCTTCCAAGAGTCTCTCTGGCCAAACAAACACTTTCCATGAGTAAGATCCAAAATGAAATCTCACCTCAGAGTATATATACACTTTTCAGAACCAGAGGACATCATGACCCTTCAGAACCAGTGTCTCATTAGAAATTAACAAAAGATATAAGCCTTCCCTCAAAACAAATCTCCCCTAATCAAGCTTCCCTTAATGGGCAGACCCATTAGTGGGTGGGAAAGGTCTTTAACTCTCATTAACATTACACCCTCCCCCCTTCCCCAAAATGCACTCTTTGACATAGTAACACTGGTCTCCTTGTACAAGAGTCTCTGACTCTTCCCCAGACCTAGAATGTTCTTCCTTCTCATCTCTGTCTCCTGGCTTTTTTAACCTTCAGTTTCCAGATAAAATCCCACCTTTTGCAGGAAGGCAGAATCCCTCAATTCTAGTGATGTCTCTCTATTGATTGTTATCTGTTTCTCCTGTACACAGCTAGATTGTACATTTGTTTGCATGTTTTCTCCCCCTTTGGACTGTGATTTCCTTGAGGGCAAGAACTGTCTTTTGCCTTCCTTTTTATCTTTAATGCTTAGCACAGTGCCTAGCATATAGTAGGTATGTGATAAATGTTTATTGACTAACTCACCTATGGGACACAGAGATCTCAAGTTGGCTGATGAATTGAGGCTCAGGAGAGCAAACTCACAGATTTACATAAAAATGAACTATTGCATCAGTTTATTCTTTCTCTTGATCAGAAAGGAGACTGTTGCACAGCAGTGCTACATTCTGTCTCCAGGCATGTTCCTTACCATCCTGACCCCCAGACCCCATTCCACCAGAAGAGGCTGATGGTGACTTTAATCGTAAGCATATGGCAGCAGAAGACACATACTCATACATGGCCTGAAAGGGTATTTCATGGACAACATTCCTGAACCCTAAATTTGTGTCCCTGAGAACCATAAATGTGATCTACTGAGAACCTTGCTCTGTCATCATATAGTGGAAAAATGTTGATTTAGAGTCAGTTCATTCAAGTTTAATCATGGACCTGTATTTTACTCCTTGTATGATCTTAAATCAGTCATTTCCCTCTCTATATACCTCAGTTACTTAATCTGTAAAATGAAGAGGGGAGATTAGATGATGTCTAAGGTCCATTTAAACTTGAAACCTATCATCTCACCTTCTTTCCATTCTCTGGTATTTGCTAAAACCTTCATTTTCTCCTGAAGACATAGAAACTCTTGGCATCCCCTTCAGAGTTCACTGACCCTTCTCCCACATTCCCAACACAGAGCCAGGAGGAAGATGCATCTTACCTTCCATTTTCTCCATTGCTTGACAATTGTCTCCTTTTGAATTTAATCCAGTTCATCAGATCTTTATTGCTGTCATCTCTGGACCTCTAGCTAAATTATTCTTCCTCCTCCTTAGCTAATTCTGTACCTGGCTCATCACTCTTTCATCTACCTTTGCTGCTACAAATACCTTGGTCCCAAGCTTCCCAAGCTTGGTCCCCTAGCTTCCCAACCTTCACAAACCCCATGATCTCTGCCTCGGTGTTGAGAAGTAATAATGCCCTCAATCTGTGTCCTCCCCAATAGCTCAACTGAAATTCTCTCAGATTTTGAATTCCCAGTTATACCTTTGAAGTAAAAAAATTAGATATTTTAAAATAAGCTGGAAGCTGTAACAAATCGAAGACTACAATGGCTATTGACACAATTACAAAGTTTTCAGCTTTCTATATTTTCATATTTATTCCTCTCACTTTGATCTACTATATTTACTTTTTATTTAAACACTGAAATGTGTCAATATAAATCCTTGCAATGTGAGACGAACTGGCAGGGGTAATTTAACTTTAAGTTATAAAAATTGTAAAGAAAGGGCCTATTTTTACATTTCTCAAAACTTTGATGGACTATTTTGCTGAGTGACAGTCAATGGAAGCAGACGAGCAAGGCAACGTGATTAGACAACCACAAACATAAGGAGCTGTTGAATTTCTCAACCCCACGGGCAAGAGAAATGGCAGAGCAGATTTTTGGGAAATTTTACACATTAGTACATAAACAGTCTGTCAAGAAATCACACTTTTCAGATGTCTACCTCCTACAGTCTTCAAGACATTAAAAAAAATCATAAATGTGATTTGCAAAGAAGTTTCCTAGTCTCAATATACAATGATTGTCATCACAAGCCAAATCCAGGAATATCAAGAGAAAAATTAAATTTTGAAAGATTTTTGGGAGAAAAAAATCTGGCAGCAGGCTATGTACTACTAGATATTTTAAATATATATAACACCAGGGCTCTCAGGGAGATTAAATGTTGCTAGAGATCTTAAATATGCTAAGTTGGAAGCACAATTTCTAAACAGAACATAGGGAAAAGGTATATTTAAAAGAGTGCAAAAACGGAACATAAATAGAGGAAAAGGACATGGTGACAGATAATAAAGTGAAATGGAGGTAGGTCAGAAACTCATTAAGAGGACACAACATAATGAAACTGGTTTTACCCCAAAAAAGAGTGATAATGTAGGCAGCTAGGAAGATAATTAGACTAGCAAGGTGATAATGGTATGCATTGTATGAAGGCAAACTTCGAAGAGTTGAATGGAAATGAAGAAAACCCAAAAGCGAGAAAACCCTCCACCACTGACCCAAAGTGTAGTAAACAGTTGAAAACAAACATAGGAAAAGTAAATTCCTTGCAAAGAATAAGGCTCTGTCTTTCTCCATGCCTCCTTGTTGAGGTGAAGTGACATTCTTCCCCAGCCCTGAATTTTATGTTTGGGTAGGATCTATAGAAATTGTGCTTACGTGGAAAAGGAAATGGTGGATTTTCTGCTGTTGCTCATTGGAAAGAGGGCCCTCTCCAGCCAGGTGAGTTGCCCCTTTTTCTCTTCCTGAGTGGACTTGAGGGATTCTTGTGAGTAGGGATTGAACTTCAAGCTCTCTACTTCAGTCTTAAATGTTTGGCTGGGCTGCCAGCCAAGTATTTCTTCCTTTTTCTCTATCCAGTTCTCACAGTCCTTGGTTTTTTATTTTCCAGTAAAGTCTGACCCTCACCAGACATTCTGTTGCTTTTATATTCTCTATATTATTAGCCCTTCCTTGAGCCTTCTTGAATTCTCAGGCTTCTTTTTCCCCTGCTGCTGTCCAGCTTAATCAAAACGCACTCAGAACTCTACCCACAGATGCAGAAGGAAGCAAAAACAATGCCTTCCTTTTTATGAAATTTCTAAAAGGACCACCCACCCCTGACTTTGGCTCCAGAGTACCTCAGAGCTTTGTGAGCCACAGATTTGTATGTTCTTCTGTACACAGCCCTCTGAGTTTCTAAACACAGAGGTTTTTGAGCAGTCAGCTCCCCATGGCCTCTGTCAAAGCAACAACACTCTTGCATAAACAATTTTCCAGGTCAACCTTTCTCACACAGATTCAACAACAAGTACTATCTTTTCATAAAGCAATCTGAAGGAAGGTTGCTTCCAGGCAGAAATAAGATTTTTGCTCAGTGAAATAGTGTTGCTTATGAACATCTGCAAGTACTATTCTCAGAGGGAAAAATAGTAAAGCCCAATTACATGCATTTTTTTTCCAGTGGAGGTGTCAAAATCCAAATCAAAATATGCACAAAGGAAAGGAGACACTGGGTAGCATATGCATAATGGAGGCACACAGATTCTGGTGAATGAAAAATTAACTCAATATATTATACAAATATGATTTTGAATAGACACTGAAATTAACTTATAAACAGAATGAAAACTTAAAGGGAGGAGAAAGATTAAGGACTAAATTTCATCAATTGATCAGTTTTTCCCTAAACATTTCAAAAACCCTAAAAAAAAAAACCTATCAGAATTCGCTATAAATATCATTTTCTAACTCCTCCACTCATGCCTTTTCCTCTCTCCCCAAGATCCTTTATTTTAGTCACTATCTTAATAGAAATTTAAAAGGAGATTCAAGACAAAAATCACAGGATTTAAAATCTGCTCTGACATTTCTGTTGCCCGTGGGGTTAAGAAATTCAACAGCTCCTTCTGTTTGTGGTTCTCTAATCATATTTCCTTGCTCATCTGCTTTCATTGACTGTCATACAATAAAATAGTCCATTAAAATTGTTTAAAAATACAAAACCAGATTTTTTTAAAACCTGCCAGTTAGCTGTATAGAATTTCTTTTGGGGAACCTTTAAGTGGACACTTTCTACCACAAAGTAGCTAATATATCACAAAGTTTACTGTAAGCACTGGTTTCAAGAAAGTTTAAATTATTTGTGCTATACTGTTCTGAATACATAGTTGTTTTGGGTTTTTTGGGTTTTTTTTGCTTACAGGTCACATTGATTTAAGGAGAAAACATGCTGGGACAGGGTGTTTCAAGGACCTAGATTCATTATTTAAGGATTTTGAACATATATTAAATGTACTATGGTAGGGTTTGAGAGAGATAGTAATGTGGTTCTAGCCCTCAGAACTTACAATGGTGTAGAGGACAGAAGTAATAATTTCACTCTGTATAACATGATAATTATTTCAGAAAGTTATAAATGAAATGGGATGGAGAAATCACTTCTACTCAACTACTAGAAAGCAAAAGAAAGTGATGAAATTCTGTGATATAGATATCATTGAAAGATTTTCTCAACCATAGATTATTTTAATTGTTCAGAAAGCTAGGACTTCCACTCTTGGTCAAATACTTCAATGCAAGTAAAACACTTTGAAAACCTTAAAGCATTTAAAAATATACACTATGGTTATCATTGTGGTTATTGACCCTGTTTTCTGATCTTTCATTTCATTTGAGTTCAAATAGAAGCAGTCCTGGAAGTGGTTACGCTACTGTCACTCTTTTAGGTTTATGTTCTGTGGACTGTGGTATTATACAAGTTGATAAAAATAACTGATTTTTCTAACTGAAATAAAGGAATCTAAATGTCAGTTCATTTTCCATTGGCTCATGAAAGCCTTTTTGGCATAACTCCAATAGCAGAAAGGAGAAGCAAGATACTAATACATCCCTCATATTGTCACAAGTGCCTTAGACTTTTTTGATTAGGTATCTATATTTTGAAAGCTTTATTTTCCATATACCTATGAGATTATGAGTATTTGTATGAGGACATCTACTAATTGTTCTTTAGTTTTTATGGATCAAATTAATGTCTGGGTAATTATAAGCAATAAGTTCTAGTCTGTGAAAATGAGACAATTTCAATTCAGCTTATTTGTCCAATTCTTAAGGATATTTTTTAAACTTTGCATATTAAGTATGGGGATTTGTTGGTTAGCTTATGAAAGACAGCAAGCTTCTGATGTGTGATCTTTACTACTGGGTTGTGTATTGCTAGGTATTTGTTTGTCAAGTGCACAGTTCTAACTCTATTATGCTGTATTGCTTTTTCTACTATTTTCTTGCATAATCTGCATTGTTCAATAAATCTGAGATCCTTAAGGACAACCTTTTGGTAATTTCTTCTGTTGAAGACCTGATCTGGATTTGTTGCCCTTATTTCTACAAACAGAATTATGAGACTCATGCTCCTTTATCACCATAGTGTCAACTGAGTTCATTCAGAGGTGTTACTAGAGGACCTTTGGACTTCCCAGTTGAATCTTAGTCATTTCATAGGCTCCATCCAAAGATACATTTGGGAAATCCAATGGCATATGCCTAGTGTCAGACTTTGCTGTTATTCAGCTATATCTGACTCTTTGTGACACATTTAGGGTTTTCTTGACAAAGATAACTGAGTGGTTTACCACTTCCTTCTCCAACTCATTTGACCAGTGCAGAAAAGTGACACAAACAAGGCTAACTGACTTGTCCAGGGTCATACAGTAAATGTCTGAGGCCAGATTTGAACTCAGGAAGATGAGTCTTCCTGACTCCAGGCTTGTCCCTCTTCACTGCGTCACCTAGCTGCCCCATAGTGTCAGGTTTTATTGTTTTTAAATGAGGCAATATCTCTGTGTTCCAAAAAATATTTCTTAAAGTTTTCAAGAATGTCTATAAATCTTTTTCATTCCCTTTGATTAATAAGTATTAAGCTTTCCATAGCCATATTAAGGTGATGGGCACTTGATTTCATTAATACTGAACAGAGATTTTAGGCTACTTTCTAAACCTGGTATAGTTCATTTTAGACTTTCAATATTGTATATTAACAGGTGTTAAATAAGTTTTAATTACTTTAAAAGTATTCTTTTCAATTGGCTTTAGGATGTTAGTAAATCTGACATAGAAAACTGCAAGTTTTCACTTGATGTGTCTTGCTTAAAGGAGACTAAGTTATTTCTAAGTATCACCTTTAATCCTTGGTTCAATGTGACCTCCATATTCAAGGACAAAGCCTTAAATATTTAGTTTAAATAATCCTTTAGGGTCATTGAAGAAAGAATCCATGAGGTAGAGAAGCTGTCTAGCTGTTTTGGTGGATAAAGTAACATAATTTGATGTCATCCAGATCTGGGTTCAAATGCTGCCTCTGATGTTTACTACCTGTGTGGCCTTGGTCAAGTCACTCAATTTAGGCTTTAGTTCCCTTAACTGTAAAATGACAAGGTTGAACTAGATGACTTTGAAATTTTATTTAATTTCTAAATCTATGAGTCTATTATCCAGGCACTTAAAATGGAAAAAGTAGGTGTGGCAGATAAAAGGATGATAATCTCATCTTGTAATATTATTATCTTCACATATAAATGTGTGTGTGTGTGTGTGTGTGTGTGTGTGTGTGTGTGTGAGGGACACCTCCAGTCATCCTGATCTCTATCTTGCCACTGAACCTAGATGACTCCAAAGGAGAAAGTAAGGCTGATAATTTTGCACAGCTCTCCTTCACTTAAATCCAATTCATTTGTAAGTTATGGCATCACCTTCCTGATGTCACACTTCTCTTTGGAATGAAGGACAAACAACAACTTATGAGTAGTTCAAGTTGCCCCTCTGGGGACCCAATTAGCCACTTCCAGTTTGGCAAAGCAGCTCCTTCCTTCTTTCCTCCCTCCTTCCTTCCCTTCCCTTCTTCTCACTCCTCTGTCCTTTCCCTCTCCTTTCCTTTCCTTCCCTTCCCCCTGTCCACATAGGATATCTTACCTTTACCTGGGGATGCTCAGCTCAAAGGAATGTAAATTTTGGTCACTTAAACCTGGCAAGATATCTGGGGTTTTCAGGCTAGTTTTCTTTCTTAAAGATCATGCCTTGAACCCAACCCACTATGGCTCTCATTGATTGGCCCACGATAGGTCTCAGTTCAAATCTTACTTAGTGATCTTTGAGCCAGGGTAGCTCAGAGTGAATGTAAATAGTAACTGTTTCTATTTTGTCCAGAAAACCTAATAGTCTTCCCCTCCCAAATTAATTTTTTTATTAGGGAAAAGAAGTCATTCTTTGACTCATTTCTTACCTAGCCTTAATAACTGAATGGGCATTGCCTCAGTCAAAGTAAAAACTCTGAAAGACCTTAGCTTAAAATCTCTCACTGCGTCCAGGGCCATCTCAAGAAGTTCTAATCTATATCTTGCCAGTGGACTCAGATGGCTCTGGAGAAGTGAGGCTGGAGACTTTGCATAGCCGCTCCTCACTTAAATCCAATTCACTTGCATGTCATGGCATCACCTTTCTGATGTTATGGTCCTCTTTCAGAACAAAGGACAAACAATAACAAGAATTATATACTATATACAAGAGCCTATGGTAAATGGCGAGGGGAAGTGGAACATACACATACACATATACATACATACATATTTATGTATGTATGTATGTATATGTGTGTGTATAGTCTTTGCCCACAGAACACTTAAAACCTAATAGACTAATCCTTATAAAGCACATATACTCTTAAATACATTTATCTCAAATTTGCCTACAGAGATTATAAAACTATAATATTAAATATTAAACTGTCATTTAAAATTTGTTTATATCCAAAGTCATAGAACAAAAAAAATAGGGAAATTCATCCTGTACTAATTTATGGAAACATACTTTTTAATTTCCTAGAACTTAGAGCTAACAGAAATTTAAACATGCTGATTTGTGTTCAAAGCCTAATCTTTATTTTGTATTTTTGTCGTTCTATATCTGTATAATTATGCCTATCTATATGAATGCATATCTTTATGAAATATCAAAGAGGAATATATGTATGTAAATACTGCACTTTAAAGTATTAATGGTTTCAAAAAATCATTCTTACATGTTAGCACAACTTTAATAGGCAATTTTGCTCCATGGAAATCATTGGATGCAATAGAATGTGGTTAGACAAACACAAACATAAGGAACTGAAAGTAAAGTAAAGACAAGTTCATCTACTGAGAGTAAAGAGGTTGGAAGCTTGAGGAAAATGGAAAGTGTTTGGAACAGCATCTGTCATACAGATCTGTTTAATTGTGTCTCCCTCAAAAAAATCTGTTGAATTTTTTAAAATTATTTTTTGTCTCAAAAATCTAGAGCTATTTTAAGTCACAATTCTATGGAAAGGAAAGTAGGACAAAGCATGATTTTTAAAAAATGTATCATTCTCCTAGTTTCTACTTTATTAAGAATTTTGATAAGATTGTTAATATCCTCCCTCAATTCTCCTTCTTGACATACCTCAGAATTTCCCTGTACCTTAAGTAATCTACTCTTTCCTTTCTGTCTCACTGCAGACTGTAAATGTTCTTACTATATCTTTAAGAGAGAATTTAACCCTCAAAGAGGTACAATTTAATTGTCATGTCTGAGAAGTCTCAGAGACCCGTGAATTTAACCATCATTCTAAAATATTGCTAACTATAATAGTAGATAGAAATTAAGGACAAAAAGGTGTAAGAGAATTTCTTGCCTGAGGCAGTTAATTTTGACTCTTATCTTGCCAGACATTACGAAGAAAATTCTTGAGAAGCTCAAGAGAGCTGAATGGTGGGACTGTGTTTCCAGAATAGATATGAAGTTAGGAGTTTAATGGATGACTAGAAGTGACTCTAGTTTTTATCTTTCTCAAATAAAAAATAATTATATATATCTTGTTTTCCTTATTTATCATACTGCTAATTAACCCAAAGGCCAGTTACTTTAATCCTTATTTAAGCCCAGGAGATCAGGGAGGGGAGGGTGTGATGGAGCAGTACACACACACACACACACACACACACACACACACACACACACACACACACATATTTGCTCTTCTCTATGTGTGTGTGTGTATACATACACACATATGGAAAAAGATGTTTCTAGAGGTTATATAATATATTATTTTATATGCTATGGTGAGGGCTCAGAAATAAGTAATGAAATCTTATTATTTTAGAAAATTGTGAGGATTCCCCAATTGATAAATGGTCAAAGGATATGAACAGGCAATTTTCAAAGGAAGAAATTAAAGATATCTATAATCATATGTAAAAATGCTCTAAATCACTTTTGATTAGAGAGATGCAAATCAAAACAACTCTGAGGAAAGTGGAATTTCCAGTGGTCTTCTAAGGCAAAATGCCTTCCACACTCAGAGAAAGAACTATGCAATTCATTTGCAGAATGTAGCAGATCACTTGTGTGTGTGTGTTACGTTTTGATTTGTTATATGATTTCTTCCATTTGTTTTAGTTCATCTACACAGCATGACTATAGTGAAAACGTCTTCAATAGGAAAGTATATGTAGATCCTTTATAGAATTATATGTCATCTTGGGGAGGGCGGGGGGTGGTAGGGCGTAGGTAGGGGTGAAACATCTAAGTTTTATGGTAGTGATTGTAGAACATTAAAAAAATTAAAAAATATATCAAAAAAGAAAAACAAATAAAATTGTGAGGAAATATCAGAACAAAACTCTTTTTTATCTTAGAGCCCCAGATGAGAATTCATAAGGAAAATGAGCTAGGAGCAGTTAAAAGGGTAACAAGCCCACCTAGGTTTTGATAGCATCATAGATTTAGATGTAGAGGAAAAATGGCTTAGCCAAGGCTATGCTATTTGTAGCAGAGCCAGAATTTAACCTTGGCCCTCGAAATCCAGATATAGTACTTCAGATGATTCCACTATGTTCTAAGAATAACCCTATTTCTTTGTGGTCTTAATGTTATCACCACATGTTGCCTCCTCTTTAACTCTATTACTTCTTTCTCCTCTCTTTCAAAGTGAACATATAAACTTAATAACCACTAGAAAAAAATGTTGAAAATCACTGTGAATGAGCAAAATGAAAATTTTGACAACACTCATGTATTACATCATATACAAAGATGATGAAATGTGGGAAACTCATTCTTTGAGTGTCAATGGAAAGACAAGTGCACTAAATCACAGTTGATTTAGCCATGAATTGATTCAACTATTCTAGAATAAAGCTTGGAATTATATGTGTGTTCATCCTTCATTGCCATCAGAGAAATGATGACATGACTTGCACTTGACTTTGTTTTGAGTGAGGGAGGGCTGTGCAGGTCACCAGCCTCACTTCTCCTGAGCCATCTGAGTCCAGTGACCAGATATTCATCAGGATGACTGGAGATGACCCAGGATAAGGTAATTGGGGTTAAGTGACTTGCCCAAGGTCACACAGCTAGTGAGTGTCAAGTGTCTGAGTTGAGATTTGAACTCAGGTCCTTCTGACTCCTACACTGGTGCTCTATCCACTGCATCATCTAGCTGCCTGGAATTATATAAGGAAAGTTACTAAATAGTTCATCCTGTTTGACACAAAAAAGTTCACAACAGGGAAAATAAACAGCATAGCAACATTGTGATATAAAAAGCTAGAAACAAATTATGTTCCCAACATTCCTAAATCTAGGAACTCTTTGAACAAACTAGTTTATGAATAATACTGGATACCATACAAAGCATCATAAGAAATGGTTTATTTGAAGAATTCCATGAAAGATGGGAAGACAAATAAAGTCAGGGAAAGCACAGAAAACTGGGCTAAAAGAAAATATAAATGCAAAAATGTAAACAGAGACAACATGGAGAGGCAGCAAAAGATTGGTCAGATACAACAACATTGGTAAAATGATATTGTGGAATTGAAAGGACACACATCTCACCTTTTGATTAGACTGACTGAAGTGGATGTGCTTTGTAGGAGGGGAAGAGGAACTTGTTTTATATTAGTTAGGAATTGTCTGTTATGTGGAAATAAAACATATCTTGGTTCTTTGTTTCAGTCAAGTAGCCTGGGTCAAGATTATTCAGCAGGAAAAAAAAAATTGGAAAGTTTTTTGGTTACCCAGGAATTCCCTGGCGTGAAACATCTGGAAGGTGCTGTAATTTCAAAAGGAATGATTGATTTAAGTTTAGAATCATAGAGTTAGATCTTGAAGGAAGTTTAAAAAACAGTCTAGTCAAGCAAAAACTAATATATACCACTAGCTCACTATACCACATAGCTATGACTATAAATTATTGGTAAATTAGTGACTTATTATGTAATATTTGTATCTCAAGGAAGAGACTTACCAACTCCTTGCTAAAAATAACCCTCTGCCTTTTGGGGTTTATAACCTTTTTTATGTCTTGGATGCTTTTGGCAATCTGGTGAAGCTGAAGGACTCCTCAAAATAATGTTTTTGAATAATCGGAGGAAATGCTTAATTTCAATTAAACATTAGTGAAAAATAGATGATTTTTTCCATCAAAGCTCATGGACTCCTTTGAAATTCCAGGTTAAGAACCCTGTCTCTGTTTATATCCTGGATTCTATTTCCTCCTTACCTCTTCTACTGTATCTTCCTCTAGGACATCAGTTCTTTAACAAACATCCCCTCTTTCTAGTACATCTACCATCTCAATAGTATTCTCTTCTCATCTCCCCATAAATCTGATTGGGTCCCCTTTATCCTAAAATAAAGGAGGGGAGGGGAGCCTTTCCCTCAATTCATCTGTCTTATCTAGCTGTCATCCCACTTCTCTTTTCCTCTCTCATTATTAACTTTTTTGGGAAAATATTTCCATGTGTAGCTAACAACATTTCCATGGTCTTACCACTCACTCTCTCCTGAATACCTATTGACCAGCCCTTCATTCTAAATGAACTCTCCTCTTTTGGCCTCAGAGATATATCACTCTCTTAGTTCTCCTCGTACATCTCCACCCATTCATGGTATAATTCACTGGTTTCCAGTTCTCTCCTTGACTCATTAAGTTGGATGTTCACTTAGGAGACCCTCCTCTATGTACTTTTTTGTTTGGTAATCTTATTTAATTAATTCCATAGCTTCTACTCTCACTTCTATACAAATGACCCTCCCATCTGTATCTAGGTTTCCCTCTTTTACTTTAGTAAATTTTCTTGTATTAAAGTGCATATTTCCTTTTTTATGTAGTCAAGAAGTTTCTATCAAGGTTATACAGCAGGATATAACAGGTTTTAGTTGACTTAACATTGTAATCTTTCCTACACCCATTCCTCTTTTCATATTTGAAAATTTCACCAGCTGGGTTCTATTATTTATTACCTCTCACTTGGATTATTGTAAATCCTTCTCAAAACCAAATCCTGAATGCCAACTACCTTATCTACTTCCACCTTTGTTGGGGGACAGCTCTGGACCGGGGTCCCCCGTGAGGACCGTGAGACGCCTGAGGGTCCGAACCTGCCCCCTTGTGGGGTATTGGGATGGCCCTGATAACAGGCTGGCTCCACCCACGGGGAGGCACTTGGGAGGAGCTCGCCCGCCCATGGGAGGTACGGGGGAGGAGACAGGGGATAATAAAAGGGGATGACCATGAGAGCTGGAGGAGAGGAAACGCAATAAAGCTTGCTGACTGCAACTCCTTTCGGGTGCTCTGCCTGTTTATTGCCCTCCCCCAACTGGGAGAGGGACCGGAGACGTCCGAAGACCGGGGATAGGTAAGTAGAAGGCGAAGGCCCGGGAGTCGCCCCGGGCACACCTTAATATCCAAGCATCCAGTAAATTTTCAAAACCAACAAGTTCAAAACTTCATATCTTTTCACCAAAAATTGCCCCTTCACTCTTTACTATTTCTGTCAGTGGTAAACATTTAGTTTCCCAAATGCCACAGACCTTGGCATTGTCTTTGATTTTTCCCTGTCCCTTAAGCCCTATATCCAGTTATTTATTATTTCTCTCCACATACTCCATGCTCCAGTAAAAATGGATTCTCATACATTTATGCTTTCATGCCTTTACTTATACCATTACCTTGCCTGGAAAACACCTTCACAGAATCACGTAATTTTAGAGTTGGAAAGAACCTCAGTGGCTATTTGACTAAACTATATCCCCCAAATTACTAGAGAAATAGTCATCTATTTTCTTTTTTTAAAGACTTCCAAAAACACAGATCATACCCACTTCCAAGCCCAAGATGAAGACATAAGTCTTTACTCCCATCTACCATTTGGATTTCTAGCTATCCTTTAACACCTAAATCTAACATAAATTCCTTCCTTGGTTCAAAGTTGATAATTCCCCTTTCCTCTTTGGCCCATACAAAGTACTTAGTTAAAATCTCACTTACGCATTTATCATGTATTATTTGATATTCTCGATGTCTACGGAGAAGCAACTAGACTCATTATTTCATTCACATAGCTAACTGCCAATGAGGAAACCCTATCAAAGCAGATTATCATTTATTCTGCAACTTACAGCCTTGGATAGTTGCCTGAATCACTGGAAGGTAAAATAACTTGTCCAGTTTGTGGACAAGTCAGTTTGTGTCAGAGGCAGGGTTTGAACTCAGAATTTTCTGACTCGTAGGACAGCTCTCTATTGCACCGCACTGTTTCTCATCTTGTATGATGATCATTTGAATAAATGTTATATCCTTCAGTATTATGATTATTTGTACAAATGCTACATGAGGAAGCCTCCTCTAGTAATTCAGGTTGGTAATTTCTCTACTACACCAGAAAGGAAAATTCAAAAATGCAAAATTGAAAACTGGGAAGGAAAAGAAAGAATAGAATCAACTGACTTAATTAAAATAATTTTGAAATATCTTCTAATTTCCATTGTAAAAAAAGATTCCTCATTATTAGAAGTACTACAAAAACAGAAAAATAAATATTTTTTAAAAAATCTATGTCCAAGTTAGATAAGAACATATATCATTCAAAGGTGAGATACTATCAAACCCTGCATGAAATAAAAGTGTTCAACTCCGGCTTGTTGGGGATATTTTAGAAGAGAATTTTCATCTACACGGGGATTCGGGTTTATGGTCTCTATGTCCCTTTCCAATTCTGAGTCTATGACAGCATGATGCTTTGATTTGAGTTGTTTAAATTTAATTACATCTCATGTGTTCCTGTTAAAAGCCCTGAAGTGAACACAAGGACAGATAAAATGAGGAAAAGAAAATTACTGAAATAGTGAATAGAAAATGTTCAGTTTAGAAATTCATTTATTATGCAACCAGGTATTTTTCCTACCTTCTGTTTCCTCTAAGCCCTTGAGCATAAATGTAAAACAAGATTAAAAGATGCATTGTATTAAGAGACAGGGTAAAATAATACTCCCTGGATCTCTGTAGCAGAAAATAAACATAAAGCATTTTATTATTTTTCCCTTATAACAAAACCCTTTAGCCAACAAGCAGGCTCCAGGCAGAGGTTAAGATGAGTAATCACATCCCAAAGAGTTTGAATGATCAATCATCTTACATATGCATAAAATATTAAACATAATGAACCTGTTAGGGGGCTATTGATCTATTCTAGTCCAAGTCACAACAAAATATGAACTGTTTCTTCATGATTGAGAGCATTTATTAGACCCTAGGGTTGATACACACGAGTAAGTAGAGGGCCTTCAGTGAGTGACTTCCATTTGAGAGGAGGGTAGTTCAATTCCTTCTGATTCCACCAAAGAGCAGAGATTATACCTCAACCTGAATGAATCAGATGTCAATGTTCCTTTAAGCAGTCCAGGTGTGTGCTTGTTGTCTTCATCCTTAGTTGTGGAAGAAGACCATGACAACAGAGAAATAATGACATGACTTGCACTTGACTTTGTTTGGAGTGAGGGAGGGCTGTTCAGGTCACCAGCCTCACTTCTCCTCCAGAGTCATCTGAATCCAGTGACCAGATATTCATCAGGATGACTGGAGATGACCCAGAATGAGGCAATTGGGGTTAAGTGACTTGCCCAAGGTCACACAGCTAGTGAGTGTCAAGTGTCTGAGGTGAGATTTGAACTCAGATCCTCCTGACTCCTGCATTGGTGCTCCATCCACTGTACCACCTAGCTGTCCGTTAGGTGTGTGCCAGCCGCTGCCAGAAGCCCCTCCTACTTAAGTGTCTCATTGACATGACCTTGGCTTCTCTAAAGTAAGACAATATCTTGTTGGGGGTGTAAGCTCAGTTCCATGTGGACAGTCTCGGGCAGGTAAAGGTGAGAGCTTCTAAACCTTAGAGTTCTCATGAGGCCCCCCAGGAAACAGCAGGGAATTGAGGAGTGAGATCTCGTGTATTTCCATCTCTTCCCGTGAGAACGTGATGGGAGAGAGCATCCCCGCCCTCGAGACTGGCCCGGATCTGGGCACACCTATTGTTATCTAACAGGCACGGTATTCAGGTGCAAACTATGCGGCAGGAGAGCTTAAGTAGGGTCAGGAAAGCCCGAAGGCGCTCTTAGCGCGGGAGGGGCCCTTACAGGACAGAAGGCGCCTCTTCCCTTTTCCTCTCTTCGTTCTTCCCTCCCCCCTCTCTCCCCACTTCCACTTCTGCTTTCATTCCCTCACTGTAAGATCTTTGCCTCCTTGGGAGATTTCTCTCTCCCTCCTAAGGAAGAGTTCCCCCTGCACATGTAACCGAGACCCTGAATAAAGCCTAACCCTTGTTCGACTCCGGAAAGTCTCTTCTCTCATACATTTATCCGGTTTGGCCAGCTGAAGACCTGCGAGGTAAGGTAAGACTCGGGTAGCCCTCAGGCCTCTAGGCCTGGCAATATCTGACACCAACGTGGTAGGGCTTTAAGAAAGGGTACAGTGTTAGGCTGCTGCTAATCATACTACAAGTATTTATGAAATACAGACCATGTACTATGTAGGTGATAAGGTGATATCACCTGAAGTTTAGTTTTTGCTTTTTGTTTTTAGTTAGGGCACCTTGGGGTAGGATCTGTACCCACAATTTCATCAATGGAGTGAACTCTCTGAATAGAAATAGAAATTCTCTCTACTTGCAACTTATCTGCAATTTATAGCCTTAGAGAATTGCTTGAAGGACACAGTCAGTATGGACTGAAGGTCAGATTTGAATCCAGTTTTTCCTGATCTCAAGGCTGACTCTCTATACATTACACTATGCTGTTTTCAAAGCTTCTCTATCAGGTGATAATTACTTTGATCACAGGAAAGAATAACAATCAATGTCTTAAAGGCTTGGTATCTGCAATGATTGAGGGTAATACCCACTCCTCTAAAATCCCAAGATTTTTTGAAGTATTGATATATGTACTAGAAAAAAACCAATTAGCAAAAAAAAAAAATTGTAGGTAAAAAAACATTCCTGCTACTTAAGTAAGAAGTGACTGCCAGAATCATCTCTATCATTGGACTACATTAATTCAAGAATGGCTCAAACCATCGCTTCCTTTTGTCTATATATATGTAATTATGTGCTAATAACTATATTATAGATTGATTGAATCATACAATACTAGACCTCAGAGGTCATTTAGTCCAATCTCCATGCACTATGTTTCTATCTTAACAGAAGGCAATGGTATCTAAAAGGCATGCTAGTTTATGAGACGCAGAACATCTTCCAATTTTACAAATTTTAATTTATATAAAAACATATGTAGCAGCGTAGCAGCATAAGGTCAAACAATACTCCCCCAAATAAATATTCTAGCAAAATGTTCAAAATTGCTATTTCAAAAATATTGCTAGCTCTTACTATGATAAACTTACCATAGTAAGATTGGTTAAAAGACTGGTAGACTTAGAGACAAGAATAGGTTTAATTTTAATTTTAAAAAATCAATACCTGTCCACTGCTTGATTTCTTTCAAGACTCACCTATATTCACAAAGACCCATATACTCAAATATCCTAAAAGAAAATTGGTTCATTATCACTGGAAGTCACTAAATGGAGGCTTGATGACCACTGCTCACAAATGTTATTAAGGGGATTCCTGTTCTGACAACAGGTCAGACTCAATGTCCCTTTTAACTCTGAGTTTCTGCAATTCTGTGAAATTTTGTCCCAGTTTTCAAGAAAGGGAAGGGGTTGAATTTTGCAAACTAGACCCTTGAACTTGACTTCTATTCATGGCAAAATTTTAGAATGTTTAATATTTAGTCTTTAAGCACTTAGCACTTTTAGAGCACTAAAATGCAGTATGAATTCATAAAAAACAGACCATACTAAGCCTATTCTCCTTTTTGATGAGCTAACTAGATTAAAGAGATATTTGTATTGGCATTCCCCAAGGTGATATCCTTGGTCCTATTGCCACCAAAAAAAGAAGGCTACAAATATTTTTGTTCATATGGGTCTTTTTCCTCTTTCTTTGATCTCTTTGGGGGATAAACATGGGATAGTGAAAGACCAAAGACAGTATGATGTTGTAGAAATAATGCTAGATTTAGAGACAGAGGGCCAGGGTTCAAATCCTGGTTCAGGCACTTACTATTGGCATGACTCTTCATGAAAAATAATACCTGAAGTAAAAATTCCTGGACTTCAGACTTATTGAGGATTTGAGGGCCCCTGAGGTGCCATCCATTACTACAGCAGTAGCAGATCATGTGGGTTCATTATTCCAGATTCAATCCACTTACATCTCCTCCTGAGATTTACAAATATCCTTGACAGGCTGGGGATGTTTTCTCTAATGTTATCAATTCAAGTCCCTACTCTGGAGTGGTATCCAACTCTTAGCCACCAGTGACTAGTACCCTAGTTCCATTTAAAAAATTGATATCATCTAGCTTTTACAAAGAAACATTTACTGCAAAGGTATAGCAAAAACAAAGAACAAAGAATCTCTTCCAATACTTTGGGGAATACTATCTACTCTAATACCTCATTCTCTGAAGAAAATGGCCTCAAATTTAAAAGTTTCTGCATAGCATTAGTCCCACCAAATTTGTGTCCAATTCAGTATCACTGACAAATAAGTCCTCATATCATTTCCCACCTACTTAAGTCTCAAAGGCATTCACTCTTCAGAACATTGGACTGACTGACTACAAATACTTGCATAGATTACATTCACAAACCTCTAAGGAATTCACCTTTCTGACCTCTCACACCTCATAGGGTCATAATCATGTCCAATCTCCTTCACATAAAACGAAAGAACAAACATCAAAGCAAACCAATAACCATATTCATGTCATGTCAACCTTGGATGGGAAGTATCGAAGGTCTTTTCTCTTACAGCATTGTCTCTCCTTACCAGAATGTAATCTGGAACAAAAAAAGTGAAAAGCAAGAGGGAAAGAATTCAACTAATGCCTTTTTTAAAGTGGTATTTTATTTTTTCCCAATTACATATCAATACAATTTTTAGCATTCACTTTTACAAGATTTTGACATTCAAATTTTTCTCCCTCTCTCCCTCCCCTCCCCTCTTCTAAATTGGTAGGTAATCTGATACAGGTCATACATATGCTATAATGTAAGACAGATTTCCATATTAGTCACAATTGTGAAAGAAGAAATAAATAAAAAGGGGAGAATCATGAAAAAGAATAAAGTGAGTGAAAAAAGTATCCTTCAATCTGCATTCAGAATTCATCAGTTCTTTATCTGGATATGGATAGCATTTTCCTTTGTGAATCCTTTGTACTTGTCTTGATTCATTGTGGTGCTGAGAAAAGGTAAGTCATTCATATTTGATCATCACACAATGTTACTTATATTGTGTGCAATATTTTCCTGGTTCTACTCCTTTCAGTTTCATCAGTTCATACAAGTTTTTCCAGGCTTTTGTGAAATGTGCCCGTTCATCATTTCTTATTACACAATAATATTCCATTACATTCATATACCATAGCTTGTTCAGTCATTTCCCAACTGATGGGCCATCCCCTCAATTTCCAATATTTTGCCACCACGAAAAGGGTTGTCACAAATATTTTTTCACATTTAGGTCCTTTTCTCTTTTTTATGCTATCTTTGAGATACAGACCTAATAGTGATTTTACTTGATGAAAGGGTAGATATAGTTTGGTTTCTCTTTGGGCGTAGTTCCAAATTGTTCTTCAGAATAATTGGATTAATTCTCAACTCCACCAGCAGTGCATTAGTGTCTCGATTCTGCCACATCTTCTCCAATATTTATCATTTTCCTTTTTTGTCATATTAGCCAATCTGATAGGTATAAGGTCATGCCCCAGAGTTGTTTTAATTTGCATTTCTCTAATTAAAAGATATTTAGAGCACTTCTTCATATGCCTATAGATAGCTTAGATTTCTTCGTCTGAAAACTGCCTGTTCATATCCTTGACTGTTTATCAGTTGGAGAATGGCTTGTATTATACATTTGACTCAATTCTCTATATATTTGAGAAATGAGATCCTTATCAGAAATACTTGCTATAGAGATTGTTTCTTATCTTTCTTCTTTCCTTCTAATCACAGTTGCATTGATATTGTTTGTGCAAAAGTTTTTTAATGTAATATAATCAAAATTGTCTATTTTACATTTCATCATGCTCTCTGTTTCATCATGCGTTCTTCCTTTCTCCATAGATCTAACAGGTAGACTATTCATTGCTCTTCTGATTATGGTGTTACCCTTTATGTCTAAATCATGTGCCCGTTTTGACCTCATCTTGGTAAATGATGTGAGATGTTTGTTGGTCTATACCTAGTTTGTACCCTATTGTTTTCCAGCTTTCCCTGAAGTTTTTGTTAAAAAGTGAGTTTTCATCCCACAGTCTGTTTATTAAACACTAGGTTATTATGGTCATTCACTACTATGTCGTGTGCACCTAATCTATCTCACTGATCCACCACTCTATTTCTTAGCCAGTAACAGATTGTTTTGATGATTACTGCCTTATAATGTAGTTTGAGATCTGATATTGCTAGGCTACCTCCCTTTTTATGTTTTAAATTAATTCCCTTGGTATTCTTTGACCTTTTGCACTTCCAGATGAATTTGTTGTTTTTTTCCTAGCTGTGTAAAGTAATTACTTGGTAGTTTGATTGGTATGGCACTTAATAAGTAAATTAGCTTAGGTAGAATTGTAATTTTTATTATATTGACTTGACTTACCCACGGGCAACTGATATTCTTCCAATTGTTTAGATCTGACTTTATTTATATGAAAAGTGTTTTGTAATTATGTTCATATAATTCCTGGGTTTGTCTTGGCAGGTAGACTACCATGTATTTTATATTGTTTACAATTATTTTCAGTGGAATTTCTCTATTTTTGCTGTTGGGCTTTGTTAGTAACATACTAGAAATGGTGATGATTTATGTGAGTTTATCTTATATCCTGCAATTTTGTTAAAGTTGTTAATTACTTCAAGTCATTTAATTCAAGTTTTTAGTTGACTCTATAGGATTCTCTAAGCATACCATCATATCATCTTCAAAGAATGATAGTTTTGTTTCCTCATTGCCTCTTCTAATTCCTTTAATTTCTTTTTCTTCTTTAATTGTTATAGCTAACATTTCTACTACTAAATTGAATAATAGTGGTGATCATTGCTTCAGCATGATCTTATTAGGAAGGTTTTTAGCTTATCTCCATTACAGTATGATGGTTTTAGATAAATACTGCTTATCATTTTAAGGAATGCTCCCTTTATTCCTATGCTCTCTAGTGCTTTTAATAGGAAAGGGTAATGCATTTTCTCAAAAGATTTTTCAGCATCTGTTGAGATAATCATATGATTTCTGTTGGTTTTGTTATTGATGTGATCAGTTATGGTGAGTTTTCCTAATATTGAGTCAACTGTCCATTCCTGATATAAATTTTATCTGGTGTATTTTGTTCAAAAGTTTTGCATCAATATTCATTAGGGAAATAGATTTATAATCTACTTTTTCTGTTTTAGCTCTTCCTGGTTTAGGTATCAGCACCATGTTTGTCATAAAATGAGTTTGGTGGGACTCCTTATTCATCTGTTTTTTCCAAATAGTTTATATCATATTGGAGTTAATTGTTCTTTAAGTGTTTGGTAGAATTCACTTCTGAACTCATCTGGTCTTGTGGAATTTTTCTTACAAGTTCATTAATGTCTTGTTAAATTTCTTTTTCTAAGATGAGGTTATTTAGACATTGTTTCCTGATCTGTTAATCTGAGTAATTTATATTTTTGTCAATATTCATCAATTTTCCTCAAATTGTCAGATTTATTGGCACATAAGTGGGTAAAGTATTTCTTGATGATTGTTTTAATTTCTTCTTCTTTGGTGTCGATTTCACCCTTTTCATTTTTGATACTGGACATTTGGATTCCTTCTTTCTTTTTAAAATCAAATTAACCAATGACTTGTCTGTATTTTGGGGGTTTTTTCCTACAAAACCACCTCCTAGTTTTACTTATTAGCTCAAAAGTTGTTTTTTCACCTTCAATTTTATTAATCTCACCTTTGATTTTCAGAATTTTCAATTTGGTGCTCAATTGGGGATTTTCAATTTATTTTTCTTCTAGTTTTTTTAGTTGCATGTCCAGTTCATGGATCTGTTCTTTCTCCATTTGAGTAATGTGAGAATTTAGAGAAATAAATTTTCCACTATGTATTGCTTTGACTACATCCCCTAAATTGTTTTCTCATTGTTCTCATCTTCTTTAATGAAGTTATTGGTTGCTTTGTGATATGTTTTTAGGCTTGGATTCTTTTAGATTATTTTTTAAGCTTAGATTATTTACTTTCCAATTAATTTTCAATCTTTCTTTCCACTTCCCTTTGTTGAATGTAACTCTTTCATGATCCAAAAAGAATACATTTAATATTTCTGCCTTTCTACATTTGATTTTGAGGTTTTATGTCCTAACATATGGTCAATATTTGTGTGAGTGCTATGTGTTCCTGAGAAAAGATTTATTCCTTTCTGTTCCTATTCAGTTTTCTCCAAAGGTCTTCCATATGTAACTTTGCTAATATTATATAGTTTCTTTCTTGTTTTTTTTTTTGTTGTTGTTGATTTATCTTGATCTGAGAGTGGGTAGTTGAGGTCCCTGCCCCCCAACCCCCAGTGTAGTTTTTCAGTCTATTTCTTCCTATAACTCACTTAAATTCTCTAAAAATTTGGATGCTATACCACTTGGTGCATATATGTTTAGTATTGATATTGCTTCATTATCTATGGTACATTTTAGCAAGATGCAATTACCTTCCTTAACTCTTTTAATTAGAGCTGTTTTTTTTCCACTTTGTCTGAATCAGAGTTGCTATCCCTGATTTTTTTTTTAACTTCAGCTGAAACATAATAAATTCTGCTCTAGCCATTTTCCTACACTCTGTGTTTCAGGTGTGTTTCTTGTAAACAGCATATTGCAGAATTCTGGGTTTTGATCCACTCTGCTATCCACTTCCATTTTATGGGAGACTTCATCCCATTCATATCCTCAGTTATGATTACTGTCTATTTCCCTTCACCCTATTTTTTCTCCTCTTTGTCCTCATTTTGCTTTCACCCTTTCCCTCCTTAGTGCTTGCTTCTATCACCACCCCTGACCTGCACTCTCTTCTGTCACCCCTCCCCCTCACTTTCCTCAGCTCTTACTTCTTGTTGAGTAAGATACATTTCTACATTCAACTGACTGTGTATGCTATTCCCTCTTTGTTCCAATAGTGATGAGAAGAAGGTTCAAGCAATGCCCATCACCCACCCTTTCATCTTCCTCTCTACAGTAATAGGTCTCTCACACTCCTTCGTGTGAAATAATTTACCCCATTCTACCTCTCCATTCTTTTTGCAGCCAGTGTACTCCTCTTTTCATCCCTTAGTTATTTTTATGTCATTTCCTCAAATTCACTTTAAACCCATTCTCTCTGTATATGTATATTCCTTCCAATTGTAATGTTAGTGATATGTATATATATATATATATATATGTGTGTGTGTGTGTGTGTGTGTGTGTGTGTGTGTGTGTTTTAAGAATTACAAGTATCATCTTCCTATGTAAGGATGTAAACAGGTTAGCTCTACTGAATCCTTTATGTTTTCTTTTCCTTTTTACCTGTTTATGCTTCTCTTGGGTCTTGATCTTGGAGATCAAATTTTTGGTTTAATTCTGGTCTTCTCCTTATGAAAGCTTGAAATCATTCTATTTCATTGAATGACCATTTCTTTTCCTTTGAAGTATCATATTCAATTTTTCTGGGTAAGTGAATCTTGGATATAATCATAGCTGGTTTGCCTACCAGAATATCATGTTCCATGACCTCTGATTCTTTAATGTTTCAGCTGCTAGACCACTTAAAGTACTTTTTCTTTGACCTGATAGTTCTGAAATTAGGCTATAATGTTCCTTGGAGTTTTTATTTTGGGAATTCTTTCCTAAGGTGATCACTAGATTCTTTCAATGCCTATTTTGATTCTGATTATAGGATATCAGGGCAGTTTTCCTTGATAATTTCTTCAGTGATACTGTCCAGGTCCCCCTTTTGATTATGCCTTTCATCTAGTCCAATGATTCTGACATTATTTTCTATTTTTTCATTCTTCTGAATTTGTTTGACTATGTCTTGATGTCTCATAAAGTCATTAGCTTCCACTTGACCAATTCTAACTTTTAAGGAGTTGTTTTCCTCAGTTAGCTTTTGTACCTCCCTTTTCTATTCAACCAATTGTACTTTTTAAGGAGTTGTTTTCTTCAGTAGGTTTTTGTATCTCCATTTCCACTGGCCAATTCTACTTTTTTAAACAATTATTTTCTTTAGAAGATTTTTGTACCTCTTATTCCATTTAGGCAATTCTATTTTTAAGCAGTTGTTTTTTTTTTCAAGCTGTTGACTCCTTTTTCATAATTCTTTTATATGACTCTCATTTCTATTTCCAATTTTTCTTCTACCTCTCTTCTTTGATTTTTAAGCTCCTTTTTTGAGCTCTTCCATGAATTATTGCTGGGCTTGAGACCACTTCCTCCTTTTCTTTGGGGTGTTTCCCACATGTATTTTCCCCCAGTTTAAAGGTTATTGTGTTCTGTCACCTGAATTCTAAGATTTGGCTATGCTACTAACTGACCAAATAGCATCCTCTCTGGTATTCAGTTTCTACAACTAAAAATTAAGTAGCAGCAGAGTAGTAGAAAAGACAATATCAACAATAACAAACATTTATATAGCTTTAAGGTTTGCAGAGTACTTTATAATATTGTATTGTTTGATCCCTACCAAAATAATAGAAAGGATTATTATTTTGGGATTATTATTCTTATTTTAAAAAATTTACTTATTTTTAGTTTCCAACATTCACTTCCACAAGACTTTGAATTCCAAATTTTCTTTCCTTAGCTCCTCCCACCCCAATCCAAGATGGTATTTAATTTGATATAGACTCTACATATAAATTCATATTGAACCTATTTTTACATTAGTCACGTGGTAAAGAAGAATTAGAATCAATGGAAGAAAGTGAAGAAAGAAGAAACAAACAAAAAAATAAAGCAAGAGAGAAAGAAAGAGAGAAAGAGAGAGAGAGAGAGAGAGAGAGAGAGAGAGAGAGAGAGAGCGCAAATAATATGCTTCAATCTGCAATCAAACTCCGTAGTTCTTTTTTCTGGATATGGACATCATTTTCCATCATGAATCGTTTAGAGTTGTCTCAGACCTGTGCGTTGCTAAGAGACAAAGTTAGTCATCGCACATTGTGCCCATAGGCATTTTGACATTGTTGTCCTCTTCTGAGTTTGCATCTCAATTTTCCCTGTCACCACAATGACTTTCTATGGTCAAGTTCTTTTCTTGTTGTGTTTTACTCATATGTTTTTGGCCTTTTTCCTTTCTTTTAAATTTGAACTCTGCTCCTGAGGTAGAGGGAACACTGTTTCAGGCTTCTTGTGCTATTTATCTGGTGTTGCACTGATGTGATCCTGTGACCCTAGTGTCTAGTGCTGCATTAAAGGGGTTGGATGAGAGATAGCTGGTGATTTTGGAGGCCATGGGGTCTGGTAGCATACCTGGTGCTGAGCCAGGGTCCCAGGGCTGGTGTTTGGCTTGCATTGAGGTTGGTGGGATATTCTTGCATTGGCTTCTGCCTGATTCCACAAGGTACACTGAAGCATGTGGCAGTCCCAAGGCTCATGATTGCCTTTTTGACTGGCTCAGCTGGGTTATATGTGAGGTCCTGAGACTGGTGTCTGCCCGTTAGCTTAAGAAACTATAGGGTTGGTATCTATTTGTTTGCCTGGGGGTAGGCTGAAGCATGTGGAGGTTCTTGGAGCTGGAGGCTGCCCATTCCCTGGCTATGCTGAGGCATATGGGGCGTCCTGGTATTGCCATTTGCCTGTTCCACCACACTGGGGCTCAGAATCTTCTGCTGGTTTGCTGGGATGCTTCCTATCCTGGACTGTGTTCTCTTTTACCTGAGTGAGACAGATCTTTCATGCCAACCTTTCAAATTTATTGGGCTAAAAGATTGTTTTACCTCATCTTTTTTGCTGGTTCTACTATTCCAGGATTTGTTTCAGGGTACTATTTTATGGTTCTTTGGTGGTGAATATGGGAGAATTACAACAATTTCCTGTTTACTCCACCATCTTGACTCCTATAAGTCCCCACTAATGCCTTTGGAAGTACCCCAAATTCCTGATTCACAGTCATAGTGTCCCACCAATGCAATATTTGCACCACCTAAGGTGGCCATGAATATCATGGTGAAATTCTGAATGGCTAAATACCACAGACTCTTCACATTGAAGACAGAACCAAAACATTTCTTCAGACACCAGAAAGCCTAATCTATCATAGTAACAAAGAAATCTATGCACAATAACGGTTCAGAAGACAACACCATCCCCAAGCCTTCCCCCTGCTAGGTTATTCACAAACCAGCTTCATTACACAAATCACAAGCAGGCTTCCCTTAAACAAAATCACAAACAAGCTCTCTGACTCACCCTAGCCAGCTCCCTGCATCCTTCCTAGTTCCTACCACTCTCATGATTCCCTTCCTCTCAGCTCTGTTCTAGCTCCGCCTCTTCCTGTTCCATCTTTCCTGCTCCACACATTCAGCAAATTCCTTCCACCACAGGCTCCATGTGACTCAGAGTCATGTGACTCAAGCTTTCATATGACTTAAGCAGGTCATATGGAACTATTAGTGGATGGGAAAATCTTCCTATTAAGAAGCAAAATTAGATTGACAATAAGCAAAGATGCATCATCAATACACATAGTCAATCATGCAGGCACCTATTCACCAGGTTGTTAATAGACAGGAACCAGTTAGAGCAGGTCTATTTATGTTCCAGAGGCCACATTGAGATAGCATCAGCTAAGCACACTGCACATGCTCATATAAATTGGGCTCATTGGCCAGTCTGCTGCTATACTCACTAGAAATTCTTAACTTCACCACCTCAGAGTGAGAGGGTCCAGGTTCCCCATTACACTAATGACATTATTTTCCAAACGGTGAAATTCAAAGTAGAAAGTAGTCTTGTAGAAAATTTATCATGAAACTCAGCTAAACCTCATTTTTCTGAAAGTGTTCATAGATGTTATATAAAAACAGATAATATAGAGGTAAGAAATAGAATTTATCTACATCTTTTCTCTAGCCATCTATTATCATCATCAAAGACAGTATAAGCACCATATTTAGATTCATACTTTTAATTCTTGGTGTACAACATGAGGAAACAAATAGCAATAAATATTAAGTCAAGAATAGAAGTTGGACCTGATATAGTAAACAAAATGAGTTCTGGTATATTCCAAGGAAGTGAAAGTCAAAAATAAACGTCTTAAAGATGTAAATACATTTGCATAGTACTTCTTGTGGCAACAACAACAGCAAAAAACAAAAAACCAAAAAAAACTAGAGACAAAAATGTATCCCTCAATTTGATAATGGTGAACAAGGCATAATACAATTCACAAATACATGATATTATCGTTTCACAAGCAATGACAGGTAAGAATTCAAGGAAAAATGTCTTGGGAAAGCATATAAAATAATGTAGTTCAAAGTAAGCAGAACTAGGGAAACTACACCAGAGATTCTTAATCTACAGTCTGTGAACATTTGTATATTTGTATACATATATATAAAGATTCATATAGATGTGTACATGAATAGAGAGGAGACAGATATATAATAGATTAATAGATAACTATTTCAGGATAATTGGTCTCTTTTGGAATCTTACGTATTGTATTTTATGCTCTTAATTTATGAATTTATAAACATTAGTCTGAAAAGAGGTTCAGAGGTTACATCAGACTGCCAAAAGGATCTATGATACAAAGAGGTTAAGAATCCCTGATTTATGACCAGAATAACATGCAAGAGAAAAAAAAATATTGAAAGACATCAGACTCTGGCTAAAGCAGTGACCAAGTTTGACTTGGTAAGTCTAATGGTGAAATATACAAGTCTCCCCTCAGGAGAGAAGTAATATACTCCAAGTACAAAATGAGCCAGTAATTTGTTTGTCCATTTTACCTAAAAATTAATTTTGGAGATGATACAAGAACACAAATTTCCAGAATAATAGGAAACACTCATAGCCAATATATTTATCTTGAGGAAAATAGGAGAAAACATGAACTATAAACCCATATTGAAAATATTTTCACTTCTCTAATATCTTTATGAGACATATACATATCAAGAGTACCTCTGATTTAGAACTCACATAAACATATAAACATGTATTGGTTAGGAACAGGTAGCCTTTTACAAATAATTTTCTATAGCAGGTCAAATGTCCAGTCACACCATTGTGTGAAAGGTTTGAGTAACAAAAGATTCTGCCCTTTTTGTCTCCTAATTACAAAAAAACAATTTAATAAGCATTTGACTTTCTGGAATAAACACAGCCAAGGTTTGCTATTGTTTTCATTTTTTCCCCCAAAGTCCTTATCTCTTGGATATATGCTCAGTCCTTAATAGATACAACTACAAACTGATCTCTGTTCTACCATCTCTGGGTATACATATCAAATAAGACATAAGTAGGGAGACATATGTTCAGCATGACTGTTTGCCAAGATCATGTATGATTTCCTGTGCAAAGTCCAACTGGAAGGATTCCTTGTAGATGAGAAGATCCATGAAATTCTCCTATCTGTGTATGATGTTGTGCCAGGTCTACTTCAGAAGATAACGTTGGGTAGCCACAGTCAGTGATGAGAGGCTGACTTAGGAATCCACACAGTAAATAGTGGGAAAATAAAGGCTTAGGAAATCATGATAGGTCTTTTCAAGTATTTAAAGGGTTATCACATGGAAGGGGGATTAGAATTGTTCTATTGAGATGTAGAGGGAAGAACTAGGAGCAGTGGCTGGAAGCTACCAAACAGTAAATTTAGGCATGAAGTAAGAAAATCTTGATATGGGTTCAGATCTTGCCTCTGATTCTGTGTGACCCTTGGCAAATCACTTAACTCTGTTTACCTTAGTTTCCTCTTTTACAAAATGAGCTGGAGAGGGAAATGGCGAACCACTCCAGTATCTCTGCCAAGTAAACCCCAAATGGGGTCATGAAGAGTCAGACACAAATGAAAAGACTGAACAACAACAATTACCTGTATGACCACTTGGTAAGTGCTGTGCCCTTAGCTTTTGCATTTCAGGTTGCTAACTCACAACATTGATTCATACATTGAGCTCCTATTCCACTATTTGGGATTCCAGATCTCTTTTAGTCAATGTCTAACTAAAATTCTTTCATTTTATATTTTTAAGATTTTTTGTTTTATTCTGAACTTAAGAAATAAAGCAAGAATTTCCACAATGCAGAATAATGAAAAAGATGATTGTACAAGAAACTGAAAATCTATTATGTACAATATGCTATTCCTTTTGATATTTATAAAACCAAGTGTAAGCCTTGCATCCTCCAAGGAACTCTTCTTCAGGCTTAGATTAGACTAGATGACCTTTGAACTACTTTCCAACTATGTGATTCCATACTTTTCTTTTTCAAGGCCCAACTCAGATGTCTCAGTGTCTCCTCCTTGTATACATAACCTCTCTGATGCCCCTAGAATTTAGAATTCTTGTGCACTCAAAATTTGATATCAAATTCTAACTTCTATTAAAGTTATTTGCTCCCCTTTCTAGAGAGTGTTACCTTTAAAGACAGATACCATGCATTTTATATCATGTCATCATACAAGTGCCCTGTATATAGTGATAGTAAATAAATATTATGTCAAATTGGTTTAAATATAATACATTTAGGGTCTGTTGCTGTGAACTGATTCAATAACAGAATAAGAAATTATTTACAAGCTATTTGTTTGGTACAATTCCTTTTCACTGAACTTGACATACATGAACATGTGCACACGCACACACACACACAATTACCCATTTCCTTTTCTAAGTAGTTTTAATTGTTCAAAATCTATTTTGGAATTCTGCCAGGGATTTAATTAAAGTTCGTTGGTATATAGGTTTCCAGGTTTATCATTTTCGTCATTATGACAGTCAGTCAAATAGTTTTTAAGCATCCACTCTGTGCCAAATACTGTGCCAGCAGCCAGGGATTCAAATGCAAACACAAGTGTGACAGTTGGGACTTCATGGCATTTGCAGAAAGACATTCTAAGTCAACGTCAGTATGTGTGTGTGTGTGTATGTGTATGTGGCACATGTATATATATGTATCTATATACATCTATACATATACACATAATATATTGTATATGCATATAGATGTATGTATGTGTACACATATAATATGTACATACGTGTGTGTGTATGTGCGTAATCTCTGCTTTGAGGGCAGCTAGGTGATTCATATATCTACTGATAGAATGTGGTGTCTGAAATCAGGAAAACTTGAATTCAAATCCAGCTTCAAACATTTACTATCTATGTGACGCTGGGCAAGTCACTTAACCTCTATTTGCCTTAATCCACTGAAGACAGAAATGGCGAACCACTCCAGAATATTTGCCAAGAAAACCCCATGAACATCATTGACATGTTACGATCAGTGGGGTCAGGAAGAGTCAGACATGACTGAACAACCACACAACAACAAATTATGTATACAAATACATGTATATATACACATAAACGTTTCTGTACCTATATACATATGTGTATAGTGCATATATGTATGTTATGTGTATATATGTATGCACACTCATGTGTGTACATGCACATACACATGTATTTACATGTGTGCATATATTTCCATACAGAATAACTGCTGATTTCAGGACGATTAATAAGAACTGGGGTATCCCTGGGAGTGTTCTGAAGCCTGCTTATATCATGTCTCAAGAATCAATTGTTAAATTTTCAATGTAAACATTTATACCTCAGAAACTGTCAAATTTTACAAATCAGGGCTTGATTTATTGTTTTATTGATGGTCTAGACTTAATAGAGTGATAGAGAAAATGTTAATAATGCAGATTAAACTTAAAAGTGTATAGGCCCTACATGCTTTCCAAGGGAAGAGTCACTTGTTAAATTTTACCAGCAAACCATTGGGTATCAACAGAAGTCTCTTGAATAAGGCTTCACTTAAACTGAGCCCTGGAGGGAGCTAGGAAACTTGTCTATCCATCCTATATCTTCAAAGATTACATCAGTGGTTCTTCTATCGTCTCTAAAGTGTTTTTATGCCCTGGAATATAACTTGTCTGGGGCTAGAGATTTGAACTCATTTAGCACCAGCAGAAGCTATTTGGCTACAATGACTCGTTCACCTTCCGTTTTAATTCTCTCTAATCTGTGTTTGTTCTATTCTGTCTAGCCTGAAGACTATTTTCCTAGATAGATAAAACAAAATATCAGTTGAGTGGTTCTACTTGCTTCCTGTCATCTGTTAACATTATACCATCTGCTCTAAGATATGGGTCCATCCCTCCCTTATTCTCATAGCGCCAAACATAGTTTTAAAAGAAAAGAAAAGAAAATGAAACCCTTTTTATTATCCTTAGTGTTTCCTACAAGTCTCAGCTCATTCTAGGACTGTATGTTCTTAAGATAATTATTGCTTGGTTCTCTGTTTTGGTCTTATGTACTTCTTTCATATGATCGTATCTAAATTCTGTCAATCTGAAAAAGGTTTTTGGGTCAGATTCCCCATGGCTAATTTGGATGGTAAAACCATATGGCAAAAAAAACCCCAACACCCATAGATATCAGCCCTTCCACCTCAGTAAAAATATCTCTGACTTTTTCAGTCTGCTACACATCACACAGGAGCTCAGATTCAGAGCTGGAAGGGCCCTCAGACTCCAGCTCTCTTATTTTACAGATGAGGAAAACTAAAATACAGGGGGTTTAAAGGGCTCAACCAAACACACAGGTAGTAAGCATCACAGGTATAATCCTCTGGCTTTAGAACTTGTGCACTTCCCCCACCAAGCTACCTCCTGCTATGGTCAGATAGAGTTAGTCAATTCAGGCAAAGCAGGAAGCATTTATTGCCTACTACGTGGCAGACTGCTGAATGCTGGAATTCTGAAGAAATAACCCATAATGTATTGTTCCTGCACTTGAAAGAAGGTTGTTGACATTATGATGAGCACTACCACCGTCCTTCAGAGATGGAACCCTTCATAGAAGAAGTATGGTGTATCAGGTGGAACACTGTACCCATCAGAATAAAGAAGAAAAATGATCTGAATCTGGCCCCGGATACTGACTAGCTGTGCAAACATGAGTCAGTCATATAACATTTTGGAGCCTCAGTTTCCTCATCTGTAAGATGAGGATAATAATACCCATATTGCTTATATCACAATGTGTTAAGAGAATCAAATTATGAAAGGTACATAAAGCACATTGTAAGCCATAAAACATTATAGAAACATTTGTTATTATTATGGAATGATATAGTCTATGAATAAGTTGACAAGTGTTATCCAGTTATCTCTCACTAGGTCTATAAAAGGTCTGGGGAACAAATGCCATAATTCCTCTGTTGTAGAGAAAGTAGAAGGGTTGGTGATTTATTTGCTGGCTATGGTGTGAACCAAGGAACCAGGTATTCATACCACCCCCATGAACCTAGTCTTGGGTTCTCTTCAGGCTTCCCTGTCCTTGTTTGTAGATAGTCAAGACACTTAAACCATTCCCCAACATTCAGAGTCATGGGGGCTAAGGGAAAAAGGGAGGGTAATGAGAGAGGGAATCTGAAAACATTTTGCTCCCAGGGTTTTTTCCTCTCATTTTAGGAAAAATTTAAACCATATCCAGTATTTCTTATTCACGTAAACTTAAATCATTAAAAAAAATTAAAACCTACTCAATGTTGTCCAAAAGTGTTTAAGTATCTTTAATCAGCCTTTTGTCCCATGTCTGAGACTGACTTTTCAAATGGTTTGGATTTGGCCAGACCTAAAATAGAATTTTGCCAAGTGTCTTTTTCCCCCCTTAATTTTTAAGCCCATGTGTATTTTAAGGAAAATTGAGTACATGTGTTTCCAATTCATGTGCACTTAACTCATCAGAATGTTGTTTTGTAAGACCTGTTTGATGTTTAAGAAGTCCTTGTGGAGCCTCCTTTTAATAAGTCTTTTCAAGCCTTTATTCTTAGAAGCAGGAAGTTACATTTTGCCAGAAGTAAATGAATTTCAACTCCTAAAGGTTCAAGTTTAGTCCAAAACTGACTGCCTGAGCACCTTAGCTGTAATTTGAAAAAATGAGTTCTACCACCCCAGAAGAAAATTCTTTAAAAAAGGGTGGGGGAGTACATCCCAAACTTAGGAAAAAATAGAACTGTCTTTATCCATCTTCGTTTGTACATATGAAAATTGTTAGTGGCATTTGTGAAACAGAGGAGGATTTCAAATTAAATATCACTCTAAATCAAACCTGTAATTCTTAGTACAGTTGTAAATCTTTGAGCATTTTTGCTAATATTGAAATGCTTATGAGACTATTTGCTCTCATGAAAAGTAAAGAAAACAGAAAGTAGTAGAGGCTGAGCCAGAAATAAATGCTAGAGAAACAGTGACTAATGAGGAAGGATGAAGCCAAACACTGGAGAGCCATCGTTTACAGGGGGAATAGATGACAGCAACAGTTCACTGCTTATAAATACAGCCTAACAGGGACTTTGATGAGTCTTTATCATAGGTCCGTGTGTCAGAGATCTGACATCTATGAAATATGAGGATTAAAAAAGAACAGAGGGGCTCAAGATAAGTTGCTGTACCAAATGCCATTAAAGACAAGGAAAACAACAGTGAAACCTCAGTGCTTTTAGGAAATAATAATAACAACAAATATTTATATAGTCTGTACCAGACACTGTGCTAAAAATTTTGAAATATTATCTCATTTAACCCTCACAACAGCCCTGTGAAATAGGTGCTATGACTATCCCCATTTACAGTTGGGGAAACTGAGGCAAATAGAGCTTAACTGAGGGCAGATCTGAACTCAGGTTTTCTTGACTCCAAGCCCAATGCTTTATCCATTGAGCCAGCTGTCTGTGGCACAGTAGATAGAACTGTGGGGAAAAGGACTTTTTGACTAATATCTAATATCCCATCAGATTTATTTTGCACTTCCTGTCAAAGGCAGTCATGCTTCCCTTTTGTCTGTCTTCCACTAGGGACAGTTTCTCTGCCCTAGAGTTCATGATCAGAAAAATGAATCCCAAGGTCATGCCTGGGTGACTAAAGGGAAGATCGGTTAATATCTACTACATCCAGAAAGAATTGTAAACCAATATAAATAAGAGAACTGAGTGATGATAGTCAATAAACAGTTTTAAAGTGCCTATTATGTGCCAGTTATTCTGCTAAGCACTGGGGATACAAAGAAAAATCCTGCCCTCAAGATGCTTGCACTCTAATGAGGGAAACAACGTAAACAATTACTTACAAACAAACTAAACAGAGGATAAATTGGAAATAATTGACAAAAGGCACTACCATTAAGAGGGATCAGGAAAAGCTTCCTATAGAAGGTGAGATTTTAGCTGGGATTTGAACGAACCAGGAAAGCCTGGAAGCCAAGATGAGAAAGGAGAGCATTCCATGAATGAAGGGCAACTGGTAAAAATACCTAAAGTCAAGAGATGGTGTGTCTTGTTCCCTCTCTAGCCAGATTTGCGCCACAAGTAATAATTGCTATTCTTTGTATTAGCACTGTAATTATTATTCATTGGTGGTGGCAGGGTTTGGGTTATAACTGAGGGGAAGTAAGGATTTACTTGAGTTTTGCTGTGCACTGAGCAAAATACAGTTAAAGAAACACAATCTCTGTGCACAAATTTTATGTGCGTGTGTATTTTTATACATATGTGTACTGTGTATATGCATATATGTGCTACAGGGTCAAACTGGATTGATGAAGAATAACTAAAAATAAAATGCCATTCCATCAACATTTATACTTTGGGTAAAAGGACTTTACCTGACTTAGGGACTTCTCTTTCTCTCTTTTTTAATTTCATTCCTCTAAGAAAGTGAAAAGAGAGAGATTTCTAGGACTGGACCATCAGGGGAGTACTGACCTAAGACCCAGTCTATTTGGTATAGTCATTCATTCTCTGAAATTAAAGAGAGTAATTCTATGAACAAAATTCTCTTTCTGGCTCTTATTTCAGAGAAATAAGGATTAGGTGGAAAGTTCATTATGATAGTCTTAAATTGTGTTTCTCTTAACTTTGTGTTTTTTCTTCTAATTTTTCATTACTTTCCTCTAATTTTCTCTGATTTCCCCTTTCCCTGATTTTTTTTCTTCCTTTCCTCTGTCTTTCCACTATTTCTTCTTCTCATTCTCTTCTGCCCATCTGTATCTCTCCCAAATCTGCTTCTGTGCACCCTCATCACATTCCATCTGTTCTTTGTCCCCAGGTTCACCTCTTCCCCTTGCTCTCTGCTGGTCTGGCCTGCTTTTTCTCTATGCCTATGAGCACAGAGGCAGCTGGTCTATTTTTCTCTTGGCCTTTCCTACCATACCCTCTATCCCAAGCCTCAGATCAGTGCAGTAAATTGTCAATGGCAAGAGCAAAAAAAAAAAACGAAATACCAATTAACTCTTGCCTGAATCTGCAGAAGAAAAACAGGGCAACTTTGTCCACAATGTAGATGACAGAAAATGTACACAGTCATCAGTAATTGGTTCTATGGATAGTCACAGATGCACTTGGCCTGGCTAGTGGTTTAATTATTCCATCAGCAATTGAGCTGTCACCTGTTAATTATACAGCTACCCTTCCTGCTGGGACATCTAAACCAGCTCATCAAAAACAAAGCTTTATGGTGGGTTGAGACACTGCTTCCAGTCTTAAAGTTGGAAAAAACCTTAGACAGCATCTAGACCAACCTCCCACCTAATGAAAAATTCTTTTCCAAAATGGTCATTTAGTTTCTGCCTGAACACTTTCAGTGACAAGGAGTGCTATGCTGTAAGAGTCAATCCATCCTATTACCAGGCTCTACTAACTAGAAAGCTCTTCTTAACATTGGAGCAAAATTCCTTTAGCTTCTAAACATTAGTTCTAATTCTTCCTTCAGGAGCAACATAGAATAAATTTACCTTCTAGTCCACATGACCATTCTTCAGATATATGAAGACTGATAATCTTGTTCCCCACCCTGCTTCCTACTGAATCCCCAGTTTGCATTATGGATATCGCCCAACTCTCTAGATTCTGACTTATTTATTAAAGGCCTTCTAGAAATGGAATACCCAGAAGTGAGAACATTGCTCCAAATTGGGGCTGACCAGTGTGAAATACAAAGATGATCAGGGAAAAAGGAAAAGAATCTATATGTCCTAAAATGTTTATAGCAGCTCTCTTTGTGGTGGCAAAGAACTGGAAACTGCAGGGATGCCCGTTAATGGAGGAATGACTGAACAAGTTGTGGTATACGATTGTGATGAAGTACTAATGTGTTACAAGAAATGAAAACCTCAATGACCTTAGGAAAACATGGAAAGACTTGCATGAAATAATGAAGAGCAAAATGAGCTGAACCAAGAGAACAATTGTATACAGTAACAACAATACTGTTTTAAGAACAACTTTGAGTGAATAAGTTTTTGTCTATTATAAATAACCAGATTAACTACAGAAGAACATATGAAGAAAGATGCTATCTACATCCAGAGAAAGAACTGATAAATAGAAGTATGTAAAGAATAATTTTACTGATATGTACCTATTTGTTTCTAATGGTAGCCACATCAGGAATGGAAAATGAGATGGAGAGAAAAAAAGGAAATGTACTGTATATAAATTTTATATAGAAAAATTTGTTATATATGTAAATATAATATCAAATTGTACATAATAGATTTTCAGTTTCATGTGCAATTATTTTTTATTATACTGTGTTATGGGAAATGCTTGTTTTATCCCATGAATTTAAAATAATACAAAATGAAATACTAAATAACGACTGTATTTATAACCAAAGCTGTCATGCAACATTAAAGATATTACTTTGGTAATTAAAAAAAAAGAAAATTTTCATCCTCTTCCTCTGGACGCTGTTTTTCTTAATGTAATCTAAGGTTTGCTTAGCTTTTTAAGCACTTTCATGGTTAGTTAGCCCCTTTGGAGTTTTTAGTCAACAAAATCTAGATGTCTTTTTTTAAAAAATGAGTGATAGTCAATTTTAGACTTATGCCATTTATTTTTTAAAAATATAAATGCAGAAGTTTACCTTTCTCCCCACAAAATTTTATCTGGATGTTGGCTCATCATTCTTGCTAGATGAAATAATTTGAGTCTTGATTCTGTCATCCATCATACTAACTGCCTTTCTCAAAATTATCTTATTCACAAATTTGACACATATGCTGCTATTGCAAGTCATTGATAAAAATGTCAAATAGGACAAGGGCCAAAGATAGAGCCTGGTAAACAACATCACTGGGACATTCTCTTGAGGTTGAAATAAATCCATTATTTGACTCTCTTTTGGGGTAGTTGTTTATTCAGCCATGATTCTACCTAACAACCATTACCCAGTCCACATGTCTCCATCTTGCCAAACAGTGTAAAAATACATGCTGTGCTGCTGGTGGGATATAAAAAAATTAGTAAAGAATGCCAAATGTCTTGCTGATGTATTATATTTGGACAATATTCTTAAAACTTGAAATGCAACTTTTATCCCTTACATGCAGCTACTTATTAATACATATGAAGCCTTTGCTGATCTCTGCATTGGTGAATTATCATAACAGAAAAGATCCAGAACATTAAGAGAAATACTCTTGATGTGTTCTCTAGTAACTTGCCAGTTCTCTCCAGCTGTTCTGCAACAGCTAATTCCTAATTCAAGAGAATCCAGTTAATTATTTTTGTGAAAATGATGCAATTTTAGGATTTTTTATGGAGGTTACCTTGGGCAAAAGTGATCTTGTCCAGTTATTTCCTACCATTTGTAGTTTATGAATGACCCCAAAGCTATCAGCAGGGATTTCTACTCTTCTTAATGCTTAGATGCAGGAAGAAGCATGGTGAATGCTCCTTTTTCATTCATGGCTTTTCCTATAGAAACACAATTATTCCAAGATCCCTGAGATTGGTGAAAATTGGAGGAACAATTGAAAGAGAGTCTCCAAATTTTCCAAGAATGGAGTTTTGTCAGGAATTCTTAACTCCATGGAAGTCACAGGTGCTCCCTCCAAATTTTGTAGAGCAAGAAGCTCTATTGACCTTTACATTTGCTTTGCTCTCATGGAATCACATGGATCACAACCTTTGAAAGTTTCATTTCTACAAGTCAGTCTTAATTTGTATGAATTTTCCATAATTCCAAAACATGAATTATTCTAAAAATGTCTCATAATTTATATCTTATCAGTTCATAGTACATTCTTTGCCTCCCTATAGTTGATTCATTGTTTAGTATCTAGAAATGTTTATGAAGTGAGACTGCACAGTGTCACACCACTTGATATTCATATTAACATGTTTGAGTATTTGTCAGAAAATAAATACTTGACTATTTTTTTCAATTTTCATGGGAGTCTAAAGGCAATTCTATTAGATTCAATAGATAAAACATGCAAATAAGTGATCTAGGGAGTAGAAAATGAGTTTAAAACAATTGCTTTGGAATGCTACATGAGAAATAATAATTTGCTGTGTCAAAAGAAGTTTTCTTTTTTTTAAGCTTCCTCTGTTTGGAGGTAAATGCTCTCAGAAATAGTGTAAGTAAAAAATGTAAATGATTTCCACTGATCAGTAAATATTGTGTTATACAGGTAAGGCATAGAGATGACAGGACAATCATACCCACTGGGGCAGGTTAACTAGAAAAATGTTTCATTTCTTCTAGGCAAATAAGGCAGCAGAATGTTGGTCTACAATTCCTTCACTGTTCTTGGGAAGAGATGTGAACTCTGTTTTTATTTTTCCACTGAAATTCTGTGGAATCTGGAATCCCTTTCCTGAGCAAGGAATCTGCAGGACCATGTGCTAATGCAAGTTTTTTTTTTTTTTTTTTTTTTTTTTTTTTTTTTTTTTTTAGCCCTGGTTCACCACAACCCGCTGTTTGTTTTCTCTGAAATGTTAATTTCTAATTCAAAAAACCTGCTCAGAGAATAAACACTGAACTCTTCAAGACTATTTTTAAATAACTTCTTAGTTGCTTAGTTAATTTCAGTGTTTATATGCTGGATTGGCAGTCAGTTCTGAAGAATGAAGCCCTCTATTTAACCATGGTTTAGAAACAGCATGGTAAACACTTTCCACAGGCTTCCCCAATCTGCCCCAATCATGTGTCTCCCATGAGTTATCAGAGAACTCACATTAAGAGGGGAAAAAATAGCTCATTTTTTGGTCCCATTTGATCCTTGGTTTCTCACCTAGGTAATCAATTACAAAAATTACTTCGATGATACAATATTATTGATGGTACTGACCACAGGGGCAAAGATAATATCACTATCCCATTCTAGAGTCTTGAAAGTGAGTGGCTGATTTGGGACTGTTAGTCTCCTAACCCAGTGTGTATGTTATCTAGAATAAATGAATACAAAAACTCCATGTAGTAACCAAAGACCAAAAGATCCTGACTGCCAGTTAAAGTGCAAGCCAAAAATATAGAGGGTTGGACTAAATGACCTAGGCTGCTTTCAACTTGGCAAGTCCAAGATTCTGACAAAAGCATTTCCCCTGAGAAATATAGCTAAGATCCAATTACTTTTGCATAGTTTTTCCAGGAATGGAACATGTTCCATACTTCTCCACCTCCTTAATTTTGGCAAAGCTTTTAGTTCCATCAGGAATGACCTACCCAAATGCCTTTGCCAGTCAAACTTTACCCTTAAGAGTTCAGTTGAAATGTCACCTCCAAAAAGATTTCCCAGGTCCTCCAAATGGATATCTCTTCTTTTTTTTTTTTTTTTTTGAAATCTCAAAATATAGTGTTTATACTTCTTTTAAGCACTTGTCATATTTTGTTTTGAATCATAATTATTTGGCTGCCCAATAAAACCCATAGTTTATGACTCAACCAAATTATACCACTTACCACTTTTCTCAGATATTCTCTATACTTTCTCTCCTCCATATTTTTGCATTCTTTATGTATGGAACTCCCATTTGCTCCACATCCCTGTTTTACCAATCCTTTAAGCATTAATTCAGATTTTCCTGCTCTCATGATGCCTACCATCATCTGTCAGACCAAAAAAAAAAAGTTCTCCTTTCTCTAATATCTACATTTGCATTCTAAAAGAGCTTCTTCATTCAGCTTAGCATGCTAGTTTTATACACACACACACACACACACACACACACACACACACACACACACACTACCTCTTGACTAGACCACAAAGCTACATGAAGTCAAAGAAGGTTTTATTCATCTTTGCATTGCCAGAAGTGCATATTAGAGTTATTCAAAAAATATTTAAGTGAGGAAGTGCATTTTGTTATCTCCCACCTATCCTACCTTAGGTTATAAGCTCCTTGACATAAAGGACTACATTCTTTTTATCTCTCAATCTTGCATTATCTCATTTATGGGAAGTGCTCAAAGAATGGTTACTGATTAAAGGAATGGAATAAGAAGCAGTGATACATTTGCATTAATCTGTTCATACTCTCTTACCCAATCTTCCCTTTCATCCATGGAATATCATTTCAAGATAATTGACTAGGATATGTTACCATGGAATAAAGTAAAACTAACTGGCATGTGTAGGAAGTCAATAGACCTACCATACTGATATGCAGGTCCAGAGTAAATTCATACTCCCTACCTTGCGGACCTCCTTTTGGGAGAAGAACAAGTTTCAAAAGGCACACTATGTCTGACGGACATCCCACTCTACCTTTTTCAAAATCAGATCCCAAAGACTCCTCTAAAACATTATTAGTTTTCTTCCTCCCCTAGAATTACCCTACCAGGAAAAGCTAGACATCTGAGATTCTACAGTTATTTCATCAGAAGACATGCCAACTCACTCAAGAGATTACTATAATCTAAGACTGATTAATCTGATTTTATTTGTTGAGTTATATATAGGCATGGTTGTATTCATAATCCATAACAGGTTATATATATCACCAATGTAAGGATGGAACTGCATGCTTACATGCAATTTACTGCTCTGAATTCTTATTCTCAGGCCCCTTAAAGGTTAAATTTCTGATAGCCCTAACTATTTTGAACGAAAGATCTCTGCTAGTGTTTCTTGCTCAATCCTCTGGCCTTTTGTTTTTACTTCTAGTCTAGGAAATCATATTTACCTGCACGTTGCCTTGGAAATCACACTAATGTACTTATAGCTATGTACTATGAGTTTGACTGCTCCGTGATCTCTTCCATTTTGGTTCTTACGATATCCAAGATCCATTTTAAATTTCCTATACAAAATCCTACTCCATCTATTGGATGTGCCAACAAACTGGGCTCTGGTCCAGTACATCCTCTTTGGTCTGAAATCTGGGGGTACATGATGGTACATGAGCCATGTTAATTAACTTTCATAGATGCAGAATTTTTTCCACATCTGTCTTAGAAACAATCTTTGGGTTCCCTCCCATTGTCAGCTGTAAAACCAATGGTATAGCACCACCTTCTGGTGAACTTCCACTTAGCCAGTGAGTCCTCCATCCCCAAAGAGGGCAATTGACTTTATTAGCTTCATACTCTAGGGATTACTCTGGAATCATCAGCTCACCTATGCTGTCACACAGTTAAGAAAGGGTAATAAGCTTAAAATGATCATAAATAGTATTTCTTGAAAGTTCACATATTCAGAGTTGCATTCATAAGTGGTGATATTATAAGGATAGTATTGACTGTATTCTTATGCTCTTTAGAGGGGTATGGTAAGGGAACAGGGTATGCTCAATAAATGCTTTGAGTCCTATTAACTTAATATAGGGGCTCCATTTCTTAAAAAATGTCCTTCTGCCACCACCCCACTTTGGCCTTTACTTCTGTAGAGAATTCCAAGTGAGAACATTTCCTTTGCTAATGAATATCAAATCACTGTTCTATAGTATAGTCTCAGAGCTAGCCCAGATACTACGAAACTAAGGTCACTAAGTCAACGTGTCAAAGGTAAGAACTGAACTCAGGTTTTTGGCTAGCTCTCTATCCACTACCCCATGTTGTGGCCATTTAGATTTATAAGCGAAGTGGCATGTTTGCCTGGCTTGGAGTCAGAAAGTCTGGAGTTCAAATTTGGCTTTAGTCATTTACCAGCTTTATGACTTTGGGTAAGTCACTTAGTCTCTGTTGATCTCAGCTTTTTCATCAGCAAAACTGGGATGATAATAATACCTACCTTCTTAGGTTGTTGTGATCATCAAGTAAGATAAAATTTATAAAGCATTCAGCACAGTGTTTGGCACATAGTAGACTCTATATAAATGTTACCAATTATTAGTTATTATCAAAAGAGATAGGTTTCATGCAGACCCCAGTGGCCAGAGTTTGGATTTGCAAATTTAAATTAAATTGGATATAAAGCAGCATCACTAGATAGATTTCATTAAGTTGAATTACATGAATTCCCTTCTTGTACTCCAATTCCTTCACATAGCAAAAATTAATTTATAGAGTGTATGTGTTTTTAGCATCTGTGAAGTTCTCCTGTTGATAGTTCCATGGAGAATAAAACTGTACAGGTTGAAATGTGAATGAAGTAATGCAGTCATTAGGAAGAGAATGCAAACATTATTCCCTTAATTATTTTTCCACACCTGCATTTATGAATATCACTGGGAGGAGATTGGGGGGCGAGGTGGTATATGTTCAGTAATTAAAGAAGTTGCTATACTGACCCAGTTGGAAATGAGTCATTCCATGGTTCATAGAAGCATAAGGGAAATGAAAGAGTTGTATCAGAGCTCATATAAAATCATGCTATTGACATCCATCTAAAGATATATTAATACTGGCTAATTGACATTCATTTATAGCATATTTTATATTGAACTTTAACAGTATTTAGACCTTTTATTAATAAAAAAGAGATAGTGTGACAAATGAATAAAGAGTCAGGCTCATAGGCAGACTTAGATTCAAATCCATGCCTCTTATATATATGGACTATGTGCCTTGAGCAAGACAATTAGCCCCTTGTGCTTTGGGGAACTCTCTAAGACTGTGAGTTTCAGAGTAGATGCCCATCTGCATTGGTGAAGGGCATTTCTTTATCATGAGTCCGCTATACCATTAAAACCACAGACTTATGCAAAATAGTGGCAACAAGAGTAACCACAATCATAACATCCTCAAAGCCCAATTCATCATCCGTGCCATAGGAAATGGGGGTGATACAGCAGCACTGGAGGAGAAAGCCAAGCAGCGTCAAGTACAGCAGCTGAGACTGCTCTACTACTTATGAAGGCCTGACCTGAATCTTGAAGCCTTGACTAGTTGGATTCCAGTGATGTCATTGCTTGGATTAACATTTCAATAAATGTGTGATAAAGCTGCTACTAAGAGTCAAAGAAATAAAGGTGACAGCATAGGACTGTAGCCTGGCCTTACTCAAAACCATTGTGATGATCACGTTGAGATGGAGGACAACAGCAAAAGTCACACTCCTTTGTGTGCCATATATTAGGATAAATTAAAAATACCAGTGTCCCACATGCTAGAAATGTTCTGGTGTAGACAGCATTGCCCACTGAAACAGATAAATTGTGGGTATGTATGAAATATACTGAAAATATAAACACGTATGTGAATATTATTGCATAACAAAATAAGCAAGAGTTTCACATTAGTTTTGTTTGTTTTTTGTCAATGGTACACCCAGTTCCAAGGCAAACAACATACTGCTTATCAGTTCAGAGCAAATAGTAGAAATAAAAACATCATTCCTACGATGAGAACTGGAGGATATAAGAAATGAAATAAAGAAGGTAGTAAAATCTAAAGAAGAAAAAGTTGAAGACACTATGGTCACTGAAAATTTTAATGAAAGATCTAGATATTTTACCTAAAAATGAAACAAATAACAAACAAAATATTTCAAGCTATTTTGAAAAGGAGATGGACACACTTGGACTGGAATTCAAAAAACTCTTACTCAGCTTAATGACATGAATTTAACTAGCAGACAAATTTTACCAAAACAGTAATATTTTTAAAGATAGCATCTACTACATCTACCATCTATCATGGATGACAGAAAGTGTACAAACATTTCAGGAACTGAGCACAGCACTATATGAACAATCTCGGGTACATTAAGAAACATGGGAATAGAGGAATACCCCCTGTCAAGGAAGGCCCCTAAGGCCAAGTGTCAAACACCATGGTAAAAATCAATTTGAAATGGCAAAATACCATTACAGGTAATGGAAGATTGTATAAATAACTAATTGGCATGTGCAGTAGAAACTTGAACATCAAATTGCCCAATTTGAGGCAACAAAAAATGTTCAGGGAATTTAGAAATGAAATCATCAATCCTATGAATTTCAATTATTGTATCAGTGACTTGAGATCACTTCATGGTCTTTGAATCTGTTTCCATCTGGTAGCTAAATGATTCAGTTTTGTTTTTTTCACAATGCATAAAACTTTATTAAAATTATTTAGAAGCTATACGACAAAGATGAGGTCAAGTAAATGAAAGCATTTTGTTTTTGGTAAGGGGAAAGGTATGAAGAGACTTCTAGCAAATAGCTGCCCCAAACACTTTATTTCTTTTCCATGTCAAGAAGGCTATATAGATATTTTAACTATATAATAAAAAAGGTTTTTTGTTTTGTTTTGTTTTGTTTTATGTTGCTTTTGATAAGACAAGCATTGAGCCATTGCTATTGGCTGATACTAATCACTACTCACCCCTACACCATTCTAAAGGCACATGACAAACAAATTCTACTCTGAAAGGACCATAGTATGTATCTAATGTCTCTCTCCTGATATGGTGGCTATTACAAGCCTGACCTAAAATGGAGTTCAAACACAAGCACCATTTCTTGGGAATTATTTAAGACAGTATCACTGTCTTCAGGCTTGTTGCAGGCTACTGGGAGCCTAGGAGGAGAGAGGCATTAGCACAGGCTAAGGACACAGTATTTAATGAAGCTGCCTTTCCAAGAGTCTGCTAAAGAGGCAGAGTTGTCTTGGTATAGGGTTAGACAGGGTGCTGTGCCTGGCATCAGGAAGACTGGAGATAAAAGACGGACTCAGGTACTTAATAGCTATGTAACCCTAGACAAGTTACTCAACCCCTATCTGCCTCTGTTTCCTGAATTGTAACATGTGGACCATGATAATACTTAATTCACAGGATTGTTATGAGGATCAACTGAGATAATATCTATATAGCACATAGCTCCTGGCACATAGGATACACTTGACAGATACTTATTCCCTTCTCTTCCCCACTTGAGGAAAAAATAGAATGTGAAATGAGAAAGAACCCCAGTGAAAAGAGAATATGGAAAATACCTTGTCATCTATATGATCATAAGGCAAACACAAGACAACACAAGCTAGATCAAATGCTAATATATTGAAAAACATCAGTTATATCAAGGGCAATTACCAGAACTCTAACTTCTCAACAACATTGGAAAGCAGCAAGGCAAATAAGATCCATAATTACTGTCTCAAATGCTTCAAAATAGCCCAGGAATTATTAGCAAAGCATTTTGCCAGCATCCTCTCAGACACAATCCTTAACCTATTCCATCTATTTTTTTTTATAGAAGACATCACCAAAAGATTATCAAAAGATGAAAAACAATGGCACCTCTAAATATAAGCCAATTACATGTTTATATATTTTATACAAAATATTCATAACTTCTATCTCTAAAAAAAGAATTTCTAAAGCCCTATAAAATAATAATTTGGATAAGGATCAAAATTTGTACACATAAAAATCCTGGGTAAGTAAAGAGTAACTTACTATTGATTTGGTAATTATTGAAAGTCATTTATAAGGATGGCAGTGTTAAGAGAACTACCTTGCTTGAAATTTTGCATTCCATCCTGCCACCAACTCATCTAACTGACAAGCCCCTTTGTCTACCACTCCAAGATACTACAAGATTGGCGGTATTGGTACTATATCTATTGGCCAAAGGGAGGCTGGTGTTCTAAAACCAGACATGAAGATTATCTTTGCCTGGTCAATGTTACAACTGAAGTAAAGTCTGTCAAAATACACCATGAAGCTTTGAGTGAGACTCTGTCTGGGAAAACGTTGAGTTCAGTGTCAAGAACATGTTTGTCAAAGATGTCTGCCTGGTAATGTGGCTGGTGATAGCAAGAATGACCTACCTATGAAATTAGCTGGCTTCATTGCACAGGTCATTATCCCTAACCATCCAGACCAAATCAGGGCTGGCTATGCACCTGTTCTGGACTGTCACGCTGCTGACATTGCTTTCAAGTTTACTTCACTGAAGGAGAATATTAATGATCATTCTGGTAAGAAGCTGGAAGATGGACTTAAATTCCTGAAACCTGGTCATGCTGTCATCATTGACATGGTTCCAGGCAAGCCCATGTGTATGGAGAGCTCTGATTATGGTCCTCTGGGTCATTTTTCTGTTCATGATATGAGGCAGACTGTAGCAGTTGGTATCATCAAGTCAGTGGACAAGAAGGCTGCTATAGCTGACAAGGTCACAGAATTTGCCCAGAAGACTAAATGAATATCCTGTACAACACCTGCCACCCCAGCCTTAATCATTGGTGGGAAAATGGTCTCAGAGCTGTTTGTCTCAACTGGCCATTTAAGTTTAATAATAAAAGATTGGTTAATGATTACAATGCATCATAAAAGCTTGAGAAGGAAAGGAAAGTTTCTGTGGACCTTTTGTTTCATTGCAGTTATTAATTTTTAAAATAGATAATTTTTAAATGGAAACAATTTGACCAAAAACCTGTTACAGAATTTTGAGACCATTAAAACAGTTTAATTCAAGAAAAAAATGTAACCCCAAAATCCTATAACCTTTATATTGAGTGTTGATTATCACAAAGCTCTTGACTCAATTCTGCACTCAAGGCTTATTCATTGCAAAAACAGAAGTGTAATGTGAATGCAAGTGTATTTGATGTTCACATTGAAAACAAATCTCCCTTAAAAAAAATTCCACCAACATAATCTTAGAAAGAAAAATTGATAGAAAACATGATATCTCTCAGGGGAACAGTTTTATCCTATTATGGTCCTTCCTACCCTTAAATTCATCTGCATTTGTCCTAAAGAGTACTCAGTATCATTTTCAAATTAAAGTGAGAATTTAACCAAAACATCTTATTAACAACTTGGTGGCACATGGGTAACATCAGGCTATATGGCTACACCAAAAACACATTAATGGCTCATTTATTTCACAGAATCTTTCCCTAGTGATAAAAATTTTCTCATAGCATTGATATGTACAAAATTCTTAACCTATACCAAGTAGAGGGATAGTTTAAAGCTTCAAACTTGATTCTTGAAGTCATATTGGACCAAAGGTTAGAGTCAAGGTACATAAGCAATTTGGTTTCCTCCAGACAAAATACATCAAAGACCTTTCCATGAGAAGAGTTGGTTATTTTTCCTTCATTTAGAAGAGAACCAATGACATCACAAGTGATATCTTGACTTGGAGGTGAAATAGATTTAAGTGATGCAGAGTTGCATAAAGTCATTGTCCTCACTCTGTATTCCAGAGTTATTGAAATCCAGTGGCAAGACAAAAAGTCATGATGATTGGAGATGGTTCAGGATGCAGTGGATGACCTTGCTGTCTTCAATTCCTGATCAAGCTGAAAGTGCTTCATAGCACCTGATTTAGCTGCCTTTGTAGTTAGAACAAATTGTTCTCACTCATGCATTCAGATGAAGGAAGTCTTCACATGCTTAGGGTAGACATTACCCTAACTCACCAACAAGTCTGAGGCCTGTCAGTTACCCTCAGCCAGGTTTAGCCTTTCTTCCAAGACAATTTTACTGGAGTATGACTGCTACTTATGCTACAGATTCTTGGAACCACAGGTGAAAATTAGGTGAAAGGTGGATACCAAAAGTGGACAAGCAGCCTCGGAAAGGGCTCAGCAAGCTCTCACACCAGAAGTGTGAGTTGATCCTGAACATGCCTATGAGAAGATTTATATATTATGAGACATACAAACATCCTGAAACAAAATTTAATGGAAATAGTACATTTAGAACAATTAAAATACACATACAATACCAGGCTTAATGCACTTTTTTCATAGGAGATCTGGAAAGTATCCTGTCAACAACACTAAAACACACTCGTGAAATATTAACAAAACAGAATTCATACCCTAAGAGAAGTGTAAAAATATTCATTTTCTTGCCAAAAAAGGAGAAAGAAGATAAGATATTTTCAGAGCATATCATAAATAGGTTAAAAACTTACATAAATACTTTTGGATTAAGTAGACAACATTTTGCTGAGCAATAGTCAAGGATGGTAACAGATATCTGTCACTGGATCTATGGGATGTTACCCAAAGTGATTTATTATTGAATAGAATCTATGAAATGGCTACAATCCAAGAGTGAAATCAAAAGACCTTCCATAGGTGGCTTCTCCATGAACTCAGCCAATAATATTTCAGTAAGGAATTATTGAACAGATGATTGAGTCATGTAGAATTGTTTGTGGATATGTGAGAATTTACAATGGCAAATCAGGATCAGGTCATTGCTGCCAGAAATTACAGAAGGGCCATCCTTTGAGAAACTAGACTTAGAGATCAATATAGGTTGGATAACGCAGAGAAACTGGACAATGTAATATGTTACTGTAAATTGAAAAAATTTAGGCTTTACTGAATACTGCCCAAGATATCATTTGATGGTTAGAATTATACATCAATAGCTCACTCTTCACTAACTGACAAAGAACAAATCTTGTTACCTAGGGGAATGGGGATTGGACCTGTGAATTCACTGATGTGGGGAGAACTCTTTTATGAGAAAATTCCCCCTAATAAATCAAGTTATCATTTTCCCTGCAACTGATAGTCTTAGAAAGTTGTCTATAACAGTGCGGGATTAAGGGATTTGCCCAGGGCCATAAAGTTAGGATGTAACAAAGGCAGAATTTGAACCCAGGTCTTCCTAGCTGCAAGATCAGCTCCCCATCCACTATGCCATCCTGCCTCTCCATCGATATATTTATAAATGAAGACATCAAATCATCCTGGAGAACTCAACCAAAAAACTACAGGACTATGACTACAGATTGAACTGCTGCTCCCAATATTCCAGACACAACATTGATCCATAAAACTTAACAACACTGTTAATGGATAAAGCCATGCCAAATACTCAAAATGAGTGGAATGAAACATTTCAAAATGATGGCCAGGAACTGGAAATTGAGGATATGCCCATCAATTGGGGAATGGCTGAATAAGTTGTGGTATATAAATAAAATGGAATACTATTGTGCTATAAGAACTGATGAACAGGCAGATGTCAGAAAATCCTGGAAAGACTTATGTGAACTGATGCTGAGTGAGGTGAGAAGAACCAGGAGAACATTGTTCACAGAAACAGCCACAGTGTACAATGACTGATTTTGATAGACTTAGTTCTTCTCAGCAATGTAAGGACCTAAAACAATTCCAAAGGACTCATGATGGAAAATATCATCTACATCCAGAGAAAGCAGTATGAAAGTGGAATGCAGAACATATCAGACTATTTTTTTTTGTTTTATTTTGTTATGTTTTTTCTCTCTCATTGTAATTCTTCTATACAACATGACTAATGTGAAAATGTGTTTGATATGAATGTATGTGTAGAGTCCATATTAGATTGCATGCCATCTTGGGGAGAGAGTGGGGAGGGATGGGGAGAAAATTTAAAACTTTTAGAAGTGAATGTTGGAAACTAAAAACAAATATATTGAAAAAAATATAGAGACCTAGCAAAGGAAATAAAAAATCATGTGGGCCTCTTACAGGCCGTCATCATCTCATGCCTGATATACTGCAATAGCTGATTGCTTTATGAAGCTCTTAGCTTCAAGTCCCTCCCTAGTGCAGTCCATCTACCACTCAGCTTTCAAATTATCTTTCTAAAGCACAAGTCATACCATGCTGGCTTCCTGTTGCCTTAAGGATAAAATATAAAATGTTCTGTTTAGTTTATAAAGCCCTCCATAACATGACCCTTCCTACCTTTACTGAATTCTTACTCTTTGCTTCCTTTCTTTCTATACCCACCCACATGTTCTATGATCCAATAACAATGGCCTCCTTGTAGTCCATCAAGCAAGACGCTCCACCTCTCAATGCCAAGAGTTTTCCCGAGCTATCTCTCATACCTGGAATGTTCTTTTTCTTCATCTTCACTTCCTAGATTCCCTGACTTCCTTCAAATCTCAACTAAAGTCTCACCTTCCATTAGAAGCCTTTCCTTAACTCCTTTAAAACTAGAATCTTCTCTCAGTTATTTTCATCCTATCCTGTATATATTTTGTTTGTACATAATTGTTCATATGTTGTCCCTCATCCCTAATCCCCCCATTAGACTATGAGCTCCTTGAGATCAGAAATCATCTTTTGCCTTCCTTTGTAGCCCTAGCACTTAGCAAAGTGCCCAGCATATTTCAGGTGACTAACAAATGCTAGAAAACTGACTAGATGAGGTATATATTATCTCTATCACTGCATTCAGTGAGCCTACAGAGATAAACTAACATCTTCAATATTTTCAACTACAAAAAGGAGGTATTTTGTGCATTTGCACCCTAGTCTAGTAAATATTAAGTATTAATACTAACAGTAAATAATAATACTAACAGACAGTAGCTTGTCCCTAGAATATTTTAGCTAAACTCCATCAAACAATATGAGAAAAAAAGTTTTTCCCATCAATCATCATCATCATCTATATAGCATGACAAGTTGAAATGCATTTTATTTATATTATCTCATATGAGTCTCACAACTACCTACTGAGATAAATGCTGCAGGCATTATTATGCATTTTTTTAACCTGTGATGAAACTGGGGCTCACTAAAGTTAGGGAATTTTCTGTGGTTACACACAAACAAGTATCAGAGGCAGAATTGGAATTCTGGTTTCTCCTGAATCCAAGTTCAACATTCTTTCCACAATACTACACTAACTTTTAGAAAAGTGATTCGATTGGAGATGGTAGGGGTGCTTTTTTTCTTAAACTAGTGTTTTAGAGCTGACAAAAAAATACAAATAGTTCAATTTAAAATTGCATCTTTAAAAATGATTAACTCCATTGCTGACCAAAACATTACTCTTAGTTGTTATGAAACTTTGTGGAGGGTGGAGAAGGAATGATGGTTTGTTCTTTTAGGCACTTATTCAAATATTGAAATAACCAAAGAACCAATCTGTTTTGTGACTCCTGGCTTCTATTAAATGAACATGGAGAGGATGCCAGTATTCTGTGCATTACTATTTGCACAGAGGCTGTTTAGCACTGTGCTTGCTAACTCCCCAGAGCTCTGATCATATGACTATGAATGACTTTCAGGCAAAATAAAGCTAATAATATAACTTTTTTCTCACAAAAGTACTCTTTTAATAACTACAACAAAAAAGATAAAAGAGATAGAGAAAAGGGGGATAGGAAGAACTAAACAAAAAGAGAGAGGAGATGGGACAGAAGAAAAGGGGAAAAATAAATAGACAAAAAAAGAAAAAAGTACAGTGGGAAGACTAAAAGGAAAAGAAAGCCAGTGATATTCCCATACCCCAAAACCAGGCTGAACTGATTGGACAATTATAAGTACTGATAAACTGGATGTGGCCCAACCATCTCAAAACTGCATAGAATTTAAAGTTTCTCTTTCAAAAACAAAAAAACAAAACAACAACAACTTTAGGTATTACCAAATAGGGCATTTAGATAATTTTTCTTTCATTCCAAAATGAGTGAGATGATACAAAATTATGTGTCACAGATGGTAGGGTACCATCTTCATGCCATTAAAAGAAAATTGCACCCATTTTGTTCTGTATCAGAATTTGAATGATCATTTAGTGAGAAGCATGTTTTACTGGGGATAAATGTTTCTATGGAATGTATTTGGACAAAAATATTTTAATTGCAAGTGACATTTCCCAGTTTTCTGTGATGGTCAGCTTCTTGAAAATCAATTAATCCATCGCACTATTTAGGAAACATTTCTTGTTAGAGTTCTTAAGTGAGCCTTATGACAGCAGTTATACTGGAGCCAGTCAGGCTCCATAAGCTTGTTTTTCAGTGTATTTTACTTTTTGTTAATGTCTTAGGAAATTACACCACATAGGCATTTCAAGAAATAGCTGACCATCAGATATTCTTAGATTTTGATATGTAGGGAGGGATGAATTTTTCACCTTATTTGTAAAGCTTCCTGCTTTATGTTCCTTCCGTTATTCTGAGATAAGGAAATATGTGAATATTTAAAAATTCTAGGCAAAACTGAAATTTCTAAATCAAGGAGAATTAGACTGATTTCATAATTTCTAGACTGAAAGTGTCAAGAGTCATGGTCAAATTAGGAACTAGTTCATTTGGTCATAAGATTGAGAGCTAACAGGCCCTTTCAAATCTGACCTGCTCATTTTGCAGATGCAAATGAGGTCCCTGGATTTTTCATATTTGTTTAACTCTAGCATTTGTGACCAAATTCATACCTCTGTCCAAAAGATAACTTTTTCAACACATGGGAGTCTTTGACATTGTTAGTCCTTGATTTAAATTTAGTCATTCCTCATGATTAAGTCAATATGCATTTATCACTAAGCAGCAGGCACTCTGCTAAGCACTGGGAATATGAATACTAATAGGAAGAAAGACTGCCCCTGTCTTCAAGGAGCTTACACTCTTATAGTAGAGGATGACACATAAAAGAAAGCTGAAGAGCAAAAGGATGGGAGGAAAAGAGGTAGAGGAAATCCAGAGAGCAACCTAGAAAGGAATGAGACCCAATTGGTTTGAGTGCTCTCCTTAAATGAGTGTTCTGGGAGAAGCCATCCAATCAGAGGGAAAGAATATTTCTGATGTGTAAATTACTGGGAGAGGAAGACCCTTAGGATTGCTGGTCAAAAGAGAAACAGTTACTATTGACATTCACTCTGAGCCAGGAGAGCTCAAAATATTGCCATTAAGTGGTGCTTGGGAAGAAACCTATTGTGGTCTAATCTATAAGCTCAAGAGTGAAATGGGTTTAAAGTTTGGTCTTTGAGAAAAGAGAGACAGGAAGAAAGTAAAGAAAGAAGGATGGAAGGAAGGCAGGAAGGAAGGAAAGAAGGAAGGTGCCAAGCCTAGAGGCCTGTATTGGGCTACCCGAGTCTTTCCTACCTCACCTCCGAGGTCTTTGGCTGGCCACGCCGGATGCACGTATGAGAGAAAGGACGTTCCAGAGTCGAACAGGGGTTGAGCTTTATTTCAGGGTCTGGGTTACAAATGCAGGGGGGTCTTCCTTAGGAGGAAGAGGGGGAGATTTCCTAAGGAGGCTAGATCTTAAGGGATTGGAAGTAGAAGTACAAGCGGGGAGAGAGGGGGAGGGGAAAGAGGAAAGAAAAGAGAAGCGGAGCCTACTGTCCTCTTTGGCTCCACACGTGCTAAGAGAGAGCTTTCAGGCTTCCTCAATCCTACTTAACCTTCAGCCACACAGTTTGCATCTCAATACCGTGCTGTTAGATAACAATAGTGTGCCCAGATCCGGGACGACCTCGAGGGCAGGGAGACTCCACCCATCACGTATCTCCTGGGGAGAGGCGGAAATACGCGAGCTAGCTGAGCTAGCTCAGTCTAACCTTCTCGAATACCCGCTGTTCATGGAGGGCCTCGTAAGACTCTAAGATTTAGAAGTCCCACTTTTACCCGCCCGAGACCGTCCACACGGAATTGAGCTTCCAATCCCAACATATTCCCTTCTTTGTTTTGCGCGGAGCGCACCTGGCTCTAGAGCAAACAGTGGCTGGAGGCTGAGTGGATTAGGAAGGCCTTTAGCATATGAGTACCCTACAACAAGACTTCATTCACACAGAAATCTGCAGCTAGCACAACTGACAAAGGGAGGCATCAAATAAAACAAAGATGAAACTAAATGGCTGAGTTACAACAGGGGAAGTGCAATCAACTAATCCCAAAGCATATTTTAAGAGGAGCAGCTGGTGTAGGCGCCTTACATCACCACTCCCTTAATCTTGCAAATGGATCTATACAGGTGGAAAATTGGTCACCTCCTCCCCACCCAAGTGTCCTGGGTTTCTGATATCAAAGTCCTCATTCAGCTGGCGAAAAAAGGATGCCTAGATTGAAGCTGTCAGCAGCAGTGTCTGCGGTTGTGATGAGTGCTGCCTCCTCTTTGGGCAGCAAGGTTAAAGCTGTCAGCAGCAGGCTCAGGTGGTGTATGATCCTTCTCCGGGGTCTCTGGGCTCTCCGGGGTCTCCGCCTCCTGCGTCTCCGCCGTCTCCGACCTCGGTTCCCACTTACGGATCCTTCTAATGGGAATCCACGCATGACCTTTTCCTGTGGAGACACAAACATACCCTCAACCCCCTATTAGTATCTTAAAATGTCTCATAGCTGGAGTAGTATGTGCGCTTTTTGAGACAGCTGTATCAAGCTCTGATTGTATTAGGCCTCTTAATCTTAGCTCTGATTGTATTAGGCGACCTTTTCCCCTTCTTTGTTTAGCGAGGATCGCCTTCAAGGTGAGATTGATAAGAATGCATAGTGGCTGTTTGTTTTGGTATAGCTGCTGCCAGGTGCTCACAAATGCTTGATTAACATCTGTAAGGAGCCTGAATTTCCCAGATTTTTTCTTTATAACAAACACAGGAGCATTCCAGGGTGCTGATTGCTCCTTAACCAGTATTTGTAATGCCCGGAGTTTTTCTGGAGTCAGTGGCCACTGCTCCACCCAAATCAGGGTGTCTGACTTCCAATTCAAGGGTGGGGACTCCAGAGCAACAGCAATGGCCCTTACTAAAAATTTGATAACTTCATCCCGAGGCGGCTCATAGCCATTCCGGCAATCAAGACATAATCGGAGGCTGAGTACTGTAATTGATTTCCTGTAGCCTCAAACTGCCCTGTTCCTGTAAATTGCTGATAAGCCTGGCGGGCCTGAGCCCCCAGCCCACTGGTAGTGCTCTTTACCCTCTGAGAAAATTCTGATACCCAAATCACATTCTGCCCAGGGGTAAGGCAGGCTCTAGCTAAGCTCTTCCAGTCATTAGGAGTCAGAACGAACTGACCACTGAGAGTTTCAAGCATGGCTATGACAAAGGGTGAATTAGGGCCATGCTTGGTACAAGCCTCCTTAAGAGTCGCCACTCTCTTCCACTCTATAGGTATGTGGCTCCTCCGAACCCCACCGGGGACACTGGGGTCCGCTATTTCTAGCACAGGAAATGTCCCTACATCTTCTCCATTCTCTATAGCCTTTCTTATTCCTTTTTCCAAACTGGACTATGGCCCTGAACTGTCTGACCAATGGAGCAGGTTATAAGGAGGCGCGGAGGGAAGGCATGGCGTATTCTCCCCTGCCTCGCCTTTTCCATCCGCTAGATGGAGCTCCGAGTCTATTTTTTCTTTACGCTCCTTAACTTTCCGCTTAACTTTCTGCTTGCCTGGACTCTCCATCCCTCCCGTGTTCTCCCCTCCCCTCTCTCCGCTTCCACTCTCATTCCAATCCCGCCCTGGCCTCTCCGGCCCTTCCTTACAAAATTCTCGGAGGTCGTTTAACTCTATAGTGACCCCCGCCTCCCTGCCTTCCCTGTGAAGTGTCTCAGCCCAGATCTCCTGTTCCTCTGGCTTTATTACTGGCAATAGATTCCCCATCTCCGCCCTTTTCCCAGGGGTTTGGGAAGCTTCTCTCCACTTTCTCTCCTTCCGAATCTAGGATTCGGGACTCGCTTCTTTCACAGCCCCTTCCGGGTGTACCCCAAAAACACCCAGGATTATCTGCACTCCCAATCCCTGTTGGGGAGCCAACTGCCAGGCCTAGAGGCCTGTATTGGGCTACCCGAGTCTTTCTTACCTGTCCCAGGTCTTCGGTTGGCCAAACCGGATGCACATATGAGAGAAAGGACGTTCCAGAGTCGAACAAGGGTTGAGCTTTATTTCAGGGTCTAGTTACAAGTGCAGGGAGGTCTTTCTTAGGAGGAAGAGGGGGAGATTTCCTAAGGAGGCTAAACTTAAGGGATTGGAAGTAGAAGTACAAGCGGGGAGAGAGGGGGAGGGGAGAGAGGAAAGAAAAGAAGCGGAGCCTACTGTCCTCTTTGGCTCCACACGTGCTAAGAGAGAGCTTTCAGGCTTCCCCAATCCTACTTAACCTTCAGCCACACAGTTTGCATCTCAATACCGTGCTGTTAGATAACAATAGTGTGCCCAGATCCGGGACGACCTCGAGGGCAGGGAGACTCCACCCATCACGTATCTCCCGGGGAGAGGCGGAAATACCCGAGCTAGCCGAGCTAGCTCAGTCTAACCTTCTCGAATCCCCGCTGTTCATGGAGGGCCTCATAAGACTCTAAGATTTAGAAGTCCCACTTTTACCCGCCCGAGACCGTCCACACAGAATTGAGCTTCCAATCCCAACAGGAAGGAAGGAAGGAAGGAAGGAAGGAAGGAAGGAAGGAAGGAAGGAAGGAAGGAAGGAAGGAAGGAAGGAAGGAAGGAAGGAAGGAATTTGGGTAGTAAATCCCAAGGTAACTGGGCAGCTTTTTTGGCCATCAAAATTTACCTTCCTTTGGAGAGGAAAAGGAGAGGGAGATGGTGAGATGAGTTGCCCAACTGGCTGGGTTCCCATCTAGGCAAGTCAGACTACTCACAGGTTGTGTTTGTACTTTGTTTTCAAAAGAAGACCATGACACTAGGGAAATGATGACATGACTTGCAGTTGACTTGGATTTGAGGGAGGGAGGGCTATGCAAGATCACCAGCCTCATTTTTTCCTCCAAAGTCATCTGGGTCTGGTGGTCACACATTCATCAGGATGACTGGATATGGCCCAGGATACAATTGGAGACCCGGCCTTTTAGGCTAAGGCCTATTCAGGTTCTCATTTTGAGTGAGGTTACACCTATTCAGTGAATAATTATCTTTAAGAAATGAATCAAGGGATGGCCACTTTAATTAAAAGGAAAAAAATTGAACTGGGAGGGGAAGACCTTCAGGGTTGCTGGTCAAAAGAGAAACAGTTACTATTGACATTTACCCTGTGCCAGGAAGGCCCAAAATACAGTCATTGGACAAGGACCCATTGTTGTCCAATCTATGAGTCCAGAGTGAAAAGGGTTAAAGGTTCAGTCTTTGAGAAATGGCCTCTCTCTAGGGCTGGAATGAAGCTTCAACATGAAGATCTGGGGCACAGTAGAGAAAGTCCCCAGAGCAACCTAAAGAAGATGACATTTACATGTTTTTTCATAGATTAGAATAACCCCATACACTTTTGCCTTTCTCTGTCAAGAAGTATTCCAAAGGGGATTCTGAAAACAGGGAATGTTATTCTAATAATGTACTTGGACACTCACACTTTACTTCCTGGTACACAGAGAGTAATTAATAAATGTACGTTAATGGATTGACCAGATTTCAATATTTAATGCCATCACAGGAGTTTTAATGGAGAAGCTCCCCATAGATATCAAATTGAACTTCTTGATCAAAAATTGAAACAAAACAAAATATGGGCAAGTAGAGGAGGCTAATACCGGGCTTGCAGTCAAATATTGCCTTGGCCAGTTCATAGTTATCTGACAGCCTCGAGTTTCTCATGGGTAAAATGAGTACCATTTTATAGAGTAAGAGCCAGCCACTACTGCCTTTGTGAACTAATTGTTAAATTTTCAATGTAAGCATTTATACCTTGGAAATTGGCAAATGCTACAAATCAGGTTTCAATTTATTGATTTGGTAATTGTGTAGATTCAAGAAAGTCATGGCTGAAATGTTAATGATGCAGTTTAAACTTTTAAATTGTCTTGAGTACTTTTTTTTTCTTAGAGAACTCATGTTAAACATTTACCAGCACACTGCTGGGCACGCCTCTAGCTATGTTTTTAATCATTAGAAGAATGCAGTCAAAGCTTAGAAATTATGGAAATCCCTCAGTCCTTTATCTGTCCATTTTTATGTATAAAAATATTTAAAAAGTAATAAAATTGAGTTCCTTTATTTACTAAGTAACTTTCAACCTCTGGATCTACTCCATTTTTTAAATATTTTATTAACCTTCATAAAACAGAATATAGTCCTGGGAGGATCTTTCTCTCTTTGTGAAGTCTATTTTTATATCCATTAATTACTTGCTACCTGAGCCTCATAGAACTTCAGTAATATAATCACCAAAGGATAGCTGTGGTCCAGTAGAAGGCAAAATAGATATTCTTGGCTGTGATTGCTTTGGTTAACTCTAAAACTGAGGCAAATTCTAGAGGGAACAGGAGTAATGTTACAACATCACCACATTTTAAAATTTAGTATCAGAATCTTTGTGTCTGAGAAAACTGTGGCAAATAAATATAGTCTGTGCACACAGAATATTTACAAACACACACATACACACACACACACACACACACACACACATGCGCACAATGTTAGGGTTAAATCAAGAGCCCTTCAAAAGCTTAGAAGCCAGTGACCTGAGGGTTAAATATCGAGCAAACTATCAGTCACTTTGTTAAGGGAGCAAGATGATAAACTGTAGGTACATCAGGGGATATGAATAGATGTCAAATTTTGTCTGTACTAGTGATATCTATCTTCTATGTGGTCTTTACCTTTAAGATTATTTCAATTAAACCTGGTCTTTAAAAGAGTACATGATCCCCTGCTAATAGAGTTAAAGTATGTAATTTAGGAAAAATGCATCAGAAAGTGAATCCGATCATGTCCCTGTCTATCCTAAATCCTGGTCATTGGCAGTGACATTGAGAAGGCACCTATGCTTAAGAAAATGCCTCCAGGGTGTGGTCTACCTGGTGTGATGAGAGCATGCTAATCTTGGAGTCAAGAGATCTGGGTTTAAATCCTGACTCTGAAACTCACAAGTTCTATGACCATGAGCAAGTGACCTCACCTCTCTGAAATGAAATTAGTCTTACTGATTCTAAAAAACATAAGTAATTGAGAGAAATAAGCAATTCTAAAAGGTGGAAGAAAGGGTAACAGTATATTAGGAACCAAACAAGCAGCATAATTTTTTCCAATTAGCTACCTTTTTCAGCACATGGCTTTTGTGGTTGGTTTTTTGTTAGAATCACTATTGCTTTTTTCTAGTTCTATAAAATATCCCCCTGGCAATTTGTTTGATGTAATGCTAAATAGGTAAAATCATTTAGGTAGTAATCCAAATGAAAGCACCTAAGCTCAGGGTCAAAGTTTCCCTCATGACTTCCTTCACCATTTGTTTTCTTTTTATCTGTATTTGGTTTTTGTCCATTACGGACTTCCAATCTAGTTAGGGAGATTGGAAGGTACCAAGTCTCTCAGAGACAATTTTACCCAGCTTGCATAACTTCCCTACTTTGACTAGGATGCACATTGCCAGGACACAGTGTTGTCTGTGTGTTTGGGGAAATTAAATGGCTTCAAACTGCAATTTTAGTTTAGGAAAAAAAATGCTTTTGTTTAGATTTGAGTAAACATAGTTCACAACTAAATTCATTTTAAAACAATGTCAGCATGACAAGGAAAATAATATTTGCCAGTAGACTAATTGAACCTATTTGGAAGCAAAAAAAAAAAAAATCAGTCTACTTATCAGAACCATAACTAGAAGTTATGGGATAAAAATGTGTTGGAAGCTTCAGAAGACAGTGACACACAGGTCAATCTAATTGTGGATACAACTAAACCAGAAAGGGATACAGTCAATGCCTCAGATATTCTGGATTTTTCCTAAAAAACATATTGGAGTGAAGAAGGGTGGTCTGTACAAGGGAAGGTGATGGGCCTAAAAGGATGGGGATATGAGTAGTATGTAGTTATGAAGTAGCCTGGGAGTCAGATCTGGCAGTGATTATAGAAAGGAAAAGCATCGTCTTAGATCAGGCACATTTGGGTCAATCCCAAATTCATTCCATACTAGTTATGGAGCTGAAAAATATCTTAACTAAACAGGAAATAAGTATAATAAAATTTGGAAGAAGCATTAAGATAAAACAAAACCACAAATAACTTGAAATATGACATACGGTTTTGATACTGCCAACTGAGTAATATTGCTGTTTTTTAATATTTGGGATTATTTTAAAGTAACTAAATCCAAATGGGAATATTTTAAAATTGCTGATACTGGATAAAATGGGTTATGTTTTCTTTTCCTGTAGCCAACAAGTGCTTAATAATTCTTGCTATGACAGGGATATTATAATGTATTGATCCAGACTCAGAACTCTGATGAAGTCAGTGGGGGCTGAAAGCTTGAATGGACAGTCCTTTATTCTCCAGGGTTCATTTTCTCCCGACTCTATGTTTTTCCATTCTCCCACAGGAGCTTGACACAGATAAAGAATGAGATGAGTGGAAAATCATATTCCACTGTATCTTAATTAAAAATATGTAACAGTGCTCTTTTCACTATTTTCTCTTAAAATTTTAGACACTTTGTTTTCATAGAATCTTGAGGCATCCCATGCAATAAAGAATAAAAAAAAAGAGAAAAATAAACAATCTAACATAATCAATCAGAATTTATTATTTAATTTATTCTAGATTATGTGCTAAGCACAGGGGATAAAAAGAAAAAAACAAAAAGCAGTCCCTACCCTCAAGGAGCTTACATTCAAATAGGAGAAAAAGCATGTCCAATACAGGTAATATACATGCATAGTAAATAGGTGACTTCATCAATGGAGTCAGTATCCCATATTTTGCGTCTACCACTTTTCCAAAGAAGAAAGGTACAATTTTAAAAATCTTTTCTTCATGACTACATTTGGTTATTTTAATTAGGCTGCATTCCATTTTGACATAGTTTTGGTTCTTTCCATTTACATTGTTACATTCCTTATGCATTTTTTTCTGGTTCTGTTTACTTCTTTTTGCATCAATTTGTATAAATCTTCCAAAATTTTCTTGTATTTTTCATATTCCCCGTTTATTTCAGTACAGTAATATTCCAATGCATTTTATCAAGCCATTCCCCAATCTATGGGCATCTATTTTGCTTCCACTTCTTTGCTATTACAAAAAGTTCTCTAACAAATATTTGGGGGGTGTGAGATCTTTTTTTTCCAGCTCTGGCCTCCTTATGGCACATTTTCAACTGTGCAGTCTCTGGGAAAAGGAATATTTTAGTCACTTTCTTAGCATAATTCCAAATTGCTTTCCAGAATGACAAAACCAATTCACAGCCTTACCAATAATATATTAGCATGCTTGTCTTTGAACAACAAATCTAGAATTAATTGTTCCCATGACTTGTCATCTTTACCAAGCAGATGAGTATCGGGTGAAAGCTCAGAGTAGTTTTGATGTACATTTCTCTTATGATTAGTGATTTGGAACAATTTTCCATATGGTTGTTAATAGTTTGCAATTCTTTTGAGAACTGTTTGTTCATATTCTTTGACTACTTATTCTCTGAGGAGCAACTTGATCTTTTATATTTGTGTTATTGCCCCATATATCTTGAATATCAGACCTTCATTAAAGAATAACACTTTATTTTCATTGCACAATTTATAAAGGACCAGAAAGTAATTATTACCATTAATTAATACTCAAAATATCCTAAAGAGGAAGTGGAACATATGTTATCCTAATTCTATAAAATCTGGTCTTGAAGTAAAAGATATTATAATTTGTCAAGGTCCTACAAAGAAAATAGGAGAATTTTTAGGAAGGTGATTAAAATCTTGCACTTTTTTAGTCCCCCAATATTTATTACAATAAACATTACATTTATTTACAGTAGGCTCTGTGGGGAGGCAGTACCACACAGTGGAAAGAACCCTGAATTTGGCATCCAAGAACATGACTTTGAGTCCCTGATATTTCACTTCCTACCTGTTTGACCTAGAGCAAGTCTCTTCTCCTTTCTAGGCTTCAAGTTTCTTATTTACAGAATAGGGGAGGGAGAGACAACTCAATAGCTTCTAATGTCCCTTCCAACTATATGATCTTAAGTAAAATATCATTAAATACTATATCTCATATTTTCCATTCACCTGACTTAAAGTACCACCTCCTTGGATTCCCTCACTGTACACTATTTCCTTTCGCAGATTAATAATAATATATGGGAAATGCTTCAATTCTACATTTTTTATTTAATAGCATTAATAGCATCGATTTTTTTCTTGATGCCAGTGGAAGTCTCCATAGAAGTATGTATGTACAACATTCATAGCAAAACAGCATTTTGTCTCAGTTATTTTTGTGTGGGAAAAAAAAAATGTTCTTATTCTAATTTTATCCAGAGTGAATGGTTGGCAGCTATTAGCACTTGGAAAACATCTTTCAGTGTAGGCTAAAACAAAAGCATTCACAACTTGACATTCACTCCCACATCTACTGCAGTCCTTGTCACTGAGACACCAAAACAAATATGGAACCAGCTGGTTATTGGAGCTCAACAACTGGTTTGCACATTCTATTTTCTCAGATCATGAAGGAAGATAATGAGTGAGGCCATGGGAGTTCTAATACCTTCTCAAAATGGCATAATATTTGACTTCCATAGGCATCTACAATATGAAATAAATTTGGGGAAAGAGTTCATAGCAGGGGAGCATAGTAGAAAGATCCCTGGAATGTAGGATCATAATATCATAGATTTAGATCTAGAAGAAACCTCAAAAGATTTTTGCATAAGTTAAAAATCTGAATTCACACCATGACTCTGACTCCAGTGACATGGCTTTCCACAAAGTTATAGAACCTCAGTTTCCTCTATTGTCAAATGGGAATAGCACTATCTGCTTCCCGGAGCTGTAACTAGAAAAATGCTTTGTAAACCTTAAAGTACCATGTAAATGTGAGTTATGATTTTCATACTTAAGTAATTTTCATCAATTCTACTGCGGAATTTTCTGACTATAATTATGTTGTGCTTGCAATTGAACAAAAAGGTAAGCTGAGGCAGTTCTCCAAACAAGATAACATTTATTAGCAGGGCCATGCTGCCTATCAGTAAATGTGTCTGTGGCTTGCCTCCTCTAATGCCAAAGACTGAGCAAAAGGACAATTCCCCCTTTTATAAGTTTTGAGGAGTACAGGATAAAGAGGGCAACATGATTGGTTACAGAACTGAGGCACAGGGGACAACATGATTGGTTGGAAGTTTGGGGATGGGGGCTAGCAACAACCCCTTCTTAAGAAGTGCTCATTATTTGAATGCAGGTGTGAAATAACAGTCCAGACTTTCGTACAGCAAACCAGACATCCCTGTAGCATAACTTGGTGGTGTAAAGATATTAGGTCCAACTCCCTTACATTCACACACATCCTCCAGTTAAATCCCTTGAGGCAAGAATAGATCGATGATTAGCAGGAGAGCTGAGATTTTAAACTTTGCATTGCATCATTACAGGCCAGCTGAATCTCTGAGCTAAGTTCAGAGACAAAGAATAATGACTTGAGTAGCTAAGGGACAAAATCAATTATTTTTAAATGAGATCAATATAAATGGATGGAGGATCAATTCAATCTTCTCAATTACCTCATATTAAAATAGTGATTCCTAGAGGTCAACATGGCTATAAATTCAAAGAGATCACAGCTGTAGAATTCCTTGTCCCTACTTAGTGCTATGTGACATGCCATGTTCTCTTTCTAGAAACCCTTTCTATTATTGTTGATTTCAACAGCTTCCCATTATCTTCTCTATAAAGAAGATTCTAATAGCTATCATGTTTTTCTCCCAATTCTGCATGAAGTAGTGGAATTGTGAAAAAAGCAATCCATTTAGAATCAGAGGATCTGAGTTCGAATCTTGACTCTGCCAGTTTATTCCTTTGCCTTCTTTGGTAAGTGATACCACTTTAGTTTTCTCATCTATAAAATGAGGACTTCGAACTTGATAATTGCAAAGGTCCCTTTCAAACATAAATCTATAGGCCAGTCATTTCTACCTACCTATTGGGCATTCCCCAAGAGATGTCAAGCAGGCCTCTTGAACTGAACATGTTCAAAACTACATCGATAATCTTTGCTTCAAAGTCATCCAACTTTTGAACTTCTTTGTTTCTCTCAAGAGCATTCATTATCATCCTTTCTGTCGCCCAGATTCCCATCTTTGACTCTTCATTCTCCATTTCCTCTCAATATCTAACTAGCTGACAGGCCTTTTTGATTCTACCTCTATAGCAGTGGTGTCAAAGTCAGATAGAAATGGCAGCCACTAAACAATACATATGGATGCCTACCACATAATTGACTTAGAAAATGACACTTTTTAAATTTCTGCTTTATTAATACATGAACACATTAAAATCAGATAGGAACTACATTTAAATTTGGTTCAAGTCACATTTGGGAGTGCTATGGGCTACATGCAACCTCTTATTCCTATCCAACCCTTTCTGTTTACTCACATGATCACCTCCCCAGTTTAAGTGTTCATCTCCTCTCATCTAGACTATTATAGTAGTTTCCCATTTGACTTCCCTAACTTAAATTTATCTCTTCTCCAGCTGATCTTCCACATTGGGATGAAGTGATGCTCAGTAGAATGTAAAACTCTTGGAGAACAGTCAGTCAGCAAGTCACCTTGCATTTATTAAGCACATATTATATATCAGGCACTATACTAAAAGCTAGGGGTACAAAGGAAGGCAAAAAACAACACCCACTGTGAAAGAATTTATAGACTAACATGCAAATAACTGTGTACAAGTAAGATATATATACATGAGAAATAGTCTCTGAAACAAGACATTAAGATTGGGAGGACTGGGAATGACTTTTTGCAAAGAAGGTGGGACTTCAGGTGAGACTTGAAAGAAGTCAGGCAAGTGAGACTGTGGATATGAGTACAGGGGTCAGGGAATTTTATTTCTTGTCTTCATGTTCTTGGGGCTTACCACAGTCCTTGGAAATAATAGATGCTTAATAAATGCTCAATGATTTACTGCTTAACATTCCTAAAGCATGTTACTCTCCTGCTGAAAAGCTTCTAGTAACTCCCTACTACCCCTAGGATAAAAAGTATACTCCTCTGTTTGATTTTCAAAGCCCTTCACAGTCTGCATAACACTCCAGTTTTTTTTCCTATTTTTTTCATTCTTTTGATTTTGTTTTATTGTTTCTTTCTTTCTTTTTTTTATTTATGTAACTTTAAACATTCATTTTCACAAAATTTTGGGTTACAAATTTTCTCCCCTTTTATCCCCTCCCCCCCCAAACACCAAGCATTCAAATTGCCCCTATGACCAATCTGCTCTCTCTTCTATCATCCTTCTCTGCCCTTGTCTCCGTCTTCTCTTTTGTCCTGTAGGGCCAGATAGCTTTCTATACCCCTTTACCTGTATTTCTTATTTCCTAGTGGCAAGAACAGTACTCGACAGTTGATCTTAACACTTTGAGTTCCAACTTCTTTACCTCCCTCCCTCTCCACCCCTTCCCTTTGGAAGACAAGCAATTCAATATAGGCCAAATCTGTGTAGTTTTGCAAATGACTTCCATAATAGTTGTGTTGTATAGGACTAACTATATTTCCCTCCATCCTATCCTGTCCCCCATTACTTCTGTTCTCTTTTGATCCTGTCCCTCCCCATGAGTGTCGACCTCAAATTGCACTCTCCTCCCCATGCCCTCCCTTCTATCATCCCCCCCACCCTGCTTATCTCCTTATCCCCCACTTTCCTGTATTGTAAGATAGGTTTTCATACCAAAATGAGCGTGCATTTTATTCTTTCCTTTAGTGGAATGTGATGAGAGTAGACTTCATGTTTTTCTCTCACCTCCCCTCTTTATCCCTCCACTAATGAGTCTTTTGCTTGCCTCTTTTATGAGAGATAATTTGCCCCATTCAATTTCTCCCTTTCTCCTCCCAATATCTTTCTCTCTCACTGCTTGATTTCATTTTTTTTAAGATATGATCCCATCCTCTTCAATTCACTCTGTGCACTCTGTCTCTATGTATGTGTGCGTGTGTGCATGTATGTGTGTGTAATCCCACCCAGTACCCAGATACTGAAATGTTTCAAGAGTTACAAATATTGTCTTTCCATGTAGGAATGTAAACAGTTCAACTTTAGTAAGTCCCTTATGACTTCTCTTTGCTGTTCACCTTTTCATGCTTCTCTTCATTCTTGTGTTTGAAAGTCAAATTTTCTTTTCAGCTCTGGTCTTTTCATCAAGAATGCTTGAAAATCCTCTATTTCATTGAAAGACCAATTTTTCCCCTGAAGTATTATACTCAGTTTTGCTGGGTAGGTGATTCTTGGTTTTAGTCCTAGTTCCTTTGACTTCTGGAATATCCTATTTCATGCCCTTCGATCCCTTAATGTAGAGGCTGCTAGATCTTGTGTTATCCTGATTGTATTTCCACAATACTTGAATTGTTTCTTTCTAGCTGCTTGCAATATTTTCTCCTTGACCTGGGAACTCTGGAATTTGGCCACAATGTTCCTAGGAGTTTCTCTTTTTGGATCTCTTTCAGGTGGTGTTCTGTGGATTCCTTGAATATTTATTTTGCCCTCTGGTTCTAGAATCTCAGGGCAGTTTTCCTTGATAATTTCATGAAAGATGATGTCTAGGCTCTTCTTTTGATCATGGCTTTCAGGTAGTCCCATAATTTTTAAATTGTCTCTCCTGGATCTATTTTCCAGGTCAGTTGTTTTTCCAATGAGATATTTCACATTATCTTCCATTTTTTCATTCTTTTGGTTTTGTTTTGTGATTTCTTGGTTTTTCATAAAGTCATTAGCCTCCATCTGTTCCATTCTAATTTTGAAAGAACTATTTTCTTCAGTGAGCTTTTGAATCTCCTTTTCCATTTGGCTAATTCTGCTTTTGAAAGCATTCTTCTCCTCATTGGCTTTTTGAACCTCTTTTGCCAATTGAGTTAAGCTAGTTTTCAAGGTGTTAATTTCTTCAACATTTTTTTGGGTCTCCTTTAGCAGGGAGCTGATCTGCTGTTCATGCTTTGACTTCATGTCTGTCATTTCTCTTCCCAGCTTTTCCTCCACCTCTCTAACTTGATTTTCAAAATTCTTTTTGAGCTCTTCCATGTCCTGAGCCCATTGGGTGGGCTGGGACACAGAAGCCTTGATTTCTGTGTCTTTGCCTGATGGTAAGCATTGTTCTTCCCCATCAGAAAGGAAGGGAGGAAATGCCTGTTCACCAAGAAAGTAACCTTCTATAGTTTTATTTCTTTTCCCTTTTCTGGGCATTTTCCCAGCCAGTGACTTGACCTCTGAATATTCTCCTCACACCTACCTCGCTTCCTGATCCTCCCAGCCAGCACTTGGGGTCTGAGATTCAAATGCTGCTTCCAGCCTCAGGGCTTTGGTCTGGGGCAGGGCTGCTATTCAGTGTGAGATTAAGTTCAGATGGTCAGGGTGGGGCAGGGCCGCCTCTCAGGCTCAGTTCCCTCAGGGAGTTTATGCACAGACCTTCAACAATGGATCCAGGCTCCTGCCTGCTTGGGGAGCCCCGGTCTGCTCCCGCCTCCACTGTTACCTCCTGAGGGGGCCTGAGTTATGGGGGCACCCCACTCCCCTCTCGACCCTCCAAAGAGACCCTCTCACTGACCCCTGTCACCTGTGGGTGGAGGGACCCGCGTGGCTGCTGGAGATCCCGTCCCTGAAGCCCGCTCGGATCTTTTCCTCATGGTGCCGCGGCCATGGCAGGGCTGTACTCAGCTCCCAGTCCCGGCGCCCAGTCCGCAGCGCAAAGGACCTTTTGTGAGAGGTTTGCAGGTCTCTCTGGAACAGAAATCTCCCTCGCTCCAATGTTCTGTGGCCTCTGGGTGCAGAATTCACCGTGAGTTACTTCATTGTAGTTGTTCTATGGGTTGTGGGTTCGGAGCTATGTGTATGTGCGTCTTTCTACTCCGCCATCTTGGCTCCGCCCCCTACACTCCAGTTTTATTATAATTAATTCCTTTTAGTGCACTTTGCATTCTAGCCAAAATGGCTTCTTTGTTACTTTTAATTCATACTCAACATTCCATTTCCTTTCTCCATTCTCTCTTCCAGGACTGGAATTCCCTCCCTTCCCAAATCCTTTCAAAACTCCATTCAGTGCTACTTCCCACAGGAGATCTTTTTTTAGCCCTGCAAGTGTCCTCCTGAAATTACTTTGTTCTTACCTTGAATATATTTTTTATTTATTTATGTCCACAGTCCTACCTTTACTCTTCAACGGAAGTTCCTCAAAGTTCAGGTCTATCTCCAAGCCTATAATATTGTCCATAGCTTGGGTCTTTAAGGCTTAGAGTGAGTGAAAATAGGAATTGTTTTCTGTCCTTGCCAGAAACTCTAAGTCTTCCCTTCTTGGATTAATACTTCTGTGATAATAAACTAGGCCATCCTTTATCTCAATTCTTACCTAACTAGTCCTGACTCCTTGAATGGTCATTTCCTCAGAAAAACTGAGACCTGGGACAGACCTTAATTTAAAAAGGCCAAGATCACTCACTGCATCCTGGGCAATGCCAGGCACTAATCTTCTTGACTCTTATCTTGCCACTAGAATCTGAAGACTTTGCACAGCTCTGCCTCACTTAAATCCAATTCACTCACAAGTCAAGACATCATCCTCTTCAAGACATTGAGTCATTGCCCTCTTCAATAACATAGCACATAGTAGTCAATTAATTTTTTTTTGATTCACAGAAAAAAAATCACAAAATTTCCCATAGCAGAAAAGAGGTACAAGGCATCTGAAACAGAATATAATATAAAATTAATTTACATTTGATGTGGGGAGTGAATATGATTGATAATCATAAAATTCACAATATATGATTGAAATAATAATATAGCTCTTTTTAAAGGACTGCCATGAAAGTCATCTCATTTCCCCATTCTGCCCCTTGCTCAGATTGACTTCCTCTTGCACAACTCTAGACTGTTAGAGATAATAGAGAGAGCATCACCTCTCAGATTGCCACAAAGTACTAACAGCAAGTCACTGAGCTTTTATCCCTTTGTTAATCACACTGTCCCCAGACTGGATGAAAAAAAATTAGTTCTTTGATATTTTTTGAAGCCTTCTGTTGAGCTTCATAGGAATAAAGGTAAACAAGGGATACCAATGTGCAGCAATTTTCAATGGAAATGTTTCCCTAAGGATAACTGAGAGTTGATTTATATTAAAAGGAAACCAAGGAACTGATTTGTCAGTCAGTCAAAAAGTATTAAGTACACTAAACTGTCTTGGCAGATGACTTAAACCAGGTTGAGGGTAACCTTTCATTGAGTGTGTGTGGGGGGGGGGTGGATATCTACCCCAAACATGAGAAGACTGTTGTTCCAATGGGCCAGGAAGGGGACTGAAGCATGCACTGTGGAGCATTTAGAGTTTGGTCCAACATCAAAGATGTCATGGTCATCTGCTGCAAACCAGGTCATCACCAATCATCCTGACTTTTATCCTACCACCAGTCTTTGATGACTCTGGAAGAGAGAGTGAGGCTGATGACTTTGTGCAGCTCTGCCTCACTTAAATCCAATTCATGTACAAGTCAAGACATCATCTTATGATGTCATTGATCCTCTTCAAAAATAAAAAATGAAGAACAAATAACAAGATCAATTAGAGATAACAAACAAAATGACAGTTCTAGCATTAAGGGGGACATGGAAGGCTTCTTGTGAAAGTGAGACTTTAGCAGGTACTTGAAGGAAGCCAGAAAAGTCAGGAAATATTCCAGGCATGGAGTCAAAAGATGGGGTATCTATTGAGAGTTGCAGTAAGGAGGAGAGTGTCACTGGATCACAGAATACATAGTGAGGTACAAGGAGTCTTCGGTATCTAAGCTCCTCAGTAGCTGGTAGTAATTTTGACATTTAAGGAGGCATAGGTCAAGAACAATGTCAAATTTTTCATTTCTTTTCTCAACAAATGTATGTGATCAACATTTTCCTGAGGACAAAAGGAGCCCACTTCTTTAGGCTAAATGTACTATGGCTAGAATGAGAGGTAAAGGTAAGGTGGTGCTGGATCATGAGATTTAGAGCTGGACTTAGGATTTAGAGTCACTGAGATCCTGTAGTCTCACCCTATCATTTAATAGATAGGAAAATTGAGTCTTGGAGACATGACCAGGTTCATATAGGGAGCAACAAGCAGAATCAGGACCCAAAGATTTTAAGTGGCTCCCTCCACCCTTATCTGCATACATGCACAACATTTTAGGGCATAGGGAATTCACTCAAATCTAAAATTGCTAAGACATTTTAGTCATTTAACTAATTATTTCTTTTCTTTTTTCCACATTCCTCTTTTCCTTCTTTTCCATGATGTGACACACCCACTCCCCAATTCTCTGCTCTGAAGAAGGTACAAAGGAAATGACGCTTCAGCAGACTGTCCTCCCTACAAGGGTAGCAAGATAAATAAAGGTTTAGGCATTTGTAGCAAGAGAGTGACAACACAGCCTGCGGCAGTGTCAGCACCACCCAGTCTGTGCCAGAGAGAGGCTCCGAGTGCCATTGTGTCAATGCCAAATTGCCACATGGTCTCATCCTGAAGTCGTCTCAAAGTGTCTGGAGGTTTCTAAACTTCATACACAGGCTTATCATGGGGACAATATGACTGTCCGGAGTGAGAGTCCAAGAGTGGAATCTAATCTGAAATCCATTCAGCTCACAAGTAAAAATTAGGTAAATCTCAGAATTTCTCCATGTGTCTTTACTAAGAAATAGAAGGATTTGATTCCTGTGGGAGTCTTGTGAGAAATACTTGGGAGACCATGTAGCTAAAGCATTTTTAACTCTTGCAAAAACTGAGACATACATAAAAAGAAATCTAACTTATTGCTGGTATTTGGGGATATAGTGGTTTTTTTTAATCTTTCATTGACAATTTACAAAAATTGTTCAAATTTGGTTGAACTTCTGAAATTTGACCCCTTTAAACATGTATGACCCAGTCAGCACAAAACCAAATCTTTCCAATTACTTCTGATTTTTCCCTAATCTTAATCTTCTAAAGTCATGCATCTCATGACAAAGCCAAATAAAGAATTGAGATGATTACCATTATACCAGTGTGTGAGTGTGTGCATGTGGATGTGTGTATATAGATGCACAGGCTTTTGGGGAATATCTGTGGCAAATGGATAATTGTTCTGAGTACCCCTGTATTTTTTATGTCAACTTTCCTATCATAATTTGTGATTTATATAGTCTTTCCTTTATTGCATTTTTCTTCTTTTTAATTTTCTAATTTATTTATTTTCAGTTTATTTAGGCTTTCTAACTGGTGTTCCTGGCTGACTAGTTTACTGGATCCTTCCATGACTTCCTTGGCATATTTTGATCAGTACATGAGCTAGAGTGAGATAAACCTGAGTTTGATTCTCATCTCCCTAACTGGGTGATCATGGGAAGCATCTCAAAGTTTCAATTTCTTCATCTGCAAAACAATAGCTTTATAAGGTTGTTGCAAAGCTCAGATTAGACAATATATATATACAGCAATTAGCAAAGCACTATATAAATGCCATCTATATTATTATCACTATTACTATTTCCTACATGTAAAATGGGATTTCTCTCTTCAGTGCTTGATACTATATATTAAAGGGCTTTTAAATCCTCAGAAAGTAGAAGAATGTTTGGTCAACCAGCCTGGTCTAGGCTGACTGTGACTATGTTATAGCTGCGGTCCTTAAGTGGATGTTTGAAAATAGCAATTTACCTAAGTGTTAATTAGAAATATCACAGGAGGGAAGAGGGAGATTGATTAGGGATGGGGTACTAGAAAAGGGGGAAGCTCAGAACTAATTGATTAATTAATGAGAGAGATATTGCAATTTAGTAATTAACAAAGAATTATCCAAACATTCCCCTTGATGGCTTTAAAACCTGGAATGAGAATGAGTAAGGAACATGAACTTGTAGCAGGTAGAAAGAGGTGTAATTGGCTCACTAAGGCTGCATTTGAGGAGGATCAATACAGAAGTATGGATTTAATATCAAAAGTGTCACTGATCATTGTCATTGGATCAAGGACCTAGGTACTTCCCCGGCCAGCCTTCTCATTTTCACCTTTGGAAAGTGAGACCTAAAGAGATTTAATGACTTCTGGAGAGTGAGTGGCAAAGCTGAGATTCAAACACAGAACTTCTGACACAAAATTCAATATGATTCTCATTGAGCCAATCTACCTAGCAATGGTAATGTCAAGAACATTAGTGGGAGGTCATCCTGGTTGCTGGATTCACATGGCTCTGGAAGAGAAGTGAGGCTGGTGACCTCCACAGCTTTCCCTCATTCGAAACAAAGTCAAGTGCAAGTCATGTCATCATTTTTCTGATGGCATGGTCTTTGGCAATGAAGGATGAACACACACATAGCAGCAGGGAAAACAGAAGCAGGAATGAGGAGGGTATGTGTAAAGGACTGTCAGTGGGGCAACTGACTTGACTGGAACAGATGTGCTATGATAGAAGGCTATGACAAAATACATAGCTCTCTCTCCTTTCCTCTCTCTCTTCCTCTCTCTCTTCTCTTCTTTCTCTCATCTCTCTCTTTCTTTCCATATATACATACATATGTGTATGAATGTATATGTATGTACATAATTATTGTTATTATTTGCTGTTACAGACCTGAAAATGATTACCAGGAATTCCATTCTCTAACCCATATATGTCCATCAGGGAGCATATGAGAAGGTTCATACTGTGTGATGAGAGTAAGACAGGTAAAGAAAGAGCAATACAGTTACATCAATCTACAACTGAATGAAGAATGTCTCATCATAGTCTGAGATGTTTTCCAAACTATTTCCCAGAAACCAGAGGAAACCACTTTTGAACAGGGGCATTTAAGAAATGCCTACCTAGCTTCTTATAAAATGATAGGGCCTGAAATTACCTTTCTGTGTAATTAAAAGCTCAGTCAATAACCACTTATTTGTAATGAAGGGGTAAGAGCCTCAGTTTGGCTTTCAGTTATAACCTTCTTTCTCCACCACATCTTCTATTAGGGCAACCAGCAAGGAATAGATTGAACTGGCTTCAGCTCTAATTTATTTTCTTTCCTTCTCTAAGAGAGGTATTAATATGCAAAGAAATGCCCCCCAAAAGTCAGCAGTCTGCTTAAAGGAGAAAATGGAATTAGCCATAGATGATACACAAGATATCTGGCTAGCCTCTGGGTATGTCATGTCATTTGACTCTGTTAAGGAAACTGCTGATTTAGTTAGTTCCAAGTCCCACTTAAAAAAGAAAAAAGCTGAGTTAATATACCTTTACAATATCAAATAAGACTCTCCCACCATAACTTGGCTCTTTCAAACAAAACACTATAAATGTCTGGTATCTATATAATTTGTTTTCAACTATAACAAAAAAAAAATCCCTGTGATATTCAGTCCAGCTGTCATATTTGCTCATTTGCTGCCAGTTATCACTTACTTAGAAAGGGTTTTACTTTCCCCTTACATTTCCTCCCCTTCCTTGCTCTCCCCTCCTCTCCTCCTTTTTCCTTTTCCCTCCTCTTCCTCTTTTGTCTCTCTCTGTCACACTCTTTGTCTCTATATTTTGACTCTCTGTCTATATTTCCATTTATCACTCTTTGTCTCAATCTCTCTGTGTCTTTTCTCTCTTTTTGTTTGTCTCAATAGCTTAAGTGGCCACTCAGTGTACCCAGATGTTCTTTTTAGCTATGTCTAGACTGATTTTAGGATGATTTCCTGCAATCCTTTCCTCACTTTCATTTCTCCCACACACTAAAAGATTTGCTTCTCCTTTCTTTCTATCAGTTTTTGTCTTTATTGAATACATCAGCAATAATCCCATTCTCAAACTCACAAGCAGCAGAATTTATTAAATAATTCTCTGGGAATCTTCCAAAGGCTTCCCACGGTCTTAGAAATATTATTCTCCCTGCCACATCTGTTACAGTATGCTTTAATCACATTCTTTCTACACCATGAGTTGCAAAGCAACGAGTGTACCTCATTAAATCAAGAAACGTTAAGAGTTGGAGTGGTGTGATAACTTCTAATTGAGAAGGGTGAGGAGTGGAGGGCTACCAAGCCTGTGTGTATGTCAAATACGCAAATTGCAGTTTCCAGCTGAGAAGTCTAGATGGACTGCCTTTGCCTTGGGAACAGTTCCCTTTGGCCTGTCCAAGCAGAGCAGAATGAAGTGACATACAAGGCTAATATTTCTGACTTGACTGCAAGAATATGGAGGAAGGTTTGAGTATAAGCCTGCCCATAGGTCAGAGAAAGTGTCTGCATAGCTTGTCATAGTTGTATCTGGCTCTTCTTGAAAATAAGTTTGGAGTAACAACAAGAAAAGCAACAGGCAAGGGTGACCAGAAGATAAGATCTCATCCTTAGGTAAATGCTTGCTTCATCACCTGCCTTTTCAAGGGCTTGTATTGGCTCCCTGCCTCCATGAAGAGGAAACTTACGTAGAGAGGTAGCAGAAGGGTAGCTGGAAGTGCAGGAGCAGAGAAAGGAAGGACAAGATGCACATGCTCTTTTTGGAACCTTGTTCTGAAGCTACTACCAGCTCCATTTTTACCCTACCACTACTACCATGGCCAATGCAAGATCTACACAAGCTAAGGAACTTGGGAATATATCATAAGTCCACCAAAAGTAGATATTGGTCCTCTGAGGTCCTTTCTAGGTCTAAAGCTAATAGTTCTAAAAACTAATTGATCCTACGACAATGTGCCCTTCATACGCCAACACATGAAGAACCCCTTGGGTGTCTTAGTAAATGTTTGTTGAATTGAATTAAATATAGTCACAAAGCATACCAAGTGGTTTTCCATAACAGTGTACTACAAAGAATTTCCAAGGACAATTGATCCCTATTGAACTTTGCTTTTACCTTACACTTTACCTTCTTTTGTTACTCTTTTCTTTCACTCTTCCTGGAGAATAAGTTGTTAAAAAATATTAGTTATGTTACATATCTCAAATGAGATAACACATATTAAGTGTTTAATAAACCTATATAAGTACCACTTAAATGATAGTTATGATTATTATTTTCATTATTATTATCAATTACATCCCACACTTTTACCACAACTGATAGCAAATGCTTAGTTGTCCTCAGGGCTAGTCCAATAATTTTCCATCTAAATCAGAATTTCTGAAACATTTTGTGTCATGGACTCCTGTGGAAGTGACCCATTATCAGAATAAAGCTTATTGCCTACATTCACAATAGATGGAAACACTAAATTTCAGTTAGAGGATAATGAAAATAAAGATGTAATTTTTTTCCCATCCAAATTCCTGAACCACCTGAAATCTATCCTTGGATCTTTCAGAGGTGTGAACTCCAGGTTAAAATTTGGTTTAAATTTAGAAGACTAAACCATCCGGGGCCATTGTCAGTAATATGACAAATTAGCCCAATCATTTGTAGGTCACAGCATCACATTTTTCTAGTTTCAGAAGAAAGAAAATTTGCCATTGACTACCCCTATTTGGGAGAGAGACCCAAATTCTCTGCTTCTTGATTATTCCTAAGGAGGGCTTCTGTATATGAGCTGATGTCATCTCACTCTGTGATTCAATGTCAGATAATCAGACTAAGCTTAATTATAGGTATTTAAAAAAAAAAGTACATCAATATTCTCTTCTCCTACCCCTCATCCCCCTTCCAGGGGGACAAAGCACTTTCCAGACATATGGTCTCACTGTATTCATGATCCATATGGAGTACGGACAAATAAATCGAGGCATAAAGAACACAGATGACTTGGCCAAACCAATGGCCTATTTACCAAGCCACTCACATTTCATATTTCTTACTCATTTGGAGTAATGGAATTTTGTAGTGAGATTGATGTCAAGGAAATTGACCAATTAAAAAGAAAAAGAAGAGCTTAAAAAAAGTTGCAACAATAACTATGAAGTACATGCTTAACAATCACTGTGTTACTCATGTGAATGGCTCTGAAAAAGTGCTCACAAATTCAGATCATTTGTGATGTACCTTGCAGAAAAATTCTTGCTTAGCCTTTAAAACACACTAAATCCATCTTCTCAGAACTACACTGATTTTTACCTATTGTAGATGATTTCCTGATAGCACAAATCTTATGCTCCTTCTTCAGGAAAAGAATCTAAAGAACTGGACAAAAATATGCCCCTCATCAAAAATGATACAATGGCAATACCTGGACATACCATGAATACAATAATAAATATGATTTCTAGAATATCTTTTCATGTGAGTAGTTCTTGAACAAAAGATGATTATTGCAACAGTTTTCAGTATAGATTCAGTCGCTCTAAAAAGAAATTAAAAAAAACATTTAGAAAAAAGTATATAGTAGAAGGCGTCATTTTTCACTTATTTGTATTGAAAGACTAGGTGAGGGAAGGACAGTGAAGACTACCTAATGGTCTTCTAGTGATTTTCATGAATGTCTGTTACTCCATATAATGATGTGGGTTATATATTAATGCTAGGTTTGAATGTCAAATTACCAAATATTACTCTTTGTTTCAGACTCTTCCGCCCTACTAGACTGTTTTGAAATTTCAGGAAATCTAACCTTATAATCATACCTCCAAGAAAAAGTGTGGAACCTTCTCCTCGTTTTTAAGGAGGGAAGAATGTAATTGATATAATAGTGACAGAAGGAAGCTATTAGTCTCAGGTTGAAAAAAAATCAACTGCGCAAATACAAAATGTGACTAGATAGTGTTTATGTGAAAAGACCTGTGGGAGGTGAGGAGAAAAAGGGTGTGGTGATGGACTACAAACTCAAGATGAGTCAGCAGTGTGGGGTGTCAGCCAAAAGAGCAAATGTAACTTTAAATTATGCCAAGAGAAGCACAAAGTCCAGGACACTGGAGGTAACATGTCTATTGTATTCTGCCATGGACAGGCCACATCTGGAATGTGTTTTCAAATCTGAATGTTGACAAGCTAGAGCATGTCCAGATGAGGGGACCTGAAATCATGCCATGTGTGGATAAATTAAAGAAACTAGGTATGTTTAGCTTAGAGAAGAGACTTGAAAGGGGGAGATGGAAGAACGACACAAATGATGGCAATTTTCAAATAAGTGAAAGTTTAATTTGTGGACGTTAGATCTGCTTAGTTCCATTGGCCAGAGTCAGTCAACCAACAAGCATTCATTAAGTTCTTATTATGTGCCAGGAACTGTGCAAAGTTCTGAGGATACAAGGAAGGGCAAAAGACAGCCTCTCCTCTCAAGGAGTCCAATCTAATGGAGGAGACAACATGTAAATAATTATGTACAAAAAATATGAGTGTGTATATGTATGTATCTATACATTGGAAATAATCAACAGAAGGAAGGCATTAGCATTAAGACCAAAAAAGGCTTACTTTTGATGCAATTTTATCTGAAACTTGAAGGAAGCTAGGGAAACTGGAGGCAGAGGTGAGAAAGAAGATAATTACTGGAAAGGAGGAGATCCAGTCAAAGTGCCTAGAGTAAGGAGGAGTATTGTATACTATGAACATTAAAGGGGTCAGTGTCACTATATGGGAGAATATGTGGTGGTGGTGGTGTTAGGGGCAGAGAAATTAAGGTGTAAGAAGAATTGAAATGGGTGGGGAAAAGTTACAAGGAATTTTCAACTCCAAATAAAAGATTTTACTTGACCATAGGGGTGATAGGGAGCCATTGGAGTTTACAGAATAAAGAATGACCTGGTCAGACCTGATCTTTAGGAAAATCAATTTGGCATCCAAGTAGAGAATGAACTAAATTGGGGAGATACTTGCAGTAGCAAACTATTGAATTAATCCAGAAATGAGGAGATAAGGGCCTGCACCAGGGAGGCAGAGTTGGAGAGAAGAGTAAGCTGTGAAGGTAAAATCAACAAGACTTGTCAACAAGTTGGATATACGAGATAAGAGAGAGAAGGTGAGGAGTGAAAGATAACATCTAAGTTGTAAGCCTGGGTGATTGAGGGGATGGTGATGCGCTCTACAGTAATAAAACAGTTTGGAATGGGGAAGGATTCAGAGGAACATATGATTTCATATTTGGACATGTTGAATTTAAGATATCTATGGGAAATCCAATTTAATATGTCTAATGCCAATAGGCTCTTGGAGATAGATGCAAAACTAGAGGTCAGGAGAGAGGTTAGGACTGGTTAAGTAGATTTGAAAATCATAAGCAGCAGAAGTGATAATGGAATTGTTGGCAGCTGATGAGATTATCAAGCAAAATCGTATAGAAGGAAAAAAAGAAGAAGGCCCAAGTCAGAGCTCTGGGAATACCCACTATTTCCTAGACTAAGATCCAGGAAGAAAACTGAGAAGTGGTCCAAGAGGTAAGAGGAGAACCAGAAGAGTAATAATGTCACAGAAAACTAGAAAGAAGAGAGTGTCAAAGACAAGAGGATGATTGATGGGGTCATAGTCTACAGAGAGCTTTTAAAAAAGAAAAATGGAAATAAAAAAAATCCATTGATTTGGTAGCTACATCATGGGTAGCTCTAGAGAAAAGTCATACTGTAGAGTGGTAAGAGAATAAGAGGAAAGAAAGTAGAGGTATCCATTGAAAATGTCCTTCTCAAGGAGGTTAGCCACAAAAGAGAAGAGAGATATGGGATAATAGCTAGTTTATGGATGGATCAAGTGAATTTTTTGAGAAAAGGAAAGACAAGGGTGTATATTTATGGCAATAGGGAAGCAGTCAACAGATGGAAAAATTGAAGGGAGAGAATGGGGATGATGGAAAAGACAATTGACTAGAGAAGAAGAGATAGAATGAGATCACTTGTGTGTGCAGAAAAGTTTGCCTTGGTAAGGAGAAAGACTATTTCTTCATTTGAGGCTGAAGGAGAAAAAAATGGCAGAAGGCAATTAAGATGAAGAGGAAGGGAGAAGAGGAAGCTCTCCAGAAATAGCCTGTGTTTTTCAATAAAATACAAAGGCAATGTTCTCAGCTGAGAAAGTAGGGTGGGGGTGAGATGCTTGGAAATCTCACTGTGGTGAGTGGGATAATGGGTCATGTAGGTAGATAACAAAGGAATGGCTTGCCGTAGTGAGGTCCCTGCTGAAATTATGTAACATAAATTTGTAATGGATCCAGTCAGCAGTTTTCTGTTTGTCTCCAGACTTTTTCAACAGCATGTGAATAAGACAAAGGTAGTGGATGGTAAGAGTAATGCCAGGCTGAGACTGGGCAGGGCAAGAAGAGTGATAGGATAAGAGGGCAAAAGATTCAAGAGAAGATGTTGTGAAGATAAACTGATTCACCATGAGGTCAAGACAGGGCAAAAAGGAGAGTGTAGCCAGTGCAGGGTTAATGGCTTGGAAAAGAACTAAAGGGTTAAGTGGTTGAAGTCCACAAGGAAAGCAAAGAGCAAGGTTTGGAGTTGCAAGGCAGAGAGAGATGTGAAATGACAAGAAATTATGATCGTATAAAGAAATTTCAAAGTTTACTAACATGAGAAGTGGTGCATTTTGAAGTGCTAGTAAGATTGAGGATCTGACCATGTCTGTGTGAAGCCTGGGTGAGACACAGTAGTAGGACAAGGGAAATAAATATATTGAGGAACTAGGGGTTAGGATGGCTGAGAGAGTGTTGCTGTGTATGTTGAAATCCCCTAGTACAAGTGCAGAAGTTGGGGAGAAGAGAAAAACTGAGTCAAGCATTGAATCCATTGAGGAAGGAAGGGAAGTATCCTAGGGTCTGGTTGACAACAGTTAGTAGAATTTTGATTGGGTGGTAACTATGGATTGAGTGAACATCAAAGGAAAAGGGCTACTTACTGACTGGTGGTGGTAGGAAGAGCACCTGGAAGTGGCAAAGGAAAACAAGGGGTATTCCAATTCCCCTCCTCAACCAGTGAGTGAGTTGAGAGTAATGAGTGCAAATGTTTTGAGTTCTAGAAAGGAGGCTAAGAGCGTTGTGCCATCAGGGGTGAACCAGGTCTCAGTGAGAGCCAAGAGCTGGAAAGAGTGAGAAAAAACAATTTTTGAGATGAAAGTACATTTGCTATTTATGGTACAGGCATTCCAAAGGGCACTGCTGAAGAGGTAGGTACCTTTAAAATGGAACATCAAGGGTAATTGAAATAAGGGATCAAGAAGTGTGAGGAGAACAAGTTTTAAATAATGAAACATGGGATGTCAAAATCACTGGAATGAAGAGGGTATAACTGGGTAGAAGGCTGATATTCCCTAGGAAGGTGTTCAGTGAGGTTGTCAACATCTCTAGTGATTTGACCTTAAAGTGTAATCTTAAAATGTTAGGTAGTTCAGGCAAGAGGACCAGTGGAGCCGTTGTTTCTCTTCTTACCTTACAAGAAAGTCATGCCAAGTCAGACCAGGTGACAGAGAGGGAGCATGATAGAATGACACTTCTCTCCATCCAGGCAAATGAAGAAACAGGAAGGAAGCATGATGGAATGGTGTCTCTGTTCTTCCTACAAGAAGGATCACTATAAGTAGGTTGAGTAGATATGTCCATGAAGAGATAGAATCAAGAAAATTGAAATGACATAGGTTTCAGCTCAACTTAAGGATAAAGATTCATATTTCTTTAAATGTACAAACTTTTCCTTCTCTTTCTATCTTGTGATTATCCCATTCTGACTCTTTCTTTTTGGTTCTTGTTCTCAAATTTAGTGGGGCAAGAGAGTCACTGGAATGAGTCTGGGAAAGTCAGAGAAGTCCACTAGAAAGAATGGATATATTTTACCAGTTCCTAGAGATATCTGTATTAGAAAACATTGAATTAGCTGGTTTTGAGACCCCGTGGGCCAATGGGAAGAAAGCTGAATTTTGAATGAGAATATCTGGGATCATATTCAAGCTCTGTCACTTGGTGACCTTGGACAAATTCTTTCACATCTGCATATGGACATCTTCTTTTGTAAAATGAAAGGGTTGAACCAGATCATCACTCCCACCTTTAAATCTTTGACTCAATGATGTAGGTTGGAATCACAGATTTAGAGGTAGAAGGGATATTACAGGTTGTCTAGTCTCAACTAAATATTTTACTAATTAACTTTATTACATATCACAGTTCCTAACACATAATAAATACTTAATGGGGCAGCTAGGCTGTTATTGTTTGCCCTTCATCCTTGAAGAGAACCATGAATGACATTAGGAAGATGATGCCATGACTTTCAAGTAAATTGGATTTAAGTGAGGGAGTCACTGCAATGTCACCAGCCTCACTTTCTCTGGACTTGTAGGGATCCAATGGCAAGATATAAATCAGGACAACTAGAAGTTGGGCAGCTAGGTGGTGCAGTGGATAAAGCACCAGTCCTGGAATCAGGAAGACCTGAGTTCTAATCTTGCCTCAGATGCTTACTAGTTGCATGACCTTGGCCAAATCATTTAACCCTGTTTGCTGCCTCAGTTTCCTCATCTGTAAAAATTAGACTGAAATGGCAAACCTCCTGTATGTTTGTCAAGAAAACTCCAAATGGGGTCATGAAGAGTAGGTGAATGACTGAACAACAACAAAGTTCTTAATAAATATGCCTTTTTTCATTTGTTCACGATTTGAACCAATACCTTGACCCAGTACCTATGCATTGTATGAAACTAACCTTTGACATTTCATTTAAATGATCTGGTCCTGAGTTCCTTCTGTATGGAACAAATGACTTGAATCCTTTGACCACAGTGATCCCTTCTAGACCTTCCAGCCATATACATAATCTTTCTTAATCTTAAATAATATCTTAGGTACTGATCTTAAGGTACTGATCGCTTTCCTTTTACTGAAAAAGAAATAATAGAGAAGTTGACAGTAGTAGAGATTATATCAGCGTTTTCTATACAATACGTACCCAGCAAATATTGATGGTTAACTGTTGCCAAGAGGGGTGTAAAGAAGTAATTTTACTGAAACAAACTGTAGTTGGAAATGACTTTGAAACTATTCTTTCCACAACTTCTTGAAAATTTTCTGCAACCACTTTGAAAACCCCCGATTTAGTAGACACAACACCTAGCGATAGAAAGAGGTTCTGTGACCTACAACACAGTAACTGAATGTTGATTTCTTCATTTGTAAAATAAGAATAAAAATAAATCTTAAAGATGTCAAAAGTTACTGTAGGAAAGATTGAAAGTAAGGACATCCGTCTGGACTGACCTTATACATTGGTTAAGTGTTTTTGTCGAAACTGGCATTTGAAGGAATGAACAAATAAGCAAAAGAAAGCCTTTATCAGGCATTTACTTTGTGCTAGGCTATCTAACACCAAATCAAAATTCTGATAACTGCTCTTACACTCCCCTGTCTTCAGTAAGGTCAATGCCTGGCTCACAGCCTTTCTCTCCTTTCCAACTCCTATCCTCATTATAGGGGACCTCAGTATACACATTAGTGCTCTCTCAAACACCCTAACTCCCAGTTACGTGCTAAGTTACATGAAATAAGGTTATAAACATAAACCCTCCCTCCTCTGAACTTTCCTTTTACTATTGAGGGCACAACCATCCTCCAGTCACCCAGAATTGCAATGTAGGTGCCATCCTGAGCTCCCTAGTCTCTCTCATCACCACCACCCATATCCAATCTGCTGCCACTGTTACCTTTGCAACATTTCTCAAGCACATCTCCCTTCTCTCCTTGGACGCTGCCAACACCCTGCAGTGGGTCCCAATCATCTTGCACTGAGACTATTGTAATAACCTAATAGTGGGTCTGCCTGCCACGAACTCTACCTCCTTCAGTCAATCTATGACAGTGAGGTGTCCAACTGATTCTTCTAAAGTACAAGTATAACCATGTCACTCCCCAAATAAACTCCAGTAAGCAGCTGGGTGGTATAGTGGATAGAGTGTGTGGCCTGGAGTCAGGAAAACCTGAGTTTAAGTCTGGCCTTAGACACTTACTAGCTGCATGATCCTGGACAAGTCAATGAACCCTGTTTGCCTCAGTTTCCTCATCTGTAAAATGAACTGGAGAAGGAAATGTCCAATCGTTTCAGTATCTTTGTCAAGAAAACCCAAAAGGAGATCAAAGAAAGTCAGACACAACTGAACAACAACTACAAAAAAAGAGTCCCTATTACCTCCAGGATCAAATATAAAATCCTCTATTAGGAGTTCAAATAATTTCATATCCCCCCCATACATTCCTTTCCAGTCTTCTTATCCCTTACACATTCCTCTTCCCTCCCTGACCCCTAACAATGTACTCTTCAATTCAGTGACAATGGTCTCTTTGCTGTTCCTTGAATAAGACCCCCAGCCTCCTGACTCCATCCATGGGATACTTTCCCTCCTCATCTCTGTCTTCTGGATTTCCTGACTCCTCCAAGTTCCAGCTAAAATCCTACCTTTTACAGTAAGCATTTCCTGATTCCCCTTAGTTCTAGAGCCTTTCCTCTATTAATTATTTCCAATTTATCCCATATATAGCTTGTTTATACCTAGTCATTTGCACATTTGCTGCCCCCATTAGACTATGAGCAACTGGAGGGCAGGAAATGCCTTTCTTTGTATCCCCAGTACTTAGCATAATGCCTTGTCCAGAAAAAATGCTTAATAAAAGTGTATTGACTGCCTGGATGAAATAGAGAAAGAGGAAGAGAGAGAGAGAGAGAGAGAGAGAGAGAGAGAGAGAGAGCACTCCCCTGACCCCAGAAGCTTACTTTCTAATGGGAAAAGACAACACATATAAGGGAGTGGTAGCTAGAGAAGTCTGAGGGGTCTCAGGGATAGCAAGTGGATCAATTTCCTAAGCAAGGGCTGTATTAATTTAACTTTGTTTACGGAGCAGAGGAAAAAAAAGAAAGGAGGCAGGGCAGTATGGGTATGGTAGCTCAGCAGCCCCCAGGGTAAAGTCTGGAGTTTAGATCCTGGAGCTTACCAAATAGAGAGAGCAGTTATTACCTATAAGGATAGCATGGCCTCAGGGTAGAATTTCAGTGGCCTAAGAGAATTCCCTCTATTCAACAGAACCCCTCCACCCCCCAAAAAAACCCAACAGCAACTATGTTTTCTGATACCTGCAATTAAATACCAGATCAAACCAAGGAACATTTATTAAATCCTTATTATGTACAAGGCATTAGAGTAGGTCCTAGAGACACAAAGATGAAATAAGATGTAGTATCTAAGAGCTCACATATTAATATGTGGAATAAGACATAAATCACTGTAATATGAGGCATAATATGATTAATGCCAATTTGAGGCCTCACTAAAAGTAGCAGGCCAGAGAGGCTTCATAGAGAAGCAGGCATTTGAATTATATCTTGAAGGAAGAACAAGATTTTCAAAGCCAAAGGAGGAGATAATTCATTCCAGAAATGGGGCACAGTGCCAGGGTAAAGGCATAGAGATGGGAGAAGACAAGGTGAAAACAGAGGACAGCACATTTAATTTATCTGAAATGTAGAGTAGGTGAAAGGGAATCATGAGATAAAGCTGGGAAGCTAGGTTAGAGCCAGGTTATAGAGGGAGGAAGGAATTAATATTTGATTCAGTAGACAATTGGGAGTTAGGGGTTGCTATAGTTGTGTTTGTCCTTTGTTCTTGAAGAGGACCATGACATCAAGATGATGACATCACTTGCAGTTGACTTAGATTTGAGTGAGGGAGGACTGTGTAAGGTCACCAGCCTCACTTTCTCCTCTAGAGCCATCTGGGTCCAGCGGTCAGATATTCATCAGGATGACTGGAGATGGTACAGGATGCAGTGGGAGACTCTGGAGACCCTGGCCCTTTTAAGCTCAGGTATTTTCAGGTTCTCACTTTGAGTGAGGCAACACCCATTCAGTGAAGAGGTCTCTTTAAGAAGTGAATCAAGGGATGGCCCCTTTAATAAAAAAAAAAAAAAAAAGTCAAACTGGGAGGGGAAGACCCTCAGGGTTACTGGCCAAAAGAGAAATAATTATTATTTACATTCAATCTGAGTCAGGTGGGCCCCCAAAATAACCATTAAATGGTGCTTGGGCAGGGACCTATTGGTGTCTAATCCATGCTATCCAGATTGAATTGGGTTTGAAGTTTGGCCTTTGAGAAAGAAATCCAGACAGCAAACCCTGAGTTAATTAGGTAGCTTCTAGAAGAACACCCTCAGGTAAGGGGAGAAGAGAGGAAAGGAAAGGAGAAGGAGAGGGAGAAAAGAAGGGAAGGGGAGGGAGAGGAGGGGAGGGAAGGAGAAGGGAGGGAGGGGAAGAAGACCTGAGTTGCCCAACTGGAACTGGCCAGCTAGGACCCCATTTTGGCAGCTGTGATTGCTCACAGTTTGTGGTTTGTCCTTCATTCTGGAAGTGGACCATGACTTGGATAGGGTAAGTGATGAATAAATAGGTGAGGTGGGGAAGGTAGACTAGAAGTGGGGAGATGGGTAACACAGTGGATAGAGAATTTAACCTAGTGTTAGAAGACCAGAGTTAAAATCTTATCTCAAACACCTATGTGACCCTGGGCAAGTTACTCAATCTCTGTTTTTATCAGTTTCCTCATCTGTCAAACAGAGATAATAAAGGCTGTTGTATGGATCAAATGAAATGATATTTGTAACTCACTTAACAGTGCCTGGCACATAGTAGGTGCTATATAAATGTTTCCTCCCTCTACTATCACCTCTTGAAATTATTTTATATTTTCCATATATTTTGCATTTACTATGTGCCTTTTGTTTCTCCCAGTGGAATACAGGCTCCTTGAGAGTAAGATCTATTTTCGTTTTTATCTTTGTATGCCCAAGCCAAACACAGCACCTGACACATAGTAGGCATTTAATGTATACTAGTTGAATTGAATAGAATTGATGTGCCCTGCAAGAGGGATCTTTATGTCCCCATAGAGAAAAATTTACTGACATTTTATTTTTATATAACCTGTATTCCCCAGTGTGTCCCTCCCCCATTTTCTAGGAAAAAAAAGAGAGGAAAAATAGCTTAGCAAAACTAACCAACATAATCAAAAAGTCTCTAAGCAGTTTTCCCTACACCTGGTTCTCCATTCTCTGTAAAGGGATGGGGAGATGCCAAGAAGATAATTCTTCATGCAAAGAGAAAACATTCCATCTCTAATAAGAGTTCTCTAAAAGTAGAATTGACTGCCTTTGGAAGTCGAGTTTCCCTTAACTTGAGGTATTTTAGCAAAAGTTGTGGAATCACTTGGTGACTATATTATATAGCAAGAGTTTCTTGTTCACCTGGGAATTGAATGAAATGACCTCCTGTGTCCCTCAGATATTCTAAGATTCTCTGATCCTTTCTAATTTAACCTAGTACCAGATAATTCAGTAAAGAGTTATCCTGTTTTATTAAAAAATGCAAGTGAAAATAGAATCCTTTCCAGCTGTCAAATAAATTGGAACTCCATGGCTTGGTAAAATCCTTGAAACTGGCCAGCCTCTTTCAATGTTAGATGGGTTGTTTCTTGATAGCAAACACATGTCATTTAGACGTGCCTTCCTCAGCACTTAATGCATTGTGTTGTGTAGAGTAGAATCTTGATAAAAGAAAAACATTTAATTCAAATGAAATAATATTTGTAAAGCACTTAGTACCGTACCTGATGCATAATAGGCACTTAGTAAATGTTTCTTTCCTTCCTTCCATTAAAAAAAAGAAATTTATTTTTAATATGATTGAATACTTTATGAATACCCTAACTGAGAAGAGCAGGAGCCACAATATAGTATTATATAATGTGATTGATGTGATATGACATATACTATATATGTATATATACATATATATGTATATAATGAGTTGTACCTTCCTCTTTAATGCCTGTCTTCAACCTCTGCTATTTATCTTTTGTATGTTTTAAAAAGCATGGGCCACAGTTCTCATGCTATATGTTTATATTTCTTTAAAACTGATCTTTGTTTTTAAAACTGAAAGATCTTCACAGCATAGTTCATCATTCTCCACAATAACAATAAAAGAAATTGTCAAACCTAGGGTCTCTGGAAGGCTATGACTTAAGTGCTCGTGACTCAGAAACATGCTGAGGAAATTTCCCTGAAAAATAAACATGGCTTTAAAAATTAAGTGGGAAAGTATTTTCAGACATTTGAAAATGATTTGGGAAGGGGAAAGAGTCAAGAAACCCCCTACAACTCAGTTCCTTTATCTCCACTCACTGATAAAAAGTGTAACAAAATAGGGGAAACATTAATTAAAAGCAAAAGCCAAAGCTTTACAAAGGGAAGTGGGGGGAAGGGGGAATGCTGAAACTGTGGACTAAGCATCTTCTAGATCCTTTCAGGGCATTCAGGCAGAAAGTGAAAACATGTGAGGAAAATCCCAAGGTGTTCAGGAAGATTGTGATGATATCATAAAAATATTGAAAAAGAGGAATGAAAGTATTATTAGAGCATGGTTCTAAGACAGAAAGCAGAGCATGAAAAAGAAGTAGAATGTGTGTGTGTGGGGGGGAGAACAGCTTTTCTATATACTCAAATACGTAAAGAGTTCAAGGGAAAACCAATGAATGATACAGAATGAGAATTTCAATGAAAAGAAAAAATTTGGAGTCCTCTTCTGTTTTTACTGGCCAAGTGAATCCTTTCCCCATATCTCTCAAATACACACAAATGAAATATATGAGTGATCCAGAGAGGTCCTGCCTGATCTAACCCTAACTATCCTAGCATGTCACCAAAGTGACAATTATCTGACATTATAGAGACCAGCATTCCCTCATAAAGCACATAACATTCTCACTGTAGCTGTAGTTCAGCTGGCTATGTGTTGGGAGAACAGTTTTGCAATTGAATACTAGCTGATGAAGGACTGCAGTAGAGAATCTTATTTTCCTTTGCCAAATCCTACTGTAAGGGCAAATCTACTTTGGCCATATGATGGAAGATAATCTACAGATGTGACTACCTGGGGAGACACTGTCCTCTATTCTCCATGGAGTGTAAGAGACAAAAGGATTGTCTTTAAATGGCAATTTTTTTCATTCAAGTCCTCAAAATAGAACAACTGTCTCTCTTTTTGGCTGCCTCATCAAAGAAACTCAAGGTAGGAAGGGCATAGATATAGCTCCCAGGCTGGTCCTCTCAAGGCCAAGGTGTCAGTTTGCTGAAGAATTTTAAATTGCGGTTGCCAGAGTTAAATCCATTCCATCAATAAGTAAGGAACTTCAAACCTCTAGGGCTGTCAGCCTCACAGCTTTTGTGAACTAGACTCAGCTCCTCAAGAAAAAAAAAAGCTTCCCCAGAAGCCAGCGCTTCACAATCACTGCAGGCAGAGTCCTAATAATTGAGGGCAAAGGTACTCCCCAATAACCGAGAGAACTGCTTTTCTTCAGAAGCACCTGGAAAACATCTCAATTCAAGTCAAGTCAATTCTGCAAGCAATTGCTTGCCTGTGTCCAGGGTACTGTCCAAGGTACTGCAGACATTCAAGAGAAAGGCTGGACTCTGACCTCAAAGTCAACGTGTCTAAAATGAAACTCATCAGTATGTTACAGTGATAAAATGGAATTTGGATTTAAAGGACCTTCGATCAGATCCTAGCTTAGCCCATTACTAGCTATGTGCCTTGAGCTAATAATTTCACTTCTCTAGGATTCAGTTTACTCATCTGAAAAATTATGGTGTTGGACTAGATGATGTCTGTGGTTCCTTCCAGCTCCAAATCTATGTCATTTCTCCCCAACTAATATCATCTCTCTTCACAACTTCCCTATTTGTGTTGAAGGCATTCTTATCTCCTGTCAAATAGCCTCTTTGACCCTCCCTCTCCTTCATTTTACAGTAAATACATCCCCAAGTTCTTTTCATTCTAATGCCTACCAAGATTTCTAATACTCATTTCCTACACTTCTACTAATATAGCCACAACCCTGCTTTAAACCATCATCTTGCCTGAACTGTTGTAATAGTTTCCTAGCTTGTCTCCCTGTTTTTATTGTTTTCTCTCTCACAGCCACAAAAATATTATTCCTAAGGTAAAACTTTGGCTATGTTACCCCCTGCACACCCATGCACGCACACACACACAGACACACACACACACACAATCTTTAATGGTTTCATATTGCTTCCAGTCTAAAATACAAATTGGTATTTAAACAACTCTCCACAATATTTGAGCTAAAAGCTTTCCAGACTCATTTAATATTACTCCCGTTGTAACTACTAAGTTTGTCTGTAAGGTTTTCCCTCGTCTCATCCTGCCCTTACCCAAAGTCCCCTAATACTTATAATGCATTCTCTTCTCCTCTCTGCCTATTTAAATTCTGCTCCTACTTCAAGTCTCAGGTGCCATCTTCTCCATAAAGCATTCCCCAAAAGTATCATCTGAAATTGAACTCTTCCCCCCTAAAATTTTCCTAGAAGACTTTATTTGGATCTCTCTTGTGCCCCAATTATAGTCTGCCTTGTGTCATACTGTGTTATATCTTTTCTGTCTTCATGATCTAGAGTTTCTTCTTGCTCAAATATTTCATCATCTTCTGGGAACCTGACATTCTTTTTTTTTTCTTTTCTCTACTGCCAAACATCATTTCAGACTCATCTGTGATTTGTCTGACTGTTGTCCATCACTTTTTATCTTTACATTCTTTCTACCACCTTCTTCACAGTCATCTAATTTGAAATATCTTCGGATTGTTGAGGTTATTATTATTCTTTTTCTTTGTCCTATTATTCTAGGTCTATCTTTACTTAACTGTACATTCAATCCCTCACCCTAAAATATAAGGTCTTGGGGGAACAGAGGATCATTCTTTTCTTAATACTGTATCTTTAATGCTGAGTGCAATGTTATGTGCATAGTAGGTGGTTTTAGTAAATGCTTATTGAATCCACATATAAGAAGTAATTAATTTGAGTTGAATTAATGGACTAATAAATAATTCAGCTCTACAGAAAGACAAAATGGAAGGGCAATGTTTTCTTGTGGTGGTTTAATATCTTATTGCTAAGGTTGTATAACAACCACAGTCTCTAGTCCAGTTGATGTTAATTGCTCAACTGGAAGAGTCCTTATGGTTCAGAACAACTCCTTTCCTGAAGTCACTTGGGACCTGCTAGTGGCTGGTGAACCTTGGTGTTCCTTAAGTCCATGGTGTACTAAAATTCTTTTAAAATGAAATGAATATATGCACGTAAAAGGATCATGGAAAATAATCTTAAAATATTTCATGGTTATTTATTCTGTCCTTTGATGGGACAAAGAGTGTGAAGAAGGGCAATGAACATGAGTAGGTTTTAAGCCCTGAACCAATAAGAGGACTCTACAATGCAAGCCATTTATAATGTTCCTCACTCCCTACTCGGGCATACACAATCAGAAACCAATGTTGAAATGAAATGATTCATTCAAAGTAGACCTGACATACAAATCTTGCCAAGGTGCTCATCTGCATAATTGTATGTGTTATCCATTCTCCTTCTCCTTCAGTCACTCATCACTCCACAGGGAGAAATGCAGCCTAGGCCCAGTTAAGTGATGGGCCACCCCCAGCCCTCAAAGCCTGAAGAATTGGAGTAGGGCTAGAGAGAATGACAGCAATAAAAGCATCACTGGCAGCCCTCCCATCTTCCTGTCCTTTCCTGCCAACCAGGCCTTTCATTTGTGCTGGGGTGCAAGTTCTATCAAACTTCTGTCTTGTATCCATTTTTAGCAGCATGGATAATTTATTGCGTGGAGGATGATAGAAAACCAGCTTTATACATCATTCAGCTTGCAAAAGATGTGTAGCTTCAGTTCCTTAATGGTGTCATTGTGGCTGAATGCTATTAACAGATTACCCCTGCCTAGGGCAGTGGAGCATGTGCGGCGGAAAGATAACCTTGTGTTCGTAATTTAATATTAACTGTTTTCTCCATAGTACCTCTTTCCAGTACATTAACAACAAACCAATATGGCCTTGTCCCCTGCGGTCGTATTCGCCAGCAAAAAAATGGATTACATGATAGCAAGTTCCTGAAGATTTCCAATGAAGTATTACAAATCGTCCAATGCGGGGGCGGCAGAAATGAAAAATAAACAGGCTTAGATTCAATCAAATTTAATTCCTCCAATTTAGCTTTACCACACTTCAAAGGGGGCTCTTATTAATGTCTTGGTGAACAAATTTAACAGTCATTTTCCCCCTTTGCTTCTTTTGCAGAGAGCCTCCAGTTATGTTCAACCTATAGCAAGATCAAGAAACTGCTTTATTTTACTTTATTTAGTGAATACTCTGACATAGTTTGATATAAAAGTGTAAGCCATTTACAGAAAAAAAAAACCTCTTTATGGAATTTTTATCCTATTCCACTCCCGGGAGCTAAATTTATATCCAGCATTAGCTATCATAGCATTAGAGCATTAGTCTTCTCCCTTTTGCAAGCAGTTCAGGGCAAGCTGAGGGCCCTATCACTCTCTACCACTCACATACACAGGCATTATGAGTTTATCTCATCTTCTGCAGCAAGTACCAGGCCCAATTCATTCCTTTAGGCTACTTTACTAATAACCTATTCCTTATCAGGGCCTCTCCACCTCAGCTTGTGATCAAAGACCCAATTAATGGAATGGAGAAAGGTGAAGCATTCAAATAATGGGGACAGCTGTTTTTCTCTGTTAGAGAAAATCCATTTGTATTGTTATCGGCCTGCCAAGTTCTGCAGCTCCTGTTTAATTCAGTCTTCCTCTATTTCTGCTGATGATAAAAAAAAAAAGTCCCAATGAACTCAGAAGAGAATGGCAGGAATATCGCCATGTTTCAACTCAGTCTGGGTGTTATCAACTTGAAAGTGAAAATACAAGTAGATAAGAGGAGGAAATGTCCAACAAAGACCGTATCAAAAAAAAATTTTAAGTTCTTTCAAAGAGCATTCTTTAGTCTCCATTCTAATTCTCTGCCCCCCTACCCTCACCCCACCTTACTTTCTGCTCTCTACTATATTACTCAGCTGTCTAACTCAGCAAAGCGGGGACTGATAAAGATCTTGAATTCCCTGTCAGTTAAAAAGTAATTAAAGGCAGAGGGTAATCATAATTGGCTGGCAGGAATATTTCTATGAACTTCAGGCACTGCTGAATAGAAAAAAGGCCTTTGTGGAGTCTTGCCTCCAAACTGGATACTTTCCCATCATCCTTTTGGGAGTTAAACTGTGCCTCAAAACTGATTGTTTTTTAAAGGCAATACCTCTTTGCTCTCTCCTCTGTTCATTTTCCTCCTTTAACCATCTTAAACAATCACTTCCCTCAGTAGCACTAAAATATGCCTCAACATGAAGCATTTTTATGGGTTTCTCCTAGCAAAGATGTTATGGTCTCAGTACCACCATCCCTTCACTTGGAGGTTTCCAGTTCTCTTAATTGCATGTTTCTCTTGTAAGGTAATGAAGTGTTAGGAGACCATTGGTTTTAAAGCCAACTTTGTAAGATTTGTTTTCCATCATACAAATACACATATTAAATGTATATATGCATACACACATGTACATACATGCAAAAACACATGTGTACCCATGTGTGGTTTATAACCACACGTGTACAAACATGTACATGTGTATGCATGTGTATATGTGTGTACATGCATGTATATGTATGTATTGTGTGTATATATGTGTGTGTGTATGTGTGTGTATACCAAATTTTAAAAAGAAAAGAAAAAGAAAAGAAAATCACCTTTAATTATTCTGCTTGTACTTGGGCTCAGATTTTTTTGATAGATTCCCAAATCAAGCCAAGTTTTTACTTTCATCCCACAATAGAAAGGTGTACATTGTTTTTCTCCCCTTGGGAGAACTGTCCTGGAAAGCAAAAATGAGAACCACATATTGGAATTCTTGGCTGAACACACACAACTAGCAAAATAAACACAAACAAAGCTACAGTAGACACAATGAATAGACAGCAAAGCTGTACAAGGCTGTTCTCCCAGGCTGATAACTCACAGGGGATCCCAGAATGTGTTAGACTAGAGGAAAATGCCTTATGCATTTACATGGAAGATGAACATTTAAAAGAAGAGTGTCTGGAAACGAATAATTCACACTAAACACAGCCAGGAAAATACCTCAGGTCTCCTTGTGTTTTTTTTTTCTTTGACTTCACCATTCAGAAATAAAATTTAAAACTGTGTTTGTTGTCCTTCTGGAAGCTCTTCTGCATTTGCATGTCATAGATCTTCATTTCCCCTTTCTTATTATATCTAGAGCAAACAAATATGAAATTAAAAAAAAGCATTGTGCTCAAGAAGACATAAAATAATAAAGCCTAGACTATCAATAACTTCCCTTAGGGATACTAAAATGTATGGAGTCAAAGATAATGTTATACTGCGTGAGCCATTGGAATGGAAAACAAAGAAATGGGAAGATGAAGCTTTAGTCTTTCAACCTAGAAGAGAAAGATCTATGAACCACATTCCTGGAAGCTCTGCTCTATCTATAGGATGGGGCTATATGTAACACAATCATATAGCAGCTTTCTTCTAATGAGCTCAAAACTGCAAAACATAATCGCATTTGTAAAGAGATAAAAAATGTCGGTATTTGTAGTAGTATTCAGAAAAGGTGAATCTTCTAGTTAAGATAAACTCTTTTGTTAGATTCCCACCCAGATGTGATTCAATAATTTAAGGCTCTGAAATTTCATCAGTGAGAGTGAATACTCCCCCTGCACCCCCCATACACATACAACACATCAATGCAGATCACAACATCTTTTTTCCTTTAGTAAGTAGTCTCCTTGAGTTGCTATGGGTGAAATAATTCATGTCTTTGTCACCAATCATCTGATGATGAATGTCTGCAAATTTAGCTAAGAGAATACCAAACATCAAAATTCAGACCTATATTTGAGCCCTTCCAGCTTGGTAGGACGTACTGACTGAACTTTGGAGAAGCCAAGCTCACCTTAATACAAACAAGCTATGGAGGGAAGCCTTGAATAGCAGAATTTTCAGAAATACTACACTGGATTTTTTTTTTAATGTAAAGAAAGAAGCAAGAGATTTTTTTCCCCTCAGGGAGGAAAAAAACTCATTGAGATAGGCTTTCCTTTCATAGGTTTTCCTTTTTACTAAGATGTTTTCATATATTCTATGCGTGAAAGAAATAGTTTAACTTATAGATTCATGAAGCAGGTAGAGAAAAGAAGTTTACATTGGGGTTTTATATTTTGATGCAAAAACTGAGGGCAAATATTTGCAAATCAATCCAAATTTAGTGGGACTACAGAAAATAGATGAGGGGTGTGTGCGTGCGTGTGTGCATGTGTGTGTGAGTGTGTGTGTGTGTGTGTGTGTGTGTGTGTGTGTGTGTGTGTGTAGGATATGAACTCAAAATAGATATGTCAAGAAATGGCAATAAGGGAAACAAATATGGGAAGAATAATTGGTCTTGATCATACAAAACCAAATAAAATCTGTATTGGAGGGAACACAGCAAAAATTGAAGGATTAATTGAGGAAACTGAAAGATTAATTTTCAAGTTATTCAACCAATCAAACTTGAATTCAATTTCAGGTTCAATCACTTGCTTTCTGTGTGACCCTGGGTAAGTCCCTCAAAATCTCTGTACTGCAGTTTCTTAATCTGTAAAATGAGGGAGTTATAATTATGAACTCTTCCACACTGTATGCATGCATCTCCCCTGTCCCTACCTCCCCTACTCTAGGTAAGACACCACCTTCTCTGTCTTAAGGGTTTAAATCTGACACTTAAAAGTTCTCCACAGAAGACAATACTATTGCCTTCTTTGTTGACTATAGCTCTGAAATGTACAAAGCTGGCTTTTCAGGAGACATGGTCTTGGTCTCTGGCTATCTTGCTTTTCATTGCTAGGTACCCCAAATACCAGGGTAATGGTAAGTGTGGTCCAGAAAGACACCTATTTGGGAAATGAGCAAGAGAGATATTCTGACCCTGAAGTAACCCATTGAACAAAGTATTATCACCAACTGGGACAACATGAAGAGGAGCTAGATGTGGCCCAGGAAGAGTACCCTGCACTGCTCATAGAAGCCCTCCAGAATCTCAAAACCCACAGAGAAAACATGGTACAGATTATGTTCAAGACCCTTGATACCCACAGTCATATATATTGCTATTCAGCTGTGTTGTCTCTGGATGCCTCTGGCTGTACCACTGATGTTGTCATGGACTCTGATGATGGTGTGACCCACACTGAGCCCATCTGCGAAGGTTATGTTCTTCCCCATGCCATCTGCCATTTGGATTTGACTGGCCCTGACCTGACAGATTATCTCATCCCTAAAGTTCTATAACCCAACATCAGAACTCTGATTGTACATAAGTTTTGTTTGTTTTTTAAATTGTCTTTCCAAAGATTGTATAATTCATTGCTATAGGGAGTTACTTGCCTCCATGAAGGCTTTCTTGCTCTATACAAAGGAGCTACTTATAGATAAATCTAGACAAGGAAGAGAGAGAAAGGAAGCAATAGTGTTGCTTACATGTGAATTATGTAATCCAGGCATGGGAGAAAGCCAGTGCAAAGGGATGAGTTAACATGTTGAGTTAAAGCAGGAGAGCAATGGAGCTAGCTCAAACAGCCTCCCCACCAATTGTTAAATTTGCATTTTCATCCTGGAAATCAGGAAATGCTGTAATTCAGTACTTAATTTTGTCTTTTTATGGATTGTCTAGACTTAAGAAAGTGACAGAAAAAATGTTAAAAATGCAAATTAAACTTAAAACTGTCCTCAGTACATTTTTCCCCTGAAGAGACAATTTTAAATATTTACAAGCTTACCCTTGTGTGAGAGGGACATGAGCTTGACTGGATTGTAGTTTTGGAGGGCGAGAAACAATGAGGCTAGGAAAATAGGTTCAGACAAAATCATAAAGGGCTTTAAAAGTTAAGCAAAGGGGCATTTATTTGGTCCTAAATGAAATAGGGAACCACTGGAATTTGTTGAGTAGAGAGAATAACAGTCAGATGTGTGTTTAAGGAAAATCATTTTGGCAACTGCATGGAAAAGAGACTGAAATGGTAGGCTGAGAAGAGACAAGGAAATCAAGTAGGAGGCTTTTCTAATAATTCAGGCAGGAGGTAATGAGGGCCTTAAATACAAGCCTGTGAGTGGAGGGAAGGGAACCCTTGTGAGATATGCTGTGGAAGTAAAAAAAAAAAAAAAAAAAAAAAAGCAGGTTATTCTTTCACAAATGATATTTTACTGTAGACCACATCTTTGCAGCCATTTAATTGGCTGAATGACCTAGAAAATCGACCAATCAGCAAGTATTTATTAATCTAGTATGTCAGGCACTGTATTAAAAGCTCAACAGAGACAGTGAGATAGTCCTTGCTCTGGAGGACCTTATATTTCGGTGGGAGGATACAACACCTACTCAGATAGATGCAAAATAAATAGCTCATGATTAAGGTGGGGATAGGGGAAGAATTAAGCACAGAGGAAATCAGGAAAGAGCTCTTGCCGGAGGCTGCACTTTTTTTTTATTCAACTATTCAGAAAATTTTTATTTTTTAAAATAAATTTATTTATTTATTTTTTGTTTTCAATGTTCACTGCCATAAGTTTTAAATTTCCTTGACCTCCATCCCTACCTCCCTCCCCAAGATGGTGTGCAATCCAAGATAGGCTCTACTTATACATTCTTATTAAGCATATTTTCACGTTAGTCATGTTGTAAAGAAGAATTAGAACAAATGGGAGGAACCATGAGAAAGAAAAGACAAAACAAAACTAAAAAGAGAGCAAATAATCTGCTTCAATCTGTATCCGACTCCATATTTCTTTCTCTGAATGTGGATGGCATTTTTCATCATGAGTCCTTTGGAATTGTTTTAGGTCCTTGCATTGCTGAGAAGACCTTAGTCCATCAGTCATCACACACTGTGGCTGTTACTGTGTACAGTGTTCTCCTGGTTCTGCTCACTTCACTTAGCATCAGTCTATTTAAGCCTTTCCAAGTTTTTCTGAGGCCCACCTGCTCATCATTTCCCATAGCATAATAACATTCCATTACAATCATATGCCACAATTTGTTCAGCCATTCCCCAACTGATGGGCATCCCCTCAATTTCCAGTTCTTGACCATCACAAAAAAAAAAGCTGTTAAAAATGTTGTTTGTACATGTGGGTCCTTTTTCCCATTTTTATGATCTCTTTGAGACTAAGCCCTAGAAGTGGTATTACTGGGTCAAAGGGTATGCACATTTTATAGACCTTTGGACATAGTTCCAAATTGCTCTCCAGAATGATTGGATCTGTTCACAACTCCACCAACAATGAATTAGTGTTCCAATTTTCCCACATCTTCAGCATTGATAATTTTCCTATTTTGTCATGTTAGCCAATCTAGGTGATGTACCTAAGCATTGTTTTGATTTGCATTTCTCTAATGAATAGTGATTTAGAGAATTTTTTCAAATGAATTTAGGTAGCTTTAATTTCTTCCTTTGAAAACTGCCTATTCATATCCTTTGGCCATTTATCAATTGGGGAATGACTTGTATTCTTATACATTTGACTCAGTTCTCTATATATTTTAGAAATGAGACCTTTATGAGAGACACTGGTTGTAAAAATTGTTTCCCAATTTTCTGCTTCCCTCCTAATCTTGGTTGCATTGGCTTTGTTTGTGCAAAAACTTCAATTTAATGTAATCAAAATTATTGCAGGCTGCTTTTGGACAAGGTTTGCAAGGATGCAGGGACTTCAAGAGATGGAGGTGAGAAGGAAGTGAGAACAGCACTTGGAAGACAGTTGATCCAAATGCATAGATAAGAGATGAAGTATCATATGTAGAGGAACAGCAAGTAGACTAATTTAGCTTTTATTTAAGAGTGTGAGAGGGGTCCTAATGGGTAATCAGCCTGGAAGGATAGGGTAGAATCAGACTGTATTTTGTCCCAAAGGTGATAGGGAGCTATGGAAGCTTCTTAAGTAATTAGGTAACATAGTAGAGGTCTCTCTGCTTTTAGAGCAAACAAGTTTCCATTGTGCTTATTATTGAGTACAAAAGAGCATTAAATTTGATCAAGCTAAGTGGTGTTTTTTCAAGCTTTCCTTCAACAAGATATGTCCTGACGCAGATGTTAAAACTATTTAAAATTCCTTCAAAGATGGGCAGATAAGTGGCCAGTGGACAGATTGGGGGGCCCGGAGTCAGGAAGACTTATCTTTCTGAATTCAAATCTAGCCTCAAACACTAACTGTCTGTGTGACCCCAGGCAAATCACTTTGCTTCAGTTTCCTCATCTGAAAATGAGCTGGAGGAGACAATGCCAAACCCTTCCAGGATATTTGCCAAAAATAATGGTAATTATGAGAGTTAAAGATCTTCCCCACCCATTAATGGGCTTGCCCATTAAGCGAAGCTTGATTAGGGGAGGCGCACTCCTTTTGCTAATTTTCTGATGAGGCACTGGTTCTTGAGGATTGTGATGCCCTCTGTCTCTGAAAAGTATATAAATACTATGAGGTGAGGTTTTATTTTGGGGCTTACTCATTGGAAGTGTTTGTTTGGCCAGATAGGACTCTGGGCAACCACTAAGGAGCACTCCCCGCTCCAATCCCTGATTTGAAAGCCCAGGTGCTGGTGCTTCTCTCTCTGGTAACTATGTATGTATGTAATGGTCAGACAGCTGGATCTATCTGTTGATCTGTGATGTACGTATTACTTGTGGTCAGGTTGGAAGCCTTGTCTGTTGATGTTTATTTATCTGTTTATATTTTCTCTGAAGTTCAGGGTGCTGACTTTGTCCCCTGAACTAAGTGAATGATATATGTGCTTGATTAAATGATTGCTGAACCTTCAAAAGTTGTTTTTCTTTTAGATAAGCAGATCTAAGAACCTGTACAGCAGTCCCTCCTGTATATGTCGGGATCCTCACTGTTACACCAAGAAAACCCCAAATTGGGGTCACAAAGAATTGGACATAACTGAAAAACATCTGCAACTTCTTTGCGACTTCCACCCATTCCTCCTAGTTCTGCCCCTCAGGATTGTATAGAACAATTCTAATGGCTTCTCTAGACAGCTAAGTAGCAGAATGGATCGTCAACTGAGCCTAGAGGCAAGAAATTGTTGTTCAGACATTTCATTACTTTCTGACTCTTCCTGACCTCATTTGGGGGTTTTCTTGGCAAAAACACTGGAGTAGTTTGCCATTTTATTCTTCAGATCATTTTACAGATGAGGGAACTGAGGCAAACTGGGTTAAATGACTTGCCCAGGGTCGTACAGCTAGTAAGTGTCTGAGGTCAGATTGAAGCTCAAGTTTTCCTAACTCTAGGAATGTGTCACCTAGCTGGTCAGAAAGACGAGTTCGAACTCAGCTTCAGATACTAATTGTGTGACTCTAGGCAAGTCTGCCTCAGTTTTCTCAACTGAAAATGGGGGAGAAATAATAGCACCTGCCTCTGAGTTATTATAAAGAAAAAATGGGATAATATTGGTAAAGAATTTTGCTCAGTGCCTGGCACAGAGTAAGTACTTAATAAATTCCCTTTCACTCCCTCCCTCACCCTTCCTTATGTGACAGTCATCCACCTCCAAATACAGGAGGTAGCTATCTTGTCTCCCTCCAACCCGCATGCTTTTTCCTCCAGCTAAATATTTTCCATTTCTTCAGCTGATCCTCTTATAGTATTATTTCTTTAGAGAAGTGTATTCTGGGGCACACATAAAAGGGAATAGAAATCAGCTCTGGAGATGCTTTTGGTCTAGGCTACCATTGCTCTGACCACCCATTGCTTGTATTATGTCAAAAAGCAAATGCTCAAGGAATCAGGCTTTCAGGAATCAGGAATCATCATCTCCTGTCATGTCATGTCTCTAAGTATCTCAAGGCAGTACTAGCAGGAAAAGGGGATCATGATAACAACTAGACAACAACAAGAACTCATTTTCACCATTTCATTTTTCAATTGTATTCATTGGAATGACAGTGGCTGCCTGGGGCAGGGGATGTATATGTCAAGTTCATATTACCCATATTATCTAATATGAAGCTGGAGAAGACACTCCTTGAAACAGTCCATCAAACAGCCTGCATGATTTACATTAGCACTGTATTATCAGAGAATAAGTGGGACCTGGAATGAAAATGCATTTTGAAAGCTGAAGTGCTTTCAGAGATTGTGAACCTTCCAAAGCATGCTTCTTTAACACTAGAATTAGGAAGAACCAGATGGCACAGTGGATAAGAGTGGTGGACTTGGAGTCAAGAAGACTTGAATTTTCAACCTATGCCAATCCTTAATAGCTGCATGACCCCAGGCAAGACATTTAACCTCTCTTGGCCTCAGTTTCCTTATTTGTAAAATTAAGGATAATAATAACATCTACCTCCCAGTGTTGTAGTGAGAATTAACTGCATTAACATATGCAAGCACTTTGGAAACCTTGAAGCTCTACCAAAATGCTTCTGGTGATGCCATGTGGCTTCAAATAACAAGCTATAAAGATCTTAGAAGAATGAAAATTACAAACAAATCCAAGGACAAAGGATGGATCTATAATAAACAGAAGAAGGGTGTAGCAGATAATCAACAGCTACTTTTGTGTGCAAAAAATGGAGTTAAAAGCTTCACTGAGGATACATACAAGTGTGTGTGTTCGTCCTTCATTGCCAAAGAAGACCGTGCCATCAGATAAATGATGACATGACTTGCACTTGACTTTGTTTTGAGTGAGGGAGAGCTGTGTGAGTCACCAGCCTCACCTCTTCTCCAGAACCATCCAGTCATCAGTGAGTGTCCAGGGTCTGATGTGAGACTTGAACTCAGCTCCTCCTGACTCCTGCACTGGTGCTCTATCCACTGCACCACCCAGCTGTCCCTAACATACAAGTACAAAAGAAGTTGAACTGTGAATATCAAGAATGAGAGACAAGCAGTGGGAAGCCTAGGTGGTGTACTTGCCATGCAAAAAGAAGTAAAAGATCTCCTTCTGCATACTGGGACAATCCTCTACAGAGAATTTCTTATGAGGTCATGGGTCACTTGAGGTGTTTATGCAGAAGCTTAATAGTGTCTTAGTATTTGGGTAAGGCTTAAGTATAATGACCATTAAAGTCCCTTCCAAATCTAGAATTCTGTGATTCTAAGATAAACCAACAGTTACTGCTACCACTACCCAAAATACAATTTTGTACACAGTTAATTCCTTGTAGACTTTCCCATTACACTGAGTTCCTTGAGGGCAAAGACTATTCTTGCCTTTCATTGTATCCTAACTGCTTAGCATGATGCCTGGCACATAGTAGGCATTCAATGCATACTTGTTGATGATGATAATATTAATCAGCATCTGTATTAAAGTCTAGTGAAACTACATACAACTTTCTTTGTGATTATCTTATAAAGAATAGAAAAAATCTTTTTTTATTTAACTTTTATTTTTTGTCATTTTTTTCTGTCATTTCAGTTGTGTCCAACTCTTCATGACCCCATTTGAGGTTTTCTTGGCAAAGATGCTGAAGTGGTTTACCGTTTCCTGGTTTAGCTCATTTTACAAATGAGAAAACTGAGGCAAACAGAGTTAAGTGACTTGTCCAGAGTCACACAGCTAATAAATGTCTGAAGCCAGATTTGAACTCAGGAAGTTGAGGCTCGCTGACTCCAGGTCAGGCATTCTATCCACTGTGCCACCTAGTTGCCCTATTTTTTAATATTTTTTACATCTGAATATATTCTTCCTCTCTCTAGCAAGTAACTTTATAGAATAAAGATAAAAAATAGAGTGGAAAGCAGTTCAGCAAGCCACCCCTCAGTCTAACAGTATTTGCAGTATTCTGTACCATAGTCTTGCACCTCTGCAAAGAATGGAGGTGCGTTTTCTCAATTCTCACTGCTAATTATTTCCTGTTTATCCTCTATGTAGCTTTATTTACATTTCTTTGCATGTTGTCTCCGCATTAGATTATAAAGTACTTGAGGATGGGAATTGTCTTTTGCATCTTTTTGTATCCCCAGTGCTTAGCATGGTGCCAAGGTATGCACTTACTAAATGTTGATTGATTGATTCTTCTCGGCCAAACTAGCTCATCATAATCACACAGCACTGAATTTCTGATTGCTGTTTACACTGTTGTAGTCATTCTGTGCATGATTTTCCTGATTCTGATGACATCAATCACTCAAGCCATTAGTAAGCACCTGCTGAGTTCCAGGCACTGTTCTAGCCACTTGGGATACCAGAGTGAAATATTCCCTGCCCTCAAAAAGTTTACATTCTAATGGAAGGAGAAAAGTGTTTTCATTTAAGTATATTTAGAACCCAACAAAGCAGATGATGTTTAATGCTGGGCAGTGGGGAGCAGGGAAATAGCATGTAAACACATAACGATAGTCAGCATACACAGAAGACAAAATGTAACTTTTGAAGGGAAAGAACTAGCAGGTGGTGGGGTGGGTCAAAAAAGGCCTTATGGAGAAGGTAATGTTTGAGTTGGCTCTGAAAGCAAACCAGTGCTTCTGAGAGGTGGAAATGAGGGGAACATTCCAGACATGGGAAGAAGTGAAAAGATACGGAACTGAGAGATGGAGCGCCATGTTTGAGGAATTACAAGAAGGTCAGAATGGCTAGAAGACAAATTGCATGGAAAGTAAAGAAGGTTGTATGGGGGTAGGTAGGTAGGAAGGAAGGGGTGAGGTGGTAAAGAGCTTTAAAGGCCAAACAAAAGATCTGTTTGTCCTGTCATACTCTTCTGAATTCTTAATATTTATGCTTTCTTAACAAGGTAGTAATACACCATTAAAATCATGCACTTAAGTCATTTAGCCATTTTCTAATAAGTGGATATCCACTTTGTCTCTAAGAACATTCTTTTCTAAGGGTGTATGTTCTTTACTGTTTCTCTTTAAATGATCACTTATATCAAAGAGCATTATAAGATAATGTAAGCAATAGAGAAGTAATACAAGTTAATATTTGGAAAAATTCACAATGATCTAAAATATCAAGCAAGATGTAATGGAATTATCCTTGTCGTAAGTAAAGCTTAATGAATTTTCCAGATTACAAAAAAAAATTATTTCTAAAATCAAGGAGGACTGAGAAGTCTTAGAGCATTATTAAAAGGCAAATGTGCCACTGATTTCGAAAAAAAAATAAAAGAAAAGAAATGAACATGATCAAGCTTCAGTCATCTACAAGAATCATGGGGGAATGTTGAGAAATGCTTCTTTTGAATCAAGAGGACTACAGAATCAGGAGCAATAAGCAGCATGAGCTTATAAGGAACAAATGATGCCAGAGTAACTTGATTGATTTCCTTTCAGTTAAATTACAAAATTAGAGTACAAAGAGAAGACTGTAGACACTGTATTTTTGAGCATTAGTAAAGCACTTAATTGAATCTCATGAAATCCTGCTTTAAAATTGAATTCAAATTGGCCTGCAGATGAACACATTCATCGTAATGGAAGACTGGTGAGAGGAGCATAAACAAAGAATAATGACAAACAGCAATAGATCTAAGGGTGACAGAGGTACCCACTGGTGTACCAAAGGAATCAGTGTGGAATTCAGTTTTTTTTAACAACTCTTGTTAAAGACTCTTCCTTAGCCACCATCTTTCAATAGTCTCTCTTTCTTTAATGTTTACACTGCGAAAATTATTCACCCTATCAAATCATTGTGTCTATTGTCTATCAACCCAACTCAGATCATTTCCCTTCCTTTTTCAAGGGTTTTAGCACCTGGAGCTTTTGTCTCCTCCCCAATCCCTGCATTTATACTGAGGAACTTCAGGATTCTTATCAATGCTTCCTCAAACTCCCTAACCTCCCAATTAACTCAATAAATCCCATGAGCTATTCATTTATTCCACTCAAGAGCATGTAGGGTTGACCAAACCCTTCTTCTCCACATTACCCACAAATGTTCTACTTCCTTAATTAATAAATCTGACATTCCTCCATCTAACCCTAATCTCCTTTTGCTCCATCTCTCCTTATGCCACACATCTACTGAACATATTCTTCACCCACGTTCAAACCTTCTACCTATCAGCAGTTTTCAGGCCACTGCCGCTGCTCTGACTTCACTTTCCTCTCTTCCCAATATTGAGCCTAAATTGAACCAATTCAACTCATTACTTAACCAATTCAACCATACTGTCAATTCTTGATGAAGTTACCCCCTTATTCTATCACTGCTCATCCCTTGCCACACCTGAGCTCTGAATTATTCCCACCAACCCCCTCCTCCTCCTTTTCCTCCATTACTCAAGTGCTGCTAAATGGAACTAAAGGAAATCACATTACCATGATTCAGTATACTATAAATTCATACTCTCTACCTTTAACAAGGCCCTGATCAAAGCAAGGCAATCCTCTTATTACTCCCTAACTGATTCCCTGTCCCAGGCCCCACATTCTAAGTCTTATCTTTTATCTTAAGGCCTCCCTCAACACACCCTCCACCCCAACCAGCATTCTCTCTGATGAGAAATAAGACTCAATTTACTGAGAAGATTGAGGCCATTCAAAGTGATTTCCCTCTTCCTCCACTCTTCATCTCCAAATCACTTAAAGACATCTCCCATGTGCTCATTTCCCTCAGTTTTTATGAGTAGCCATTCTTCTAGCCAAGTTCAACAACTCCACATGTGCTCTTGACTCTCTCCCCATCTTCTCCAGAAGACTGATGCTTCAATCATACCCCTATCTTTTGAAATCTTCAATATCTATCTATCTTTCCTACTGCCTTTAAACACCCTTACAAATTATTACACTTTCCTTTTCTCAGTTAAAGTCTCAGAAAAAGCTGTCTACATTCATTGACCCAACTTTTCTCCTTTCCTTCATTCCTCGAGGCTTTTTTATCTGAATTCCAATATAATAATTCAGCTGAAACTGCTCTCTCCAGTCTCCAATGATCTTTTAATTGCCATTCTAGTGGTCTTTTCTCAATTCTCACCCTTTTCAATCACTTTGTGGCATTTGACCCTATTGATTATCATATCCTCCAGGACACTCTTTTCTCTCTAGAATTTTGTGACCCTATTCTCTGTCAGTCTTCTTCCAATTGTCTGACTATTCCTTCTCTATCTCTTTTGTTGGCTCATCATCCCTATCATGCTCTGGGTGTTTGCTAAAGCTCCGTGTTGGGTCTTCTTGTCTTCTCTCTTTACACCATCTTTACCTCATCGACTCACATAGGTTTAATTATCATCTCTATGATAATGGTTCCCGCATCTATATCTGCAGACTCATTTTTTTCTTCTGAGCATCTTCTGTCTTGCATCATCAACTGCTTATTGATTCTTTCAGAATGGATGTACCAGAAACATATGACACCTCTCTTCCAAAGTTCCCTATTATTTTCAAAGGCTCCACCATTCTTCAGTCTTTCATACTCATAACCTCAGTGTCATCCTTACCTCCAAATACTCCTTCACCACTCCATATTCAATAAGTCACTATATCTTGCTATTTCTATATCCACAGCATCTCTCCCATATGATCCTTTCTCTCTACTCACTGAGCCACCACTTTTATTCAGGTCCTCTTCATCTGTCACCTAGACCATTGCAATAGCCTCCTAAGTGGTTTGTTATTGTTGTTTAGTCATTTCAGTGGTATGACACTTCATCTTAGCAAGGATGTGGGAATGGTTTGTCATTTCTTTCTCCAGCTCATTTTACAGATGAGAAAACTGAGGCAAACAAGGGGAAGTGACTTGCGCAGGGTCAAACAGCTAGTAAGTATTTGAGGCTGGATTTGAACTTAGGTCTTTCTGACGAGGTCCAGAACTTTATCTACTGTGTCACCTAGCTGCTCCAATATCATGTATCACCTAGACCACTTCAATATCCTCCCAAATGGATGTCCTGCCTCAAATCCATTCCTATCACTCTAGTCCACCCTAAACACTGCTTCCAAAAGGATCTTAAGTATAGACTTAATCTTGTCACTTTCCAATTCAATCAACTCCATCCCTGTTACCTTTATGATCAAATATAATCTCCTCTGTTTAGCTCTTAAAGTCTTTTGTAACCCCATCCCAACCCATCTTTCTATTCTCATTGTTTGTTACACTTCCTTCTGAACTCTGTGATCTAACAAAACTGGCTTCTCAATTCCTCACAAAGGACATTTTATCTACTATTTCTGTACCTTTCAACTGATGATCCCTCTTTGCTTCCACCTCATAGAATCCCTCTCTTTCTTCAGAACACCTTCTACGTGAAACTTTCCTTAATCCACCATCTGCTACTGACCTTCCTCCCTAACATTGTATTTAACTAGCATATATGTATTCCTATTCATTCCCTTTATATTTATTTTCCGTACACTTGTGCAAGATACTACCCATTTTGCATATGAACAATTTAGTTGCTGAAAGAACAGAAAAAGAATTATTGCATGAGAAAAAAAGGATTTAATCCACTTGTGAAGGAACATAGTTTCTCAGATAAAGTGTTAAGGAGAGAGATAATCTGGTAGGAGCACCACACAGTGAATAGGCCCCCAGATGAATGTAGAGGACCTGTTTGAAGGCTGTTTGAATGACTGATATAAAAATGACTGCAAGGAATTGTGGTCCATGAATTCATTTGCATGGAACTGTGTTTTAGAAGTGTTAAGATTATAACTGAAAAATTATAAAATTTCTTGTTTTCCAACTATGGGAATATTTAAGACTATTAAGTCTGTAACTGATATGAAGATAGATTTATTTAGTTTTATCACATAAGGGAAAGATGAGTCTGATATGAGTCTCTGATACAAGTCTCTGAAAGTAAAAAAGTCAACTGAGAAAAAGTTGAATGTGAAGAAGTCTGCACAAGAGTAAGCTGACTGGAGGGTTTCATCTGATTTTCTGGGATCCTGCTGATCAGAAGAGAGGCATCATTCAGTTGATTGACTGGAGAAAGGTTAGAGCATCCCCTAACAGTCTCATCAAAAGAGAGTTTAATTTGGCCTCTGTTTGAATTAATTGACCCCCGCATTAAATACAGCTCGAGAGATGGAAACCATCTCAGTGTTGCCTGGAACTGGGCCACATTTCCTTTGTCTACTGTTTTATACTTATTTTGTCTAGCTCTCATGCTTAACAGGCATGGCAAAGCATTGGTTTGTCATGTCTGTTTACTATGTATGTATGTTACATGACAGAGTTGGAAAATGAATCGCTCAGCGACTTCACAATTGTGTTGTCACGAACATGGACCTTTTCTGTGTATTCTCAGTCTTGTCAAGTTGTTCTATCCATTTCAGGACTATTTATGCTTCATGTAGTAATTTGGTTTTAAAGTTCAAGAGTGGTAGTTCCATTACAACTGAGTAAGAAAATAATTTGTTATAGAAACCTTGACAGATTTTTCCTGTATTCATCTATTTGTTGTCATCCTTTCAATTTTATCCTTAAAAGTCCTTAAGGAGCCATCTCCCCAATCAAAAAGGGGTATGAACAAAGAGAGTTATGAGTTATTAGCAACTAGATTTGTTCCAAATCATTAATCATAAGACATAAAGAAATCAGCACAGTTCCAAGATTTCACCTTACACAAAGAGAATTGTGAAAAATGAAAAAAAGATGAAAATAGTTAATGCTGGAAGACTCGTGAAAGCCAGGCATGCTAGTACATTGTCACTGTATCTGTGAATTGAACCATTTTTGAAAGCAATTTAAAATTATGCTAAGAAAGTGACTAAAAAATCTACGTCCTTTGTGTTAGACATCCCACTGCTAGGTTTATAGTCCAAAGATCTAGAAGACAAAAACAAAAGACTCGTACAGGTATATGGGCAGCTAGGTGGTACAGTGAATATATACTGTGAGACCTGGAATCAGTAGGACTCATCTTCTTGAGTTCAAATCTGGCCTCAGATACTTACTAGCTGTATGACCCTATACAAATCACTTAATGCTGTTTGTCTCAGTTTCCTAATCTGTGAGATGAACTGGAGAAGGAAATGGCAAATCACTCCACTGCCTTTGCCAAGAAAACCTCAAATAGGGTAATGAAGAGTTGGACATGACTGAAACAACTGAACAACAAAAACATACAAATATATCTCAAAATATATGAGACAACGCTTTTTGGGGTGGGAAAGAAATGGAAAAAAGTAGGTAGCCTTCCATGGAGGAATGGCTAAACTTAAATGATAATACATGAATGAAATTGAATGAATGGAATGGAAGGGAAATAATGAATATGAAGGCTTCAGAGAACTATGGGAAGAAATGAGAAACTATACAAAGTTAACTGAAGCAGGAAAACAATGCACATTATTTCAACAAGGAATAACAAGAAGAAACTGAATTCTGTATAATAGTATTGTCCATGTATAGCCCAGGAAAAGAAATGAGGAAATACATCTGCTTCCCCTCCCTTGCAGAGGTTGGGGACTATGTGTGGGGAATGATATATATAAATGGTCTCATTTGGTTGATGTATCTTTGAATTTTGCTCATCTGCTTCTGCTTTTTCTTTTTTAAGCATTACAGATGTGACTTGCTGAGTAGGGGAAAGGGCAGAGATATATTTGGATATCAAGACAGTAATGCTCTTTTTTAATGTTCTTGGAATAATTTGACTTAATTAGATTTCCTGACAAACTTTCTCTGAACTTATTGTTCTTTCTAGTGTATCTCATTATCTTATAATACAATATTGTCCAGAATTTAACATACTCTTCTATAAGTTTTTTTAAGTCATTCTATATCCTGAAGTGGCATTTTCTTGGCCCTCATATCTCTTCTTGGCAATGATACCAAGTGTTTATTGTCTGAGGAGGTTTCTAGATCTTGTCGTTCTTCTTGCTGTGGTTATTAAGTTTCATTGGTTAAGTTTCTAAAGAAAATTATGATAACCTGTGTCAATGTCTGTTGTTTTGTTTATTTCTTACTTTTATAGCCTTTGTAATCTGTTTAAGTAGATTATACTGGAGTTGTTTTGATTTCATGGAATATTTTCTTCTCAACTTTATTATTCCTTCTAATTTTTTGTTGATTTTGGTATCTGCTCTATGGTGTGGAAGTACACAGAATAAGATTCCTACATCAGAAAAAAGTCATTTTCTATGTGTTGAGATATAATTAATTTCAAATTTTGTAACATTTTGAAGTGCTCACCATGTTCTCCTCTCAATTCTTTCCTTGAGGTATTCATGACAAATATGTAGTCTATAAGCTCTTGGCCTCTGTTGCTTGTTTTTATTTTATCCTTATCCATATTTTTCAAACATAATTTTATCATCTTTCCTTGTACGCACCCTTCTATTGAATATTCCAAGTACCAAAGTACCATTTTTTATTTAGTCGTGTCTAACTCCTCATGACCTCATTTGGAGTTTTCTTGGCAAGAACGCTGGACTGTATCTTTCCTTCTGCAACTCATTTTAGAGGTGAAAAACTCAAGCAAACAGGATTAAAAGACTTGCCCAGGGTCACGTCGCTAGTAAGTGTCTGAGGGCAGATTGGAACTCAGGACAATGAGTCTTTCTAACTTCAGGTCCAGCACTCTATATGCCATGCCACTAAGCTGCCCACCAAATCATGTGTTGTCATGAATATTGGGGTATTTTATTTATTTATTGGGGTATAGTTCACCAAGTCTTCTAACTCCCCATTCTCTGCAATGACAATTATTTTCACTGGGTCATTTTGCAAAGGCCCATCCCTAGCACTGCAATACAAGATGACTAAGAAGTGTCTATGAAATTATAACTTCTCCTTGCCTTGAAACACTAAAACTAACTCCATGAACTCCATTTTTTTCCTTTCTAAAGAAACTTGAGTCATCCTTCCAATTAGCTGAAATATCCTTATATCTTCTTGTTTCATTTATAACACATGTAGAGACACATGCCTTTTGTTTTAGCCTTGTTGCTGGAGAGAAGTAAGATAAGGGTTAGCAGATATAAAGCAAACAGGGTTAAGTGACTTGCCCAAGGTCACACAGCTAGTAAGTTGTCTGAAGCCAGATTTGAACACAGGAAAACAAGTCTTCCTGACTCCAGGCCTGACTCTATTTACCGCACTATATATCTGCCCTTGTAGTTTACTACCTGCCATTGATATTGCTTCAATATATGTGTGTGTTTTCTTTCCCAATAGATGTAAGAACCTCGATTGCAGGATTTTGTTTTGAGTATTCCTACCAAAAAGCACGGTGTCTGGTACATGGTAACCCTTTAATACGCAATGATATAGAGCACTTATGTAAATTATATAAATAAGAGATAGTAGTATAGAAATAGTGCTTCATGGTTTACAAAGTTCTTTCCTTTCAGTTATTTCCTTTGGTCTTCGGAATAAATTCTGTGAATTAGATCTATTGTTACCCCAGCTTTATAGATGAGGAAACTTGAGCTAAAAGACTTTAAGGGACTTACCCACAGTCATTTAGCTAGTAAGTAAGTTTCTGAGGTAGAATTTGAACTAAGCTCTTTCTGTTTCCAAGTCCATCATGCTACCAACCAGGCTCCCTACCACGACTGGTTGGTTGTCTGAATGCGTTGAAGACAAATTAAATATTACAGAGATAGAAAAGTTAAATTAACTTCAGACATTTAGCAAGTAGAGATTTGAGGCTAGAACCTAGGGCTCCTGACTCCCAGCTCAGTGTTTCTGCCCTCACATGGTGATGCTCAATGCACAAAGAGCCCTTATGAATAATGTGTACAGTATACTGCATATGCAGCATATTTTTCTAAGAGAGACAAGAGAGGATGGGGCAATATGATAGTGGTTGAGACATACATATTTCCATTTCATTCTGTTAAACACTAATTTCAAAGAAGGTATATCTCTCAAACCCTTTGCTCATGGTTGTAGCTGCTGTTACTTTGCTCTCTGTATTTGCCAGTCAACATTTTTATCTTTATTTATCATAACCTTAGAGAGAAAGGGATAGAGAATAGGAAAAGCATTTTACTCATCTCCACCTCCTCAAACAAGAAGTCCATCTCCTTTTCTACCATTTCTGCTAATGCTTTTACATTCTCCACTTGACTCCCAATAATGAGGTAAGAAGAGATCCAGAGTGGGAGAGGACTAGCAAGGATCATATTAACAAATCTATAGTCTCCCTTTCTATGAGAAGGAAGAAGGGAGTGAGGAAGGAAAGAAAGAAGGAAAGAAGTAAGGAAATAAGGAAGGAAGGAAGGAGGGAGGAAGGGAAGAAGGAAGGATAGGAATGATATGAAAGAGGAAAGGGGTTAGGATTTATTAAGCACCTACTATGTGCTAGGCACAGTCCGAAGCATTTTTTATAATTTATAAATATTATCTTGTTGGAGCCTGACAACAATCTGGGAGATAGTTGAGGAAATTGAAGCTAAGAAGTATCTGAGAATAGATCTGAACTCAAGTTTTCTTGTGGGTATCCTGATTATTCAGAACCACAGTCCCAATTATTGCAGCTCAGCCTTCCATTTGAGTTCATTTTCCCCAGAGAAGTCTCAACACACAAAAGTGGTCCAGGAGATCCCTTATCCCATTACTGCTCTGTTAGCATGACCTGAGGTGTACTAAGCTTGCACATATGTACATTCCAGGCTTTCATTCTCCCTGATTTCTCTTTAAATGTCAGTATTTCCTGTACAATGTGCCCACTGAGTACAGTCTAGAAACAGAGAGTGAATGGAAATAATTTGGTACATTATTTTGTGGAATATAAAAGATAATTTCTGCATTCCACTCCAGATGTCTCCATAAAGTGAAGTTCTTTATTTTGTCACGATGTGCTTGTCAATAAATGTAATTTTAGGGAAAATGCTATTTTTTTGTGCATATATATGTTTAAAATGTTTTCAAAGTTGCTTTCCAAAGAGAAGCAATTCTGCCCTGGGGAAAATGATGTAAGATATGAGGTCTAGATAATTTTGTTATAACGAGGTAGAAATAATTAACAACCATTGTCAATATGAATCACAATTCATTTGATGGATAGGTATTTATGTACATAGAATCAAATTAATCTAGAAGTGAAAGGGACCCCCATGGAGGTTGGTCTCCCCTGAAGGAATGGAAGCTTCTTGAGGGTAGAGATTGGTTCCCTTTTGTTTCTATATCCTCAGCTTTGGGTTCAGTGCCTGATATACTATTAAATTTTTGCAAATTTATTGATTGATTTCTTCTAATCCCCTTCACTGGAAGCAGTAGTCATCTTTGACTCTTCCTCTTCCTTGCCTGACCTATTCAGACTCTGTATTTTGTTGATTAGGTATCCACAATATCCCTCATTGCCTTTCTTTTCTACATTTTCCTTGTGACTTTACCACTACCCTAGCTCATCCTCTCGACCAGACTATTGAAATTTGTACAAAATGAAGAAAACACCATGTTTATCAGCCCAAGGCAGCTACAGAAAGCTTAATACTTTCTCATAATAAAAGAAGAAAAGGTATTGATACATGGTCTCAAAGTGTATGATAAACAGGTTAAAAATTTATAGAAGTGCTTTCTGGAGCAAACATCACTTCACAGAGAAATAGCAAAGGTTGACAATCTTTATGTGCCACTGAATTTGTTGAATGTAACCCAATAGCGGCTTCTCTCTACGTGGAATCAATAAGATACAAAAGTGGGATCGTTATGTATTACATGAACGACATTCATACCAACTCAACCAACATTATGCTGACAAAGAAGCCTTTGACAATTAACCACATCGTGTGAAATTGTTTACAAAGACAGAGAGTTTTATGATAGCTAGAGAGCTAGCAGAAGAGATCAAAACCATATGGGAACAGAATGAGGTATATATATATCATCCTTGTCCCAAAGATGCTATCTATGTGCCTACAAAAGATAAGCTTACTTCCCAAGCAATTATTTTATCTACCTGTGCAATAGTCCACAGAACATTAACTATATAAAATTATACATACACACACATGCACACATACACATATACATATACCATATAAAATATAGTTATATAATATACAGTATACATCCCCTCTCATATGGTACTCACTCTCTCAACTAACTCACTCAGTCACTGCTCTCACCATGGCAGGTCTGAATTCTCAGGGATAAATCTCCTTTCCTACCACAATGGCAATATCTTACATTCTTTGACAAAGTATATACATATATGTATATAAATGTATATATGCATGTGTGTATATCTATCTATATATGTATGAGTGTTTATTTCCTTTATTTGTGTTTATTTTCCTTTATTTTGCCTTTTTAACCATTAACCTGCTCCATATGAAAATGGCATTAAAGAGACACTACGCTCTACATTGGCATAATGAATGATCTGTGGTAGGTGTTTCATGTTTACTGACTGATGAACTGATTGCTTGAGATTCAATGACTGTCCAAGACAAAAGTCAAACATTAAATTTCCCTGTTTCCTATGATAGATTCTCTTCCTCTTCCAGGTTTCTTCAAAAACTTCCTTAAACATTTTATTCCCATGCCTCTTCACTCTCTTGCTTGGAAATCTTTTTCGGTACCATGGCTTTTCTAGTCCTTCTATGGAAACAGTTCCCAAAGGAATATCTCCAACCCTGATCTCTTTATCCAGTTCCAGATGTGTATTTCCAGCTACCTAAAGGGCATCATTACTTAGACATTTTTCTGGGAGCTAAAACTCAACAGGTACAAAATCAAGCTTCTTATCTTATCCTTGTGATTTCACTGTTTCCGTCAGCATCTCTACCCATTCTTCCATGTTCAAAACTTCAGTGTTACCTTGGATTCTAACTTCCTTTTCTTGTATTCAATCAGTTGCCAACTCTTGTTGTTTCTATATCTTCAACACCTCGCAATCTCTTCTCCATACCTATCTATGTATACTGTGCTTATTTTCATGCTCTTATCTTTCTCTCTGCTCTCCTTAGAGTCTAAGCTCAGTGACTGAAGGGACCACATATAATATACTTATCCCTTTGTCTCTTGTAATGCTTAGGATGGTGGCATGCACAAAATAATTGATACATTGAATTATTGTGCTTGCTAACTGGACAGAGTGCTGCACAATAAGACACAGGCCATGCCAAGAAGGTGAGAGATCTAATTATGGCTGGAAGATGGTGTAGGATTAGGAGGAGTAGTTAGTGGGAGATTTAGTCTTGGACCTAGCACAGACAATCATTCTAGTTTCATTTTTATCTTACCCCATTGCCTAGCACAATACTTGGGACATAGCAGATACTTAAATAAATGCTTCTTAATTAATGGGTTTGTTCTCAAATTTCCTTTAATTCCATGTTTGGGTGTAAAACAAATTGATGCTGGCTTTCTCACCCAGGAACTTTCTGTTACTATATTGACCCTTTTCTGCTATTGGTGAGTTGGTGCCCACAGCCTCCATTTTGAGGTGGATCCTAGGCTAGTCATTCTCCATTCCTCCCCTCCCCTCCCCTCTCCTCCCCTTCCTTACCAAAACCTTAAATCTACTGCACTCTGAAGCTGGGATGCCAATGGGGCCCTGCCTAAGGGCTCTTCTGAACCTTCCTAGCTTTAGAGTGATTATCAGTAGTAACTGTTGCTCTTTCCCTCCCAGCCTGATAACTTTTTTTTTCTTGGCCTCAATAAAGGGCCCATGCCCTGGCTACCTCTTAAACAGTCCTATTCAAAGAATAGGTGCTACCTCACCCTAAGTGACTACCTTGATCTAAAGGGGCCAAGGTCTCCCAGTGCATCCTGGGTCATTTCCAGTCATCCTGATGAATATCTAGACACTGGATTCAGATGGCTCTGGAGAAGAAGTGATGCCAATGACCTTCACAGCCTTCCCTCATACAAGTCATGTCATTGTTTTTCTGATAGCATGGTCTTTTTCGGCAATGAAGGACAAACACAAACAATCTGCTTCTAAATTCCCTCACGATGCTTTAGTTTGTTTTCTTACCTTGGAACTTCTCTGACAATCTGGAGCCTTCTCACTCTGGAACATTCATTCACCTCTGTAGTCTCTTCACCCCAGAACATTCTTTCATCATGCTGGTAAGTTGTTTTGGGGGTTTCCCTTTCAGGAGGGGCTGGGAACAGCCAACATTTATTCTTCTCCCAGTTTGACTTCTGACTGTCTGAACTTCAAGACAATGCCCTCCTCATATAGATGCCTTCCCTCCTGCAAACATGATTTTTAGCTCCCTTTTATGTGACATTTTCACACGTTGGAATGTAAGTTCCTTGAGGACAGGGTTAAATGACAAGGACAATGATGAACCACTTCCACCTAAACATAAAATGTAAGTACAGTGTCATACCTTAACACTTATTTTTTAACATGATAGATGATGTCTATATTTGCATACACTTGCCCATGGGGCAGTGAGGTGGCACAGTGGATGGAGTATGGACCTGGATGGAGTCAGGAAGACCTGAGTTCCAATCTACTCTCAGACACTTACTAGCTGTGTGACCCTGGCCAAGTCGTTTAACCCTGTATGCCTCAGTTTCTTCATCTGTAAAATGAATTGGAGAAGAAAATGACAAACCACTCCAGTATCTTTGCTAAGAAAACTCCAAATGGTCCATGAAGAGTTGGACATGACTGAAAAATGACCAAACAACTACTCATATGGAAAAGGACAAAAAAATAAAGGGACTGAGAGAGTGGATATTCATTTCTCTGTTAATAACCATCTCTTAAACATTTAGAGATCTACTGACTAGAGTCTGTTTAATACTAGGTCTGCATTTTACAGGAAACTGAGGCCAGAGAGTTGAAGTGACTTGCCCAAGATGGCAGAGTCAGGACAAATGCATTATCGACAATTTTTATTCTACTAACCCTAAAGTCCTTTGTCTTTTTTTTCAAATAGAGCATAACTGACATAAACATTTAGCTAAATATCTAGAACTAGTAAAAGAGAAGAAAAGAGCAGGGTATTTTCTGCATGTTTTGAAATGCTAATCATTTCCATGTTGCTCACAATTTAATAGAAATGCCAGAATGTACAGAATACCATTCCAATGAGTGATGGAGGAAAGAGGAGAGCTAACACAACTGGCAAAGCACAAAAGTAATTGTATAGAGTCCTAAGATTTTAAAAAAAAAGTCAAGAGTAGACTAATGAACAAATATGGTGCCTCTATGTCTCCATGCAGCTTAAATTCTCAATCCATGTGGCCACAAACACAGGTTAATAATTACAACATCTTAGAGTAAGGGATGACTCTATATGTGATTTCTGGATTTACATCTGTGTTCTGTATACTGCACCCTGGTCTTCAGGATGGTTAACATTCTCTTGGAGTAGCAATTATCTTTGCCATGACTTTAAACTTTTCCTTAATGCTTAATGTTTATGCTTCATCCTGAATGTTTCAGCCTAGTAAGAGGGTCAGTTTCCTGGATAAGGGCAGGGAATGCAATGCATTTTTAAATGCAGATCATCTGATCTGCTCACTTAAGAGCTTCAGTACATCATTTTGCAATCACATATCTCAGAATAATTTATACAATCAATTAAAGAGCATTATCAAGGGATGATTTGACAACTGTTGCCATGCCAACCAGTGAAGTAGACAGAGCCTCCGTGTTTAAAGGCTGCACCTGGTGATAGATGGAGCAGATTTTGAGGACTCAGACAGAATCGCAGATGTCCAAAGGTGTGGAGGGAACATGATTTAAAGCTTTGATGTTGTGCCATTTTTACTGGCGAAAGGGTGTTGATGGCATGTTGTTCACTTTCTCATTAAAATTCTGTCATTTTTCACAAAGTGTTCTGCATTCAGAGCTGAAAACTGAAGTGAGAATGCACTTTACAGACTGATAAAATATGATAGCGAAATGGAGGATGTTCATTTGCAGGCTGAATTAATTAAAAAAAAAAGTTTGTGTCAGTGCATTTATGAAAAGCCCGTTAATCAAGCACAACTTTACCAGCCTTAATGGACATGTCTTAAACACTCTAGCATTAATATTTAAAATTCTGGTTAGCAAATGGCTTCCGGTGCATTGAACTAAAAAGTATTTAGAATGCATCATTGCTAGAACACAACAGTAGGAGCAGAAAGTATACTTTCTAACAGCATGCAACATTCTTCAGAAAATTGATGTTTGCTGTTTTAGGGTTTGCACTTAAATCTTTACCTTTGGGGTTTTAGGTTTGCTAAGACAGAGATTCATTAGCACACACATGTACATACATACATTCACACACACATACACTTTCCCTTGTGCAAAATGGGAGCTTTTTTCAGAGAAATACTGTACTCTAGAAAATAGATATCAGTGCCATTCATCACTAGTATAACATTTACTACACTTTAGAATTTTCATGAGTGCCTCAGCTTATTTTTCTACGTAATGTCAAAATCCATTGACACCTAGGGAACTAGATGGTGAAGTGGACTCCTCAAGAGTCAGGAAAATTTGAGTTTGAATCTTGCCTCAAACTCTGAGAAATTAGCCTCTCTTACAGGGTTGTTGTGAGGAGCCAAACTAATTCAAGACAATAAATATTAAGCACTTACTGTATGCCAGGCACTGTGCTAAGCACTGGAAAGACAATAAAATGAAAGACATCTTCAAACAGCTTACAATCTAAAGAGACAGAGAACACAAAAAAGGAGGAAGGAAAACAGACAGTGAGGGACCCTGCAGGCTACCTGCTACAGGGCATCTTGTTCCACATAGATGAAATCAGGCAAGGCAACTGATGCACTAAACACCGAGTCTAGTCTCTGCCCTTTGCCCTCTATAAAGAAAGGCATTGGGAGGAGTTCAGTATTCTACCCTCCAGCCCTACAATCAGAGGGGAGAGGAGATTGACAGGTGGTGTCAATCAAGGCTTGAGTTAACAGCATGGTGGTGAATTTAGAGGTGAGGAGTTTAGACTGGGAGAAACATCGTGTTCACTGGAGTTGAAAGCAGGCAGAGCAGCAGATAAAAAGTGGAGCTCAAATGATAATTATCGTAAAGTGGCTTGCAAACCTTAAATCACTCTATAAGCACTGGCTTTTATTCATTTGTTCTAAAATTTTTATAGTAAGTTCTGTTGCATGTGTTAAAATGAAGCAAGTAAGTTAAAAGAATTGAGGGAACATGTATATGTCTCTGATCATTTAGTTTCCTGATGCTTATCCCACATTAAAGAAAATCAAGTATCTTTTTTTTTTTTTTTATTGTCATATACCTTGGGTTGATGTCCAGTGCATACTGAGAAGGAAGTAATGAAATAGCTGGAAGAGGTGGGTACCTTTAACTTGGGATTGGAATGTCAGAAGCATCTTCAGAAGTATCTTGTAAAGAGGTATATACATTTTTGTGCCTTGACATTTTTTTCTGGTAGATATTCTTCACTATTTATGACAAGGTTTCATGAATTTCTTCCCAAAGATAAAGTTAACACTACCTCATATTTAGAAAGCACTTTACAGGTTTCAAGGCACTTTCACATGCTTTAATTTGATAAGAGTTAGGTACTAAAAGATTAAGTAATTTGCATGGGGGTCACACAGATAATTTTTTTCTGAGGCAGGTCTTAAATCGTAAGCTTCCTGACTCTACAAAATGGCTCTCTTGAAATCTGTAATCTCTTAAGACATTCCAGACAATTAGGTCAAGTCAACAAGTATTTCTTAAGCATTTACCAACCAATAATAAACATTTATTAAGCACCTACTATATACCAGGCACTATGCTAAATGTTGAGGTAATGCACTAAGCTCTGAGTAGTATGCCTACTAAGTGCTAGATACTGGGCTGGGGATAGAAAGAAAAGTAAAAAAACAGTCCCTACTTTCAAGTTGCTCCCAGAGCATTACAAGACAATGTACATCTTATACTCAAGCAGTGGATTGGTGACTACTGGGTATAGTGTTCCACGAGATACTGGTAGAAGAGCACTGGTTTGATAGAGATGATGAAGAGACATTTGACAGTATCGTCTGATGAGCAGGACACCAAGAATGTTAAGATGTAACCATTGTTCTGCACCTGGGGCTGGGAGATGTTGCTTACCTGGCAGTTACCCTTTGTTCTCATGCTCAAGGGATAAACAGACATCAGCGTCTTTGATGAGAAGTTAACAAAATAGGACCTAATGCTGACAGCACCTTCAGAGGCTTGTCGCTTCTTAAAATAATTATCAGGAAGCCTTCTGAACCTTTGACTAAGATTGTAAAGGCTGCTAAGACTGCCTGTCCCCAAAGGACAATGAATAGACCATACCTTTCTATTCACCCATTCTCTGTAATTTATAATTTTTAAAAAATCTTTGGATTTTGCTCATTAGAAAGGAAAAAACAAGACAGTGTACAACTCAAGACCAAATTATGTTAGGTAATCTGACATTCTTCATCTTCTAAGATGTTAAAATTGATTCTTTTGAATATCCTTGAGATGGTTCCAGCATACCCCTGGTTTTAAGCATTCAAGACTTTGTGTATAGTCTGTCAAATGCTAGTTTGCTCCTCCTAATGAATCTCCTTCCAGGATATGAAGGATAAGTCTAGCTGTCTGAGGAACTTTTCTACCCATAGTTCTTGAGGTAAAATGATTTTATTTTTGTTAACCTCTCAACAAGAGAACTCTACGAAACAACCTAAGGCTGGATTATCTGGATAGTAAATCACATCAAGGTAAGGCTTCACTTCCTAGTTATATATAAAACAAGTTGGTTGGAAAACAACTTCATAGAAACAAAACAAACTGAAGGAGGCCGACAGGCACATGGCTGGCAAACTTCCACATTCGCAGTTCAGAAACCCTTGCAGTAGATAGACTTTGCTAATTGAGAATCACAGACCTGAGATGTTTTGCATTATAGAGAATTCACAGAATCACAGGAAGGGACTACAAAAGTCATCTAGTCCAACCTGGACCTAAACAAGGCCTTCTTTAAACATCCCTAAGTCATCATCAAACGTTTAGCCAAAGACTTCTGGTAAAGGGGAACCTATTACATCTCAAAGTTCATTCTCCTTTAAGAAAACTCTAATAGTATCAAATGATACTAGCACAGAATGGTTTTAAGTGTTCTCACATCTTAATTACCTCTGTCTGAATATTGATCAGTATCAATGTCATTCCCAATATTTGGAGTCCAGAACTGAAAACCATACTCCAGATGTGAGTTGCTTAGAGTACAGTGGAACTATTATCTCCCTCACTAAAGGCATTCCATCTGTTAATTGAATTGAACTGAACTTGGCTCATTTGAATTAGCAACTAAATATCTTCCGAATTTCCAGAACTTCATTTTACTCAAAAAAAAATCTTATTTTCTACAACTTGCTACACAATTAAACTGTTGGAGATGGGGGAAATAGCCATCAGAGCACCTTGGTTTTTAACTCCATTAAATGTAGATACAGGACCCTGGGCAGGAAAAGACCTGAGATTTTGTCCTTGCTGTCTTCTTTCTACTCTTACCTCAGGCAACTAGACTTATCCTTTATATCCTGAAAGGAGATTGATTAGGAGGAGCAAACTAGCATTTGACAGACTATACACAGACAAAGTCTTGAATGCCTAAAACCAAGAGTATACTGGAGCCATCTCAAGGTATTCAAAAGAACCAATTTTAAAATTATTTTCAATGTCAGTGTTTGCACCTCAGAAATTGGCAAGCCCTACAAAAAAAGGGTTTGACTTATCTTACTAACTAGACTTTAAAGGAGTAGAGAAAATGTTAATGCATATTAAATTTAAAAGTATATCCTATATACATTTTGAGATCTGGTTGTTAAATACTTAAGTATATGAGCACAACACATCTCCCTCTAACTATACAGCAAAGTATTTAAAAAATCAGCTTGCAGAGAATGAGTCATATCATAAAGATCTAGTCATTGTAATTCTTCATTCATCACTAGTGGTGATGTTAGCTCTGTCCTAGATATTTAAGACAATTCCCTTCCTGGAAGACAAGTTAAGAAGAAAACACTGTCCAAACAGACTTGAAAGCTTAGTGTAAGAGGATTACAAAATGACTGCTTGGAGGGAATTAAGTAAATTTCAATCGCCACTGAAAAAAATGTGGTAAAATTTGGTCCAAGAGACTTTACTACATCCATATGGCTTTATTTGAAAATGAGATGAAACCAATTATAATTATAAACATGAATTCATTCACATGAAGAGTGAGTATTGAGGTGCCATAAGACATGCTTTGGGGTATAGTTTATCTCACTGTGTGCAGAATCTGCCTCGTCTTTATTTTGTGTGCAAATGCATAGAAGAAGAGAACAGTGTATCTTGATTGGCTGTCCATCCTTTTTGGCAGTTCTGACTTCCATCAGCAAACAGGATGTCTCAATCATGCGTTGTTAACCCGTTGAAATAAGTAGATTCAAAGGCCATGAATAAATGTTTACTTCAATATGAGAAATATAGCCAGATATTTGTAATGTCAAAATAAAGTCATCAACAAAACATTTATTCTTTTTTTAAAAAAATGAGCATTTACAAATGACAAGGTTGAGTCTGAAAGTATTTGAGGTTCTTCCAATATGGAGAACTGAAATAGAACTCTATCCATATAGTGCCTTTCATTTTTTCTGTTCTATTATTACTTTCTGTCATGTTGGTGGATAATAATATCATTAACAAATTAAGTGGCACAGTGGATAGATCACTGGGCCTGGAGTCAGGAAACCTGGTTAGTCTCTACCAGGAGTGGAAAACTTGAGTCCCCAAGGCCACATGTAACCCTCTAGGTCCTCAAGTGCAGCCTTTGACTGAATCCAAACTTCATAGAACAAATCCCCTTAATAAAAGGATTTGTTCTGTAAATCTTGGACTATGTCAAAATGCCACACACAAGGACTTAGAAGGCCACTTGTGGCCTCTAGACACTTAGTAGCCTCAGACAATTACTAGCTGTGTGACTCTGAATAAATAACTTCACCATTATTTGCTTCAGTTTCCTCACCTGTAGTATGGACATAATAGTAGCACCTATCTCTCAGGGCTGTTGTGAGGATCAAGTGAGATAACAACTGTAAAGTGCTTATCTCAGTTCCTGGCGCATAGAAAGCACTATTTAAATGGCTATTAGCTATTACATAATTATTACTCTGTGCCATTCACATTTTCAAAATTCTGATTTTATCTAAGATAGGCAATTCACCCAGGCTATCTTGACATCTACCCTGACACTACCATTCTAGTTCTCCCTACCTCAACCAACCTCTGCACTGGATATCCAGTATCTATGTCCCCAGTCCCTGAAGAAGTTAATTCACTCAGCTTTGGAACTTCTGCCTGGGGATCAAAATATGTTAAATGGTGACTGAAAAGTGCAAGCTTAGCTAACCCTCAACGTCTAGACCGTACTTCATATTTCACCTAACTGCCAGATCAGTCAATCTTGCCATCTTTGTTGTTGTTCATGTTCCCCCCACCACCACACTCCCTTAACTGGCTTTCCATCTCTTTCCCTGCAATCAGTAATCAAATCAAGACTACTGTTGTTTCTGGGAAGAGCATGACAATTTACTTCTTAATTGATCACTATCTGTACAACTTCTCAGACAAAAATTCCCTTTCTTGGCTATCATTTTCCCATTTGTGTTGTCCCTAGTTATTAGAGGCAAGAACTGCCCCACTTCCTGTATCTGTCTCTTCAAAACTTAGCATAATACCTGGCACATGGCTCACTAAGTTTACTTTCATTCCATGTTGAGCAACATTTATTCCCATGTTCTTATTCTCCTAACCACAAAAGGAAAATATAGGGTGGTACTTTGTGGGGATGGTTAAATCAAATAAATATTAGAGTATAAACTTGAATTAGGTCAATGCTTTAATTAGAGTCATAGCAATTGTTTGGAATTGTATGCTTTGTTTTGAAATACATATTGTTTTTGTTGTTTAAAAAAAATTATATTGCTTAAATAGATAAAACAAAATAATGATAGAATAGATTGATACAATTTAAGTATAACTAGTTTAATATCATGAAGCAAGTGATTATTGAGGGGGGGGTTGAGACTTTCTAGAAAATGTGAGAAGAAACGAAGTATAGACTATAGAAAACTCAACTTGGTGTCGGTAAGACCAGGTTTCAGGTCTTGCTTCTGACGCATAGCTTTGTGACCTCAGATACATGATTTAACTTCCCTCATAAATTAAAGATTTTAAAAATTAGGAGTTCTATACACTAATGAAATCACAATCAAAAACAAAACAAAACACCCATAATACAATATCATATTTTTTTAGATCAAGGTAGTAGTCCATGATGTGGTACTGAAACTCAAGAAAAATTATGGCTGGATATATAAATCTGTTTTACTATCACCATGACTCACCACTGTTCTCTATTTATTCTTCTCACTTACCATGAGTGAAAGTAATGAAAAAGTTGAAAGAGACAGCAAGAAGACTGGGTTGATCACTTAAATTAGATGTCTCTGGGCACTGGGGTGGGATTATTGAATAATTAAGTACTGAGACAGCCCAAATAAGTTCTGGAAGAATATTCCCCAACAGATCACAGATCAAGAAAAGAAAGGAACTTCAGGAGCCATTCAGTTTAATTCCCTCATTTTAGAAATGAGGAAATTGAAATCTAAATAGGCTAAAGGTCGCACAGACAATAAAGAGTGTGACTTTTCCAGATCATTCTCATGTTCCGACCTCAATGAAAGTCATCGAACATTCTGATAGCTTAGTGTCATGCTTACCAAACCAAATACTCTAACCTTTCTGTCCACAGACTAAATAAATTCCACAGGTAATAGAGAAACAGTCAGCAGATAGCCTAAGGACAAAGGATAAGTGTTTAGTCATTTTCTGAAAAGGCTGGAGAACATTTTAGAGAAATTATACTACTTCAGGATATCTTGAAATCAAACTTGATACTATTTTTACAGTTGTTCTTGTTTCTCCAGCTTTCTAACATAACATTCAGGCAAGAAAGCACCTTCTAAGATCAATTGGCACTACACTAAATAGATTTTGGAAAATGGAATGGTCTCTCCAGAGACGAAATATAAATCTCGTGATTCTAGGCAGCTAAAACTTATCTAGATAAAATGAAGTTTGAAATAATCCTACCCTGGCAGAGAAAGAGTCTGTAGGACTTTTCCTTTTCCAGTTCTCATTTTTGTGACTTCCTATTTCTAAGAAATAAAGACTTTAAAAGGTTTATTTTTTAAAGGGCTCCTGGGAATTCTTGGACATTGAATGTCTCTTACAAAACAATATTACGATGAGTTAAGTGAAAATTAGTGCCACATGGATGAAATTTCCCTGCAACACATATACTCACATACACACACTTAAAAATGAAGAAGGAAAGAGCTGGGGGAAAAAATGTGTTTTGAGTTTAGTTGAGCTGAAAATATTTGAAACATATTTTTAGATATTTACCAAACATTAGCCAAAAACTGTTTGGTTCATCCTATCCCCTGAAGATGTCTTTCTGTTGAGAAATAGTGGGGAGCAGTTTGCTAATCTTGGAACTAAATACCCTGCCACAACAAAGCTTTGAAATATTGTTATTTTCCCTAAAATATATCTGAAGCTTTAATAAAACTGCTCCAAAACAAAGACTTCTGAGAGTATGATAAATATCACCTCACCTGGTTCTTCCTCATATTTGAAATAACAAGAAAATAATGCACTTAAGAGTTTGGTTCAAGGGTACTGCTACGTGCTGGTGTGATTCATGGGCCATTAAAATATCCCTTTTCATTTTCTAAAATACCTCCCCTTTAACCTTCTATGGCAGAGTTTTTTCTCCCCATTTGGTCTGAATTTCAATCACAATCAATTGATACTTATTAAGTGACTACTATGTTCTAAGCATCTTGCTGGGTTCAACATACACAGTACAAATACATAGAAGGCAAAAATGAAGCAATCAATCTTCATGGAGCATATATTTTCTAGGGAAAGACTTGGAAAAGACATAAATTATCACTTTTAACATTATCAACAGGTAATACTAGTGGTCCCCCAATTTTTTTAATCCCCAATCTGTCTACAGATCCTTCTACAGAAACAGATTTGGGTTGCATATTTTAAAATTTTATACATATATATATATACTTACGCACATTATAAACCACACAGATGTAAAAGAATTAGATGAAATGATATGTTTAAAATAGTATTTTATTCATTAATAGTACAATGTCATTTTAATTCTCAGTAACATTATTAGTAATAATGATATTTTAGTGAGAACAATGTGATTTTTTAAATTTTTTTCATTTGCCGCTTTGTGTTATGTCAATTCAAAGATCTGACTTTTGTGTCATTTTATATCCATACTTGATCTGAACTGTTGTCATCATTGAATATAATACCTCATAAAGATCCATAGAGCCAAACAGAAGTGTATTTTTACCTGCATTTACTAAATCAGGATATATTTTCTGGAATCCCTTTCACTAATTATGCGAATTTCCATCTTCTTTGATGTTATTCTCTTGTTCATGAAAACTAATTGGAAGGTTTGCCTTTCATTATTTTTGGTAAATGGGTTCACAACTCACTGAGGCTTCCTTTGGAAGATTTTTAAATGGGTTTGAAAATGCCATGTCCAAGTTTTAAAGTCTCTAGATAAAAAAGTTGTAGGTGACACACACCATTTTATGCAATCCAGTGAACAAAAAGTTAGTATCTAGGAGAGAATGTTCAACAGTGTAAAATGATTCAGAAAGATCAAAAAGATTGAGGATTGAGAGAAGCCTATCCGATCTGGCAATTAAGACATCACTAGTAACTCTGAAGAGAACAGTTCCAATTGAGTAAAAAGTCAAAGATAATGAGGAACTTGAGAACCTGGGACTTTGGAGGAATGGTGGTATCCTCTTGGAAAATGGGGAAACTGAGAAGAGTGAATACGGGAAAGGATAATGTAATGAGACCTGCTAGACAAATTGAAACCTCTCTAGACACACACTTTCTCCATACTCCTGAGCTCAGAGATTGAGGAATGTCTTAAGAGGTGATTTGGTTCATACATTCCTAAGTAGTACATGAATTGCTATGAAGGTGCTTTCAAAGCATTCATGGATTTTATCATTAAAAAAAAAAAATCTATAAACAAAAAGAACAACATACTTTCTGAACAGCAAAAGGAAGTGTGGCAAAAAGTTCTAGCAACTAGTGAGTGAGTAATATTTATACTGTCCTGGACAATTATTGTAAAACATTTCCTGAGTTTTGAACTTACGACTTGTCATATACTGAAGATAGATAGTGAGAACACCAGAATACTTGGTGCCACACTCAATATTGCTCTCTTCATGAAATATGCCATTACACAATCATGGTAAAAAATAACAAAATAAAAATAACAAATAAAAAAAGTAAAAAAAAAAAACCCATGGTATTTCTCAGGAAGACAATTAAACTCCTTATAGTTCTGCCTAGCCTTAAATTAATTGCCATCCCTCCAAAAAAGAATTGAACATGATTTTCAAATGAAAGAGTGAATTGAACCAAAAACTTTTTATTAATCATTTGATATTTTATTAATCACTTGATAATCACTTGGATAACATCAATCTGAAAGACTCCATCAAAAAAAAATACATTACCTCCTTCTAGTCAAGCTATCTTTCTCCAATGATATCAAAGTGTTATTTGGAGTTAATAAATATAAAATTCTTAATGTCTGCCATGCAAAGATATAGATTGAAGGCTTTAAGCTTTAATGCAGAGGTCAAATTGAACTAACAGACCAAGGCAATACTTACAAATACCTTGTTCTCCTCCAGGCAAGCTACAGCTAGTATAAAGACGTCAAGGAAAAAGCTATGGCTTAATAAGTTAAGGGACTTATTGGCATCTTGAACTTCAAGCTCAATGGGAAAAACACATTTAGGACATTGTAACCCCCTGTTATAATAATTAGATTGTTTTTAAGCCTGGGGCAATGTAATATCCCCTCTGGTCAATGCGGTTACATTTCTCACTGATACGGAGAGTTTATTTGAAAATGGAAAGTTGGACATATAATCACAATTGCTCTGAGCCCCCAATTAGGACAATTCCTACCATTTACACCGAGGTTAGAGTCTCTGCCTTAATTACATTTACGTTTATCTCCAGCTAACCCCTGGATTCTTTGTGGTTGAGGCAAAATTTAGTTTAGTGGGAACATTTGGGTAAAGAAGCAACAGAATATATCACAGTCCCTGTGAATAAACAGGTACTGGTAAGGAAAGCTGGAAAAAGAGAAGACTTTTTCTCGGGACTGACCTCAGTCCTTCAGGAGGTGGTTCTAACTGGTTGCAATAGTCAGTCTTATGCTCTGAGATACCAGAGAGCCTTCACATGGCCCTGCAATCAGATAGGCATCCTCCCTCTCTACCTTTTCTCAGTTCCACTTTCTCTTTACTATCATATGCTGTCTACTTTATCACCAGTTACCTCTGTGCCACCAGTTCTTTCTAGCTCAGGTCTTGATAGACCTATTCGTTCTCCACTGCTAGACTCTCTGAGTCTATATTTCAGAATTAGCTCCTTTTTTAGTGCATCCTCCTCAGCACATAACCAAGTCTTTTACCCTATTGGAACAGATTTCTTGTCACATCTAATTGAAGTACCTTAGATTGATTCAAGGAGGTATCCATACCTTATTCACACCTAGTTCTGATTGATTGATCCAACCAAGAAGTGTTCTTACCCAAGGTAATTATTTTTTTATAATTAATTAATTTTTAGTTTTCAATATTCATCTTCATAAGTTTTAAATTTTCTCCATCTCCCTCCCCGCCCCCGCCCCCTCCCCAAAATGGCATACAATCTGATATAGGTTCTACATATACATTCTTATTAAACATATTTTCACATTAGTCATGTTGTATAGAAGAATTAAAATGAATGGGAGGAACTATGAGAAAAAAATCAAAACAAAACAGAAAAAAAGAGAGCAAAGATTATGGTTTGATCTGCATTCAGACTCCATATTTCTTCCTCTGGATGTGGATAGTATTTTCCATCATGTGTCTTTTGGAGTTGTCTGAGGTTAATGTGACTATTTTTCAGCAGCATAGAGTAATCAGCAGGCCCTTCTCCCTTACTTAGTTAACACCTATACAATATCAGTGTCATACACTGTCAGAACTCTACAATGGACCATAAGAGATTTGGAACACATCCTAATTCAAATTCATACAATATTAATCAAACGCAAGGCCTAAAGGAGCTAAAAAAATATTAATAGTTCCCTGTCAAAAAAGAAACAGAGGCTTGATAGACAATCTTTGAACACACTGAAGGTGATTAAGTTGTGGATGCAGTCTACAAAACACATAAGATGCAAGAATCTCATCAAAAAGAATTTCATGAGAGACATCCACATGAACTCAGACAATGATTGGTCAACACACACGTTGAACAAATTGCTGAGTCATTTTGATTTATTTGTGGAAATGGAGAGGTCTACAATGGCAATTCAGGTTCAGGTCATTGCTACCAGAAATTACAGAAATAGTATGCTTGAGGAGTTCTGAATTAGGGACATATATTGATCACTCATAGAAGACTATACTCTATACTCATGGAAAATGATCACTGCAGCCTAGACAAATGAAGTGTTTCCATGGTACCTTCCAGAATAAGACATAACCTAGTGGATAGAATTATATAACAGAAGCTTACTTGTGGCCTGATAAATATCAGTGTTTCAAATTTGGGCCTCAAAATATCCTTGAAATTTTAACTAAAAAAGGCTATTCTGATTCTCCTTGTATCTATTCTGTCCCTTTAGAATAAGGTATATTATTCCATAGCTATATATCTTATCTTACCAAGACTTAATGATAAATGTAAAGGTGGAATTTGTCTCCTTTTCTTAGGATTTCATTTATCTTGTCTGCTCCTCATCTTTTGTATTTCAACACAGCACAGAAACATGGTTTTAGGATGAGCTCTCATTTCATATTTGTCCTATAAATTGCTGAATCTTTACTCTTCTTCAGGTAGCAAGGTGGTACAATGAACGAAGTGTTCAAATCTAGCCCCAGTTTCTTAGTAGCAACTATATGTCTATTAATTTTAGCCTTAGGTTCCTCATTTGTAAAATATAGATAATAACAGCACCTACTTCCTAAGATTGTTGTGAGGATAAAATAGACAATATTTGTATAATGTGTTGCAAACCTTCAATCGCTGTATAAATGAAAGCTATTATTGATATAATTTGTGGTAGTTCTACTTTCTACAATACTTGTATTGGCCGATATTTTAACGTTTTCTTTTCCCTTATCTTTACAGGACTTGAGGTACACTATATCCCTGGTCAAGAGCACATCATTTTTTTTTTGCCTAGAAATCTAAGTTCTTTCCACAAATACCATCTTCTTATCTATCTCCTCACTTACTCTTCTCTTCTGAAATCCCAGCCTCTACTCAGCAGCAGAGATGAAAAGAATTTATGTCCTTAATCCCTCCAGTGTCTTAGGATTAGTGTAAAGTACTAAAGTATTATCTGTAAAGCAGGAAAGTATTATCTGCAATAGTGTCCTGTAGGTTCCTATGGGTGGTATCTCTTATTTCCACATGAAGAGGAGAGTGGAGTAACAGGAAGAGAGTGGTTCTAGCAAATCTAATAAAATAGCATCCTGGATATATATCCTGGAAAGACAACAGTCTTTTCTATTATTTACATCAAGCTACTCCAGGATCCCTCAGCATAGAGTCACCCACATCACTCCTTGCATCTTCCTTTCCTGACCCTTACAAGGTATCCTCCTCTCTCTTTTAAGTGGGTTAGAGTAATCAATGATCTCAGCTGTGAATCTATGTCATCGTTGATTGGTGGTCAAAAAACTACTCTTTCCTAATATGATCCAGCTAGTTTTATAGGAAAGTCAGTAGTCCTTCTTTCTTCATTATTTTTTTAGTCACTTTTCTCCTCCCTTATGTATCGAGATTCTTCTCTGCCTTTTCATACCTTTTTTCCTTATATTTTGTTTTTGGAAAAAACCTAAGCTCTTCTTCCATTGTTTCAAGGAAGACTCCATTCTTCCTGATAACCTGGAGAATGAAGAGTCAATCCTCCAGCCCTTTCACCTTATCCACTAGGAAAGACCAACTGTACTTTGCGTATATATAACCAATACTTGTCATCAGCAGAAAAGCAAACAAAGTACAGACTTCTGGTTACTGCAAAATTTCCTTCCTTCCTTCCTGTCTACTTCCCTACTTTCTGGAAATGAAATCTTCAATCCTTTGTGATTCTTATTGATAGTACTCAATGGCCAGTTGTCTCTTTGCCTTTCTGGTGATGAAGTTTCTTATAGCTCCAGAGGAAAACTCTACTTCTTTGTTGCAGTCTTCCCACTTTTACTCAATGCCTAGCTGCCTTTGATGAGCAATTAACAGCTTTTTGATAGAGTCCCAATGAAAATAAAAAGTGAGGGCTGCTGTTGTCTGTGAATGAATCTCAAGCAGAATGACATTTCCAATAGCTTTGCAGTGATTACTACTTCTCATTTCCTCTTTCAGTGAACAGATTTACAAGCCTTCCATCTTGGAGGTGACCTTTCCTCCCATACTGCTGCTTCCTGGTTACTGTTCCCCGTACCTGAGTACCTGGGTGCCTCCTGTACTTTTTGCCATTTCTTCAGTTTGCTAATCAACTACCTCTTTGGACTTTTATTGCCTGTCTGCCTCCTTTCTTTGTTGGCAGTGCACACCTTGGACGTTGGGCATGATTTGGAATTTTGGCAGCAGTGAATAGAATGTTGGATTTGGAGTTAGGAAAAATTGATTTCAAATCCTTTCTCATATACTTACCAGGTAGATATATCAAGTCAACATGCATTTATTAAGTGCCTGATACATTCCAGGCACTGTGCTAAATACTATAGATACAAAAAGAGGCTAAGCAAATAAAATCCAGTCTCTCCTCTCCAGGAGCTTGAAGTATAATGGAGGAAACAAAATGCAAACAACTATGTACTAATAAGATATATGTCGGCGAAACTAAAGATGATGAAAGGAATGAAGATACCAGCATTAAAGGAGATCAGGAAAGCCTTCTTGTAGAAGGTGAGATTTTAGGCAGGACTCGAAGGAAGCAGATATTCCAAAGGAAGGAACGAATTCCAAAAAGTAGCAAGATAGGAAAGATAGAAAAGTCTCTTTTAATGCCAAACAAACAATTTTACATTTGATCCTGAAAGTAATAGGAAGCCACTGGAGGTTATCAAACAGTGTGTGTGTGTGTGTGTGTGTGTGTGTGTGTGTGTGTGTGTGTCTGTGTGTGTGTGTCTGTGTCTGTGTCTGTGTCAATGTCTGTGTGTCTGTGTGTGTGTCTGTGTGTGTGTGTGTGTGTGTGTGTGTGTGTGTGTGTGTGTGTGTGTGTGTGTGTGTGTGAGAGAGAGAGAGAGAGAGAGAGAGAGAGAGAGAGAGAGAGAGACCAGGACAGTCCTTCACTTTATGAAGACCAATTTGACAGCTGAATGGAGGATGAAACTGGAGTAGGAAGTGACTTGAAACTTATTAGTATGCTATTCTAATTTTCTAGGACTAAAGTGATGAGAGCATGCTCCAGGGTAGTGGCAGTGTCAGAAGAGAAGACAGCATATAGAAGAGATGATGTGGAGACAGAATAAACAGCACTTGGCACAGGTTGGTTATGGGGGGAGGGGTGGCTGAGAAAGCAAGGAGTCAAAAATAACACCTAGGTTGGGAGCCTGGGTGGCAGAGGGGATGGTAGAACCCTTAGCAGTAATAGGAAGAAGGGAGGATTTGGAAGGAAAGATATGAGTTCAGTTTTAGACATGTTGAGTTTAAGATGTCTGTGGGCCAAACCAGTTGGCTATGTTCAATAGGTAGTTGGAGATGCCATACAGAATTCAGGAGAGAGATAACTAGATCCATAAGTCATCAACAGAGATATAATAATTGAATGCACAGGAGCTTATAGGAGCCTTAAGTGAAATAGTATAGGAGAGAAAAGGAGGTTCCATAACAGAGCCTTTGGGGACATGTCTGATTATCAGGTGTGACCTGAATGGTGATCCAGCAAAGGAGACAGAGAATGCATGCTCAGACAGATAAGGGAGAAAACCAGGAAAAAAGAGTATCATGAAAACCTACAAAGAAGAGAGTATCAAGGGGAGGAGGATAATAAATAGCATCAAAGGCTGTAGAGAGGTCAACATATGAGGACTGAAAAAGGACACCTTAACTTCAGCTTTTTCATCTATAAAGTGGGGATAATAATAACACTTCCTTTAATAGGTTATTGTGAGGATCAAATGAGATAATATCTTTATAGTGCTTTACAAATCTCAAAGGGCTATATAAACGCTATTATTATTATTATCATTATTATTAATTTAGCTTGAGGATGGTGAAGTATAGGCCAGGACCCAAATGAACTTTCCAAACATTTGTCTCCAAACAACTTTAAAATAATGCCTCAATTCAAATTTTGTGGTGTCAGAGCCAGCAAAATGTTAGAGAGAGATATTTTTCCAGCCTAATGTAACTTTGGAAGTCTACAGAAAAGGTCTATAACACCAGGGGTAGCCACAGGTTCAGAACAAAGCAACAAAACCAGTGTGGGCCCCAGACATGGCTGCAACAGTGGCAGCCACAACAGCAGCTTTAGGAGCCCTGAGCTCAGAGATAATAAGGGAGGGGTGGACAAATGGTCAGAAAGAGATTACAGGGACCTTTGCTGGCACTGGGAGCACCTGGCACTGATTAGCAATTCTATTGCCCATAAGCAGTTTTGAATCACAATTGTAGAACAAAGAGGAGTACTTGTCAAAAGGGAGCAGAAACCCTGCTTAAAGTTCGAGGGCTGAAAAGAAATTCTAGCACTTGTGGTTGCAAGAGAGCAGGAGACCTGGTCATGGTTTCAGAGTCAAGAGGAGCATGAAGCTACAGAGGAATGGGAACCCTTTCTGAGTAAAGACCAGAGTGCAGGCCAGGAGAGCAGAGACCATATCTCTCTGCAGATCACACCACCTTAAAGGCACCCAAAACTTGTATATCCCTTAGCTAGCTCTGAAATCAGCAGCACAAAAAAGCTTGAAGCTTGGCACATTGCCTCCCCAAAGCCAGGTGATTCTGACTTTAACAAAAAGTTAAAAGTGAAGAAAAAGGCTAGGAAAATGACCAAACCACAAAAAAGGAATTTGACCATAGAAAGACCTAAACTTAGAAGACAACAATTTGAAAACAGCTATAAGCAAAGTCTCAAAAAAAAAAAAAAAAGGCTAATTGGACCCAGGACCAGTAATAATTGCTGGAAGAGTTAAAGAACAAGATGAGAGGTAGAAGAAAAATTGTGAAAAGAAATGAGAGTGATGACAAGGAAGACTAAAACATGCAAACAGAAGACAACAAAGTCAAAGCTCCTCCATCTAAAGTCTCCAAGAAAAATATAAATTGGTCTCAGGCCAGGGAAGAGCTCAAAAAGGATTTTGAAAATCAAGTAACAGAGGTAGAGCAAAAATTGGGATAAGAAATGAAAATGATGCAAGAAAATTGTGAAAAATGAGTCAACTGCTTGCTAAAGGAGACCCTAAAAAAGGCTGAAGAAAATAACACTGTAAAAAATAGACTAATCTAAGTGACAAAAGAGATCCAAAAAGTCAATGAAGAGAAGAATGCCCTAAAAAAACAGAATTGGCCAGATGGAAAAAAAGGTCCAAAAACTCACTGAAGAAAATAATTCCTTAAAGACTGGAATAGAGCAGGTAGGAGCTAATGACTTTATGAAAAATCAAGAAATTATAAAACAAAGCCAAAAGGAATTTAAAAATAGCAGACAATGTGAAATATCTCATTGGAAAAACAACTGATCTGGAAAATAGATCCAGGAGAGAATTAAAAATTATGGGACTACCTGAAAGCCACACTCAAAAAAAGAGCCTAGACATCATCTTTCAAGAAATTATCAAGGAAAACTTCCCTGATATTCTAGAAGCAGAGGGTAAAATAAATATTGAAAGAATCCACCAATCGTCTCCTGAAAAAGATCCCAAAAGGAAAACTCCTAGGAATATTGTAGCCAAATTCCAGAGCTCCCAGGTCAAGAAGAAAACTTTACAAGCAGCCAGAAAGAACCAATTTGAGTATTGTGGAAATGCAATCAGGATAACACAAGTTCTAGCAGCTTCTACATTAAGGGATCAAAGGGCTTGGAACATGATATTCCAGAAGTCAAAGGAACTAGGATTAAAGCCAAGAATCACCTACCCAGCAAAAGTGAATATAACACTTCAGGGGGAAAAAATGGTCATTCAATGAAATAGAGGACTTTCAAGCATTCTTGATGAAAAGCCCAGAACTGAATAGAAAATTTGATTTTCAAACACAAGAATCAAGAGAAGCATGAAAAGAGAAATAGGAAAGAGAAATCATAAGGGATTTACTAAGGTTGACCTGTTTACTTTCCTACATGGAAAGATAATATTTATAATTTTGAGACTTTCTCAGTACTAGGGCAGTTGGAAGGATTATATACATATAGACAGAGGGTACAGGGTGAGTTGAATAGAAAGGGATGATGTCTAAAAAAAATAAGGGGTGAGAGAGGAATACATTGGGAGGAGAAAGGAAAAAATAAAATTGGGCAAATTATCTGTCATAAAAGAAACAAGAAAAAATATACTGAAGAAAATATCACCTTAAAAAAGCATAACTGACCAAATGGAGGAAAAGAGAGGCCCAAAAGCTTACTAATGGAAGTAATTCCTTAAAAATTAGAACTGGGCAACTGGATGCTAATGACTCCATGAGGCTCCAATAAAGTAAAGTCAAAAGAATGAAGAAAATGTGAAATATCTCATTGGAAAAACAAATGATTTGGAAAATAGATGAAGGAGAGATAATTTCAGAATTATTGGGCTACAAAGAGCTCATAAAAATGGCAAAATGATCTACATGTACAAAAATATGTATAGCAAATTTTTTTGTGGTGGCCAAGAACTGGAACTTGAGGGGATACCCATCAATTGGGGAATGGTTGAACAATTTGTGGTATATGAATGTAATGGAATATTATTGTGCTATAAGAAATGATGAACAGGTATTCTTTAGAAAAACCTGGAAAGACTTATATGAACTGATACTGAGTGAAATGAGTAGAACCAGGAGAATATTATACACACTAAGAGCCACAGAGTGGAAGGATTGTTTCTGGTAGAATTTGCCCTTCACAGCAATGCAAGAATCTAAAATATTTCCAAAGGTCCCTTGATGCAAATCCATCCACATCCAGAGAAAGAACTATAGAGTTGGAGTACAAAATGGAGCAGACTATTTTCTCTTTTCTTATGTTTTGTTTGGGTTTGGTTTTTTGCATGGTTTCTCCCATTCATTTTAATTCTATGCAATATGACTAAGGTGAAAATATGTTTAATAGGTCATATAAGATTACATACTGGCTTGAGGAGAGAAGGGGGAGAGAGGGGAAGAAAATTTCTAACTTATGGAAGTGATTACTGAAAACTGAAAACAAATAAATTAATTTAAAAGAATAATTATTGGGTTACCTGAGAGTCATAATTAAAAAGTGGGCCTAGACATCCCATGTCAAGAAATTATAAAGGAAAACTGCCCCCCCCCCAGCATCTTAGATCCAAAGAATAAAATAAAAATTGAAAGAATCTGCTGATCACCTCCTCAAAGACATCCCAAAATAAAAACTCCCAAGAATATTATAGCCAAATTCCACATCTCCCAGGTCAAGGAGAAAATATTGCAAGCTGTCAGAAAGAAATAATTCCGATATCATGGAGCAACAGTCAGTATCACACAAGATTTAGCAGCTTCCACATTAAAGAAGTAGAGGGCTTGAAATATAATAATCTAGAAGACAAAAGAACTAAGATTACAATCAAGAATAACCTACTCTTCAACTGAGTATAATCCATTGTGTGGGGGGAGAGAATTGTTATTTAATGAAATAGAGGACTTCCAAGCACTCCTGATGAAAAGACCAGAGCAGAATAGAAAATTTGACATTCAAACAGAAGACTCAAACGAAGTATAAAAACGTAAATATTAAAGGGACTTGATGTAGTTTAACTGTTTATATTCCTATCTGGGAAAGTGATGTAACTCCTAAGAACTTTATCATTGTTAGATCAGTTAGAGGGCATGGGTGTGATTTATTATGTTGAGAGGACCTCCCAAAAGAAGGATATAAGGGAGAGAAAGAAAGATTAACTGGGATAAGGGGGAAGGGAAAGGTAGAATGGGCAAATCTTCTCACATAAAGGAGGCCAGCAAGGAAGAATTGTAGAGTAGAGGGAAAAATGAGGAGGGTGGAGGGCAATGCTTGAACCTCAACTCTCATTTTAATTGTTTCAAAGAGGGAAGAATATATGTATGTGTATATGTATATCTATCTATCTATCTATCTATCTATCTATCTATCTATCTATCTATCTATATATATATATAGAGAGAGAGAGAGAGAGAGAGGGAGGAGAGAGAGGGGGACAGAAAGATACATATAGATTTAATGAAGGACTAGAACAAAAACTATTATGTTGCAGCTAAAGTGAAGAGGGAGGGGGTGGCAATCATGATCTCAGAAAAACACAAGTAAAATTAGACCTAATTAAAAGACATAATCAGGGAAATTACCTTTTCTTAAAAAGGTACTAAAGACAATGAACTAATAAAAAAAAATTACAGTAACTTTCTCTGATATTCATTTCTTAAATATGTAGAGAATTGTCAAAGTTATAAAAATAAAAGCCATTCCCCAACTGGTAGTCAAAAGATATGAACAGTCAGTATTCAGAAAAAAGAAACCAAAGCTATCTACAGTCATATGAGAAAAATACTCTAAATCACTATTCATTAGAGAAAAGCAAAATAAAATAACTCTGATATATCACCTCACACCTATCAGAAATGAAAAATACTAGTGGGGATAAGGGAAAATAAATACACTAATGACCTTTTGGAGGAGTAGTGAACTAGTCCAACCATTTTGTAAAACAATGTGAAAGTTTGCCCAAAAAGTTATAAAACTGTGCATACCCTTTGATCCAGCAACACCACTGCTAGGTCTGTACCTTAAAGAGATTAAAGGAAAAGGAAAAAGACCTATATGTACAAAAGTATTTATAGCAACTCTTTGTGGTTTCAAGTACTGAAAATTGAGGAGATTCTCATCAATTGGGAAGTGGCTGAACAAGTTGTGGCATATGATTGTGATGAAGTACATGGAATAAGCCATATGGGGGTGGGGGAGGATGGAGAATGCTAGGGGCAGCTAAGTGGCACAGTGGATGAAGTGCTGAGCCTAAAGTCAAGAAGACTCCCCTTCATGAGTTCAAATCTAGCCTCAGGCACTTGTGCCCTGGGCAAGTCATTTAACTATCTTTGCTTCTGTTCCTCTTCTGTAAAATGAGCCATAGAAGGAAATGGCAAACCATTCCAGTATCTTTGCCAAGAAAACCCCAAATAGAATCGTGAAGAGTTCAACAAAGCTGAAATGACAGGAAAAACAAACAAAAACAATAAGTATTGTGCTATAAGAATTGAAGAGGGAGATGGTTTCAGGAGGGAAAACAAAACATGGCAAGACCTATATGAATTGCTACAAAGTGAAGTGAGAAGAACTGGGAGATCATTATTCCCAGTAACAGCAATGTTGTAATGATGATCAATTAGGAAAGACTTCACTTCTCTGTTCAATACAGTGATCCAAGGCAATTCCAAAGAACTCATGATCAAAAAATGCTATAAACTTCCAGTGAGAGAACTGATGAATTCTAAGTGAAAACTGAAGTATAATTTTCTCACTTCTTTTTTTTTTTTTTTAATGTGGCTAATATGGAAGCATGTTTTTCATGATTTCACATTGATTTCATATTATTTGCCTCCCAGAGGGAGGGATGCTCCCTCAGGAGGGAGGAAGAGAACCTGGAACTCAAAATTTAAAATGAAAAGAATATTAAAAACAAGGAATAAACACTTTAAAAATTATGCAGCCCAACAATACCTTTAGATTAATCTCACCTTTAAATCAACCAATTGTGCAACCCTTAAAAGAACCAAGTCTGACTTTGTTCTATTTTTCTAATGACTAGTGACACCAAACTCCGTGCCTAGGCTTGAATTTCTAGTCCAAATCTTTTCTTTTCTGTCCTATGCACCATTACTACCTAAGCTTCAGTTCTGACAGAGTAGAAAACTCTATTAAACCTAAAATTTTGAACTGGAAGAGATCTTAGAGATCAGATAATATGGCCCTTCATTTAACAGATAACTGGGATTACCCAAGTTTTCTGATTCCAAACCCATCTCTCATTTCACTACAACACATGGACAAATATCAAAGAAAACCACCCCATTTGATACTTTTGCCTAAGACCAGCCCCTTATTATAGTAATTATCACAATGGAAGGAAATAAACAAACCACGGTAGCTTCTTTTAGGATAGTCATTAATCATGCATCTCTTTATGTTAAAAAAAGCATGAAGTAGATAGCTCAATTTTCCAGCTACAGTGCCAGATACCAACCTGGCACTGCTTTAAAGAAAAACTTTTGTGGCTTTACCCTTTTCTATTTTATTGCATCAAAAAGTTAAAAAAAAGTTTTTTTGAACTTTGAATCTATTTTTTCAAGGCCATATCACCACCAGCCATGAAGGGCAGAGCAAGCCACAAACACTCATTTCCATATGTTTTGAGTTTAGTTTTCACTGTACACATGCAGACCATACCAAGGCACTAAACTTGCACCCAGGGCCATCAGGGGTTTGGTGCCATTTCAACCATATCTCTTGCATTCCAACAGGGAACAGTATTATTTACGCCTGCATAATCAGTCTTGAGGTTTCCTATTAGTTGCCAACATGGCAACCCCTAAATTTAATTGGAATCCACATTGATACAATAAATTATCAGGGGCTGGTTTAATCAAAAGTCAACATAGGATATGGAATCAAAGAACCTGGATTCAAATTCTGACTTTTATAAATACACCCTTTTACCTTAGACAAGTCACTTGGCCTCTCTGAGCCTCAGTTTCTTTATCTGCTAACTAAGGGGACTAGATTAGATGATGTCTAAGATTTCTTCCAGCTCTGATTCCTATGATCTTATGAACTCATACCTCCTACAAAACAAAATTTCTAGGTACTGTCAACTTGAGGGGGGACAGAGGAAGAATTTCTACGTTTTTGTGTTTTTTTGTATTTGTCTTTGATCTTTCAGAACTGGTTCAGGAACAGTGAGATTATCCAGCCATTCATGATATAAGTAGCTAGTGCAATGACATCAAACTTAAATAGAAATAGATCCTTGAGGGTATGTTAACTTAGACAACCACAAATTAGCATTATCTATTTAGTATTATGTTATAATTTATTTTATTAAACATTTCCCAATTACATTTTAATCTCAAACTAGGGAGGTTTGCAGGCAGCAGGCAGCCTGCAAGATTCAAGTTTGACACCTCTAATATAGAGGATAAAGTGGTGAACTTAAGAATCAGGAAAACTAGAGTTCAACTATTGCCTTAGGTATTTGCTAATTGTGTAACCCTGGGCAATTAATTTAACTACTCTCAGTCTACATTTTTTCATGTACAGAAAGAAAGATACTAATAATACCAACTTCATGGGTTTGTGAGGATCAATGAGATAACATATGTAGTTTCTAAATCTCAAAATGGTTAATAAAAGCTAAATATTATGATACAATTTTGTCTCTAATGCCACAGTAAAACAGAGGTCAAAGCTCTTGCCTTGTTCCTAAATATTTGAGTAAGACCTTCTGTCCTTTTCTTTTTATTAAGTTAGAAAGGACTGCCTGAATTGAAGCAAAATTTAAAATAATATTAGTGAAGACAGCAATACCTCACTTCAAGATTTCTTTTGTTATGGGCAAAGGGAGCTAGTATGAGCTGAAAAAAGCTGACACTTTCCCAGGAAAAGTTTAAGCTGAGTGTAAGTTTCCCTAGACCCTGCTTATAAAAATATCTAAGGAATGTGATGCTGGAGAAACAGAGAAACATGGTCTTGTTGGGTAGGATTTGATTTATGCCCTTTATTGCCATTTTGGAAAGTAGTTTGTATTGAGGCAGCACAATTTCATGGGAAAAAATACTAAAGCTGTAGTCAGCAGATCTGTGTCCACATTCAGCCATATCACTTTCTGTTTGTGTGTATCCTTGAACAAGTTAGTAAGTCAACCAGGTGGCTCAATGGATAGAGTGCTGGACATGGAGTCAGGAAGAACTGAGTATAAATTCAAACTCAGACACTAATTACCTGTGTAACCCTGGACAAATCACTTGACCTCTGTCTGACTCAGTTTCTCCATTTGTAAAATGAGCATAATAATAGTAGCTACCTCTCAGGGTTGTTGTGAGCATAAAAAATTTTTAAATTCTATATGAAAATATTAGCAACTATTATTATAGTCAGTCAACAAAAACTATGCATCAGGTACAATGTTAAATTCTGAAGATATAAAGGAAGGCAAAAATGTGGTCCTTGACCTCAATGAACTCTTGGTCACAGGCCATGGAGGAGCTCTAAAAGGATTTTGAAAATCAAGTAAGAGAAGGAAAGGAAAAAATGGGAAGAGAAATGAGAATGAAACAAGAAAATCATGAAAAATGAGTCAACAGTTCACTAAAGGAAACCCCTCCAAAAAATACTGAGGAAAATAATACCTTAAAAAATAGACTAACCAAAATGGCAAGAGAAGTCCAAAAGCCCAATGAGGAGAAGAATGTCTTAAAAAGCAGAACTAGCCAAATGGAAAAGGAGGTCCAAAAGCTCACTGAAGAAAATAATTCCTTCAAAATTAGAATGGAGCAAATGGAAGCTAATGACTTTATGAAAAATCAAGAAATTATAAAACAGACCCAAAAGAATGAAAAAATAGAAGACAATGTGAAATGTCTTTGGAAAAAAACACTGACCTGGAAAATAGATCCAGGAGAGATAATTTAAAAATTATTGGACTACCTGAAAGTCAGGATCAAAAAAAGAGCCTAGACATCTTCTTTCAAGAAATTATTAAGGAAAACCACCCTGATGTTCTGGAACCAGAGGGTAAAATAGAAATTGAAAGAATCTGCTTCTCACCTCTGGAAAGAGATCCTAAAAGGAAAACTCCTAGGAATATTATAGCCAAATCCCAGAGTTCCCAGATCAACAAGAAAATATTGCAAGCGGTCAGAAAGAAAGAATTCGTGTTGTGGAAATATAATCAAGATAACACAAGACCTAGCAGCTTCTACATTAAGGGATCTAAGGTCTTGGAATATGATATTCTAGAGGTCAGAAGAGCTAGGATTAAAACCAAGAATCACCTATCTAGAAAAACTGAGTATAGTACTTCAGGGGAAGAAATGGACATTCAATGAAATAGAGGACTTTCAAGCTTTCTTGATGAAAAGACCAGAACTGAACAGAAAATTTGACTTTCAAATACGAGAACCAAGAGAAGCATGAAAATGTAAACAGGAAAGAGAGACTTATTAAAGGAGACTTATTAAAGCTGAACTGTTTATATTCCTACATGGAAAGATGATGTTTGTAACTCATGAGACCTTTCTCAGAATTAGGGTAGTTGGAGGAAATTAGATAGATACATAGATACATAGATGTTTAGATGGCATAGGGTGAGTTGAATATGAAGGGATGATAGGGTTGAGAAAGAATTATATTGGGAAGAGAAAGGGAGGGATAGAATGCGGCAAATTATCTTACATAAAAGAGGCAAGAAAAAGGTTTTACAATGAAGGGGAGGAGGGGAGAGATGAGAAGGAATAAGTGAACTTTACTCTCATTGGATTTGGCTTAAGGAGGGAATAATATACACACTCAATCTTACCCTACAGGAAAGTAGGGAGGAAGGGGACAAAAAAGGCAGGGGGATGATAGATGGGAGGGCAGAGTGGGGGAGGTGGTAGTCAGAAGCAAATACTTTAGAGAAGAGACAGGGTCAAAGGAGAAAATAGAATAATTGGAGGGGGGCAGGATAGGATGGAGGGAAATACAGTCTTTCACAACATTACTATTATGGAGGTGATTTGCCTAACTACACACATATAACCTACATTGAATTGCTTGCTTCTCAATGAGGGTGGGTAGGGAGGAAAAAAAGGAGAGAATTTGGAACTCAACGTTTTAAAAACAAATGTTAAAAAACTGTTTTTACATGCAACTGGGAAATAAGATATACCAGAAATGGGGTATAGAAATATATCTTGCCCTTCAAGAAAGTAAAGGGGAAGGGATTAAGAGAGGGGAATGATAAAAGGGAGGGCAGAGTGGAGAAAGGTGTAATCAGAATACATATCATCTTGGGGTGGTGGAGTAGAAAGATAGGGAGAAAATTTGGAACTCAAAATCTTGTGGAAATGAGTGTTGAAAACTAAAAGTAAGTAAATAATTTTAAATCTTAAAAAAAAAGATGGAGTGTCATATGTAAGAAATAGTGAGAATGCCTGTTACTAGATCATAGAATATGTGGAAAATTGTGATGTATAAGAAGATTACAAAGATAAGAAGGGACCAAGCTACAAAGGTCTTTAGAAGCCAAACAGAGAATTTTTTATTTGATCTTGAAAATATTATGAAGCCAGTGTAGCTTGTTAAGTGGGTGGGTCAGATCTGTGCTTTAGGAACATTGCTGTGGCAGTTGAATGGAGGACAGACTGGAGAAGGGAGAGACTTCAGGCAAGGTCAGTGACTAGATGGCTATTAGAATAGTTCAACTTTAAAATGATGAGGGGTAGTACTAAGATAGAGGCTGAGTGAGTGGAAAGAAAGAGGCAGAAGAGAGAAACAAGAGATGTGAAGGTAGAAACCATAAGAGTTGGCCAACAGATTGAAAATGTGGAGTGAGTATGAATGAGTCACAGACGACAACAAAGTTCATAACCTCTCTTATTCTCTATTTATCTGCAAAATGGCAGGGGGTGGAGAAATTATAGAAGTGAATACTGTTCAGCTACATGATGGAATCATGGCCTTTGGGGTCTCTTCCAACCAAAGGATTCTGTGATTTTTGTATTTCTAATGATAATTTCTAATAACAATATTCTAATATTTGTACAACTGTTCTTTTGGCAAGACATATATTGGCTGCCTTTGAAAGAACCCTAAGTCTCAGAAGATCTTGGGAGTTGTATTTCTTCCCAACTCAAGAAACCACTACTGTGATGGTTTTAAATCTCTCTGGAGAGGGATATGAAAGAAAAGAGTTAGAGAGAGAGAGTAGTGTTAGACTAATGTTGGAATAGCAGAGGTAGTAGCAACAGATGGAGGGTTCTTTTCTAGGAGACTGATCTTAAGCCTTGTTGCATCTGGAGCCTTTACTTTAACCTGGTTTTGTAGCTTGGCTTATTGAAATAATCCAGCAGGAACTGACTCAAAAATGAGTATTCTCATAAACCTCTTGGGTAATATTGAAGGTACTCCACTTTCTGTTTTATGCTTTATTGTTGCATGAAATGAGCAGCATGCTTCATTGCTAAGTGCTTCTTATTCTATTTCAAATATTTCTCTATGCTATTTGAACTTCAAATACAAGCTAAATAAAGATAAGGTTATTTTAAATGCATCTTGGGGTTATTTTTTGTTATAGATAATATGATAAAAGAATTTAGGATGACAGCAGACATTGGTCACAACAAATTCAACTGGCTGGTAGAACACCCATTCAACTAGGCAATCAACAGAAATGGGTTTGGAGAATTTTATGGGAAGGAAATGTCAAACTACTCCACTATCCTTGCTAAGAAAACCCTGAATGGGGTTATGAAGAGTCAGACATAATTGAAAAATGACTCGACAACCAAAACTCAACAGTTAGTGGTTGTCTCTACACATTCTTTTATGTACTGAGGCAAAGACTGATGGACCTAGCTTGAACTTGTTCATAAGAGCTGATTGTTAAATTTTCAGTGTGACCAGTATGCCAGAAATTGATAGATGCCACAACTCAAACTTTGATTTATTGTGTTCTTGATTGTCTAGATATGAGAAAGTGAAGAAGAAAATGTTAAAATTGTTTTCTGTACATATTTTTAGAGAGAAGGTTATTAAATGTTTGCCAGTATACCACAGCCCTGTCAACTTGAGTGTTAAAAGGGAGGTGAATCTGGGGTTCAGTTTTGTCCAATGGCTGAGGATGAATCAGTCTAAACTGATGTATAGATAGAACAGCTGATATATTTTTTTTAATGTTTCAACAGCCCATATAATTTTATTGCATTATGGTCTGAAAATGTTGTATTTAATATTTCTGCTTTTTTGCATTTGATTGTGCCCCAATACATAGTCCATTTTTGTGAAGGCACCATGTCCTGCTGAGAAAAAGGAACCCTCCTTTCTATTTCCATTCACTTTTCTCCAGAAATTTATTACATTTAACTTTTCTAAAAATCTGTTCATCTCCTTAACTTTTTTCTTGTTTATTTCATGCTAAATTTTTCTAGTTCTCAGAGTAGAAAATTGAATCCCCCAACTAGCAGGGTTCTACTTTCTATTTCCTCCTATAACTCATTTAGCTTCTTTAAGAATCTGGAAAATCTGCCATTTGGTGCATATATGTTCAATATTCATGTTATTTCTTCATTAACTATGGTACCTTTCACCAAAATGTAGTTTCCTTGTTTATTTTCTTTTAATTAGGTCTATTTTTGCTTTTGCTTTATATGAGATCATGATTGCTACCCCACCTTTTTATTTACCTCATCTGAAGCATAAAAGATTCTGTTCTGTCCCTTTATTTTTTACTACGTGTGCCTCTCTATATCAAGTGTGTTTATTGTAAACTACATATTGTGAGATTCTGATTTTTAATCCATTCTGCTATCCATTTCCTTTTTATGGTTGAGTTCATCTCATTATGATTACTAACTATGTGTTTCTTTCCATTTTATTTTCTCCCCTGTTTATCTCTCTCTCTCTCTCTCTCTCTCTCTCTCTCTCTCTCCCTCCCTCCCTCTCTCTCTCTCTGTTTCCCACCCTCCCTCTCTCCCTTTTTCCCTCTGTCTCTCCTGTCCCTCCTAAAAAGTTTGTTTTGTTCTCACCATGATCTCTCTTAATCCATCCTCTTTACATCAGTCCCCTTCCTCTTCTCTTATCACCTCTCTTTTCTACTTCCCTAAAGAGAAGTTTTGTGTTTGAATGTCAAATTTTCTATTCAGCTCTGATCTTTTTTATTAGGAATGCTTAGAAGTCTTCTATTTCACCAAATAGCCACTTTTTCTCTGAAGGATTATATTCAGTTTTCTGTGTAGGTGGTTGAAATCCTAGCTCTGTTGTTTTCTGGAATACCATATTCCAAATCCTCTCATCCTTTAACATGGAAGCTGCTCATTTTTATGTGATCCTGACTGTGCCTTCATAATATCTGAATTGTTCCCTTCTAATTGCTTGCAATATTCTTGCCTTAGCCTATGAGCGCTGAGATTTAGCTATAATATTCCTGGGGGTTTTTCTTTTGGGATCTCTTTCAGAAGTGACTGGTAGATTCTTTCAATTTCTATTTTACCCTCTCGGTTCTAGAATGTCAGAGCAGTTTTCCTTATTTGTTGTAATATAATATCTAGGTTCACTTTTTGATCATGGCTTCCAAGTAGTCCAATAATTTTAAAATGATCTCTTCTCAATCTATTTTCCAGGTACATTTTTTTTTCCAATGAATGATATGCTATTTTCTTCCATTTTTTATTTTGTTTCATTGTTTCTTGATGTGTCACAGAGTCATTAGCTTCCAGTTTCCCAATTCTAATTTCTAAGGAACTATTAAGTGAGCTTTTGCACCTCTTTCTCCATGTGGCCAATTCTACTTCTTTTTAAGGAGTTTTTTTCTTTAGTGAGTTTTTGTATTTCTTTTTTCCATTTGGCCTATTCTACTTTTATATTTTTTCTTTATTTTGAGGCAATCAGGATCATACAGGTAGTAAGTGGTTGAGGCCAGACTTGATCTCAGGTCCTCCTGACTCCAAACATTCTTTTCTTCAGTGAATTTTTGTGCCTCTTTCACCATTATTCTAATTCTGTTTTTAAGGTGTTATTTTCTTCAGTATTTTGTTCCCCTTTTACCAAGCTCTTGACGTTTTTTCATAATTTTCTTGCATCACTTGCAAGAAAGTGATTTATTTTTCCAATTTTCCCTCTACCTCTCTTATTTGATTTTTAAATCCTTTTTAAAGCTCTTCCAGGTATTTTAATTGGGCTTAAATTCAATTCACTTTTTTTTTTTTTTGATGGTTTGCTTACAGCTGCTTTGACACAGTTTTCTTCTTTTGGGTTTGTGCCTTGATCTTCCCTATTATTTTAATAAGTTCTTATGTTCAGGTTCTTGTTTTGTTGTTTGCTCATTTTTCCAGTCTACTTGACTTTTAACTTTATGTTAAAATTGAGCTCTGCTCCTGGGATGGAAGAAGCACTGTCCCAATCTTCAAGCCTTACATACTGCTGTTTTCAGAGCTCACTCTGGGGATCTGTTAGTTTTCTGTGTTTCCAAGGTGGTATGATCTAAGCAGAGGTGTAATCACTGCTCTCCTAGCCTGTGCTCTGGTCATTACCCAGGAAGTGATCTTGTTCCCCTGTAGCCACCAGCAAGAGCTCTTCTTTCAGTCCTGAGACTGTGACCAGGTCCCCATTGTCTTGCAGTCACTATTGCTAATGTTCTTCTGTGTCTTGAAATTGAGAGCAGGTTCCTCTTTGACAGACCATAAGTACTTCTCTCCACTCTGCAACCTTGATCAAGGTTTCTTCTCAGCTTTGACCACAAATGTTATCACTCTTTTTTGACCCTGAGACTGTATCCCAGAACTATGTATGAAAAAGACAACAGGGCCCTGAACACAATCCCAGCAAAGAGTCCCCTGCAATCCCCTCTGACGAGTTGTTTGATCCCTCCCACATCTTTACTCCATCTGCCGGCTGAAAGCTCCCAAAACTGCTGCTGCTGCCAATACAGAGGCCTCCAAAGCCCACTGCTGATCCCATGTGCAAACCATGCTGTGCTACCTGTTCCACAAGGCCCAGCCACCACCCTGGTGAGATAGATCTTTCCTGTCAACCTCCTAAGTTGTCTCAAGAAGGACTTTTTTCTTCATTCCAACCTTTCATTGGTTCTGCCTCTCCAGAATTTGATTTGAGGCATGATTTTACTGTTATTTGGAGGAAAAGTTGAAAAAGCTCAGCTGAGTGTTGCTCTACTCTGCCATCTTGGCTCCCCTCCCCACTTTCCTAAATTTCTGGAATCAATAAACTCCTCAGGACCAACTTTCATCTTGAAAAAATATATTTGTTTTGACAATTCAATATCACTTATGTTTGACCCATTTAGGCTAATTTACAAACTAAATTGATCTAAAGGATTCATCAGAGATAAAAACAAGCTCCATTCCAAGTAGGAAATCTTAATTAATGCCGTACCTTAAAGAAATTTTCTGTGATGCCATGTGTTCAAATGTGTAAATCCTTTACAATATTTATATGTTTAAATTATTAAATAACCAACATTAGCTCTTAATGCTTTCAGATGCAAAGAGCTACAGGGCAGAGATTGTTTTCTTTTAAAAAGATAATATTAACAAATCACATTTGAATAGCACCTAAGCATTTATAAAGCATTTTCCTTACCACAATCATGTCAGGTAGGCAGAGCAAACATTATCAATCCCATTTTACAAAGAACATTTGAAGATTTTAAGTTACTTGCCTAGGGTAGGCTACAGTAAAAGTCAGAGCTAAAATAGAATTTCACAGAAATTTCCTGGCAAAGGGTAACCTACTTCTCGCTCACATTCCTCTCCATGGCCATCTGACCCTCCCTCCATTAGTCTTTAGCTGGGATCTATTGGTCTTAACTCCAGGAAAATATTTACAATATTCATTATAAATGAAATGGCTTACACAATATAGCACGGTCTGATAACTGCCAAATCAAGTATTAAAACCCAGGCTTCCTTATTCCCAGTCTAGTCATAGGATCATAGATCTAGACCTAGAATAATTTAGAATTTTACTTCCTCTTTTTGCAGATAAGGAAATTGAGGCTCAGATAAGTTAAGTGATCTGCCTGTGTCCATAAAGCTAGTAAACTGCAGAAGTAAAATTTGAACCCATGCTCTCTTACTCCAAATTCATCATTTTCATTGTGCCGCTTTTCCTTTGTACTGGATTTCAATATCTAACAGAATGTTAAATAATTGTATCTATGGAACTTATATATATTTCTGTGTGCTCAAATAACTGTGTATACAGATAACTAATTGAAACCTCTATGACTGAAAAATATATATTTACTGCCTGAAGGGGCCAGAAACTCCCCACTAAGACAAAACTTGGTCAGGCAGACAGGAGCTTTGAATGAATATTCAAGAATGAGGTTGACGTGTTGGTCAGATGAACAGCTGCACAATCTGCCTAATTAGCAAGGGGAACTAGACATGCACATGGCTAGGAGGAGCAGAGGTCAAGACTGAGAAATCCAAGTTGAGGACTGGTGGAGGGAGGGTCAGGTGGCCGTGGGAAAGGAATGTAGGTGGGAGTGAAGCCAGGGACCCCTCTCTGAGTGGGCAGATTTGGCAGTAAAAGCTGTTGTCAAGAACATAGATCAGTTTACTGGGGACAGTAACAATTTATAATCGAGAATATAGCATCATAAAACTTAGGTGGAAGTCAGGTTAAAGTCTAGAGCCCTTCCTCCAAAGTCAAAGTCAAATCTCACTGATAGTTCAAGGTCTTTTAGGCAGCCCTATCCTGGGCACAGTTCATTCTAGGCTTAAAGATACCAAGGTGACATTGGTTTGGTTTTGCTTCCCTTTTCGGGGGTGGGGGGGTTCTTGGTGGGTGTCTGATTCCTTGGAATGGTCAATATCTAACTCACCATCATCTAGTGATTAGTACCTTAAGCTGAAATGGACTGTTTCCCAAGAATTGACATATATAATTTGCTGTCAGTCACTTAAAAAAGAGAAGCATTATTAATTCTGTGATTTGCCTATACAAGGAAGAGAAAGAGAGAGAGAGAGAGAGCATTTATTTATTAGAAGCTTGCTACATGTTAAGTGCTTACTACATGTTAAGTATACAAATACAAGAAAAACAAAATGGTTCCCACTCTCAAGGAGTTGACATTCCAATAGAGAGACATACATTAAGGGGAGTTGGAATAGGAAGGGAAAGGGAAGGGGAAAAAGGGTACCTATGGAAGGGGAGTGGTCAGGGCTTCTAAGCAGAAGGAGAGTTCAAAGAGAGCTAAGAATGAAACAACGATGGTCGGAACTTCTTAAGAAATAGTGATTCAACAGGGCTTCAATAATCGGGAAAGCAGGCCAGGGGGTGGACTCATCCTGAGGAGGCTGAGGTTGCTGAGGAGGTAGTCTGGGGAATGAGTTGAGTTAGGAAAAATGTCTTTGTTACTCTGTTTAAATCAATAGCAACATTTAATAGAAGCCACAATGTAGTTTAGCATCATAAGATCAAATTTATTTTGTAATGAATGCAGGTTAATGGAAAGGTAACTCCAACTTTAAAAGGATTAGAAGTCTGTGCTCATTTTCTTATAGTAACAAAGGGGCAATTAGGTGATGCAGTGGTTAGAGAGCCAGACCTGAAGTCAAGAAGATCTGAGCTCTAATCTGGCCTCAGACACTCACTAGGAGTAAAGTACAGGAACAAGAGTTTCTTTAACTGGAAGTAGTATATGTATTTGTATTGTTAGTGTGATTAAAGATCTTCCTCATCTCTTAATGGGCCTGCCCATTAGGGGGAGTTTGATTAGGGAAGATTTGTAGGAAGACCCACACCTTGTGTTAATGAGGCACTGGTTCTCAAGGGTTAGGATGCCCTCTGGCTCTAATAAAGGTATAAATACTTTGAGGGTGAGGTTTTACTTTGGGGCTTAGTTTTTGGAAGAAGCTTTGTGTGCCAGTGGAGACTCTTGGAAGCCTCTAAGGAGGCCCCCACCCCTACCTTTGAAAACCCAGATGTTGCTTCCCTCTCTGACAGCTATGGTCAGACAGTTGGACCTGTCTTTTGATTTGTGATATATGTATTGCTTATGTCAGACAGTTTGGAAGCACTCTCTGTTGATTTCCTTTACTAAATGAATGATATATGTGCTTGATTAAAGGAGATTGTTAACCCCTCAAAAGTTGCCTTTCCTTTTAGAAAACCAGATCAAAGAACCTGTGACAGGAGGTTCCCCTGTGAATGCTAGAGTGCTTACTGTTACACTTAAAGGCTCAGTTCAGAGGCTACCACTTCTGCTAAGACTTCACTGACCCCTCTCTTTAGTTTTTTTAGTTTTTAGTTTTTAGCTTTAGTTTTATCTCCCTGCCAAATTATCTGGTGTTTATTGGTAGACATGGATCTCCACTGGTAGAATGTAAGCTAACTCTTTGAGGGCAGCGATGCTTTTTGTACTCTGTCTTTGTATCCTCAGGGCTCACACAGACACTTGCACATAGGACTTTAAAAAAATTGTTTGTTGATGTCTATTTGATTATATCCTCAGTCCTGGCCTCCAAGTTCTATTTGACCTTTGATAACCAGATAGATAGCATAGTAGAGTGTTAAACTGGAGGCAGGAGGAATTCAAATCCAACCTCAAATATTTATTAACTGTGTCACCCGAGGCAAGGCATTTAGTCTCTGTCTATCTCAATTTCTTCGTTGTAAAATGAGGGTGATGATAATAACACCTTCTTCCCTCCGTTATGGTAAGAATCAAAAAAGATAACACATTTAAAGAGCTTTGTAAATCTTAAAGTACTATATACATGCTATCTCTTATTTTTTTGGTTATGCTAAACCTAAAGGATTGTATGTATTACTATAACTATAATTTCTAATGTGACATTTGCAGAGTACTTTAAGGTTTATGAAGTACTTTAAATATATTTTTTATATTGATTCCTAGAAGAAAGATCGCAATTTTAGAGCTGGAAGGAACTTTAAAGATCACCAACTGATTGACTCTGGTCAATTCCATACATCTTATAGATAGGGAAATCAGGATTGGTTGACCTTTGATTAGAGAGTTTAAGTATCTTAACCAAGATCACACATGCGGCATGTATCAGAGCCAATATTAGAACTGAGGTCCTCTGACAAGGAAGGTACTAGGAGCCTTCTTTTAAAGGTTAAATTACTTGTCAATGGTTATACTACATAGCAAAGAAATATACTACATGTCAAAGAAAGGATTGGAATATGGGTACATTCTGACTCCAAATTTAGCCCTGTTTTGATGCATCTTAATGATAATTATTAAATATCATCATCGTCATCACCATCATCTTCCTCTTCATTGAGAATCTAACTACTGTGTATGTCCAATACTATAATGGCTGTATCATTTTTTTTTCCAGTATTAGTACTATATTTCCTCCAGTGATGCAGATCTCATCTCATCCATGGTTGCACATTCTGTGAAACTCTCATCCGTGTCAGCCTCCCATAAATCCTTCACAGTGTCCACCAAATGTGTTTGGGGCCATCCATCACCCACTTAATATATATGGATGCCAAAAGAATGTGTAGGTTGTCCATCTGTACCTCCTGCCTCTGGCTACATGATGATGTATAATAATGGAAAATATTTTCATGGATCCAATATGCGAAGAATTTTATTCTCAACTCCCTTTCTTGAGTTCATGCTCTCACATTAAGGAACAGTAACAGGAATTCTCTCTCCTTGCAAATACCACTAATTCTCCTCCTTCACCAGCCAGGAAGTAGATGTGAGGACTTTCAAACATCTAAGTTCCATTGGAATGGCTCCACTGGCCTGATGATGGAGTTCTAGCAGGACAGGAGCTAGTACAGGCTTTCCTCATTTTATTGCACTTTGCTTTCTTACTCTTCACAGATATTGTGAAGTTGTATGTTTTGTTTTGTTTATGAATTAAAGGTTTGTAGCAACACTGCCTTGAGCAAGTCTATCAGCATCATTTTTCCAACAGTACATGCTCCCATCTTGTCTCTGTGTCACATTTTGGTAATTCTTGTATTATTTCATACTTTTAATTATTGTTATATCTATTATGATGGTGAATGAGCTTTGATATTACAATTGTAATTGTTTGAGGATGCCCCAAATTGCACCCAAACAAGACAGTGAACTTAATTGATAAATGCTGTGTGTGCTCTGACTGTTTCATTGACCAGTCATTCTCCCATCTGTCTCCCTCTCTGGGGACCTTCCTATTCTGTGATATTCTGTGAGACACAGCAATACTGAAATTAGGCAGTTAACAGCCCTGCAATGACCTCTAAATATTCGAGTGAATCAAAGTCAATCTATGGAGTAAACTTTATTGTTGTCTTAAGAAATTGATGCAGTCACGCCAAACTTTAGCAGCCACCACTTTGCTCAACCAACAACATCAAGGCAAGACCCTCTACCAACAAAGAGATTACAGATCACTAAAGGCTCAGATGGTGGTTAGCATTTTTTAGTAATAAAGTATTTTTAAATTAAAGAATGTACTCTTTTAGATATAATACTATATTGCACACTTAGTAGACTGCAATATAGTATAAACATCACCTTTATATACATTAGGAAACCAAAAAATTCTTGTGACTTGCTTTATTGCTATAGACACTTTATTACTGTGGTCTGGAACTGAACCCATAGTATCTCTGAGATATACCCATTTGTGTATTGGGTGGGAGGGAAGAAGGAATGATGGGAGGCTTCAGTGCTCTGGAAATTAACAGTGTGAGGATTGGGATAAGGCTAGAGGGGGTTGAGGAGGATCACTTATTCTCTTTCCTTTTCTTTTTTTCACATTTATTTCTTTTATTTTTAATTTATGGAATAAAACAAGCATTTCCATAAGATAATATAATGAAAAAGATGACTGCACATGAAACTGCAAATCTATTATGTACAACTTGCTATTCATTTTACATATATAATAAAGATCACGTAAATTTCTTTTTTTCTTCCCTCCCTCCTTGCCCTAGAGATGGCTGTCATTAGACACAAATAGATGTGTGTGTATATTAAAATTATTCTACAAATAGTTGTATTTATCAGTTTCTTTCTGTAGATACAGATAGCATCTTTCTTCATATGTCCTTTAGAGTTAATTTGGGTATTTGTAATAATCAAAATGACTTATTCACTCAAAGTTGTTCTTAAAACAAGATTCCTGTTACTTCTCTTCCATTTCCCCTCTTGCTTTGCCCTCTCCTTCCTCTCTCCCCACTCATCTTGACTTTAAAATATAATATCATTTTATCTTTACAATAACTCTGAAAGATAAGTGCTATTTTTGCAGATGAGAAAACCAAGGCAGACAGAGATTAATGACTTGCCCAAGGTCACACAGCTAGTAATTCTCAGGCAGAATTTGAACTCTTGCTAATTCCAGATTCAGTTCTCTGTCCCCTATACTATCTAGCTGCCATATGCTCCCTATGTGTATGCCCCAACATGTGATGCTATCTCCCCATTAATGATATGTGTATTCATGGAGGAATGTACCTAAAGTATAACAGGAAAGGGGTGAGGAAGAAAGTAATCATTGCCATTTTACTTACTTATTTCATTAAACACCTTTGTATTGGTGGGGATTCATGAGCTCTGATGGATGTGAATGCAGGGAATACCTTGAATCTTGGGGAGATTTTCTGAGAGCCCATATGTGATTGAGAGGGGCCCCGGGTGTTAGACTTTATCATTGTTTAAATGCCATTCTGTATACAATGGTGGTATACAAGACAATTTTACAAAAATGTTAATTACCAAGAATGAAGTCCTAAAGAGATATAAACAAACTAGGTCCTATGTACTTCAAATGAATAATATTAGTTATCTTTCTTTCAAAGTTAAATCCAATTTCTACATCCCCCTTGATTGAAAGAATCAGATGGACAAGTACAGATCATAACAGAAGCACAGCCTTTGAGTAATGCATTTAGCTTAGTACAGTGAAGAGTGCTTGATTAAGGGAGGATAAAAGAAAGATTAAAATGGGCTAGATAATCTCTGGAGCATATTAGAGAAGTATGTTGGTCTAGGATAGTCTCCCAGCAACTTTGCATTACAGGGTAGCAAGACCTTGCCAACTGAATTCATGCTGAAAACATATGTTCTTCTTACTTAAACCAGCTTAGACATCTGGAAACCAAGACTTGGGGGTTGAGTTGAGTGGGTGGGGAGAATGAACAGAGGACTAGGCAGCACATAATTCTGTTGAAACAGAGACCATTTTTTTCTTCCTCTTTTAATTTCTGAAATGAATCCTTCACCTCGCCTCATTGGTGGAAAGCATTTCATCAGTTTTGTTTTCTTCAGTTTGGTTGTTGTTGCTTTGAAGAACTACATCACAACATATTCCCTATCCTGTCTTGTCCACAATATATCTTATAACTATCCACAGACTCTTCCCAGTCTTTCTTCAGCCCCTTCCCAGTTTGCAGAATTGCAATGGCTTTTCATTCGGGGTGAGTCAGTTTTATGGGGCCCATGGTGGAGGAGGATGGGGAAAATGTGTAAGAAACCAAATACTCCCTTGGCTCACATAGAGTTAAATGGATCAAATAGCTCTTTGGCTTTAGCATAAAAGCTCTGGGTTAGAAAGAATAACTATTATTAAACACAACTTTATTTGACAAATCTGGTTTGGGATGGCATTTGTAAAATTTAAAAACTACCTGGTTTCTGTGAAAGTCGGGTAGACAAGAGAAACAGATGTTTGTTTCAACTCTCACAGCATTGCCAAATAGATGATTGCTACATTAACTAAGTGAACTTCAAAGATCGAGCTGTTTGAAGGTCTTTTCTCAAGAATTAAAATAGTGCTCACTCTGCTGCTTCGGTTACAAAGACAATTTCCTCAGAGAGAAAATAGGCATATTTGTTGTACCCTGGGAAAAATTCAAGTAGCTGTAATCAAGGATAATTCCTTTTCACTAATGTGCAAATCCTCTTAGTCCAAACTGGGCAGATTCTTGTCCTTTCTGATTTCAGGGTTACATCAGAGGGAATTTTGATCCCAATGTGAAGTACAAATGTACAAATGGGCTGACCCAGAATATTAATGCATTCAGTTAGATCATGGTCAGTATATGGTCCAGTGAAACTTAATAAAGGGGACCCAGGGTTTGGTTTATTTTCCTTTTTCCCCCAATAGTGGACCACTTGATCAGAAATATATGTCTATGTCAGGGTTGCGTGACTTGTGTCCTGATTACAATGGTGTAATATATGCAAGATGTTAGCTATACAGTAATGTGTATTTTTAGCAGTCACATAAAACAATACAAAAAGTTTTATCAATGTTAATTGTACAAAAATGCTAGGCATAGCAGTAGTCAGTCAATTTAACCCAACCAGTACCCTGGTTTGATCAAGTCAAGGAAAAGAAGAATCATGGACACATCTCAATTCATAACTATAAGTCTAACTTTATGTCACCCAGTGATGCCAAACTTTAATTTCAATTGTACTGTGAAAATGAAAGCATTTTCACAGAGCCAATTCAGCTGAACATTACTTAGAGACTGGTCTCATAACTAGAAATTCCAGGTAGCTAGGTCTTATGAGCCTACTGGTTCATGTGTGCTAGTTTACGTGATATACATTATATGTATGTAAGTATCATGTAAATACACATATATATATACATATATACACACAGTTCATATAATATGTAAAATGAATATTATATTGCACATGTGTATATAATACAAATATGTTCTATTGTTGTTTAGTTTTATTGAACTCTATGACAACATGAAATATAACTCACCTATACTATCCATGGTGTTTTCTTGACGAAGACACTGGAGTGGTTTGCCATTTCCTGTTGCAGTGGTTAAGGCAAAGAGACTTGTCCAGGGTCACCATAGTAAATGTCTGAGTCCAGATTTGAATTCAGATCTTCCTAACTCCAAACCAAGAACTCTATCTACTGAGCCACCTAGCTTCCTGTGTGTGTGTGTGTGTGTGTGTATGTATGTATGAAATCTATATCTCAAGATAGATTATAGATATAGATCGATTATATGTATCATATGTTATGTGTATATGTATGCATAGATATCTATAGATTGATAGAGATATAGAGATCTACACACACATATATATGTATATTACATGCATGTAACGTATTTGCTTTTTTACATCTCAAATGGGCTTTGCTCTGGAGCCAGTAGGATCAGGCCATGTGTGGGATCCACAGAATTTTAACTTTCTACTAAACCATGTTCTATACAAAAGAATGCAGGAATGAGATTCTTTACCTTTAACACTTATAGTTTTAGAAGTCAATAAGAGAATGTAGTTTCAGATATTTTCCAATTTTAAAATAGGAAAACCATCCAGCAGATTCAGAAATGTCTTATACTATGACCTAGATTATCTTATTGAATTAGAACTATTTCCAAAACACAAAAATGAAAAAAAAAAGAATAGACTTCACTGGCTTTAGAGAACAACCCCTTGATTTTTAATATGATGACACTGAGAATGCCTCAGATGACCTAAGCAGTAAATGAAGAAGCTTATATTTGATCACAAGTTCTTTGACTCCAAACTTTATTAAAGAATTTGTTCTTCCTAGACAGCTAAGTAGTCCAGTAGATAGACCACTGGGTTTAGAATCAGGAAGCCTCATCTTCCTGAGTTCAAATCTGGCCTGGCATCAGACACTTGCTAGGTCTCTGACCCTGGGGAAGTCACTTAAACCTGTTTGCCTCAGTGTCCTCATCTGTAAAATGAACTGGAGAAGAAAATAGCAAATCACTTCAGTATCTTTGCCAAGAAAACCCCCAAATGGGTCACACATGACTGGAAAAAATGATTAAACAATTAAATTAAATTAAAATGACTATATTAAATTTAAAATACATAAATTAAAATATAAAAAATATATTTTAAAATATATAAAAATTTTAAAAAAAGTATTTGTTCTTTCTAATAAGTAATTCATGATTCAATTCTCAGTCCACTTTAAGGCATAGCAGTTCATGAAATTGTAGATTTTTCCCAATTTCATGTCTGTATCAATCAATGGTTGTTCATCTTGGGTCCCTACCTATAGTCCTCTGGAGTGCCCTACCCCTCCTAGCATATGTGCTAAACTAAAATTCAGCAACCAAGGTCTGACATACTCATCACTTTTCTAGCTTCAACACAGTTAAATAAACAAACCATTAGCCTTGGAACAGAATAGCCAACACAGGCAAAATCTATAAATCTAGTGATCTTCAATGTACGTTAGTTGGTTGTCAATCAGCTTTGGATCCCATGAAGTATTCTGAAGTCTGTTCTTTAAATACTATCTTGCACAAAAAGGCAATTTTTTTTGTTACTAAGCAAGGTAATTCAATTCTAAACTTTATACTCTGTTTTTTCCTCCTTTGCAAGGAAACTGTATCTATGTTCATAGTTACACTGAGTGAAGACATTTAAAAAGCACCAGTGATGGAGAAAGGAAAAGAAAAAGAAGTGGACTTTATTGTATAGTTAGATTAGTTAAAGGTGATTTGTGGGGCAGTTGGGTGGCCCAGCTCTGCCACTGTCTTGTATGACCTTACTCTATGACCTACTTCACTCTGAAAGTGGGACTCCACTGGCTCCTCTGGACCCTTCTAGCTTGAGAGGGATTATTAACAATAACTGTTGCAGTTCCCCACCCAGTCTGATGTCTTTCTTTTCTTGACCTCATTAAAGGGGCCATGCCCTGGCTACTTCCTAAACAGGCCTATTCAATGAATGGGTGTTGCCTCACCCTAAATGAGTACCTGCAAAGACTTTGGCCTAAAGGGCCCATGGTCTCCCAGTGCATCCTGGATCATCTCCAGTCATCCTGATGAATATCCAGTCACTGGATTCAGATGGCTCTGGAGGAGAAGTGAGGCTGGTGACCTTGCACAGCCCTCCCTCACTCAAAACAAAGTCAAGTGCAAGTCATGTCATCATTTCTCTGATGGCATAGTCTTCTTCAACAAGGAAGGACAAACACAACCTATTCAATAAATTTATTGGAACATTACCTTTACTTTTTTTAAAATGAGGCAACTGAGCTAAATAACTTCTAAGGGGTCTTTCATGCACTTAGAGTACTGTACAACACTGTTAGAAGTGTTGAGAGTTATTGCTAATGTCTTCAGAACTTTTGTTGCTTTTCCTGTGTGTGTATATAAGTGTGTGTGTGTGTGTGTGTGTGTGTGTAGCTCAATTATAAGACTATCCAAAGCTTGAATGAATTGCCTTAATGGCTATATGTATCCTTCTCTGTAGGTATTCAAATCAGGGCTAGATAAAGACTTCTTAAGGATTTTATACACATTGTTCATGCTTATGTGTGGGTTTCACTCAATGTGGTTGTGTCAAAGAACTGAAAATAAAAGGGGTGCCATCAATGGGGGAAATAATGACATAGGAATACAATTGAATATTATTATGACATAAGTAATGATCAAAGGGAAGGATGCAGAGAAGTAAGTAGAAATTTTTATGAACTGATGCAGAGTGAGGTAAGGAGAACTAGGGAAAAATAATTTATACAATAACTACAATATTGTAAAGGAAAACACGTTTGAAAGATTTAACCCTGTTCAATGCAGTAAACAATCATGATTCCAAAAGACTGATGATGAATCATAAGTTTAACCATTTAACAGAGTGGTGATGAACTAGAGGTGCAGACATATATTTTCTGACATGACCAATATATTGCTACGCTTTTTCTTGACTATGGCTATTTTTTTTTTTTTTACCAAGAAGGGTGTTCATTTTTTTTGTTTTTTTGAAGGGTAAGAGTTATGGGCTCTGGACTTATGCTGGGAAAGGGAAGCATTGGCGATGACAAAAAAAGAGAGGAGGATGTTGATGAAATATTTATGCAACAATCAGAAAAGAACAGGAGAAATTACACAAAAATGACAGAATTGGAATAACAATGTTAAATTAATTATATAATTTTAAAAAACCCAAGCTGTACATAATTGAGAGTCATGCTTTTATATGTAATTCTCTTTTTCTGTTTCTCCCTGTATATGGAAATAATTGTATTTGTTGAAATCTATCAAGTTCATAATAAAAGTAATAAAACAAAACAAGTAGGAGTGAAACAACAAAGCATGGCCTATAACAGAGCACATCTTTACAATCATATGATGACATAGTAGAGAGAATACTGGACCTGTCTTTAGTTGGGAAGAATACAGTTCAAATCTCACATCAGGCACTTACTCCCACATGACCCTAAGTGAGTCATTTAACAACTTTAGGCCTTAGTAGTTCATCTATAAAATGAGGGAAATGGACTAGATGTCCTTGAACATCCCTCCTAGGTCTAAATTTATGATACTAAGAAAATTATGTCAAATATAACATCTCACTATGCTTATTCTTTTTTCTATAAAAAACATTTGATTCAAGTAAGCAAAATAGTGCCTGAGAGACTCTACTGTAGCAAAGTGTGTCCTATGCATATGACAAAATCATGCTTCCTTCCTTGCACTAGGAAAAACTTCCTTTGACAACTTTCTGATGATTAGTATCAAGTGAGACATAAAACAAACACCTGAATAGTTTCCAAGGAGATTTGTCACTGCCCTGAAGTGTGTCTAGAACAGAATCCAAGTAGAAGAGGGATTCCCTATAATTGGTGAGGTTGTCCATAAGCATATGCGTTTGTATGACCAAGTATTGATTGCATCAAGGCCCAGAACACTTACCAAGTATTCTCCTTAACAAGATGATAATTACTGGGAAAAAAAACAGCAACATGTGAATGAAGTCTGTCTATTGTTTAGATATTGATATCCAATTACATGCAAAGGACACAAAATTGGTCCCTAAATTCATATTCCTTGAACAGGCACTGCAGGTGACCTGGACCTAGTATTGGCAAATAGGAAAAGAGTGATCTAGGCTGTCTTGGGGAAATTTAATAATGTTTTTAGTTACCCCTTTTAACCCCAATATCCTTATGATGATACTGTATGAAAATGACTCTTAGAATACCACAATTTCTGTAAAAATAAGGGTAAAGTCACCCAAAAGGTCACATAGAGGTGCACAGTGGTTTCAGGAACTTACTAGCTGCATGACCCTGAGCAAGTCACTTAACCCTGTTTGCCTTGGTTTCCTCAACTGTAAAATGAGCTGGAGAATGAAATGGCAAACTCTTCCAGCATCGTTGCCAAGAAAATCCTAAATGATTTTGTCATGAAGAGTTGGGGTCATGAAGAGTTGGAAGAGACTACAAAACAACAAGAACAACCTGGGGCACATGAACTTTAAAAAATATAATTGTATTTCAGTGTAATTGATTTCTTTTGTAATCTACCAGATTATAAAAAATATACCTATGATATTTTATTTTGTGCATTTAAAACATTGTTCTGAGAAGGGGACTGTAAGTTTCACCATGCTACCAAAGGGGTTTAGGACACAAAATTGTTTAAGAACTTCTGGTGTGGCTCTCTTGACATTGCACAAATGCCAATGAAGCATGTAAATAGTCCATTAGTCTACATCCTTTGGTCTATATCTTTCTATAGACAATATTCTTTCTAGTCCCACATCTCCCTGATGACATCTTTTGTGCTACTTTTCCAACTCTTCCTTGGTATTAATTATGTAGCAGCCTACTTAAAACCACCTTGTGCCTACATGTGATCTTTTGTACGACCCTACCTTTACATGAGTCTTCCTGACTCTCTATCCACTATACTACCTACCTGCCATAGTTCTTCAGGTTAAGAAACTCTTATCTAGAGGAAAGTCCCCATTCTGTTGGCTATTGAACCCTTTGCAGAAGATGTATGGGAAGCCATGGATGAAAGTTACATGACCTGATGTGTGTCTGGGTCATAATCTACACTCTTGGAAAGAATGCCCACATCAATGAGGTCAAAGATATATAGAAATCACCAAAGTAAGAATGAAAGAATTTCAGAACTAAAAGGGACCTTAGAGATTAATTATTCCCAGCCACTTATTTTAATACATGGGCAAACTGAATTCAAGAGAAGTTATATCATTTGCTCTAATGTCACATACCTTTACCCCCTTAATAGTGTCTTGAATCTAACATAGTTGTTTATGCAAATCTAATGTAAATGAGCTGACCCCCAAATTAATAGAGGAGGGGGGATAAATATCCTTATCCAAGATCTAATGAGCTAATGAGCAGTGAGATGGCCAGAGATCAACTAGAAGAAAATGAAAGGAGAATCGAGAGTTTTGGCTAATCCAAAAGCCTAATAAACCAGGCCTGGCTAATTAAGAGTTGATTGTACCTGCCTGTTCAGTAGAGACACTAATTTAAATGAGATCCAGAGGTGAGAAAATGGGATAAGGGCCACGCCTCATCTATTTTATGTGAAACCTTTGGCAAAGAGTCCAAACATAAAGTAATCAGATCTAAATTAGTTTGATTGGCTGTTGGGGGAGTTTTTTGTGGGTTAGTTTTCATCTGGCTTTACTAAAACAGTAACTGGGCCAAGGCAGCCAGGAAAAAAAGCCACTGGCCCACATGGCCCACTTAAAAGCTCTGGGTTTAATTGAAGCCAGGCGGCTGGCCTGAAAGAAATTCAATATACCTTGTCTTGAATTTCTCTTCTTTTTTATTTTTCCCTTTCCTTTTCATGAGGATCGAGGGCCAAGTGACCCTGACTCGGTTTCCTGACGGCTGATGCTCATGTTCTCTTCACCTAGCAATATCATTCAACAAAGAAGTATCTTTGAGTGCCACCTCTGGGCTAATATAATGCTGTTTATTCCTCTCCTCCCTACTATGCTTCAAAACTCTGAGGGTTGGAATCCTGGTTTTATTTTTTTGTTTTTGCTTTTTTGCTTTTGCTAATCTCTTCCTCAGGGGAACTGGCACAGTGCTTTGCAGTTTATGGATGCTTTGTAAATATTTGTTGGATAATTGAATGAAATATTTTTTTTTATTTTAAAAATTAGATACTGTGATAATTTCCAAATAGTATATTTTAACTAATAGCTGTAGGTTGAGTTATACATCCAAAGTTGTAAGCTACGCTGATGGTCCTTAGTCCATCTGTGGTTCTCTCCCATTGTGACCTTTGGTCATTGGAATTTTGAAGGAGTGTGCAGCACCTCCAGGAACAGGCTTTAATCTCAGATGTATCCTATGGATGGAAATCCATCTGATGTGACTTGGCCTCTCTTTGTACACTAAGAGCCATCCTGTTTCTAATCCCTTGGGTGAAGGTGGAAAGATCAGAGAGAGAGAAACTTACCCAGTTATAAAGGAGTAGCAATGAAACCTTAAATGCCATAATAATAGTTAATAATACCTTATATTTATATACAACTTCAAAATTTCAAATTTTAAATCAATTGACATGAGGCAGAGAAGGCATCTACTATGATCCTCAATTTACAGAGGAGAAAACTGAGCACAAAAATTGCCAAATGAGTACTACAGCAGTATTTTCAGGACCCCCACCCAAAAAACACAATCAATGTATACAGTGTGACAAAAGATTTGCCATCCCTGGGCTTCCTATCAAGCTCCCTTCGTTCCCACCCCCACCATCACACTCAAACACATTGATCAAATATCGGTGAACCTCTATAAGGACTAGTACTTTTTGAAAAAATGAGATATTTATTTAGTCTGTGATTTTTTTCCTTCAATTTATGTGACTTTAGTATGTTTTTACTGTAATATTTAATGAATTTAGTCAATTAATTACTCTTTGATGAAATATTAGAATCCTCAGAACATTTTTAGGATTTATGAAGATGATTGGCGGAACATTTGCTATCAGCACTATCCCAGAAAATTCAGCACATATGGTTATTATACAAGTGACATACCTAAAATCATATGGCTAGCTAGAGCTCCAACTAGAATCTACATCTCTAGACTTCTAGGCCTAGGTTTGAGCAGTGAGTAACTGAAAAAAGTGTAGAAGGTTGAACTTCAATCCAATTCAAGCCAATCCGAACCAACAAGCATTTATGAAGCACCTACCATGTACAAGCAGGGGTATACTGGTACTAGCTCTAACCAGATTGTTCTCAGTGTGAACATTTAAACTCCAGAAATCTGCTATGCCACCAATCAGGGCTTGATTTATTGTTTTCTTGACTGTCTAAACATAAGAAAGTGTTAATAATTCAGATCAAATTTAAAGATGTCTCTGCATACATTTTTTTTGGAGGCCCTGTTTGTTAAGCATTTACCAGAACACTCCTGAATTGCTATATAAACATTGCTTGAGCTCAGCAGGAGTGAAGGCTCAAGGAATAAAGTCATCTCTATAGTAGAGACCTACTGACTGTAGAATAACAATAACAATCTGCCAGTTACACAATGCTTTAAATGTATGCAAAGTACCTAACATCCACTATTTCATTTAAGCCTCACAACATCCCTGTGTGCAAGACACTGCTCTGGACTCTAGGGACACAAACACAAAATGAAATTCAAGTCTTGCTCTTGTGGAGATGGGACAATACAAGAGGAGTTGGAATTGGCTATAAGGGAGGTCCCACAAATGCTTTAAGTGTTTTGTTTTGCAAGTCATTTGCTGCATTGAACTAGCAATCTTTCATAACTATGCCCATAACAGGATTCACACTATTAGCAGATAATAGAGTCATTTCTGTTCAGCTGTGCTGATGTCAATATTCACTTTGCTTTGACCAGGATGATTACACATTACCCACCCCCTCACCAACTCTCCATCACAGCAAAAATGAGCTTATTTTCTGCTACCTGTATGCCTTTTCAAGAGTTGTTTTCCAATCTTGGAATGCTTTCCCTTCCTCCACCTTTTAGAAATGCTGCTGCCTTCAAGACTGAGCTTCGAGAGACTTTTCCTGGTTCACTGAGATGCTAGGGACCCCTTGAAATCATTTCATGTTTATTTTGTACGTAGCCCTGTCTTTCCTTTCCTGATGTTTTCCATCTTAGCAGTAGAAAGTAAGTTTATCAAAGGTAAAGACTCTCAGTTTTGTATTTGTGTCTTCAGTACCCAGAATAGTTCCTGGCTCCTGATAGGCACTTTAAAAAGCTTATTGATCACTTTGTTGATTTCTGCCAGTCTATTGAGTAATTTAGTCATCAAGATCTCCTTAAATACAAAACAATCTTCCTCTCCATTAATTCTAAGCATTGAAACTATTTTTATGCTCTGTAAAGTCTAATCTCTCCTCCATATGATACCCCTTAAAATACTTCAAGATTTTTTAACAAGTCCCCTGAAGCTATTTTCTCCTCTAGGCTAAATAAGGGCAGCTAGGGGGTGAAGTAGAAAGAGTTTCAGTCCTAGAGTCAGAAGATTCAAATCTGGCCTCAAATACTTACTGGCTGTGTGACCCTGGACTAGTCACTTAACCCTATTTGCCTCAGTTCCTCATCTGTAAAATGAGCTGGAGAAGGAAATAGCAAATCACTCCTGTATCTTTGCCAAGAAAACTTGACAATGGGATCATGAAGAGTCAGACAAAACCGAAATGACCCCATGACAACCTACATATCAACCAACCAGCAAAAACTTCCTAATGTATAAATGTGATCATCATTTAATAAGCTTAAATTAGCACCTATTATGAGCTCAGGTACTGTGCCCAGGTCAGATATTTATTAAGGGTCTACTATGTGCCAGACCCTATGCTAAACACTGGAAATAGCAAAAAAAAAAAAAAAAAAGTCAAACGACAGGTCTTGCATTCAAGGAAAGATTGCAGTCTAATGGGGGAGACAGCATGCAAACAAAAATATACAAAGCAAGCTATATTCAGGATAATTAGAAAATAACAGAGGAAAGGGTCTAGAATTAAGAAGCATTTGGGGAAGGCTTCCTGTAGAAGGTAGGATTTGAGTTGGTATGTGAAGAAAGCCAGGGAGGTCAGTAGTCAGAGCAGAGGAGAAAGAATGTTCCAGGCATAGGTGTTAGCCAGAGAGAATGCCCAGAGTCCAGAGATGGAGAGTCTTGTCTGTGGAACAACCAGGAAGCCAGTGTCACAGGATTGAAAGAGTATGTATCAGGGAGTGAAACTTAAGCTTAGTAGTGAAGTCCAAGTTTCTTTGCCTAATAGTAATGACAATCTGATTCCATCCTACTTTTCCAGCTTTATTTCATGTGAGTACTCTTTACCTACTCAATATTTCTACTCACTGAGAGTACTCACCATTCCCTGAATTTACTGCTACCATCTTTTCTTCACACAACCCACAAAACTAGGTTGCCTTGTTCCTTTACTCATCTGTCCCTTTCAAAATCCTCTCCATCTATATCACTACTCCACTCTCATGTCATGCTTTCCATGAAACTATTGTGATTTGACTAGCCAGTAGTAATCTCATGATCTTCATGTATCTGATTGATGTTTATCTGGATCTCTCTGGCTTGCTTTTTCTTTTTGTTATTGTTGTTTCTGTCTTATTTTCATCACTAAATCATAACCTTGAAGCGATGGACTATTTGCTATAGATCTTCATATCCCAGTGCCTAGTACAATGCCAAACTAATTGGGGTAGAGAAGGAACTGAAACTTGGTGTCCCTGATATAGGGAACTCTTAGTGTAGAAACTCCTTCCAGTACTATAGATCAGCAACTCATCAGGAACTTATAGTTTTCTAGAACTACCAGGGCTCTCAGTAGAGAAATTATATTCCTTGCCCGAGGTGGCACAAGTAGAACAGGTGAAAGGTAGGACCTTTAACCAAATATTCTTGACTCTCAAATCAATCTCTCTCCACTACACCAGGCTGACTCTCTATGCCTGGGAGACTTTAGAGGATTAAGGCATACTGCATGTTAAATAGCATGTAAATAAATAGAAAAGGCAGACAGAACTTGGATTTTCTGGCTTGAATAGCAATGAATCATGTAACATAGATGGGAGGGAAATATGCCCACAGCCCCAACCCAGTGTTTGCAGGGTAGTTTACATTAGATATTGGGATTATTAGAGAAACTCTGAGTATTAGCTGCTGGCAAAAGAAAAGAGAGAAAACCAGAAATTAAAGGGATGAAAGCTTTCCAAAAGACTTTAAGCAAGAGGAAATCCCTCCCATTCACCGATAAAGAGCTTCCAAGTGGACCACAGCCAAGAAGACTTGTGTTTGTGTGTGTGTGTGTGTGTGTGTGTGTGTGTGTGTGTGTTCTATAAAATCCTACATTCCCAACTTTAAAAGGTCTAGTAATGGTTGCCCCTTTGTGCATCCATCTGCTAAATGTCTGGGGTGTCCTCATTTAAGGAGCTGGGGAGGGGGGTTACATTTGCTCAGCAGCCTCTCTCTCTGCTTCTTTTTGTGCATGCCTTAAATGCTGGTTTGACTACAGCACTCATCAGGCAAAAGTGACAACCTTTTATTACCTAGAGCAAGGGAAGGAATGTTTTGCATTCTACAGTCTCTCAAAGCAGAGTCACAGTCATGAGACAACATATTCACATGATAAGTAAAATTCCTGAGGGAGAAGAGACAATAAAATTCTGTAGGTTAAAGCCATATGCGCATATTTTATAGGTCCACTGACTGAGGATGTCTGAGCTAATTTATAATGCCAGATTCTGATTTATGTGATTTTTAAAAACTGAACCTAGGAAACAGGTATTTTGACATTAATATCTCCAGGTGAAATTTATTGAGAAAAAGACACCTTTACTTCCAAAATGCACCTGATCACACAAAAAGTCAATGGAACTCTAGATCCTATTTAATAATATTCTATATCGTTTAAAAAATCAGTTTCAAAGTCATCTCACATCAGTCTCTGCTGTCAGGCTTCTGCATGGGTAGCAACTCCATTAGCAACAGCATCCTCAGAAACAAAAGACAATGATGGACATACTTGATTGGAAAGTGCTGCCTGGTTTGCTCTGAGCTGTGGAGAACTTTGCCATTTATTCTGGAACACAAGGTGATTTCATGAACATATGTATACCTGAATTGCATTCCAAAGGGTCCCTGACTTTACTTCCATTGTATTTAAGGAACATGCTTGAGGTCTTTTACTTTCATTCATGAGGTCTTCAGTGTGGTCCCTATCTTTCTGTGAATGATCATCAGTGACTCAGCACTTGACAAAGGTGATTTTTGTTGAACAATGAGCTGAGATGAAAATCATGGCTGACTCTGCTATCTGGGAATAGAAGGGATTTGGTGGAGTCAGAATAGTAGGAAAGTCAAGAGTATGAAGCTAAGTCAAGCCAACAAGCATTTATTAAGCACCTACTATTTACCAGGCTCTAGGATCTGTAACTTGATTCTGCAATTCACCTAACAATCAAATATATGACAATTACCATTAATGGCTATGAATTATTTCTTTGCATGCTGAATGTGGCTGAGTAGACAATTTACTGAATTTGACACTTGAATTCACATTCCAGGTTATTTGATTAGCCTACATGATTAGGAGCAGATAGATATGAAATGCTTTGTGAACTTTAAAGTGATACATAAATTTCATTATTTTTACTACTATTTTTCTACAATAGTGACTCAAAAAGCTTCCTGGAATGGTTATAGGTTGACCTGCCAACCTGAGATGTATGTGTGTATGTGTATGTGCATATGGATGCACATGTGTATGAATGTATGTGCATGGAAAAATGGTGTTAATATAGGTATTGATTAGGAAGACCTAAACAAAAGAACTGTCATATCCTCCAGGGTCCATCACATAAAGGACTTTGCCATGGTCAAATAATCAATGACTGGACAAAATAGGGTTTCTGCAATTTCCCTCCAAATCTCTCAGCAGAAAACTTGCTCTGTCTCCAATTGAAAATACTATTTCACCAAGAAGAAAGGACTTCCTGCATTTCTAATGTATTGCGTACAATGCCAGCAGAGCTCTTTCCACTAAATGAGTCATGTGTAAAAAGAATCATTTCTGGTCACCCACTATTTAAAGTGAACATATTTAGATGATAAAGTAAGTGATTCCATATGTACACTGACTGCTAGTATAGAATTCCTGTTTTTCTTATGCAGTGTCCAGGTTTTTTTTTGCCTTCCCCTTTTGACTCAATTAGGTCAGTCTCCAAAGAAGAAAAAAAAAGAAGAAAAGAAAGAAAAGAAAAATGACCACAGTCTTAAGCAAGAACACTGTCTATTCAGCATATGGTGTTTATAGAACTTGAAAACATATTCAGAAGGTGTGCTTTAGATTAGAGGGTATTTCTACATCAGGGATGGTTTTAATTTGTTAGCACTTCAGATCTGTAGTCTTGAAGTAGCTCCTATTACAGTCAATAAAATGGTTAGTGAAATGAGGATAAATATTATAATTGTGTTCATTAAACAAGACTTTTATGCAATTTTCCTCCCTGGCATGTCAATATGTCACTTTGGGGGCATTTGGGGTTTGGTTTTCCTTCACGGTAAGAAAGTGGCCAAAAGGGGGAAACAACAAGAATTGTACCCACCAATACACATAGCTCTTCAAAGTCACTGGGTTAAGATGCTGCTAAATAGAGACAGAGATGGATGCAAAGATCCTCTTTGATTCATTTAGAGAAAGCCTGCCATCCCATTCAAACTCTTCAGTCCATGCACAACATCTCAGATGGTATGGTTGTGACAGTCCTAGAGGATGCCTGTGTGTGCTGATAGTCAGGCTTCCACACGTGAGAACCTGGAGGAAAAACTGCTGAAAGGTCATTGAAAGCTGATGCAAATAATAGTTGTTTCCCCAGAAGCAGAAATTAACTTGTAGGACCTTTGCAGGCCCACATAGGTTTTAGGCCAGCAACAGTACACACCACACACACACTGTCATAAGAAGACAATTCGGCCACTGTTTTCTATTAAGACCTCAAATCACTTGAAACTCATCTGGCTGTGGGGCTTGAAATGATCTCCTTTCCAGGTTTCTGAGAACCAAATGGCCACTTGGATAGTTCTCTACTTTGACAGCTACCACCCAAGCAGAGGCTGTTTGAGTTCCCAAGAACTGAGGAGTGGGCAGGGGTAGGAAGAAGGAATGGTAAAAGTTCTACCCAGATATCTGAGATGGCAGCAGGCTAAAGAGAGACCCCCTTGGATACTGGAGGCCCAGAATTTAACCATTTCAAAGACTGTGTCATGTAATTGGAGAACATTGGACTAGGAGTTGGAAATCTGCCGCTGCTCATTAGCTGTGGAACACAGGGAAAGTTACTAAAACTCTCCGAGACCTAGGGGTTTCTATTTTTTAATTGTGTGATCTTTATTCATTCATTCCATGTAAGTTTGGAGTTTTTTTAGTTTCCGTTATTGTAAAACAGGGATGAGAATACTTGTGATCATACTTTACAAAATTCTTATCAAAATTTTAAAAATGAAACTTTAAAATGCCATATAAACATTTTAAATATTTATATATTTAATTTCTTTTATTTAAATATTTATATATATTCACGGACCTACAGAAGTGAAAGGTACCTTGGAAGCCAGAGAAGACTGAAGATGTAGCGGATAGCGTTGGACCCAGACTCAGGAAAAAATGTGTTACAGTCTGCCTCAGCCAGACATTTATTAGTTGTATGATCCTGGGCAAGTCACCTAACTGATCTGATCTTCAGTTTTCTCCTGTAAAATTAGGATAATAATGGCACCTACTATACAGAGTTATCAGGACCATCAAATGAAATAGCATATGCAAAGCCCTTTGTAAAACTAAAATGTGAGCTATTAAAATTAGTCTAACCTCAAATTCATCAAGATTCTCTTCTACAAAACTATTACAGTTCATTCTTCATCCTCTAAAAGAACCAATGACATCACTAGCCCAAGCCTCCATTACAAAACTATAAATAAATGGTGGTAACCCAGCCTTCACTTGCAAATCTCCAGTGAAGGGTGTTAGAAGAAGTAGCCCAATCCCTGACTCCCAAGAAGTTGTCACTTCCTCATTGCCTGAGTAGAAAGCCTCCCTGAGAAGTATGGCTTGTGAATTGTGATGGGAGCTTCTTCCAAGTGAATCCACTTAAGAGGTTCTCAATGCCTACTCTTGTTTAATTTTTTTGTGTTATGAATTAATGAATCTACTTTTATTAATCAGTTGACAACTGAACAAGCTATGATCATTTTGCTCCAATATTAAACCTCAACTACCATAGGCCTGAATAAGAACTGGCCAAGAACATCTCTGATCCCCCAATCCCCACCCTCTAAGGCCATCCCTTACAATTTTATATAGCTTGTTAAATATAGTTTTAAATACAATTTTATTTAGTTTGAATAGTTCGTAAGTTGTTCCTTACATCAAGTCAAAATCTTCTCTAAATATTCACCTAAAACTCCTAGTTTTGCCATCTTAAAAAGGCATAAAAATTCTAGGCATGCCAGGAAACTGAATCACTTCCATTTGAATTGTCTTGGGAAGATTCTGAAGATCACCTGGCAGGATAAGGTACCAGACGCTGAGGTCCTTTCTCAAACTTAACTGCCAACCATTCAAATTCTACTACAGAGAGCACAACTCTGAAGCCAAAAATACATTTACCTAAAAAGACTATTTTATGAGAACTCACATAAGGCAAGTGACCATATCAGATCAGAAGAGTGATACAAGGACATTCTCAATGTCTCTCTGAAGAATTTTGGAACCAGTTGTGAAACATGGGAGACACTGGCACAGGACCACCTAGCATGGCATGCCCACATAGCAAGGCAGAATTGCAGTAGCTCAAAAGAAAAGTGAAATGTGCCAATTGAGAGACATCTCCACCCCAAATGTTCATATGAACTATTTGTGTCCAACCTATGGTAGAGTCTTTCAAGTTCATATTGGTCTGATCAGGCACCATCAAACACACTGCACCTTGACCTTTGGTCATCTTCAAGAATGAAGGACAACAACTGACTTCACAAGAGATACAGATTTCCCCATAAGTCTTCTCTTTTTCCACAATACCATCCCCATTGCTTTTAGTAGATGCTCACAACAAGATCTCCAGTCCCTTGCCATCTTGGTTATCTTCTTTCACATCTTTTCTAGCTTATAAGGACATTAGTAGTTCCCAAAATGTGATGAGCAGAACTGAACCCAATAATCAGAGTGTTGCAGCAGAACTATTTCCTTTCTCCTTCTGGATGTAATACCTCTTCAATGCCCGCTACATTCATATTAATTTTGTTTTGTTTTTCAGCCACTCGTCAACTGTTGACTAATTTTTGAGCCTACAATCCACTAAAACATTTCAGATCATTTAAATACACACTATTTTTAACTGAGCTTCTCCCTTCCTGCACTTATGAAATTGTTTATTTAAAGCTAAATTCTGAATTTTAAATTTCATCCCTATTAGATGTCAACTTGTTAGATTTGATCCACAATCCTAGCTCACCAAGATCTTATGGCAACTTAAGTCTGTTATCTAGCGTATTAGCTGTGCCTCCTCACTTTATGTTATCTAAATTCAACAAGCTTTGCTTCATCTAACTCATTGATAAAAATGTTAGAAAGTATAGGGCCAAGACAGATCCCTAGAATATTCCACTAGAGATCTTTCTTCAATTTGATGTTGATACATGAATGAATACTCACTCTTGGACTTGACAGTTCAATAAGGTACCTAACTATATTGTCATCTAACCAGTGGCACATTTGTAAATATTTAACAAGGGAGGAGGACGTAGGACAGGAGGGAATGATACACTTTTAAGTTGAATAATCTTCATTATTAGCATTTTCTTCATCATTTTCTGAAGTCTATGCAATCAACAAAACAACAAATAGAGCCCTGGTTAGTTGTTATATTTATTTTATTATTGATGTTACATATTAATATAATATAGATATAATGATAGTATTACAGAGTAATAAATAGAGTAAAATAGTAACAAATTAGGTTTTATTTTATTATCTGTGTTATATCACATATTTATTTTTAGCACTTGGTGCTTCTGAGGTATAAATGCTCATACTAAAAATTTAATATTTGACTCTCCGGAGTCAGGATGAGCTGGCTCCAGCCCACCGTTACATTTAGGCCACATCTCTTTATCTTGTCCCTAACTTCGTTGACGGACTTTGTCAAAATTTTTAGTTGAAAATCTAGGTAACAATACACCAATCTAGTAATCTCTTAAAAAAATAAGAGGACATGAAGTTAGCCTGTCATGACTTGTTCTTGATGAAAGCAGGCTGGCCATTAGCGATCACAGCTTCCCTTCTAAGCGCTCATAAGTCATCCCTTTAATGTTATGTTCTAGACTTTGACCTGAAGTTGAAGCCAAGCTTCTCAGTCCATGGTTGCCAGTATTTACCATTTTATCTTTTTGAAATTTGAGACATATTCACCCGATGGCTCTTCTTCCTTTTGCACAACAGTTTAAAAATCATACACAGTGGTTTATCATTCACACCTGCCAGTTTTGTTTTGTTTTTTTCAGTACCTTTGCCTATAGATCTTCCATATTTGGCCTGGGCTCATTGCAGCTCTCTAGTCAGCCACTGATTTATTTTTTATTTCAATTTCCTAATATGCACTTTCTTCTATTCTCAATCTGAAGATCATCATTCCCTTTGGGAGAGAAATCAGAAGCAAAAGGAGAGTTCAGTAATTCTGCCCCCTCACTGTCATCTGCTGACATCAACTCATCTATCCCTGTCTCTTCTTTGAAGTTTCTTCTTGCCCTTACAATAGCTTTAAAAATTCCTTTTTTTGTTGTCTTTCAAATTCACTACCATCTGCAAGTTCATTCAGACCTCTCATCCTAACTCTAAATATTTTAATGGAGTTTCTAAAACTATTCTTAGAAGATAATGCTATTCTGTTATTTATTCTGCATTTCCACCCCTGCTTCCATATCTTAAAAGTGTCTATCATTATTATTATTGGCATGTCTTCTCCATTCTGCTAGCATCATAGCCTCTATAGCAAACAATTTGTTATTGTTGTTCAGTCTTGTGTGACTCTTCATGACCCCCTCTGGGGTTTTCTTGACAAAGATCCTGGAGTGGTTTGCCATTTCCCTCTCCAGTTCATTTTACAGAAGAGAAAACTGAGGAAAACAAGATTAAGTGACTTACCCAAAGTCACACAGTTAGTAAATGTCTAAGGCCATATCTGAACTCATGAAGGTCAGTCGTCCTGACTCCAGGCCTGGCACTATCCATCTAGCTGCCCTAGAGGAAACAATACCTTTGACCAATCCACCATATTTAGCTGAGGCAATGAATAATGCTGACAGTTGATCAACATGAGGTGCTTGCTTTCTGGAGATAATCCCAAGCTTCCCATCACACCTTCTTGTTTCATTACCTAGCACTGTCTGCACCTTTCACACACCCAACAGGAATCCCCAGTGGTTCCATAGTAAGGGGCACTAAGCAGTACAAGGTCACACAGGTAACTAGCATAAGAAGTGAGATATAAACATAGGGCTCTGATTTCAGATCTCCAACATCATATTATTTAAGGCTCTTAGTTTGGCATTGATAGAATTAAGTAAGAATTGTAGAGATTTTATATCATTTACCAACCCTAAGCATACAACACTGTAAGTAAGCCTTCTGCTAACCTCTACAGGGTAGAAACATGCATCTGAACATATGCTTGATCATAAATCTGGAGCAGGAGATAGCTATGAAGCCATCTTGTTCAACCCTCTTATTTAATAAATGAGGAAAATGAGGCCTAGAGAGATGACGTCACTAGCCCAAAGTCACTCAGGTAATAAGAAGTGGGATTTGAATCCAAGCTAGGATACTTTCCTTTGTATTATACTGACCCTATAGTCACCCTGGATATACACAGTTTTTCAGAAAACATATCACCAAAGTTTTGTACTTTTAATTTTATATATATTTTTATTTTTAAATGATTTATCTATGACTTAAACTCATTGAGGATAGGTAGACAATTTATTACTCTCTTCTCACTCATCATATATTTGAATTGCCTATTATGCATCTTGTTCTATACACCTCTTATCTGGAGAAGGATTTTGCTTGACAGAGAAAACAAACAAAAAGTAAGTTATATAATGTGGTCTTCCCTCAATCCTTCCCTATCATAGCTTTGTTTACTCTGAACTTTGATTCTCCTTTTTTATCTTTTTCTTTCTCCTGAGAGCAGTTGGGTATAACAGACAGAAAGCCAGGAAGACCTGGCTCTAAATCCTGCCCTGACACAAGAATAACAGAGAAGTCATTCAACCTTTCAGTGTTTTAGTCAACTATCCTGCCACAAGTCTCTCACCACTTCCATCCACCCTTAACTCAGCTGTCAAAGTGATCTTCCTAAACTCTGGGTCTGACTATATTGTCATTCTACTTAGTAAACCCCAAGTGGCTCCCTATCGCTTCTAGGATCAATTATAAAATTCTCTGCTTGGTGTTCCAGAGTCTTCATACCATGCCCACTTCCCACTTTTTTTAATCTTTTTACACTTTATACTCCTGCTCTACATCCCTCCCCCCCCCCCCAACGTATTCTATAATCCAGTGACATTGACCTCCTTGCTGTTTCTCCATCTCCTGGCTCTAGTCCTTTTCTCTGACTACTCCCTATACCTGGAATGTGCTCCCTCTTCATCTCTGCCTCCTGGCTTCCTTTAATTCTCAACTAATAGTCCATCTTCTACAAGTAGTCTTTCCTAGTCTTCCTCTGAAACTTGATTATATCTTATTTTTACTTACTAGTTGTCTGCATGTTACTTCCCCTGTTAGACTGTGAGTTCCTTGAGAGTAGGAATTGTCTTTTTCCTTTCTTCATATCCCCACCATTACGTGCCTGGCACTTAATTAGTGCCTAATAAATGTTTATTTACTGAGATATTCCCCCCTCCAGTGGTAGAGGATGTTTTCTTACTGAGGTCTGTTTCCTGCTCCTGTGTATATATCTTCTTTATATATGAAAGTTTTTATATTTAGAAACTTAAATGGTTTCCCATGGAGGAGAATGGTTTCCCACAAAGGTTTCCCAGCTCTGCCCTATCTCCCAAATTTATGATAGAACTTCACATCTTCTCATTCATTGAGATGGAAAGGTTAAGCCTTTTAAAGTCTGCAGCCCATTTAAGGATGCTGGCCAGCTAAGGCTCCCTAGTAGGCATCTTTGCTTTTTTATTCTCTGGTAATTCTCCCTTTCATAGAATCATAGGGATCTGTTTTAACTTTTATGTGAATTTGCCGGTTCTTATCTGATAGGAACGGTTCCCAAGAACATGAGTATCTGTTGGTAGTGGTGGTTGGAGGGGCAAAGAGTAGGGCAGAGAGTGCTGGTATTTAGGGAAGGGTGCCCTATCCATTCTAAAGCATCCCCCCACCTGAAATCAGGTCCCATATTTTGGATGAGAGGATCATAGTCAGGATTAAAGTCTAGCCTAAGAATCATTAGGAGAAACTGTCTAGTATAATAGAGTAATGAATTTGGAGTCAAGGGACCTGAGTTCAAATTCCTCACTCAGCTACTAATTACTTGTTGTAGCAGTAAGCACCCCAACATGCACAGGGGGGCCTGCTATCACAGATTCTTAGATCTGCATTCACAAAAGGAAAACAGCTTTCAAGGGGTTAACAGTCACAAGCACATGTATCGTTCTTTTAACCAAGTAGATATATCATTCACCTAATTCAGGCAGCACAAAGAAAATACAGAGAAATCAGATGATCAACAGACATGGCTCCCTCTGCTCCACCATAATTCGACAGGTTCAGCTGCCTGACCATAGTTACCAGAGAGGGAAGCATGACATCTGGGTTTTCAAAACCAAGAACTCCTTAAAGTGGTTTCCCAGAGTCCTCATCTGACACTCAAACCTTCTTGCAAAAACTAAGGCCCAAAGTAAAACCTCACCAGTGTATTTATAAACTTTTTTAGAGCCAGAGGGCATAACTCTCAGACCCAGTGCCTCTAGAGAAAAGACAAAAGGTATTTGGGACCCTCCTACAAAAAAACTCCCCTAATCAAGCTTCTCACAATGGGCAAGCCTATCAGTGGGTGGGAAAGATCTTTTTTAATCTCCTCATCCAATCTGAGGCACTTTTAGTAAAACAAAAACTCTAAAAGATCCTAATTTGACTGCCATCACACTCCCCACCCTTCCGCCATCCTTAGCCTTACAATCTAAATGGCCATGAATCCTGGAACAAACAGAGGCATTATACTTCTTGATTATACTAAAACAAAAACAACAAAAGATCTTACTTTGCTTGCCCTTGCACCTGTTTGTCTTGGTTCTAGCAGCTTGACCTGTCTCGGCCACAGAGTCTTCATCTGTAAAATGACAAATTTAGACTAAATCAGAGTTTCTTAATCTGTGATCTATGGATCCCCCACAGGATTTGTTAATGGATAGATTTTAGGGATGGGGGGTTGTGCATGAACTTGAATGGGAAAAAATACAGCTTTATTTTCACTAACCTCGAACTGAAATTTAACATTTCCTTTAATTATTCTTAGAAGAATCCATAACCTTTACCAGGCTACTAAAGAGCAAAAAAAACTGCATTGGATAATCTCCAAGGTCCCTCACTGCTCCTGACTTATGGTCCTGTGGTCCCAAGCTTGTAATCACTAGTAATGTTGTCTTTGTCTGCTCTCTCTCCAACATCCTTTCACATAACAGGCTTTTGTAGCTGTCCTCCAAAGCCCTGGAGAATTGCATCAAGGAAATAAACCTGATGGGACACACCACACTGTGGCATGGTCTTGGTTGCCTGGGACAACCCCCAGAGGTTTGGTTCCATTGTTATTATTCTTCCCCTGAGATATTTCAAACAGTCCTTTCCTTGCTTGTCCTGGAAACTTTATGAGTCCTTTTGAAAATCAGAATTTGATGCCTGGCTCCTGGCATCTTCATTAGGAGAAAACTGTTCCAAGCGTTGTTTATTCCATGATTCCTCTTTATCTTCCTTGCTATTGCATGTCTTCCCATCCTCCATTATTTTCCTTCCTTTCAAACTCTCGTTTGTCCTCTTATTTTCTTCCAGTCACTGCTTGCAGTTACTACAAAGGTTTCTTCAGCCACCTGGAAAGATTTTCAATTCATTGGATGTTGTTCCTTTTCAGACTGAAATTGAGCTTCTAATTCATCAATTGCTTAATTTTGAGATTTTGTCCACTAAATTTTATTTGGATGATGGGCTCCTGCATGGTAAAATGAAATGTATTTCATTTACACAAAAGTAAGATCATAGATTTAGGGCCAGGAGAGACCTTAAAGATCATCTTTTGCAAACCCTTCATGTTAAAGATGAGGGAACAGGGTCTTAGAGAGGATAAGTGAAATGTTTAAAATCACAGAAATAATAAGTACCAGAACCAAGGACAAACAAGAACTAATTTAAGTCCCCTGACTCCAGACCTCCTACATCATATGGCTTTAATATTTCTATTTTGGTATACATATAATTAAATAAAGATAAAAATGATCTTATATCAGTGTTTCCCAATCCTAGTTTTATAACACTCTAGGGTTTCATCAGTCTCTATAGAATATCACAAAATACTGAGGGGGGAGGAAGGGGGAGAGATTGAGACAGAAAGAAGAAGAGAAAGAAGGAAAGAAAGAAAAAATAATGGAAGGGAAAGGAGAGGAGAAAGAGAAAGGAAGGAGAAAAGAAAGAAAGGAGAAATGAAAAAAGGGGAAGAAAGAAGAAAAAGAAGGAAGAAAAGGAAGGAGGGAGGAAGAGAAGAAAGAAAAGAAGGGAGAGAAGAAAGGGAGGGAGATAGGGACAAAAGACAGAGAGAGATGAAGGAACAAAGGAGAGAAGGAAAGAATGAAGAAGAAAAGGAATGAAGGACAAATTTCATTCTCATATGATCAGTTCCCTAGGCATAGTAGGCATTTCCTTGTGCATAGTAGGCATTTTTTAAAATGTTTCTTGAAACAAAATGAGGTACACATTAAAAACAGACTTAAAAATGGGGGAGAGGAATTCAGACAACTATTTTTTTGGCTTTGTCATGTAATAAAATACCCAATTCACAATATTAAATGCTCTAAAAGTGTTTCTTTTTTGTATACTTAGTGGTTATGGAGTTTATCAGATCTTACTCAGTTATTTGTAGTCTGCATTACCAAGCTACAGTATCACATATTTCCACTGTCTGTGCAAATAAGCAGCCTTTGCTTGAAATGGATGTTTCTATTAACACATGACTAATTATTGAAAATAAACATGTGCAAGCGGGAGCTTCTGCTGACTGCCTCTCAGCCCATCTTTTCCTCCTGCTAGTTCACACTGAGGGGCCTGTGCGTTGCTTGAGTATGAAACGGACTTTGATTTGGAGTAACCATTGGTCATGATGAAGGCAACCTGTGAAAATGTTACTGGAATTGGTTTTCAAATTACTTCTTTCATCCTGCTGGTAATTATGATAAAAAAAAACACTACATACCAAATTATAAAAATAAGGAGAGGTGCTATTTCAGGGGAAAATACAGTCCACACAACACCAAAATGCACAACATTTCTTATACCTTCAAGATCCTTTTTTTTTTTTGGCCTCAGTAATACCTATAATAGATGTAAAAGTATGGATTCTTAGACTTGAAAGAAACATTAGTGTTCATCTAGTCCAGCACTTCTTGGGCTATGTGAACTTGTTAATTTTTTTCTTTGCTAGCTATTTCCATATAATTGGTTTCCTTTGTAATCTTATATATTTTATTTTATGTCTTTTAATAACATGATTCTGAGAATGGGTTCATAGGTTTTTATCAAACTGCCAAAGGGATCCATGACACAAATAAGGCCTGCTTTTGTCCCCTTTCCTACCCAATTCGGAAATCCTTTCTATAACTCTGACAAATAGACATCTAACATGTCTTTGAAGAGTTCTGGTGACAATGAAGACCACATCACAAGGCAGTCCATCCCATTTGGTGACAACTCTATGTATCAGGGAAGTTATTCCTTCACTGAATGAAAATATGTTTCCTGGTAAATTACTGTATGGCTGTGTCCTCACCTGCAAAATGAAGTAATTGGATTAGAACAGAGATGATATTAAACATGCCTACAACATTCTTGGAAAATATTTAACAAAATAAAATACCATAAAATATAGATGTTATCACATTCCTAAACTAAGTCAGCAAGTGGTCCATGAGGATCCTTATGTAAAGCTTAATGGCTCTCTTTCTATTTGAATTTCACACTGCTAGACTTGAGGACTATCTAAGGTTCCTTCTGTCTCTACATCTAAATCTTTTTATTATTTCCCTATTTCACTTCATTTTTGTGACATCTGTTATACTGCTTCTCCTCTTTCACTCATTGTGAAAGCCCTTTTAAAAGCTAATATCAGATAAGTCAAACATTTTCAGTGACTCAAATTCTATAGCACTCTGGCATATATTCACATTGGCCATCTCACGTACCTGAAATGCACTCTCCATGTCCACCTTTCAGAATTCTCATCCTCATTAAAATTTCTACTCAAGTCACTACCTTCTCCATAAAGCCTTTCCTGATGTACAAAGTTGTTAGGCCACTGCTCATCTTCAAACTAACCTATATCTACTTACATGTATATATCCTACAACTTTCTGCCCTTAGGAAAAGCAGTTGCAAAGGATTTTTGGGAAAAATAGGTAGGTTACTCATTAATAAAATGCTACATGAAAGGTCAATATAGAAGCTGATGCTCAAAACTAAAATTCTAAAGATGCAAAGGGAAACTGATGAAAAGAAATTCTGATGAGAAGAAAAAAAATATTTGTCAGAAGAGATCAATGTGGTTGCACAGGAAACTCACTGACCAAATTAGATTTTTAAGAAGAAATTCACCAAAGCTGGAAGGATGGGCAGGTAACAAAAGACAAATATAAAAGCAGGTCATGGTGCTACAAAAATAGAGTCAGAGATGCCAAAGCTCAGAATGAGTTGAGTCTAGTAGTATGCTAAAGATAACACAAAAGTTATATTTAGCTTTTGGAGTGAGGTGGAGAAAAAGGAGTAATGACAAAGGGAGAAGAACTTTGTCAAAACATTAATAACTAACAATGGAAAGAAAGCAAATCTTAATTTTTACTTTGCTTTCTTTCCCTACCAAAGGAAACAACCTTGACGTGGAAAATAATAGAGCAAAAATCACTAAGAGGAAGCTGATGCTCAGGATAAGAAAGGAAATAGTGAGAGAATACCTGACTACCTTTGTTGAATTCTAGTCACTTGAACTGGATGAACTACATGTATAAGTAATGAAAAAACTGAAAGATGGACTTTCTGAGTTGCCGTCAGTAATATTCGAAAGATCATAGAAAATGGAAGAGGTGAACCACAAGACTAAAATAAACAAATGTCCCATTTAAAAAAACCTAAAAGAACAGAATCTATAAACCAATAGGCTTGACTTCAATTCCTGAAAAGATTTTTATGGCGAATCATTAAACAATGGCTGGCAAAGAGCTGTACAAGGAAGCAGTGATCAATCAAATAGAGCCAGCACAACTCCATCAAGAACAGGTCATATTAGATTAACTTCATTTTCTTTTTTTGACAAAGTTTCTAAAATAACAATTAAATGAATGTTGGGGACATACATTTACCCAGATTTTAGCAAAATATTTGATGAAATATCTCATACTATTCATGCAAAGGAAACAGAGAGAAATGGATTAGACCAGGGTTCAAGCAAATTATGGCCCAAAGGCAAAATTCAGCCCAACATCTGTTTTTGTACAGCCTACAAGATTTTGGCATTTTTCAAGCAAAGGGTAGAAGTTGAAAAATGGCCAATAGAAGCTTAATATCAGGAAAAACTTCTCCCATTTGCTGTCCGAATCTGGAATGGGTTTCCATAGGTGGTGATGGGGCTTCCCATCCTTCAAGGTCTTCAAGCTGACTGGGTGAATGTTAACTAGGTATGTTGGAGTAAGGACTCCTTTCATACATTGGTTAAATTAGATGGTCACTGATGTCCCTTTAAACTCTCAGTTTCTGTGATTTTGTGATTCCCCTAATAGAAGACAAGGTCTTTGGTGGCAAAAATGGTATCTCATTTATTTATATCCCCAGGACCTAACACAATGCCTCACGCATAGATGACACAATAAAAGTCTATTCAACTGAATCTCCATTTGAACTAAATCAAGGTATCATAGTGAGGAAAACTGTGTGATTTCATAACCAAAAGATCAAGAAAGACCACATGACTCAAGAAATTCCTCACCCACATGTGAGAAAGGAGTCTCAAAGGAAGATATTCAATTTATTAAGGGCCATATGAAAAACTACTCCATCACTAATAATTAGAGAAATGCAAATTAAAGCAAGTCTGAAGTTATATCTTACACACATAAGATTTGCAAAGGTGACAAAAAGTGAACATGACATGTTGGAGTGGCTGTGGAAAAAAAACAGGCACACTAATGCACTGATGGTGGAACTGTAAATTGGTCCAACCATTCTGGAAAACAAATTAGAACTATGCCCCCAAATTTACTAAATTGTACATCCTTTGACCCAGCAATACATCCTTTAAGCTTATACCCCAATGAGATCAAAGAAAGAAGAAAGTACCTCTATGTACAAAAATAATTATGACTCTTTTTGTGGTGGCAATGAATTAGAAACTAAGAGAATACCTATAAAATTAGGGAATCATTTAGCAAATTGTGTTTAATGAATTTAATGGAGCACTATTGTGCTATAAGCAATGATGAAAAGGGTGAGTTCAGAAAAATATGGAAAGATTTGTATGAACTGATGGTGAGTGAAATTACCAGGAGAACAATTTATACAATAATAACATCTTGAAGACAAACAACTTTGTTAGACTTAAGAACCCTGACCATTGTAAAAAATGCTCAACCATGATTTCAGAGGATAGATGATGAACTATGCTACCTACCTCCTGAAATAAAGGTGAAGAATTTGGCATTTGGTGACTTAAATATTTAGAATATAGAGAATAGAGAATATTTTGTAGTTTTTCACCATAGTGCAGTGGTAACAATCTCCCATTATCAGTGTTAGAGACTGGGGGAAGATCAATAAATATTGAGAACTAGGATCACTTCTAAAATAAAAACACAAGCCCTTTCCTGCTCATTTTTCCTAATTGAGCACATATATCTGACTTTATTCATTGGTTCCTCATTCTCTGAATACTGTGAATTTCTGTATGTAAGTCTATTATGCCAAATGCCAATTCAGTGTGCTTTGTTTAATGGTTTCAAGAAGGTGAAGATTAAATCTCTGTCCCTGTGATATTTTCTCACTAAAAGATTTCTCAATCTGGATAAAATGCAACTTATTCTGAGACTCCATTAACTCAAGGTCAAAGGGAGCTGGTTTTAAAGTATTCCAAATTCTCACAGGCAGACACAATTTCTTCCTTATCCATATGAACTCTGGCTGCTAGATAATGGTAATCATAACTCACATTTACATAGCTATCTAAGTTTGTAAAGCTCTTTCCTAACAATAATCCTATAATGTAGCAACTGCCAATGGTATCATTCCCAGTTTACAGATGTCACAACTGAGACTCTGAGAAGCATTATTAAAACCCAGATTCTGTACTGTTTCTACTTGAAAGACAGAACATGTATTTATACTCTAATGTGAATATAATTGTTCGAAGGCTTAATCTTCCTCCAACCCATAGACTATTACTACTCTAGGATGCCCTCTCTTCTTTACTGGTATCTCCTTCCTTCATACTCTGTTCTTTCTCTGGAAACTCCTATATCTAGAATCTTCCTTGCTGAAGACTTTCATCTCCTATCAGTTTTGCTGATGGGCACCTCCATTCCTTTAACATCAGAGATAACAACAATAGCTAGCATTTATATAGCATTTTCAGATTTCTAAAGTCCACTATGAATGATGCTCACAACACCCTTGAGAAGTAGATGATAATATTATCCCCACTAGGAAACTGAGACCGAGAGAGGGTAAATGACTACTTGCCCAGGATCACACAGTTAGTAAAAATCTGAGACTGCACTTGAATTTGAAATAAGAAATGCATGCCGCAATGCTTTGAGTCCTAGAGGAAAAGTAGTCAAACACTTTCAAGATCATCAGAAAACTCTCTCCCATCATGACTGGAGAATCATCACCAGGGATTATACCTGATTGTGCTTCTTCCTTACCCCTCATTCCTTTCACCTATTATCTGTGCCTCCTTTCCCAGGTGCCCTAGGTTAACTGCCTTCTCTTGTGTGTGGGCAAAATGTACCATATATATATAGCTTGATTTCAGCATTGACTTCTTTGTTTTTTTTCCAAAGTTTCTTCAGTCCTGGCACCAAACTATAATAGTAAAAAAATGAAAGCCCCCAAACCAGCAGTGACATCCCAACTATTTCCTGTTTAAGTTGGCATCCTTGGTCTTATCTACAATCACTGGAAGTCAAACTGAATAATAACTTGACCTAAAGTATGAAATCTGTGCTTGTGTCTCATTTTAAAGAAGCAGTAAATGCTATGTTTTTTTTATTTTTGTAAATGTAATAGTATCTATAGGGTTTGGTTGAAATGGGGGCAAACATCTAAAAAGAGGGTCATTTCCCCACTCCCCAGCTGTCTTATATATATTACTAATATAACTAATAACACTATTATTTTTATTATGGTAGTACTATAACAATTTGATTATTTTCAAGGTAGCTGGTGATTCTATAATAGTCTTGGAATCCAGAAAACCTGAATTCAAATCCAACCATAGACACTTATTAACTGTATATCCCTGGGAAATTTAATTAACCTCCATTTGCCTCAGTTTCCTCAACTGTAAAGTGGGGATAATAGTAGTATCTAACTAGCAGGGTGGAGCACCAAAGAGATACCCACAGCAGCTGCTATAGATATGCATGTGTATTTCCAGGGTAAATTCACAAAATATAAAGTCTCTTCCTTAAAGATGAAACTAAGTTATTTATTCAGATACCAGAAAGCCAAATCCATCATAGTAACAAAGCAATCTACACACATTATTAATGCAGGGAGCACCAAGCCTTCCCTCTGTCAAGCCTCTGCACAAACAAGCTCCCCAGACAAAATCACTCCCTCTCTCACTTGCACTAGCTGCTCTACTCTGCCTGCTCTCTCATCTCTACCTCACTCTCTCTTCCTGTTGCACTCTTCCTGCTCCATCCATTCAGTAAGCTCTTTCCACCATGGGCTTCATGTGACTCAAGCTGTGGGCTGGGCCAAAGCTCAAAGCATGTAACATGGGTCTATTCAAGGGGCAGGGAAGATCTTCAAATTCCTTAACATTGTATTCATCTTCATGTCCACTAATAGGTCAATGAGAGTTTAGGGATAACTGGTATCGACATAACTTCATAGTAATGTAACAGGGACAACACAAAATAAGCACATAAAACAATATCTCAGGGTTCAGGGCTTAAGCACAAGCACCCCATCATTCCCCTCTCTAAATGAATGGCCCCCAAATCCTTTGGGGTAAGGGGCAAAGGTCTCTTCTTTTATAACTACTTCCTGCTGAGATTGGATGCAGAGATGTCCTTGCCTCGAAAGGTCCCATTCTAGGGGTCAGTTCTTTAGCTGGTATCTGGAGCTTGGTCTATGCCAGGTCCAGGAGTGATGTGTTGCAGTGTTGAACAATTGTGACAAACTTGGTTACAATGATTCAGGAGGATTTGTAGAGGTAGTTCTTCCTTCCCTGTTCCATCTAATACTATGTCCTTTTTCTCGGTATATCTTATATAGTTCATTAGTTGAAATGCCATCTATTCTTCCAAAATCTATCCCTGCTCTTAATAAAGCAGTAAATAATTTTTTTCTTGTTAATTTATTCTGACTTTGGATCCACTGGCTATTTGCTTCTCTCTCCTGAAGAAATTTATCTTTTCCCCATTACTCTAAGTCACCTAACTGTGAAATCTTATCCAGTATTTCTGAAAAAGGGGACCCTAATTCCTCAATTAGTAGGGTCAGAATCAGATGCTTATAAGCAGGAAGAGCAATCTTCACTATTATATTTCTACAAGGAACCATTAAGGGGGTGCTATGATAAGCCTCAGCATCTCCTATCATTATTGCAGTTTTCATTGCCTCTTCCTTTAACTTTCTCGTATAGTTTTTAATCAACTATCTCTACTAGGCCACACAGAGTCAGTGGAATATTGCTTACTTCATCCCTCTGCAGCTAAAACTAACAGATTAGTTTCATTGTTACCTCCCTGAATACAGTAATCCTTAAAAGTTTGTTGTACAAAAGGATTCTAATACCTATGAATTTCAAACAATCTATGTTATCTATCCATACTCCTTTGGTCCCTTCATCACTGATTCTTACCATCCAAGATATTAATGATTCTCCCATTTTTTGAGTGAATTGACTTAAAATATCAATGACCTCCTACTGAATAAAATTCTCAGTTACTTCCTTAAACACTGTGTGCCTCCTCTAATTCTCCTGTTCTTTCATAGTATTAGACATGTACCCATATTCCTAGAAGCGTTCTCATCTAAATTTGTTTAATTTTCCTCCCACACATCTTTCTCCCAGGGCCCCAATCAGGTCCCGCAGATAGCAGATGCAAGGGAGGCATTCACTTTCCTTTGTTAACTTTCCTCTTTTTTTTTTTCTGAGCCTGTCTCACAACTGTCTTTTTTCTGTTACCACCCGATACGTTTTAGCTTGCTTTTCTAAAGAAAAATATGAATTCTATAGCATAGAAAGTTTCTCTTGAAAATCAGCTAACTCTTTTTTCAGCCAAACCTTTTGCTCCAGCAATTTGTCTCTACTTTTACATATAATACTATAGCTGATTAAAAATGCCCACCCTGGGGGAGGGGGTGTAGAGCCAAGATGATGGAGTAAAACACAGGACTTCCATGAGCTCTCCACCAAACCCCTCCAAATACCTGTAAAAAATAACTCTAAACAAATTCTAGAGCTACAGAACCCACAAAATGGCAGAGTAAAACAAATTCCCAGCCCAAGACAACCAGAAAAGTTGACAGGAAAGGTCTTTTGTACCAGGACGGGAGCAGAGTACAGTCCAGCAAGGGCTGCACTGGCACAGATGAGCCACAGCAGGCCTTGGAGGACTAAATCATTGGCAGTTGTGGTGGTTCCTAGACTTTTCAACCCCAAAACACCAAAAAGATCAGAGGGAAAACTCTGTGAGACTGGGTGAAAGAGGAACACATGGTCAAGTCAAGGTCCAGCCCCAGCCCCAGGGCAGTGGAGGTTGTGGCAGCAGCCTCCAGAGGCAGTATGGCAGCAGCAGCAGCAAGAAGCCCACAGACAGTGGGGGATTAAGTGACTGATACAAAATCCCTAAAGTCTGGGACAGTACATCCAATCCCACCCCCACCCCTATTAGAAGCAGAATCCTCCCTTGACAAAGAGTTAGAAAGTCTAGTGTTTGTCTGGGAAGATGAATAAACATTGCAAAAGAATCTTATAGAATCCTATAGACTATAGAATCCTACTTCGGTGACCAGGAAGATCAGGGCATGCAACCAGAGGAGAGCAGAAACAAAACTCCTACATCAAAAGACTTCAAGAGGAGTATGAATTAGTCACAAGCCATGGAGGAGCTCAAAAAGGATTTTGAAAATCAACTAAGAGAAGCAGAGCAAAAATTGGGAAGAGAAATGAGAGTGATGCAGGAAAATCATGAAAATCAAGTCAACTGCTTCCTAAAGAGACCCAAAACAATACTGAAGAAAATAACACCTTAAAAAAAATAGACTAACCCAAATGGCAAAAGAAGTCCAAAAAGCCAATGAGAAGAATGCCTAAAAAAAGCAGAATGTGTCAAATGAAAAAGGAGTTCCAAAAATTCATTGAAGAAAATAATTCCTTCAAAATTAGACTAGAGCAAATGGAAGCTAATGACATTATGAGAAATCAAGAAATTATAAAACAGAATGTGAAACTTCTTATTGGAAAAGCAACTGACCAATATCGCTACTAGGACTGTATCCCCAAGAGATCATAAAAATGGGAAAGGGTCCCACATGTACAAAACTATTTATAGCAGCACTCTTTGTAGTTGCCAAAAACTGGAAGTCAAGGGGATGTCCATCAATTGGGGAATGGCTGAATAAATTATGGTATATGAATGTAATGGAGTACTATTTTGCCATAAGAAATGATGAACAAGAAGACTTCAGAGAGGCCTGGAAGGACTTCTATGAGCTGATGCTGAGTGAAAGGGGCAGAACCAGGAGAACTTTGTGCATAGCAACGACCACAATGTGCGAGAGTTTTTTCTGGTAGACTTGGAATTTCGTAATAACGCAAGAACTTCTTAAAAAAAAAAAATCCCAATGGTGGTTCTCTAAGGCAAAATGCCTTCCACACTCAGAGAAAGAAATATGGAAGTCATTCACAAAATGTAGCAGATCATGTTTGTGTATGTGTATGTTTTTGTGTATCATGTTTTGATTTGTTATATGATTTCTTTCATTTATTTTAGTCTGACTACATAGCATGTCTATAGTGAAAATATACTCAATAGGAAAGTATATGTAGAACCTATACAGAATTGTATGCACTTGTGGGGAGGGAGGGGGGTAGCGGGGGGGTAGGAGTGGGGGGGATAAAATCTCAGTTGTATGGCAGTGATTGTTAAACATTAAAAAATAATAAAAAAAAGAAAGAAATAGGGGGAACTACAGATTAAGTGGCTTATCTAGCATCAATCTGCTAGAAAGTATCTGAGACTGGATTTGAACTCAGGTCTTTTGACTCCTGGTTCAGCACACAAGCACCTATGTGTCAAATACTATAGTAAGCACTGAAAATACAAATGGAAGAAATGAAACAATTTCTGTCCTCAAGGAGCTTAAATTCTAATGGTCATAAGGTGCAAATATATATCACTCTAGTTCACACCCTCATCACCTGTTAACTGGAATATTGCAACAGTCTTCTAATTTGATTGCCTGCCAAGTGTCTGTCCCAGCTCCAATTCATCCTCCATATAACCACCAAGGATTCCTAAAGCAGAAGTCTGACTATATTGCTTCCTTACTCTATAAACTCTATTGCTTCTCAGAGTAAATATATTCTCCTCTGTTTGGCATTCAAAGGTCTTCACAGCCTGGTTCTTACAGTTTCTTAATACATTATTTCTCTTCTTTTACTTTATAGTCTAACCTTACTGCTCAGACATGGTGTGTATTTGGCAATACATTCAGTTCTCTCCCTTCAAAATTTCCACCTTGTAGAATCTTAACCTTTCTTTAAACACTCATCTCCAACAATACTTTCTAAAGGAAGCCTTTCTCACTTCCATCATCTACTGTTCACATCTGGCATATGCCCATTTATACAGATGTTGTCTCAGATGTATGTATGTGTTCTACAGTTTGGGGCAGGCACTATTTTTCCTCTTTCTTTCTGTCTAGGCACCTTAGCATAATGCCTCGCACATAATAAGCACTTAGGAAATGCTTGTTGAGTGATTAATTGATCATCACATAAAGTGTTCTAAATCTATTTTCTGCCAAACTACTTTTTGGTTTTACAAAAGCTTTGTCAAATAGGGCATTCTTACCCTAGTAGCTTGTATTCTTGTGTTTGTTGAATACTTGGCTGCTCTGTTTGATTGCTTCTGGGTCTCACTTACCAGTCTGTTTCATAAATCAATTTTTCTATTTCTTAAAAAAAAAAAAAAAAGAAAAGAAAAGCAACTGACCTGGAAAACAGACGCAGGAGAGGTAATTGTAAAGTTCTTGCACTACCTGAAAGCCTAGACATCATCTTTCAAGAAATTATCTAGGAAAACTGTCCTGATATTCTAGAACCAGAGAGTAAAATAGAAATTGAAAGAATCCACTGATTGCTTCTGGAAGGAGATCCTAACAGGAAAACTCTTAGGAATATTGTAGCCAAATTCCAGAGTTCCCAGGTCAATGAGAAAATATGGCAAGCAGCCAGAAAGAAACAATTCAAGTATTGTGGAAATACAATCAGGTTCTACATTAAGGGATTAAAGGAATATGATATTCTGGAGGTCAGAGGAGCTAAGATTAAAACCAAGAATCACCTACCCAGAGAAACTGAATATAATCCTTCAGGGGAAAAAATGGATATTCAATGAAATAGAGGACTTTCAAGAATTCTTGATGAAAAGACTAGAGCTGAATAGAAAATTTGACTTTCAAATACAAAAACCAAGAGAAGCAAGAAAATGTAAGCAGGAAAAAGAAATCATAAGAGACACATTAAAATTGAACTGTTCACATTCCTACATGGAAAGACATTTGTAAACCTTTCTCAGTACTAGGGTAATTGGAGGAGATAGATAGATAGACAGACAGACAGACAGACAGACAGACAGACAGACAGACAGACAGACAGACAGATAGATAGATAGATAGATAGATAGATAGATAGATAGATAGATAGATAGATAGATAGATGATAGATGGTACAGGGTGAGCCGAATATGAAAGGATGATATCTAAAAATAAAATTAAGGGGTGAGAGAGGAATACATTGGGAGAGGGAGAAAGGGAGAGATAGAATGGGGTAAATTATCTCACATAAAACAGGCAAGAAAAAATTTTTCAATGAAAGGGAAGAGGGGGAAAGTGAGAAGGAATGAATGAACCTTACTCTCATTGGATTTGGCTTAAGGAGGGAATAGCATACATAATCAATTGGGTATATTACCCTATAGGAAAGTAAAGGGGAAGGGATAAAAGGGGGGGATGATAGAAGGGAGGGCATATTGGGGGAGAGTTAGTCAAAAGCAAACTCTTTAAAAAAAGAACAGAGTCAAAGGAGAAAACAGAATAATTGGGGGATAGGATAGGATAGAGGGAAATATAATTGGTCATTCACATGACTATTATGGTGGTGATTTGCATAACTATATATTTATTATCTATATTGAATTGCTTGCCTTCTCAAGGGGGATGGGTGAGGAGGGAAGAAGAAAGAGAATTTGGAATTCAAAGTTTTAAAAAAAATCTTTCTTACATACATCTGGGAAATAAGATATATAGGCAATGGGGTATACAAATCTATCTTGCCCTTCAAGAAAGTAAAGGGGAAAGGGATGGGGGAGGGGGAGTGATAAAAGGGAGGGTAGACTGGGAGAAGGGGTTATCAGAATGCATACCATCTCAGAGTTGGGGGGAGGGGAAAGATGGGGAGAAAATTTGGAACTCAAAATCTTGTGAAAATGAATGCTGAAAACTAAAAATAAATAAATTTAAATCTTAAATATATATATATATATATATATATATCACCCTGAAAATAAAATGCTCATTCTTTTCTACATATCCCTGCCATTTATTTCCCTAGTTCTATTATATTCCTTACAAACATCTTTCTAAATCTCTGGGTTCTCCCTTCTGCATCCTCAGTTTCCAGTTTTCCAAAAGTCCTGTGCTTTCAGCCCATTTTCTTGCCAGGGAGGAATAAGGTAAGTCTGCCCATCCTGCATACCCATTTTCTTCCCCACAACCTTCCTGTCTCCAAGTAAAGGTTTTATGTTTTGTGATCCCATCCTCATCACCATTTATAGCTGCAATGGGATACCCATAGCACCTGCTATGGATGTGCATGTATATTACCAGGGTAAATTCACAAAATATAAACTCTCTTCCTCAAAGAAGAAACCAAGATATTTATTCAGATACCAGAAAGCCAAATCCATCACAGTAACAAAGAAATCTATACACATTATAAGTGTAGGGAGCATGACCATCCCCAAGGCTTCACTCTGTCAGGCCTCCTCACAAACAAACTCCCTTAGGCAAAATCACTTCCTCTCTCACTCACACTAGCTGCTCTATTCTACTCTGCCTGCTCTCTCTCTCAGCTCCACTTCACTCTCTCTTCCTGTTACACCTCAGGAAGCTCCTCCTACTTCATGTGACTCAAGCTGTGGGCTGGGCCAAGCTCAAAGCAGGTCACATGAGCCTATTAAGGGGCAGGGAAACTCTTCAAATTTACTTAACATTGCATAGGGTTGTTGTAAAGATCAAATGAGATAATATTTATAAAAAGCACTCAGTACAGTGCCTGGCACATAGTATGTACAATATAGATGCTTCTTCCCTTCCCTTCCCCTTATATGTTCTCTCCAACCATAAACAGTAGTTTAACGGTGGAATTAAATGATCAGATGGCAGTCTCCATGGAGAAGTAGATAGGGTGAAAACTTTGACATCAAAAGGACCTGGATTTAATTACTGATTTTGACACTTATTGACTAGGTGTAAGTCATTTAATCTCTCATTGTCTTAAGCAAATTTCTAAGATTATAAGTTACAGAAAAAGAACTGATCTCTTCTGGCAGAGGATTTTTTTCCTGCCAGGGATTTCCTTATAATAATGAAAACTACAATCAGAACAACAACAAAGTATATGTAGGTATAAAAAGGAAGAATGATGGTTGATTGATACTGGATGAGAATAAATCACTTGGAAGAGTTCTGCCTTCTCCATTAACTCCAGTTCTAAATACAAACATTTTTAGAACATTCTCACTTACTCAGATTATCTCATTTAATTTTCACAATCAGCCTCTGCGGTTGGCAAGGCATATACTGTTATCCCTATTTTATAGGTGAGTGAAATAAAAGATGATTTTTCCAAGGTCATAGACCAAATAATGACAAAACTAGGACTCAGACTCATTGTGCCATTTACTACTATATACAACTTGTCCTACTTTGTAGTGACAACTAATATTCCTTTAATTATCAGTTACATTTAGTATTTATATGGAAGGAATGGGGCAGCAAGTCGCACAGAGGATAGAAAGCTCAGCCCAGAGTCAGGAAGACTGAAGTTCAAATCTGGTCTCAGATTTTTACTTGCAATGTGACCCTGGGCAAGCCACTTGTCCATTTGCTTCAGTTTCCTCATCTGTAAAAGGAGCTAGAGAAGGAAATGGGAAACCATTCCAGGATCTTTGCCAAGAAAATCCCAAATAGGATCACAAAGACTCAAACACAAGTGAAACTAGTGAGCAACAATGTGGAAAGGAAGAATTTCCCTCCCTTCTTCAGCTGATGCAATCACATGTGATAGAGATTTAATGTGTAAACATGATGTTTCTTCTTTATACCTATTTGATATCATCACCCTAGAATGTAATCATAACGTATAAAGGAGGTATTAATGAGTTTTCTTACACCCCCACAAAAATGTGTGGATAATTTTTAACCATCCTGAAAGGCATGTAGTATCTTTGCCATTGATGAAAACGACTGATACAACATAGGATACATTTTGTTATTGGCTAAGAAAATCATTTAAGGGAAGCTACATGACACTGTGGATAGAGCACTGTGACTGAAGTCAGGAAGACTCATCTTCCTGAATTCAAATCTGGCCTCAGATGTTTACTAGCTGCATAATCCTGGGCAACTCATTTAATCCTTGTTTGCCACAGTTTCCCCATCTCTCAAAGGAACTTGGAGATTATTCCATCTTCTTTTCCAAGAAATCCCCAAATGGGACAACAATGAGTCAAATGCAACTGAATAACAAATGTAATGTTATAAAATGAGAATCATTCACATCTCTTGGACCCATAGACAAACGAAGGAAGTCATTCAATGGTAGAACATTTTGAATTTGTGTGTTGGAATCAGTATTATTGTACCAAAGAACACCATGGGAAGAAGTGATTTTCTATTCTTTCTCCACCCCACCCCCTTGCCTTGATTTAGCTTTGAATAAGGAAGACACACATACACACACACAGAGTGCACATGCACACATACACACACATGCACACACACACACACACACATACACACACACACACACATACACATGCACATTGGAAAGAAACAGATAGAGAGAGACAGTCACCTGAGGAAAGACATAGATAGTTAACCAAGGGAAAAAGCAGATTCAAGGAGTTAAACCTGGCAACTGAGAATCAGACTGTGGGGAGAAACAGGCCTTTGGAACTCAGCTGAGTTCATCAGAAATAGTACATGCGATGGAAGTTTTGCAAGGATACTACAAAGAAAGAAAGGACTCTCAGGACATGAAGTATCAGAAATGGAGAGTTAACTTTGGCCAACATAAGTCCTACACATGTACCTTACTACCACTGGTACTCAAGTTTGAAACAACTCTCCCCTTGCATATTTTGCATTTTTGTGAGAAAATGTGCCCCAGGTTTATGGAGGGAATGTTTTATACCTACTACTTTATTATGCCTTCCTAATAAATGCCTTTGCTAAAAGTCAATTCAGGAAGGTAGGTGGTATTAGTGGACAGAGAACTGGGCTGTGAGTAAGGAAGATCGGATTCAAATCCAGTCACAGACACTTATAGGCCATGTGACCCTAGGAAATTCACTGAACCCTTGTTTGTCTCAGTTTCCTCAATTGTCAAATAGGGGATAATAATAGCATCTACCTCCCAAGGTTGTTGTGAGGATAAACATGCTTAATACATACTTTTTACCCTTTCCTTTCCAGTGCCTGAATGTTAAAGAAAAGTATAGGGTATATTAGGTTTTCAAGGAGTACTAGCATCTCTAGTGTAAAGGTTTGCTGAGCCCTTTTCAGAGCTGTTCATCCACCTTTAGTGTCCACCTGGCACTTAACTCTCACCTCTGGTGCCAAGAAACTATAGTATGCACAGTGGCCACACATCCAAGGAAACCATCTTGGCAGATAGGCTAAATCAGGTTAAGGGTAATCAATAGGCCTCAGACCTCTCAGTGAGTTAGGGGGATGCCTACTCCAAGCATGTGAAGACTTGCCTGTGGAACAGGCAGATGAGAACAATTTGTTCCAGTGGCCAGGAAGGTGGCTGACACAGGCATGTGGAGTGCTTAGAGCTTAGTCAAGCATCAAAGAAGTCAAGGTCACCCACTACAAGGCCTGTCATCTCAACTTTTGTCTTGTTACTGGACTTTGATGACTCTGGAAGAGAGAGCAAGGCTGACAACCTTGTGCAGCGCTGCCTCACTTAAATCCAAATCATGCGCAAGTCAAGATATTACCCCATGACGTCATTGGTCCACTTCTAAAACAAAGGGCAAACACCAACCATGGGAAGCACACAGTTAGAGGTTCATGCACCACTATAATAAATACAGCCAACCACTGAATTACCCTAGAACACAGGAAAGCCTCTGTGCTCTGGCAATCCAGTCTTGTAAATGAAAGCTGGAGGGAGTATAAGCTATATATTAAACCAAACATCATCTTCCTGGTGTTTGCGTATTTTTTGGCTTGGTTTGCATACCAATTTCAAAATGATCTTTAGTGTCTATTAATAGTCTGCAATAGAAAACCAAAACTGGTCAGTTAATAATTGTTGAGCAACCACAAGCACATATGGACACAAGACCTTGAACGGTATGAAGACCCTCAGCAAAATGGTGTTTAGGCAATCACAGTAGAAGTTTTCATGACAAGGGAAATTAATCTGGCTAACTTTACACTAAGGTATTATAGGTTAAACATATTATAAATATGTGGTGGAGTTAGTTTGCCTATTTAATCTAAATCTGTGATTTTGTTGTTCTAGGGAACACCCCTCTGCCAGCAAAGATCACAAATACTCTGAAATTTTTTAGTCTTAACACCCTGTCTTGGAACTCTTAGAAAGTTGTCTGGGAGCCCTTAGAGACTAAGACTTGCCCAGGTTTACTCCACTAAGATGTGTCAAATTAAAGATTTAAACTCAATTTTTTCTGACTCAAAGGTCCACTGTCTATCCACTGTGGCTCATTGCTTCTCGCGATACTTTTTTTAAAAATTCAGTTGTATTTGATTTTCAGTACTAAATTTTCTCCCAATTTCCTTCCCCACCCATTGAAAAGGCAAGAAAAACCAAATCCATTGCAAATATATGTAATCAAGCAAAAGAAATTCCATTATTAGCCATGTCCCTTCGGCTCCCCACCCCTCAAAAGAAGAAAAATAAAAAGAAAATATGCATCAATCTGTACTCTGAATCCTTCTGCTCTTCTCGCCCCTACCCCCTTTTTCTCTCCCTCTGAAGGTGGATAGCATGTTTCATCATGAGTCCTTTGAGATTGCGTTTGGTCGTTACGTTGATCAGAGTTCTTAAGTCTTTCAGAGCTGATTATCTTTACAACTTTTTACAATTTATTATACAATATTTACAATTTGTATAGTTTTTACAATTTATACAAATTTGCAATTTATAATGCAAAATATGGTTCTCCTGGCTCTGCTCTCTTTGCTTTGTATTAGTTCATAAAAGTCTTCCAGGATTTTCTGAAGACATTGCTTTCACTATTTCTTACAGCACAATAGTATTTCATCACATTCACATACCACAGCTTGTTCAACCATTCCCAATTAATAGGTATCCACTAAGTTTCCAACTCTTTGCTATCACGAAAAGAACTGTTATGAATGTTTTTGTACATAAGGATCTTTTTCTTCTTCTTTGATTTCCGTGAGGTATATAACTCATACATCTCACTATACTTTTGGCCTTACTTACACAATACTTATTGTTTTAAAAATGTGGTCAAAGGCATAGAAAAATAACCATTTCAATGACACAGAGTGCACTGTGATGGAGACCATTAGTCACTTGGAAAAGGTTGCCATTTAGAAAAATCTTCAAGGGATTATACTCACTATCCTCCTAATACCTTAAAATCAAACTAGTCTGAAACACAAATGTAATTAATCCAACTAGCTAATTACATTAATTAATCTAGACCCAGAAAATCCATCTAAATCTGCCACAGAGCAAAACCCCAGCTCATCAAATTGGCCTCTTACACAAATGTTTAATCAAAGACAGAGACAAAGGGCAAATTCAAACATTTCCTCCAAGAAGTAGCTTATTTTTTTTCTTAAAAGAAAAGAAAGAAAAAAGAAGAAAAGTAAGTTTATTGACAAGCTTTTTTGGCACTGAAGTTTTTCCACTTAGAAATTGATTATTATCTGCTGAGATATTTGTATACAGGCATAGAGAACTCTCACAAAATTTGAAGACTTCCACTGCATTTCCATTTTTGCTGAGGAATACGGTATTATTTTGTTTTTCCCATTCGTTTGACATGTTGACTTATGTTGTTGCCTTAACATATCATTTATAAACCATCTACTCCTACTACAATTCCACATGTGTTGTAAAAATGTTTGTACACAGAACTTGGTTCCGAAGAGAAACAGATTGTTGTTCAACACCACAAACAGGGAGTTTTTCTATTACATATATAATTATACACAGCATATATAATAAATCTGCACAGGCACATGTATTTAATAAGAATAAACAATATCATACTTATATACTTTCCCTCTTCAAATAGGATTTTCTCTTCTACATTTTGAAAAGAAAAATCCAGAAGAAAATTCTTCTTTCTCATAATTCTCTGTCACTCTGCCCCATCTCCCGCCCTTCCACATTCCAACATGTAGAAACCACAGGAGTTTGGGTTTTTTTCTTTTTGTTTTTTCCCCTTTGAAATGAAAGCTACTGTTGCATCAAGGACTTCCCTAAGTGCAGAATCTTTTATCCTTTCTAGATTGAAAGGATAAATTAAAGGAATAGTTGGCAGTTTGCCACTGGCTACACTGAAGAAATGAAGTACATATCGGTACTACATTCTCTATTCTCACCCAGGGCCACTGAGGGAATTAAAGATAGCTTCTAAATCTAAAGATCTAAAACTATGGTTTTTGTTTTTTTTTTTGTCTCTCACTATACCCCATGAGCTGGGAATGGAAATCTGTCAGTCACTCAATGCGCATCTAACCTTATAGGGGAAGGCAAATAGTAAATAGGGCTATAAAAGATGGCTTATCTTTCATTCTCTGAGCCAAAAGGGTTTAAACTTCAAAATGAAAACTGAAAGGAAATGAAACCTTAAATATACATATCGTCCTTGAATCCAATCCAATTTAGCAAATATCTATTAAAAGACTACAATAAAAAGCTTGTCATCTTCACATCTCTGCAGCTTTTGATATTGTTATTCAACCTCTCCTCCTTCCATTCCAACTTTGGTAGCACTACCATATTCTAGTTCTTCTTCTTTGGTGATCAAATATTCACATCCCATGTCCTAACTATGATTGTCCCCCAAAGACTTTGTCCTGGGCCCTCATCTTTTTTCTCTCTGTACTCTCCTTCATCAGATTCCATGGGTTGAATTGTCATCTGTATGATTCCCAAATCTACATGTCCAGATCTTAGTTCTCTCCTAAATTCCAGCTCCACATAATATGTGAATGTCCTATAGGCATCACAAACAAAAGATAACTAAAACAGAATTCGTTATCTTCCTAACTCTCTTTCCATCAAGATCTCTACTTTTATTGGGTTTATTACAACCCTTCCACTTATTCAGGTCTACTTCAGAGCTTCAGATCCAACTTAAATACTTCCTCGTCCCATAAAAAAACTAAGTTTCCAAGGCTCAGTGATTCTACTTCCATGACATCTCTCTCATCCAACTTGCTGAAGTGTTGCTTTTGGTTTCTTTTCTCTCTAATTCACTCTCCACATAAATGTCAAAATTATCTACCTAAAACACACAGGTCTAAAGCATCTTACCCTACTTAGATATGTAAGGTGTGGGCTGCTCATCTAGGTTATGTGTATATCAACATGAGATGTCTAAACATATAGACAGGCAACTTGATGAAGGCATTCACAAATATCTCTGTAATCTTGTCCACCCTTCCCCAAGAGAGACAAAAATTCTGCCTTGAAGTGAGCAGGTGAAGTGGCCATGAGGTTGGCTACTCTGTTTTCATTAGAGAGAAGGGGTATCATCCTAGAATGACATCTATATATCATGCTAAATATTCATGGGATGGGGGCACAATTGGTTCTGGGCAAAAAGAAATTTTCCTGATCATTCTTAAAAGTGAGAGTTGATCTCAACTTATACTTAGCAGCTTGGCCCCTTCTCACAAAATATCAGTCACATAAAGACCATGACAAATAATGAATACCAAGTAAAACCATTTATCCAAGTAAATAGCAAAGAGAATTTTGAGAAGTTATGCAGTTTATAATAGATCAGAAAATGCAGAATGTAAATCAGCTTTTCCCCCTCTGGGAGAGAGAGCTCTCACCCCAAACAAAAAATACCCTTATCTCACCCAAGTGAAAATTCCCCAAAGTCTCAATAGAAAGAAGCTGGAAATCAGAGATATGTTGAAGAGTCAGCTTCCCCAATACAGCTGCAAAATACTGTTTTTCTCTCTTAAGCCACAAGTTGTTCTCAGAGAGTCTAGAACCATGTATGTGCCTCTTTCAAAAAGAAAGAATGTCTCCTGTCTCAAAGCTCTGGTGCCAACTCATGTAGGTACTCCTTTCATAGGCATGCAGAGTCTTTGCATTAAAGATCTTAATAGAGCCAATTAATTTACTATGTCTGATAGAATAGGAAATATTCCATACCAATAATCTCTCATGTCAATGGGGATAGACTAGAAGAAAAGAAAGTACATTTTCTCAACTATTCTCTGGGGTCAAGTTCCATCATTATAATATTCCTTCCATTTACATGTTGAAATCAATGTATCTAAACTGTTCAGGTTGAATTCCATCATCTCGACTAACCTTATTTTTAGCAATGTTTACTAAGATCCACTTAACTTCATTCTCCAGGAGGTCTGTTTCTAGATCAGTAACAACATCATGGTGGTTACCAGTAATGTTAATATCTTTCTTTTATACTTCTGTGAATTCTTGCTTTCTTTTCTTAACCTCTTACACTTCTATTAAGTCCCTAGCATTTTTGTCTTTTATCATTCTCATTTTTGCATGAAACTTTCCCTTGATATCTCTAGCTTTCTCGAAGAGATCTCTTATCTTTCCTATTCTATTGTTTTCTTCAATTTCTTTGCATTACTCATGTAAGAAAATATTCTCATCTCTCCTTGCAATCCTCTGGAATTCTGCATTCAGTTGGGCATATTTTTCCCATTCTCCTTTGCCTTTCCCTTTTCTTCTTTCCTCAGCTATTTGTAAAGCCTCATCAGACAACCATTTTGCTTTATTGCTTTTTTATGCTTTGTAATATTTTTTGCTCCTGCCCCTTGTATGATATTGTGAACCTCTAACCATAGTTTTTCAGGCAGTATACCAGATCAAATCCTTAAATCCATTCATCACTTCCATTTCATATTCATAAGAGGTGTTGTTTAGGCCTTACTGATGGTCGGATGGTTTTCTTTACTCTCTTCAGTTTAAGCCTGAATTTTGCAAGAAAAAGCTCATGATCTGAGTCATAGGAAACTCCAAGTCTTGCTTTAACTGACTGTATAGAACTTCTCCACCTCTGGCTGCTACATGCATATTCAACCTAATTTCAATATCTGGTGATGTCCACATGTAAAGTTGACTTGGTAAAAGCTCTGTTAGTCTCTGCTCTGTTTCATTTAATATTCAAGGCCAAACTTGCCTGTTATTCCAATTATCTGTTGATTTCCTGCTTTAGTGTTCTAATCTCCTGTGATGAATGACATTTTTTTTTCATGTTACTTCTATAAGATGTTGTAGGCTGTCATGGAACTAATCAACCTTGGCCTCCTCAGCATCAGTGTTTGGAGCATAGACGTTATAGTATATGTAGCACTCAACTCTCACCTGGACCTCCAAGAAGCTGTAGCATGCACAGGGCCACACCCCAGTAAAATCATCTTAGCAGACAGACTAAATCAGGTTGAAGGTACCTGACAGACCTCAAACTTGTTGATGAGTTAGGGTCTGTCTACCCCAAGCACATGAAGACTTCCTCCATAGAAATAAGCATATGAGAAAAATTTGTTCCATGCACGCTGGAGTGCTTAGAGCTTGGTCAAACATCAAAGATACCAAGGTCATCCACTACATTCCAATATATTGCCAGTCAGTTTAACTTTTATCTTGCCACTAGACTTTGATGGCTCAGGAAGAGTGAGGATAATGATGTTGTACAACTTTGCTTCACTTAAATCCAATTCAGGCAGAAGTCAAGACATCATCCCCAGATGTCATTGTTCTGCTGAAAATGAAGGATGAACAGCAGCGGTATATGTAGTGATCACCTGAATTAAATTCACTCATTCCCATCTATTTAGTTTCATTCATACCCAAGATGACAATGTTTAATCCTTCCTCCTCTTGTTTGATCACATCTAGTTTACCTTGGCTCATAGATTTTATATTCCAGGTTTCTAGGCAATATTGCTCTTTACAAATTTTCCTTTCATCACCAAACACATCTTTCACTGAGCCTTTTCAGCCTTGGCATAGCCACTTCATTAGTACTGGAGATACATGTAGCTGTCTTCCACTCTTCCCTAGTAGTGTATCAGATACCTTTTGAGCTAAGGGAAGCATCTTCTGAAGTAATCTTTTATCATTTTAATACTATCCATGAGGTTTTCTGGCAAAGATACTGGAGTGTTTTGCCATTTTCTTCTCTATCCTAAAAGATGATGCTATAAAGTGGCTCAATCAATATGCCTGCAAATTTGGAAAGCACAACAGTGGCCACTGGATTAGAAAAGATAAGGGCAATGCCAAGGAATGTGCAAATTACCAAATAATTGCACTCATCTCACACATGAGCAAGGTTATACTTAAGATCATGCAAATTAGGTTTCAGCAATACAGGAACTAAGAATTACCAGAATGACAGGCTGGTTTTCAAAGAGATAGAGGAACTAGAGACCAAATTGCCAACATTCACTGGATTATGGAGTAGCAAGGGAGTTCATGTGGATCACAACAAAACATGGCAAGCCCTCAAAAGAGAGAGGGGTGCGAGATCATTTTACTTGTCTCCTAAGGTACCTGTATGCTGGACAAGAAGCAACATTTAGAACCCAACATGGAACAACAAATTGGTTTAAAATTGGGAAAGGAGTATAGCAAGGCTGTATATTGTCACCTTATTTATTTCATTTATATGCAGAGTATATCATGTGAAATGCCAGACTGGATGAATTAAGATGAAGTCGGAATTAAGGTTTCCAGGAGAAAGATCAATAACCTCAGTTATGCAGATGATACCACTCCGATGGCAGAAAATGAAGAGAAATTAAGAAGCTTCTTGATGAGTGTGAAAGAGGAGAGTTTGAAAGCTGGCTTGAGCCTTAACATCAAACAAACAAACAAACAAACAAAAAACTAAAGATCTTGGCAATTTGTTCCATCACTTCCCAGCAAATAGGGAGAGAGGAAATGGAACCAGTGTCAAATTTTATATTCTTGGGTTCAAAGATCACTATATTTGGGGACTGCAACTATGAAATTAAAAGATGCTTGCTCCTTGGAAGGAAAGCTATAGCACATCTGGACAGCATACTAAAAAGCAGAAACATCACCTTGCTGATAAAGGTCCAAATAGTCAAAGCTATGGTTTATCCTGTAACAATGCGTGACTGTGAGAGTTGGACTAGAAGGAAAAGTAAATCAATACTTTTGAATTGTGGTGCTGGAGAAGACTTTAGAGAAACTTCACTGCACATGGCTGGCCTCAAAATCCAACATGGACTCCAGTTTTTCAGACTCTGGTATCTTGCCATTCTGACATTTTGAAGAACGCAAGGTCATAGATGCTTTCACTACTTTTTCACCTAAAAACAGGAAAGAATAAATGCAAAGAGATAAAGAACAATGGCCTATGAACAGACCTCAGGTAGAGAGACCATAGGCTACAGGAGCCTGTGACTCCACTACTATCACCTCTCAGAAATAATAAGGCTATGCACTACTGGCTTCATTCCATCTCCATATAAGAGAGGACCCAAGGCCCTCAACTACCCATAAGCTCACAACAGTGCTTGTTTCTTCATTCCAACATACCAGGTAAGGAAAGAAAGACCCACAGTTTCGATATGGCTGGTTAGTGCCTTTTTAATAAATCTCAGTTCCAGTTTAGCAGCCAAAAAGTTTATCTCTTTACTATCTGGTTGGTAGAGCAGAACCAGTTATAGAATGTCATATGAGCTCCAAAACAGTATGCAGGGCCCTTTCATTATACATCATTACATAATGGCTAACCATAAGCAGCCTCCCCAACCTCTTCCACATGGGCTAAACTTTTAGCAGACAGAGCATACACACACTCTAGGGATGGAGCTCCATTGGCCAGGCCCCCATTATATGGGTTATTAAATTGTAAGTTATTAAAAAGTATCTTTCATTCAAATTCATATTCTCCTACTATGCTCTGCATATAAAAATTATTTTGGGGTTAAATTGAATTGAATAATTAACTTAAATGATTTAGTCAAAATTAAAGAGGTTTTTTTTCTGGTTTATATGGATTGACTACTAAGACAATATCAAATTTATTATATGCTCAACCTCAGATATTTTTACTGAATACTTTCCTGTATTTGTTTTATTTAAAGATGTTTTATAGTAGGAAAAATGTATGGTACTATGAATAAAATGTGAAGAGAAAGTGTGCTCATGGGTTTTAAAGAAAGTGATGAGTTTAGAAAGGTACTCCATTTTGTCTGCTGTATTTTATCTGCCATACAATATTACCAGGAGAATTTTTTCTAACCAGATAGGTACCTTTCTACAACTTAAATTCTTAAAGAATCTCTTGTAGCACCAAAAAATTAAGTGATTTGTCCAGGTTGACAAAACTCGTATGTCTTCATGACTCTGAGACCAGCCTTTTCACCACTATACCATTCTTTGTTGGTTCTTAAAGGATTGGACCAAATATTAAGGGAGGGCCATTAAGGGAGGGCTTCTGTTGTAGGAATTCATTTGAGGAGGGGCCTCATCACATCCTATCTGGCTGATTTTGATGTCTTCACCATTATCTCTAGTAACACATCTTATGTGAAAATTATATCAACTCTAAAACTTTCACCTCCTTGGTACTAGGGACCTGAACCTCCTTTCTACCTCTGATTGGGGAGAGGGAAGGGATCCTCCCAGATCTTCCATTCAAGGAGGGGACCCAGCACAGCCACCTCATCATTTCCTACTTCATTAGGCATCCCCCTCTCCTAGGTATCCTCTTTCTCTTTCCTAACCTTTACATGTTATTTTTCCCCTATATATGGAGCTCCTTCTTTGTATCCCTAGTGTTTAGCATAGTGCCTAGAACATAGTTGGTGCTTAATAAATGTTTGCTGGCTATTGATGAAGTGTCAGTCGGAGTTTATCAAAGCTTGAAGCAGAAGGATGTAGAAAAGTTAATCATGTAAATAGTGTTAAATTGCTTTGGTTTTATAGAATCAAAGAAGGCAAAGGGGAGGGGAGGGAGGTGTGCTTAGGCATTCTTTAGCCTATGTTCTTTACTTTGTAATAAAAAAACAAATGAGGCACGTTTTGCCCAATATCTCAGAGTAAGTTAGTGATTATAGCAAATTTATAAGTTATCACTAAATGATCATTTACAATGATTCAATAATATCATTTATTTTATCTTATCTATACATTTAGCCTTTGTCTTTGAATTTGAATGAAGACCCAGAGTCTTCATTCGTTATATATCTGAGTCTATGTTTATTTTCACAGAATTAAGAACTGTCAGACTTTAATACATCACAGTTCAGTATAGTATACTCAGACTCCACCTGCTCAAATCTAGTGTCAGGAAACAGGAGAGCTGGGATAACCTTTTTTAGACAGAGATTTAAGAACCTAAGAGAATCACTTTTAATTTTGAAATCTTTAAAAAGTGAAGCCAAGAACATTACATCTCTCTTGACATTAAACTCTGAAATAAATTCTCTCCCTAAGAAAACACAAAAATGAATAAATTAAAAATAATTTAATAATTATTTACAATGTGTCATGAACTGAGCTAAATGTTGGGAAAAAAAATTTTAAATCAAGATAGTTCCTACTCTTAAGGAAATTATACTCCAGTGGAAGGAGACAATATTTATGGAAAATTCAACTACAAGGTGGATGAAAAAGTCCTTAGTTCCTGAGAATGCTGTGGCAGGATAGATGACAATATTCAGGAGTCTCTAGGGTAAAAGGGCTAGCAGGGGGTACTGGCAGTGGGGGTAAGGGGACTCTTAGAATCTGAGGTAGAGCTTCCCCATCCCAAACTATCTACAACTCATCTGGGTGCCTGGGCAGGAATAGGAAGAATTTGGCCTCCAGCAAAGGAGAGTGAACAGGGCACTTAATAAATGTTTGTTGAATGATAGACTGAGAGGTAAAGTAAATACCCAGGAGCACACAGTACGTTTCAGAGGCAGGACTTCAACCCAGGTCTTTCTATCTTCAAAGTTATCTCTCTATTCACAATGTCATGCGTCCTCTGTAATGTTAAGGGGATTTGAAGATCTTCCCTGCCCCATAATAGGCCCGCCCATGTGACCTGCTTGGAGCTTTGGCCCAGCCTGAGTCACATAACACCCAGGGTGAGAGGGGCTTGCTGAATGGGTGGAGCAGGAAGAGAGAATGAGCTGGAGCTGAGAGAGAGGCAGCAGGCAGAGCAGAGCAGAGCAGTTAGCCTGGGTGAGAGAGGGATATTTTATCTAAGGAGCTTGTTTGTGGAGAGGCTTAACGGAGGGAAGGCTTGGGGATGGGGGTCCTCCGTCTATTGGTAATGTGTACAAACTTCCTTGTTACCATGGTGGAATTGACTTTCAGGTATCTGAATAAATATTTTGGTTTTGTCTTTGAGGAAGAGAGTTTATATTTTGTAAATATACCCTGGAAATGCACATGCATATCCATCATAGCTACTGTGGGTATCACATTGGTGCTACACCCTCTCAACTGAATGAATACAAAATTATATATTGTTGTAATACTATTAATAGTATTATGTTTTACTAGAGAGTATGGGACTTTATTTGTGCCTTATAGGACAGGTAGGGTTTGGAAAATTTAAAAAAGAGAGATGAGGGAAATGGCAAGAAGGTAAGAAGGAAGGAAGGAAGGAAGGAAGGAAGGAAGGAAGGAAGGAAGGAAGGAAGGAAGGAAGGAAGGAAGGAAGGAAGGAAGGAAGGAAGGGAGAGAGGGAGGAAGGGAGGAAGGGAGAGAGGGAGGAAGGGAGGAAGGGAGAGAGGGAAGGAGGAAACATTCTAGCTTCATGCCAGATATTATACTAAGCACTTCACAAATATCATCTCATTTGGTCCTCACGACAACCCCAGAAGGTAAGTTCTATTATTATCTCCATTTTACAGTTAAGGAACTGAGGCAGACAGTAGTTAAGTATAACACAGATAGTGGTTGAGGTGGGATTCGAACTCAGACTTTCCCAACTCCAGACCCAACAGTCCATCTACCATTTCTCCTAGTAGTCCGAGTAAGAGTAGAAGAAGGACCAGGATGGGGCTTTGGGGGATGGTAACAGTTATCAGGAATGACCTAGATGAAGATCCATTAAAGGAAACTGAGGACTAGCAAGATAGTCTATTTTGCTAGATGTCTGAGTCTCTTGTGATATAAATCAAATAAAACCACAAAGGACTGAAGATAAAGGAAAGCACAGGGGATGCAGAGCATGCTGGAGACTTCTCTAGAAGTTGGCTCCATAGGGAGCTGGGTTATCTTGGTCACTGATTATATTAGCACATTTGCTAGGACTTTTAAGCTATTTAGGGAATTCTGAAAGGGAGAACAGAACCAGTGTATCAATGCTCACAATGGCTAATGTGAAGATGTGGGAGAAAATGGCTGGTGCTGAGGCTGGAAGAGGTCTCAGGTGTGACAGGTCCACAGTTGAACCTTAGTTGATATATATGCTTCTGGTCAAATTCCCTCTTGGAAATGAGTAGGATGGTAGCAGCCCTCAGGAATTCTGAGTTGTGTAAGGGCATAACTGGGCCAGGCTCTTGAGTTCTAGGTCATTCATGAGATAGGCTGGCACTCCTGAAAATATTCCTCCAATACAGTGCCTGGCATATAGTCAGTGTTTAATAAATGCTTGTTGACTGACTGATGACAGGACCAAATAAATTTTCAACTATTAATACATGTGAAGTAATTTAAACAGAAAGATAAGCAGCAAGGAAAAGCCTAAATTTAATTACAATAAGGCAGAAATAACTTCTTGTGAAGTGTTTTCTCTTCAGTGCTTCTCAATTGTGTAAAAATATTCACTGTGGTTCCTTTTTGAAAGCCATATCTCTGTATCCATCTATCCCAATGAAAAGGCTAAAAAGCCAGGATTTGATAGCAGGAGCTATGACTAGATGAAAATATTCTCTCTCAGTTTCAAGACTTGAAAATATTTTCCAAAGTGATTTCAATAATCAGCTTTATCTTTTCATAATTGCATTTGTGGGAAATGAAGACTGAAGCTTTTGCCAAGTGATTTTAATTAAATCACAGTTAATCAGATGTATAGTCATATTATCTAAATTTGGATCAGCTATGTCAAGAATACAGTACATCTGTACTGTTAAAGAGATAAGCCCGATCCCCTTGGCTTTGCCAAAGACTGTTTGATTTCTTTCAATTCTACGTGGTTTCCTTTGTGACATTATTACTTATATTCAATGTGATAAGGTTAATCAAATCTATTAAAAAAGAAACAAAGGTGTAAAAGATCAGCCAAATTTGCATCTTTCATTTTATCTGTCATAGTTCTTCCTTGGGAGTAAGAAAAGTCCACATCGTGTAGGGGAAGGTATGCATTTGACTCCTCATTAATAAAAATCGATTGTAATTCAAAGAGAAATTGGTGTTTGTATATTCCACTTATTGGCCCCTCCCTACCAATAGTTTGATAATGTTTTTTAGTAAATCATATTAATGAGTGGTTTATCATTAGGTCTCTGTCATTGTTGGATAATTTAAGGAAGAGAGAATTGGAAGTCTTCAAGGAGAGCTGATGGTCCCTTTTCAGACACAGTACGGATTTGTCTTTGACACGAATTGGACTAGACAGCCACTGAGTTTTCTTCCACTGCTGAGATTGTTTGTATGATGAATATCACCCACCCAAAGCCATAGAAAAGGTCAATGGAAATGCTTACCTATGTGTTCTGACTTCTAGGCTAGAGGACATAATGACTTCTTTCTCTAAACTCCCAAATACTTTGAAACTACCTACTATATAACACTAACAATAATACTGTAAGATGACCAATTGTGAATGATTTAGCTATTCTCAGTAATATAACAATCCAAGACAACTATTGGATGAAAAATGCTATCCATCCCCAGAGAAAGAACTGATGAAGTCTGAATACAGATCAAAGCATACTTTTTAACTTTCTTTATTCTTCTTGATTTTCTGTTTTCTTTTACAACATGACTAATATGGAAATATGTTTTGCATGACTATGCATATATAACCTATATCAAATTACTTGCCTTCTCAAGGAGGGGGTGGTGTGAGGAAGAGAGAAAGAATTTGGAACTCAAAAATTTAAAAACAAATATTAAAATTGTTTTTACATGTAATTGGGGAAAAATAAAACACTAATATATAATTTTTAAAAAATTTTAAAAATATATACTATAGATCATTCTATGTATGGTATACTATAAACTTAACATATTCTGATTTGCATTACATGCTGGCAGTGGGATACAATGGCCGTGGGGCTGGAAAAATCTAGGTTCAAGGCCTGTCTCTTACATATAGAAGCTATGTGATCATGGGCAAATCATAACTTCATAGTGCCCTGTGAATTCCCTAAGACTCTAAACAGCAGGTGAATATTCAATCTTCATCAGTCAACCAAAAATCATTTTTTAAGCACTTACTATGTTCGAGGCACTCTCCCAAGACCTGGCAATAAAAAGAAAGGCAAAAACACGGTCCCTGCCCGCAAGGAGCTCACATCCTAGTGAAGAGTTCCACACCAAGAATTATCTTTGAAAACAAATTAGATATGAATAGTGAGAAAAAGAGAAGAATCAAAGATAACATTGAGGCTAGGAGCGTGGATGATAGAACAATGGTGCCCTGGCCAGTAATAGGGAAACGAGGAACATGGAATGGTTTAGAGGGAAAGGCAATGAGTTCAGGTCTGGACATACTGAATTTAAGATGTCTACAGGACATCCAGTTCAAGATGTCCAGTAGGCAGTTAGAAATGCAAGACTGAAAGCACAGAGTTTGTGACTGGATTAATTGATCTGACAATCATTTGCACAGAAATTATAATGCTGATGAAATCACCAAGCAAAATAATATATTAGGAGAGCAGTGTCCAATAATGCAGCCCTCACTTAGCAGACACAACTTGGATGAAGAGACATAAAGGAAACTGAGAAGGAACACTTGAGGACGACCAGAAGAGAGTGATGTCATCAAACACAGACTAACAATAGCTAGCATTTTATATTCCTTTAAAATTTACAAAATGCTTTCCAAATATTATCTCATTTTATCCTCACAACAACTTTGAGAGGTAGGTGCTATTATCACCCCCAATTTATAATTGAGGAAATAGGTAGACAGAGCTTAAGTGACTTTCCCAGGGTCACACTGTCTGAAGTAAGATTTGAACTAAAGTCTTCCAGGTCTGGTATCATAACCACTGAACCAACTAGCTACCTCCCAGAGAAAGGAGAGTATGAAGAAGAGGTCAATGGGAGGTACCAAAGGTGACAGAGAGATCAAGAAGAATGAAATTTTTAAAAAAAAAAGAACATTGGATTTGGCAGTTAAGTGCTAATTAGCAATTGACTTTGTGTGTTCCATTAATTTTATCTCTGTTTTGTGACTGAAATAAAATGTAAGCTTCTTGAAGTCAGGCAATGTTTTAGTTTTGTCTTTGTATACCAGATTCCCATACTATAAGCCTGGCATATAGTAGGAACTTAGGTCAATTTGTCAAATTATAAGTCATGAGAAGTCAAGGCCTAGACTATGTCTTATTCTTCTATATATCCCTCACAGTACCTAACTTCATAGATGTTTGATAAAGATTTGTTGAATGAATGAATAACTTACATTTATCGATACTTCAGGGTCTTCAAAGTGCTTTCACTATAGCATTGCTGCCAAGTAAACATAAAGTATTATCATCTCCATTTTACAGATGGAGAAATTGAGACTCTAAAAGTTTAACTGATCCGCCCAAGGTCACACACAGAGTCAGTATCAGAGAATCCAAACTCGAGGTCCAGCATTCAGTTTTCAGCCATATCACCTTGCTTCTGACACATCAGGTAGAGCAATAATAATGATCCAAGAGCAATCATTAGAAGAAAAGAAATCATTTGCATACTTTTAATGTGATTTCTTTCCTTATTGCACCAATAAAACCAGCCTGGACTTGTTAGAGCACAGAGCTTCAGTGGGAAGTCAGAGAGAAGTGGGGGAATCACAGGTATCTAAAACAGAGAAATTGTAGTAACAAGACTAAATGGATTGTCGTTGACTAACCATAAAAATAATCAGGGAAAAAAATAGCTTCAAGTATTGTCTAACCCACCATAGGTAAATAGTCAATTAGTCAATGAGCATTTATTATGTACTGTGTAACAGGCACGGTGCCAAGCTCAGGGATACCAGAAAGAAAAAGGGAAAGATAATATGTGAACAACTATGTACATACATGATATATTCATGCAAATAAAAAGGAATCTCAGAGGGGAGGTGAAGGAGTGGGAGAGGGGAGGGGGAAGATCCTACTGTAGGTGGGATTTGTACAATCACTTATTAGACCAAAGACACCCTCCAACATCCCAGTGCATTGAAGGAATTATTTGAAATGACTCTCCATGCTTTAGAATACTATAGCAAAGGTTGGAAGAAGTAGGTTCCAACTGGACTCCAAGTCAACCTGCCCCCAAGGCCCAGTTCTGACAGTAACAAATGACAGTCAGATCTACTCCAGACATATCATCCTACAAGTTCACAGTCAGCTCTGTAATTCACATCTCCTCATACCCCCTTCTCCTGGGACCCCTGTTGCCAACTGATAGGAGAAGGTGGATTAAGGCATACTCCTCCCATTTTAGGAGAGTCTAGATTTACTACTGTTTATTGACTGACTTTTTCCCTCTTCAATTTCATGCTAAAGTAATACTTTAAAGAAATTCATTGGCCCAGCGGAAGCAGACAAAGATAATAAGGATTTGATCAGCAGAAAAAAATTGAGGTGTACTGGGAGGAGTGTGAGAAGAGAAGGAAGGATAGCATGAGAAGAAACTACCCAAAATGTAAGCAGAATTAGAGTCTTAGCACCTCTTCACATTTAGCTACAAAAACAGAACTTATCAAAGTGTGACCTAAACATAGCTGATACAGAAAGGAGATTCTGTCTTGAAGTAGTAACATCTCTCTTTCCTGAGAGACAGCGTGGTGTTGTGGCTAAAGATCTGGTTTCAGAGTGAGGAAGACCTGAGTGCAAGACCTACCCCTGATGCATACTTGGCTATTTGTCTTTGGGCTAGTTATTGAACCTTGGAGCTCATTTAGACAACTCCCTAAATCTCAAAGTGCTCTAGAATTTGGTAGCAAGAGTTTCCTGGTCTAAGTTCCCTTCTATCAATGAAATTACAGATCTAGTCCCCGTATTCCTCTCCCTCACTTTTATCTTATAGAAGTTTGGGAATAAGGAAGACCTTGGTTCAAGACCTGCCTCTGAAGTATTCTTGTGTGTGACCATGGGCAAGTCATTTAATTTCGCAAGCCCCTCAGTGTCTAAGGGAACTCTCAGATGAGTTGCTGATTTGCATCTGTGGAGGAAATTTTCACACCTCTAGTACTCTGCATGACAACTAGGTAGCACAGTGGCCTAGACTACAGTGCCAGGGCTGGAGTAAAGAAGACTCTTCCTAAGTTCAAACCTGCTTCAGATGTTTACTAGCTGTAAGATGCTGCGTAAATCACTGAACCCTGTTTGACTCAGTTTCCTCATTTGTAAAAGGAGTTGGAGAAGAAAATGGCAAACTGCTCCAGTATCTTTGCCAAGAAAACCCAAAGACATTCATGAAGAGCTGGAATGACTACTCTATATCAATGAAATCACAGAAGGAATGATTCCTTCCAAAAGGAACAAGATTATCCATGACACACGCACACATACGCATACATACATATATATATGTATATATATATGTATATATATATATATATATATATATATATATATATATATATATATATATATATATATGTATATACCATTACTTTTGCTTCTCACATGAATTGATTATATTTGATGGAAGTCAAATGTCCTTGCATCAATGGTCTACCAAAGGAAGATATTTCTTCCAATTCATCCTGAAAAAGGGTTTGTTTTTGTTTTGTTTTGTTCAGTTTGGGGTTGTTATTGTTGATGGCCAACGGTAACAGGAAAGGGAAAAATAGGACAATCATTTCTATATAGTGCTTTCTAAGTGTCAGGCACTTTTGCTAAGCACTTTACAAATAGTATCTCAATGGAGTTTCACAAAAATCCTTCAAGAGGTGCTGTTACTATCCTCATTTTACAGCCAAGGAAATTGAGTCAAACAGAGATTACGTAACTTGCCTAGGATCACACAGCCAATAAATGTTCAAGAAACAAGGAAACCAGTTTCATGAGGTCATATTGCATGTGGAAGATAATAAAGAGTAAGAAAACTGGAAAAGAAAGAGGAGGCAAGGTTATATAAAGAGCTTTTAAGATCGAATAATTTTATATTTGATCCAGGAGGTATCAGATTTGATTCAGTGTCCAGGGGGTTGCAGATGGCACAAGTCTTAAGGGCTGACCATGTTGTTCAAGTGCCAAGTGTGCATTTGCTTAAAAGACTATTTTGTAGAGAACTCACACAAGGAGGGCCATTACACAGAGGACAGAAGAAGCATTACAAGGATACTGTTGAGGTCTCTGAATAATTCTGGAATCAATTGTGTGACATGGGAGAAACTGGCAAAGGACCATACAGTATGGCATGCCTGCATCAAAGAATGTGCTGTGCTCTATGAGTAAAACAGAATTACAGTAGCTCAAAAGAAACATGAATTGTGCAAAATTAGAGACATCTCCACTTCAAATGTTCATATGGACTATTCCTACCCCATTTGGAGCTCATATTGGTCTGATCAACTATAATTGGACATACAGTATCTTGACTCCAACAGAGAGATGTCATTTTGATCCTCTTCAAGAATAGACAACAGCCAACCAACCAACCAAGAGAGAGCCACTGGAATTGTTGAATGAGAAGAGGGTGGCATGATCAGACTTTTGCTTTAGGAAGATTATTTTGGTAGTGGAAAAGAGGATAGACTAGAATTGGGAGAGACTTGAGACAGGGAGACCAGCAGCTAATGCAGTCATCCAGGTATAGGTAATGAAGGTAAGGCAATGTTGGAGGAGAGAAAGGAATGTGTAGAAGAGATGTTATGAGGTCAGAATGAATGGAATAAATGATCCGTAATATCTTTTGTCTGAAAGAAACATCGAATGAATAAAAACATTTGAGACTTACATTATATGTGTTGTAGTGTTACTAAGGAAATTAAATAAATTAATTTTTGTGAAAGCACTTTGGGGAGGATGAAATGCTATAGATAATTTCTATGTGATTTTTTCCCCTTATGTAAGATATAGTTATTATACTATTGAATAGTTCCTGTCAGAGGGAGAAGGCAATGAAAGAGAATTGCGTTTGATTTTGTTTTGCACTGATTCTTTATTTACCTCTAGTTGTTCATAAAATAGATGCTTCTGCCATTACTTTTCCATGATTTTGTCTTTTGGCCATGTTGGTATTCAGAGCATTGAGTCTGGTATGGTCTAATTATTCCAAACATTGTCTTGAAGTGCTTGGAAATCCATGCTTGAAAGACAAAGTCAACTCTATGAACATCTTTTTATTCACATCTTTACAGTGGCTGAAAGGGATGTGAGATGGGAAAAAAAATAGCCCTCCTTGACTGCCAAAAGCTTCTTCTGTATTGTAAAAAAAAAATTAATTGCATTCACTGATGACAAGTGTGGGTGTGTTTGGCAGACAAGGGGAAAGGACTTTGCTGGTGTATCTGCTTCTCAAAAATGCTTCTCATTCTGCTAACACTTTCCCTCTTCATGTCATCGAAAATAATTTTTTACTGATTATGTTGACACCAGCATAATGCCAGAATTTTTCTTACATCTCAGATGTAACTGTCTATCATGATTTGGATTCCAGTTTTTTTTTTAATACTGCATATATGTTTTTAAAAAAAAGCCTTTCCTTTTGGAAAACTAAGCAAATTGAGTACAAGTATTCTCTACTTAATGCAGATGGGCTCCCAGTTATGGAATAATGAAATAACATCTTCACCATCTGGGTACAGAAAACACACACCTTCCTGACTACTTCAGGCTTTAGAATTTACCTGACCACATCCTCTTCTTACAAAAACTGGTTGTCAGTCTGAATTGACCTTTGCTGGGATCACTAAGGTACTATTATTTTTAAATTATTATTATCAGGCTGTTCCTATTATCAATCAGATCTTCTTGCAATGAATTCTGCAGTCTAGCTTATCTTTATACAATAGACATTATTACTAAAAATTGTGTTACCCTAAGTCTATTGTCCCATGGACTTATAGGACAATTTCAGAGATGTGTTCAGGATTCTTTTTCAAGCTCATAGCTTGAAATAATTCTTCTCCTTTTGTTTTTTCTTTGATGAGAGGGTAAAATCCTCCTCTTAAAGAGCATAGCCTAGAATTTCTGCAGTTCCTGCAAACATGTTCCTGATAGAACTGTTGGGCAGGTAGCTCACAGAAGACTTCTGTAAGAAGTGATGACAAGGAAGAGAAGTTAACAGGTAAGGGGAAGCTTATTTTGCCTTCACTGAAGTCAATGCAAAACCACATTGCAGAGAAGTTTGTTTGCCTACTCAGCAAGATAGCAAGAAAACAGGCAATACGATAAATACGAGACAGGGTGAATATGGAGCACCAAGAAAAGTGATTAAAGAAGCAAGGGCTTCTGGGAAAAGGGGGAAAAACTTTACTTATCAACAATATGGCAAAAGGAAGGGGATTACATAAACAAGAGGGTGATAGGCAAGGATTGTGTCAAGCATGCACATTGAATTATCTACTACTTCCATTGTCATGGTTACCATTAACGTAATGCACTAAAACAAATGTATGGGCCTCAACAACAATAATAATAACAGATTCATATAGTGCCATAGGGTAGCTAGGTGGCACAATAGTTAAAGCACTGTGCCTGGAGTCAGGAAGACTCATCTTCAGAAGTTCAAATCTGTCTCCAACATGACCCTGGGCCAGGTCACTTAACTCTGTTTGCCTCAGTTTCCTCATCTGTAAGGTGAGCCGGAGAAGGAAATGGCAAACCACTCCAGTACCTTTGCCAATAAAACACCAAATGGGGTTATGGAGGGTCTGAAACACCTGAACGACAATAGTTCTTTAAAATATGCTCAGGACTCTATGTGCCTTATCTCATTTTAGCCTCACAAACAATCCTGTGTTGTTAACTCATTATTATAGATCATAAGATCACAAATCTAAGGTTGCAAAGGCCCTCTGATTCACCCTCCTTCTTTATGAGTGAAGAACCTAAGACTCGGGGAGGTTGTGATGCCTAATGTCAGGTGGTAAACATGAGGCTGAGATTTGAATACAGGGCCTCTAACTCAAGAGCTAGAGTCTTTCCAGTTTCATACTGCCTCAAGGCTTAGCGCAGTTGTGTGATTTGCTTTTGGTTCCACTGTTAATTGTAAGAAGCAGGACTTGAGACCAACTAAGTGAGGTTTACCCCACATGTAAAATTCTTCTACATTGCCTAGTATAGTACTTTATTCAACCATCAATGGATGAGCCAACAAGCATTTATGAAGAGTCTCTTTGGTGCTTATACTATGCTGAGCACTGGAGATACAAATACAAAGAATTAAACCACCCACTGTAGTAGTGCTTTGTTGAGTATCTTAAAGTTACAAATGAATCAGAGTCTCCATTACTGGGCTTATACCCCAAGGAAGCCACTGATAAAAAGAAAGTGTGTGTGTGTGTGTCTGTGTGTGCATACACACAGACACACACACACCACAATATTTATAGCAGCATTTTTTACGATAGCAAAGAATAGGCAACAAAGTCAATGCCCATTGACTGAGGAATAGCTGAACACATTATGGGTATGTAGATGTTACAGAATCATAAGAAATCATGTGTGTAATGAATACAAAAAATGTGAAAAGATCTGCATGAACCAATGCAGAGTAAAGTGAGCAGAACCAAGGATATATGCAAAAACTACAACGTAAATGGGAGGAATGATACATCAAAATATCAAAAATAGATTTAAAAAATTATAAAGCTCCAGCAGGACCCAATCCATCCATTCATGGAGGTGGGAGGTCCACAGCTGTTACACATCCCACATGTTTTCAGACATTTTCAGTGTATCAATCCACGGTACTGACTTTTTTCCCTTTTAAAAAAATGCTGTTTGTTCTATGAAATGGCTCTCTGAAAGAAGAAGGGGGAAGGATACTTGGGATAACTAGGATGACATAAGAAACAGAAGATATCATATAAACTTGTTCAACAAAAAAGAAAGTTATAACTACCAACAATTCAGGGAAACATATAATTTATGTCTACATAAATGTTGTGGGGGAATATCTTAGAATACCAGACAGCTGGCCATATCTGCTCTATAGTCCAGGAGTTCTTAACACTTTTTGTGTCATAGACCTCTTTGACAGAATAATGATTTTAGATGCATAAAAATAAAATAGACGAGAATGTAAAGGGAAACAATTGTTTTGAAACAATTATACAATTTTTTTTAAAACAAGTTCAGGGAGTTCAGGTTAAATGGATATTAACCCATATGGTTAATATGTTAACCCATATGTTAATATGTTAATTAATATGTTAATATGTTCAGAACCATTGGCAAAGCAATCTCTCACTGATCACACTGGAAGTCAGCAAGAGAGTAGGAGGTAAGGGGGAGGAGGAAGGGCAGACTATCAGGGAAAGACTTCGGAAGAAATAGTCTTGGGTCTATATTTTTAAAGCAATTACCATTGATTTTTTAAAGAGAAAAGTGCATATAGACTTGCAAGTAGTAAAAGCTTAGAAGAGGCAAGATGGAAAAAAATTGTAAACCAAAATGACTTGGTTGAAGCACTTGGTCAGTTTTTCAGAATAATGGCATACAAATGTTTATTCAGTCTATATTATGTGCTTTGGGCAATTTCTCAGCTTGGCTTCCTGGAGAGTCCATTCAATAAAACATTTATCAAGTCTCTACTATATCACAGATACTGTACCAAACAGCAAAGATACAAAAGTAGCAAAAGACAGTCCCTGTCCTCAAGAAGCTTATAATTATGGAAAGACAATGTGTGTGTATACACACACACACAACACATATATACATATATATGCGTGTGCATGTATATGTGTGTGTGCATGTACACATACATATATACATGTGTGTGCATGTATGTACGTGTGTATGTGTGTTTATGTATTATGTATCTATGTGTGTGTATGTATAAAGCAAATTTATATACAAGGTAAATAGAAAATAATTAACAGAGGAAAGGCACTAGAATTAAGAAGAGTTAGGGAAGTCTTCCTGTAGAAAAGGAGATTTTAGTTGGGACTTAAAGGAAGCCAGGGAGGTCGGTAGTCAGAGCAGAGAAGGGAGAATGTTACAGATAGATAGATAGATAGATAGATAGATAGATAGATAGATAGATAGATAGATAGATAGATAGATAGATAGATAGATAGACAGACAGACAGACAGACAGACAGATAGATAGATAGATAGACAGACAGACAGATAGATAGATAGATAGATGGATGATAGATAGATAGATAGATAGATAGATAGATAGATAGATAGATAGACAGACAGACAGACAGACAGCAGACAGACAGACAGACAGACAGATAGATAGATAGATAGATAGACAGACATAGATAGATAGATAGATAGACAGACAGACAGACAGACAGACAGATAGATAGATAGATAGATAGACAGACAGATAGATAGATAGATAGATAGATAGACAGACAGATAGATAGATAGATAGATAGATAGATGATAGATAGATATGTATATATGCATATGTGTGTGTATATATATGTATGCTCTATATACATGTGCTTTGTATATATTTGTTTGCATGTTGTCTTCCCCATTAGATTACAAGCTATTTAAGGGCAGTAACTGAGGTGCTCAGTAAATGTTTATTAATTAATTGACAAGAAACAGTTTTTTATAACAATGGATAAGAAAGACCACCTGCTTTACCTTGTCTTTACATAGTTTGTTATATTTTATTTTTCCTTCATGGGCCAGGTACTGAATGAAACTGAGCTACATACAAAGTATGAAACAAGGTCTCTTCAGACTACAATGTTGGTTAGGAGTCCTCACAGTAAATGTATAAAATGTATAAAACCTTGAATGTTCTATTGAGTTTAGATCTGATATCATGGGCAACCAGAAAAATATGAGGCTCAAGAAATGTGGAAATAGAGGATGAAAAATTTTTTTTTCCCTGCTCAAAAGTGAGCAGAACCAGAACATCAGTTATAAAAATGAACAAATTTGGAGATATTTATGAATGGAAAAAAGGTTAAAATGAGCAGAACAGGGAGAACAATTATTCCACAATATTATAAAAGAAACAACTTTGAAAGCTAGAAGTATAAATCAATGATCGTTATGATTCTGGAAGATTGATGATGAAACACAGTCCTTCACAGAGAGGTGATGGATTTAGGGTACAAAATCACATATACACAGAGAGGGACACATACACATATAAATGTCTTATTTGAGATGCACATATATTAAACATATTATATGGGCTGCTAAATGGATAGAGCACTTTGACTAGAGTGAGAAAAACCTGCTTACAAATCCAGCCTCAGACACTTACTAGCTGCATGACCCTGAGCAAGTCCCTTAATCCTCTTTGCCTCAGTTTCCTCATCTGTAAAATGAGCTGAAGAAGGAAATTTCAAACCACTTCAATATCTTTGCCAAGAAAACCCCAAATGGGGTCACAAAGAGTCAGACACGACTGAAACAACTAAGCAACAACCACAAATATATATGGGTGTGTGTGAATATATATGTATGTATGTGTATACACACATATATATATATATGCATATATCTATTGGGAAAAGTTGCCTTTTTATACTTGATTATGTATATTAGTTACAATAATTTTATTTTTTTTCTTTTTTATTCTAATAGTGGTGTGGGAAAAGAAAATAGATTTTTTAATTTAAAAAAATAGAAAGGTAGAATGTGCTACAGATGTGAAATATTGCTTGCAACTTCAATGAGGTCATCGTATTATGAATTTTACTTAATTTTTTCTTACTTTATAATAAGAAACCTCTAACAAAGTGGCAGTATTCTATAAATATATGTAATGTAAAAACAACACACATTGATCAAACTAAAAGTGACCAAAAGATTCACTGATTTTATCCATTATCAAATATGTCCTGTTCGTAGTGACCTCTTCCCCATTCTTTCTTTGATATTTATCAGTGGAGATGTCTTCCCTTCCACTGATGCTTCCCAAGGAGCCATATTGGCCATTAACACAAAGTAATTGTCAGATTCAATAAGTATCTATCTATTATGTGCCTATTTTCTGTGCTAGACTACAATAAGTGACTATTAATTACCTACTATATACTTGACTGAGCTAGTACTAGGCCCTGGGGATAAAAAGAGGGAAAAGAAAACATTCCCTGCTCTCAAGGAGCTTACATTCTCTGCTGTGGGGGTGATATGTGCACAAAGATTCTAGTAATTTTTGGTGTGTGTAAGGAGGATTTTGCTATCCTTCTTAGAGTTAGTTTCTCAGGCTCCATGTCCATGGGAATGTCTAGTCTCCAGGTGTTAGATAATATCTCCCACAATAGTTTCAAGGATTTTAGATAGTAGTTCCCAAAATTGTAGTGACAGACAGTCCTACTGAGGCTGCAACAAGAGATAAGGGGTGACATAATGTAATATTTACTATATTTACATAGAATGACAATATTACTTAAGTTAACCTGAGAGCTTAACTGTTGGCAATATGCCCTCTTTTTCTGATTGCCCTCTAAAAGCAAGTTGGTATTGGTCAGTGAATGGGAAAAAAGCACAGGGAATCCATGGGGGAATACCACGGGGAGCCTTAGGGTTAAATGCATGGAGAAATGCGTGTACCTGCCACACCTGGCCCCCATTGAGGCTTGAGGAGATTTAGGGGAGTGCACAAGTATGCCTGTCTTCATTGACCCCATTGAGACATAGGGGTAGTTGCCCCCCACTCTTGCCCACCCCTGTGAGAAGGGTGATTAGGGAATGCTGTAAGAGCTGGTTCTCCCCTATCAACAACCTTTCTGAGAAGACTAGACTGATTATTAACCCTTCTGAAGCTGTCTGCCTATCTGACCAGATCAAGAGCAAACTTGTTAGAGTTTGGAGACCAAAACCTCCAGTGTCTCCTGTGTATTATCTGTGAAACATCTGGTATTGAAATAAGTGGTCAAGATAACTTGAAGAGGGAAAGAACTACTAACAAATCAGGAGAAAGGTAGGATAGTTTTACACAGGTAAAATCGCTTGAGCTTACCATTGGAGGAAATGGAGGATTTTGATACGTGGAGGTGAGAAAGATGTGCATTGCAATAATAAGAAATTATCCATGTAAATGGAATAAAAGTTCAAAACAACTAGTCATCCAGTTTGGGTAGCATGCGAAGTAGTATAAAATAAAGCTGAAATGGGAGGCAGAAGTCATGTTACAGATGTCTTAAGAACAGGCTGATGAGACTGGGGAGTCATTTAGAGTTTTTGAGTACAGAAATAACATGATTGATTGAACTTGTGCCTTAAGAAGATATTTTTGTAAGCTATGGAGAGGATAACTTGGAAAGCAAAAGAAGAAAAAGGATTCAGAAAGATGAATTGGGAAACTATTTCAGGAGTCCCAGGTGAGATATGATGAGGGACCATATGAGGGAAGAGAAGGAAATAGATATGAGTGTCTGTGATAGCAGAAATGACAAAATTAGACATAGGAAGGGTCAAGAATAGTTGGAGATACGTGTTTGGGTGGCTGGGAGAAACAGAAATTGGAAAGTTTAGAGAAGGGCAATTTTGGGGTAGGGTGGAGAGATAATAAATTCTCTTGAAGACATTATGAATTTGAGATGCCTAGGTGTAACAGCAAGGACCCTGGCATACACAGTAGGACCTGCTGTACTGGTTTTTAGATCTCCTTTTCTAAAAGGAAAGCAACTTTTGAGGGTTCAACAATCTACTTTAACCAAGCACATATATCATTCACTGGATTTAGCGGGAAAAGTCAGCACCCTGAACTTCAGAGAAAATACATTGAAATAAAGACCAATAGACAGAGCTTCTAGCTGTCTGACCATAAGTAATACATACATCACAGATCAACAGATAGATCCACCTGTCTGACCACACATACATAGTTAGTAGAGAGAGAAGCACCAACATTTGGTTTTGAAAGCCCGGTGCTCCTTAGTGGCTGCCCAGAGTCTTATCGGGCCAAACATTTCCAATGAGTTAGCTCCAAAGTAATACCTCACCTCAGAATATTTATACTTTTCAGAACCAGAGGACACAACCCTCTGACCCAGTGCCTCAACAGAAATTAACAAAAGGTATTGAGGCCTATTAATGAGTGGGGAAGATCTTTAACTCTTCCCCCCACCCCCACCATTAACCTTGCATTAACTTTTTATTAGGATAATTGCAAGGTAGAGAAATCCAACATGTGGTTGATGATATGAGTGAAATTCAGGTTAGATAGAGGTTCAGTCTGGATGTATAGATATACAGGTCATTTCAGTAGGGATGATACTTCAATCCATGGCAGCTGATGATATTCCCAGGGAAAAAAGCATGGAGAAGAAAGGAGGACCCAGGATGTGTTCTTGGGAACACCTACAATAGGGAGCTAGGATATGGATGATGCTCTGAGAAGAAGCTTTCAGAAAGGTAGAAGGAGAGTGATGTCACAGAAAACAAGAGAAGTAAAGAAATATTATAATAATGATGGCAATAATAGCTAGCATAAAGTGCTTTAAGGTTTTGCAAAGTACTTTCTGCTATATTATGCTAGTTTTGTCTTCACCACTTTGGGAAGTAGTATTATAGGTTTCCATTTTCTAGGGAGCTAGAAGAGGTAAGGATTTCTTGGTCAGCATTCTGGTCCCCATGGACTAGGCTAAACTCACATATGGTACAAATAAGACACACCTAGAAGACAGCCCATAAGTTAAGCATGAGCTGAACACTGGAGAAGTTTAAGGATTCTGAGACATGGAGGAGAGACAGCTGTGAACTGCAAGACTAAGAAACTATGTGGGCTAATAGAATATAAGTTCTGGTTTCTGAAGCCCTACTTCAGTTTGATGTCTGAGGCACTAGTCCCTTAGCTGCTATGTGCAGAGAAAAAAAATCAGAAATAAAAGCAAAAACCCAATCCCACACTCCACTCCTGATTCCTCAGTAGCTTCATCTCTTTCTAAGTTGGAAAGAAATACAATTCCCAGGCTGTTTAGGTTCCCCTTGCAAAGCAGCAGGCCAACTCTTGCTGAAATGATTGTTCCATATGTATGGTTTCTGAGTCCCTGGCCAGGGATATACCAGGCCTTTGCTGAGTCTCTGGTCCTGTTAGAGCTTTGTCTTTCAAGTTATTAGCATATAATCAGCTTGGTAAGGAGATAAAGGAGTTAAATGACCCACATAACTGAAGGGTAAGTAAGAGCTGATTTTAGATATACTCAAGCTTGTTTGTACTAGGATGATTGATTTAATAAACCTAATTCCTTTCCCCACCACAATCCTACTTTTCTTCAGTCCCTAACCCTAAATTCCTTTGTTTACCAGATAATATTAAAAATAAAAATAATAGCAATTATATACCATATTAAGATTGTTCCTTTTTATCAGATTTTATTCATTTTATTTTCAACTTAAGAAATAAAAGAAACATTTATATAATATAGTAGAATACAAAAAAAGATGATTGCACATGAAACTATAAATCTTTCATGTACAACTTGTTATTCCTTCTAAATATATAAAAAAGTTATCATGTAATTTTTTTTTATTTTTTTCTTCCTTCCCCCTCCCCTAATCTAGAGATGGCTATCATTAGACACAAGAATGAATGTATGTATGTATGTATATATATATATATATATATTTATATATATGTATGTGTGTGTGTGCATGTGTGTGTATGTGTATCAGTAAACACCTCAACATACACGGGGGACCTCTATCACAGGTTCTTTGATCTGCTTTTCTGAAAGGAAAGGAAACTTTTGAGGAGTTAACAATCTCCTTTAGTCAAGCACATATACCATTCCCTTAGTTCAGTAAATCAACAGACAGTTGTCTGTCTAACATAAGCAGTACATATATCACAAATCAACAGACAGGTCCAACTGTCTGACTACAGTTGCCAGAGAGGGAAGCACCAACAATTTGGGTTTTCAAAGTGGGGGGGAGGGGTTTCTTAGCGGCTTCCCAGAGTCTGGCACACAAACCTTTTTCCAAAAAATTAGCCCCAAAGTAATACCTCACCCTCAGAGCATTTTTACCTTTTTTAGAGCCAGAGGGTATCCCAACTCTTGAGAACCAGTACCTCATTAACAAAAGATGCGATCCTTCCTACAAATCTTCCTTAATCAAACTCCCTTTAATGGGCAAGCCCTTTAATGAGTGGGGAAGATCTTTAATCAGATTAACAATACAATACATATATTGTTTCTATTTAAAGAAACTCTTGTTCCTATACTTTATTCATAGTAAAGACTATTGGTTGATAAAGGCAAGATTCAATCAGAGGTACTTGATTATTGTAAAACAAAAAGAGCAAAAGATTCTACTTTTCTTGCTGTTACAATCCACCCTTCCAGGATCCTTGGACTTACGCTCTAAATGGTCATGGATCCTGGAACAAATAGAAGCATTATACTTCTTGATTGTACTAAAATAAAAAGAGTAAAAGATCCTACTTTGCTTGCCCCTACAATATGTATGTACATATACATACATATATAAGAAATCATTCTGTACATACTTCTATTTTATCAGTTCTTTCTCTGGATGCAGATAGTGTCTTTCTTTGTAGGTTGTTTCCAATTAATTTGGATATTCATAATATTCAAAATGACTTAACTGCTCAAAGTTGTCCTTAAAGTAATATTACTATTACTGTATAAAATGTTCTTTTGGCTCTGCTCATTTTGCTCTTCATTATTTTGTGAAAGTCTATCCATGATTTTCTAAAATCATTAAGCTCATCATTTCTTCTAGCATAGTGTTTGCAAGGCACTATAAGTATGATATCAACTGTGAGGTAAGTGCTATTATTATTCTCACTTTACAGATAAGGAAACTGAGTCTGAGATGTTAAGTGACTTTTATAGGATCACAGAGTTAGAATATTTCTGCGACGGGATTTGAACTCAGGTCTTCTGTATTGGTGATGTCTTTTTGCTTTTTGTTAATGTAATTTTGCTTCTTAATGGGAAGATCTTTCCCATCCATTAACAGGTCCATGTGACCTGCCTGGGTCACATGGAAGCCTAAGTCACAAGTGGTAAGAGGAGCTGGCTGAACAGGTGGAACAGGAAGAGGAGGAGCAAGAAGGATGAAACAGGAAGAGGCGGAGCTGGAACAGAACTGAGAGGAAATTGAACAGAGCAGTCAGAACTGAGGGAGACACAGGAGGCAGACAGCTATGCTCCTGAGTGTTTATTTGTTTGTGGGAAGCCAAGCAAGGGGAAAGCTTGGGGGGTAGTGTTGCTCTCTGCATTGGGACTGTGTATAGATTTTTGTTACTATGATGGATTTGGCTTTCTGGCGTCTGAATCAATGTTTTGATTCAGTCTTCCATGTGGAGAGTCTGTGGTATTTTGCAATTCAGAATTGTGCTGAGATATTCATGACCACTGTAGGTGCTGGGAATGTTGCTTTGGCTCTGTATCTTCACAGACCCAATATTCTATCTAACCACCATGCCCACAAGCTGCCTGATGAATTTAGAAAATTATTAGAATGATATTTTGCTTTCCTGTTCACTTTCTTGACATCCGCAACAGAACTCTGGACTGGAATCAGGAGACTAAAAGTCTAATACCATCAATTAACTATGTGACCTTGGGCTAGTTATTACTTCATCCATAAAATGAGAGTGTCAGACTAGATGAGCACTCTTGTCCCTATCATGTTTTATGATTCTGTGGCTCTTACACTATGACAATATTTGAGTCTAGTATAGGCATGGTAAATAGAGAGGTTAAGCCATTCTTAATTCATTTTGTGAGCCGAAATGCTTGCTCTTTCCCATTAATCTTCCTAATTATTCCATGTTACTGAGAAAGGGCTTGTTTCCATGATTTAGAGTATCTTATGGTGGCTGCAGAATCCTCTGCAAATCTGACCCTCTAATCACATCTCCTAAAGACACTTATTCTAATGGAATTAGATTAGAATATGAGTAGAACTGACCTATGCAGCTGAGGCCCATGGGGCCAGGAACAATATGCATTAAAGACTCCCCACAGCCCTGCCTAAGTCAGAATTCACAGATTTGAGGTGGCTAAATGTATTGGATTTGGGCTGAGAGGTACTGAGTTCAAATCTCAGTTCTAGTACTTCCTAGCTCTGTGAATTTGGGCAAATCATTTAACCTCTCTGGAACTCAGTTTCTTCTTATTTAAAATGAGGGAACAGTAGTTCAATAGTTCAATAGAGCTCAGAGGTCCTATGTTTAAATCCCACCTTTTGATGCTTATTGCATGTAAAACCTTGGGAAAATTATTCAGTCTCCATGGGCCTTAGTTTACTTATCAGTAAAATGAGGAGGTTGAACTAAGAGACTTCTAAGATTCATAGTAGCTCTAAATCTACAATTCTATTATCCAGAAATTCTATTGTTTGTGTTTAGTTTTTTAAGAGGACCAATGACATCACAGATGATGTCTTGCCCTGCTCATGAATTGGATTTAAATGAGACAGAACTACATAAAGTGATCAGCCTCACTCTCTCTTCCAGAGTCATTGAAGTCCAGTGGCAAGATGACTGGCAAAGGCCTGGCATGCAGTGAATGACCTTGACATCTTTAATGTCTGACCAAGCTTGTCTGCTTTAGCAGCCTTCATGGCCACTGGAACAAATTGTTCTCATCTGCCCATTCCTAGGGGAAGTAGGGGTGGAGGGACTCTTCATATGCTTGGAGTAGACACCTGCCTAATTCACCAGTGGGTTTGTGACCCATAGGTTTCCCTTAACCTGGTTTAGCCTACCTAAGATGGTTTTACCAGGGTGTGGCTGCTGTGCATGCTACAATTTCTTGAAGTCACAGGGAAGTGCTTGGTGGAAATGGACACTAAAGGTGAATTAACAGCCCTGAAAAGGACTGGGCTAGCCCTCACACCAAAGGTGCTACTCCTCTCTGAACTTTGTAGCTACAGTAGAAAGGTGGCACAATGATATTGGATTCAAGAGGGCCCGAGTTCAAATCCAGCCTCAAATACTACCTGTGTGATGTTGGGAAAGTCCTTTAACATTGACCTCAGTTTCCTCATCTATAGAATGGGGACAATAATATGACCTACCTGCCAGAATTGTTGTGACAATTAAATGAGATAATATTTATAAAAACACTTTCCAAACCTTAAAACATTACAGAAATATTTACTATAATTATTATTGTTAATCTAGAGTTGTAAGAGAACTCAGAAGCCACCTAAATCAACCTCTCTGTTTTACAGATGAGGAAACTAAAGGCTTGAGAGTACTTGGATTTGCCATAGTGTTTATGAATTTATACAAGGGCACATCTTTTTGTTTCTTACATAAAAAGTTTAACAAAATTTTTTTGACAAGGCTAGAGGTGAAAAATAATTATTATTTTCATTGTTAGTCTCAGAACTTTTACTTAAACCCTGGATTTTATTAGTGTAGGGAACTCCCAGTGTACAAACCCCCTCCACCATTGCAGATCAGCAATTCCCCTCTAATTTATAATCATCTACAACTGAGGGAGAAATGAGGGATTGGTTGGAACTGAAAGGTTAAATTTTCACACAGCCAATATGTGTCAGAAGCAGCACTTGACCTGAAATCTTCTTAACTCTAAGGTTTACATTCTATCCATGTATCAGTCAATCAACCAGCAAGCATTTATGGCAATATGTGCCAGGCACTGTGGTAGGCACTGGACATATCCACTTACCAGACTAAAAATACTCCTAGATATTAGAATACTACCCAGGAAAACTAAGGTTGTTTTTGTTGTTGCATTTTTCCCCTTTAAGTTGGTCTGTTTTTGATAGGCCAACCACACAGTATGCCGACAAAGTGAGGATTAGATCTCTAAGGCCTAGAGCAAGGGTTTTTGATTAATTAATAATCTAATACTCAAATTATGTCCTTCAGATGTCAGCAGAGTCCCTGTCTCTTCTTTGGGTCAGCTGTAGATAGTTTGCCAGCCAGCCTACCCAAGTCATTGGGTTTATTCAGCCAAAGTAAGCCTGGTGTGAATGGTAATATTTGCCCTTGGGCTATGATATACTCTGATTGCCCAAACTAGAGGAGATTCAAATGGCAGGAATCCAAGGGAAATACCAGCAGTTGTTTTCATCCACTCTTATAACCTCCTGCCCTTTAAATCAGGAGAAAATGAGTGAGCTGAGAGGACACCAGGGCCCAAGGGCAGTCCTTACACCTAGGTCTCCAGTAAAATCCACTGGAATTTGGGAAAGAATTTAAAAAATCACATTTACTGCCTTGACAAATCACTAACAAATATTTAATGAATAAACATATAAATCAAAGATTATGAATGAGATGAGGGGAAAGGGGAGATGAGACATCAGACGTGTTTGTCTGTTGGCATATGGAGCTCCCAAGGAGGAAACTCTTTCTGCCAGTGCATATCTGGATCTGCTTTGTAATTTATGATCTTAGAGAATTTCCTAGGGAGTTGAGAGATTAAGTGACCTTCTCAAGTCATGTAGCCAGTATGTCAGAAGCAGGACATGGACCCAGGTTTTCCTAACTCAGCGGGTGTCTGAGTCTGTCTACTATGCTCTGGAGCCACTCAGATGAATAAAACTCCTGTTTTTATAGTATTTTGAGGGTAGTTAAGTACCTTACATATATCATCTTATTTGATACCATTTATTGACAGAAACCAATTATTTGCATTTTATTTTTCCCTTTGTTTCTAATAAAATAGCTGACCTCTAAGGTTTGGAGAGCAATTAACATATATACTATCAGAAGGAACTTCACAACAGACTTGAAAGGTATGATTATCCCCATTTTATAGATTAAAAAAAAACAGACTCAGTGTACATGGTCACTCAACTAATTAATAAGGGTTTTAAATCCAGGTTTCTCCTGATCCCTGAGCCAATGTTCGTGATCTTTTCATCTTCTATTGCCTGTCCCCAAAAGATTACCCTTGAATTTATTTTGTGTAGATTTTATTTTTGCTTATTTTTGTATATTTTGATTTGCCTACAGGATGTCCCTGATTCTTTTAATCCCCCGAAGGAAATGGTACCACATATAAGGGGCAGTTAAGTGGTGCAGTGGATAGAGCACCAGTGCAGGAGTCAGGAGGACCTGAGTTCAAATCTCACCTCAGACCCTTGACACTCACTAGCTGTGTGATCTTGGGCAAGTCACTTAACCCCAGCTGCCTCATTCTGGGTCATCTCCAGTCATCCTGATGAATATCTAGTCACTGGATTCAGATGGCTCTGGAGGAGAAGTGAGGCTAGTGACTTGCACAGCCCTCCCTCACTCAAAAAAGTCAAGTGCAAGTCATGTCATCATTTCTCTGATGGCATGGTCTTCTTCAGCAACAAAGGACAAACACACACCACACATAAGCACTTCCCCTATTTATCTCTCATCCTCACTACATGAATGCTCCATCTCCTTTTCTACTCCTGTGTATTTTAGGTGATCTCATGCCATTTCTCAAGTAATAAAAAAAATTGTCACATGTTGCAGCTTCTTACACACCCACCATAAATCATTTCATTACCCTTCAGAACACCTACAACTCTGATTGTTCTGAAGTCATAGTGACCAATGATCTTCCTTTAAAAATCCTGTTCTTTCAGGATTCTAGTGTCAGCTCCCTCATTTACCCCCATCTCCTCAGATGAAAATGTCCCCATGTCACAATATCAGCCCTTCCTTCCTCTCCAGTTTCCTTATACATTATTCTAATCCATGCACTTTATAGTGTAGCCATTCTGACGTACATACTACTTCTCACACAAAAACTCCATCTACCACCTCATGCCCTTGCCCTGCCTTTTTTCCTGTCCTTGGAATGCTCTTCCTCTTCATCTTGGTTTACTGGAATCACAGGTTGAAAATTATTCTGATTCTGTCCTAACCCTCCCTCACTCAAATCAAGGTCAATTGCAAGTCATGCCATCATCCCCCTGATGTGATGGCCATCTTCGAGAATGAAGGACAAACCATCCAACCACGATTCCTCCCTACCTCCCAGTAGTTAGTGCCCTTCCTCCCATACTATACACATTGTGTAGTTATTTGATAGAGACATTATACATACACACACACACACACACACATACACATAGGCTATATGACCCTATGAAACCAAAGATTATGAATGGGATGGGGGGAAAGGGGAGATGAGATATCAGACCTGTTTGTCTATTGGCATTCTCAATTTTTTCATCTGTAAAATGAGGATAATTATAGCACCTACCTTACAGTTGTGAGGTTCAAATAATTATATATTTAAAGTTCCCTATAAACCTTGGGGCAGCTAGGTGGCAAAGTAGATGGAGTACTGGGCCTAGAGTCAAGAAAACTCATGTTCCTGAGTTCAAATCTGGTCTCAGACACTAGCTGTATGACTTTGGGTAAGTCATTTAACTCTGCTTGCTTCAGTTTCCTCATCTTTCACATGACCTGGAGAAGGAAATAGCAAAACATTCCAGTATCTTTACCAAAACAACCCCAAATGGGGTCATGAAGAGTCAGACACAACTGAAATAACTGAACAATGATAAGCAAACTTTAAAGTGCTGTATAAATGCTATTCTTTTTATTTTTATTATCATTTGGTAAAGAAGGGAGCCCAATATGGTGTAGGGATGTGGCTTGAAGAAAGTAGGGGGGCGGAAAAGGGAATGAGGCTTATCAAATCAACTGTCCCTGGAAACACACACACACGCATGTATATAGACAAATGGATACATATACTGAAATACATAGATACCATTTATAGACACTCAGATGCATATACACACACATATACTCAAATATATTGATACTAGATATGGTATCCATCTAATATAAATACTATATCCATATATATATATACACACACACACACATACATATATACATACATAAGTTTGTGTATAAAGTCTATCTACCTATCCATCTCTATTTTACCTGACTTCAGTTTTGTTTGTACAAGGGTGGTTGATTTGATAAACCTGATTCCCTTCCCTACCACCACCCTACTTTCTTCAATCCCTGTCTGTACCCCATGGCCTCATTTATTGAACCAAGGATGAGTATGTATTAACTTCTTCCCATAACACTACTTGATAAGTTATTTCATGTTACTGAAGAAAACTTTATTTCCACGCTCAGGGGCTCTCACAATATGTATATGCAAGTTTCCACCCAAGTTAGAGCATAAACTACTTGAGAGCAGGGGCTGTTTGTCTGACTTATGCCTTGGTCTCCAAAGAACTTAGAATGAATGTTTGTTGATCTACTGAAATGTAGAATACTAACTCCCATAACCAAAAGATTCCAGAGACGGTCCTTTCTTATCTTCGAATCTCTATCCTAGGTCCTTGCTCTCTGTCTATGTTCAGTCATTTTTCAGTGAGTCCAACACTTCATGACCACACTTGGGATTCTCTTAGCAAAGACACTGGAATGATTTGCCATTTCCTCCTCCAGCTCATTTTATAGATGAGGAAACTGAGGTAAACAGGGTTAAGTGCCTTGCCCAAGGTCAGACAGCTAGTAAATATCTTAGATCAGATTTGAACTCAGGAAAATGTCTTCCTGGTTCCAGACCCAGAACTCTATCTACTGCAACACCTAGTTTCCCCTCCTTCTTCCACGTAGGTGTGTAATAAATATTGATTGTAGTTCATGTTCCTAAGGAACCTTTCAAGCAAATTATTAAAGAAGTGATTTTTGCTGCAGTAAGCAGTTTAGGATTATAACACTTTTTCTCAGCTGCAGTGTGGTCTCACCAGGTCCTACTCAACTCTGGTCTGGTGCAGCCTCTAACTGCAAAGTCTTTTTAAGATACATAGAAGTCTATAGCTGGATCACCTAATACAATGAGCTATTTGTCATAGTTATTAAAGTACATTTCTCCCCATCACAACCACTTTAGTTTTGGGGGGTTTGTTATTTTTCTTCAGTGGCAATGCTTCAGTGACTTTTTATGCAAAATTATAAATTTCACTAAGGAAGGTTTTAATATTCTGGGGTTCAACAAAATTTATGCAATTTCATCTGAGTTTATGAGCATTTGGAGAACTTCACTTACCAATAAGGAATCTACCTTTCATTTGGATACTGAACAAGACATACTCCATGACACTGGTGAGCACCTTAGTAAGTATATATTTCCTACTTGGCCTTCTGGGAACCAAGATGGTGGAGTAAATTATAAGTGTTCTCACCCTCCCTTTGTTGGCCTTGAAAAATTCAGAGAATATTTCCCCAGGAAAAATCCTGGAATAGTGGAGCCAGAAGAAGGGGTACAGCAGTCTTGCAGCTCAGGAGGCTGGTAAGATCAACAAGAAAAGTCCCTCTTGCACTGACTGAAGGAGAACAATGAAGGACCAGAGGCATCCCAGCAAGCTCCACCAGTAAACATCAACACCAACACCCCAGGTGTGCTTAAGCACAGCTAGGGGAATTGGGCAGACACCAATGCAGATGAGGGTTCACCAACCACAGAGACTGCCTGTGCTCTAGCTCATCCCTAAGGGAGGAGGATACTGCTTTCAACCAGACCACCCCTCCCCAACACCTCATGCAGTATAACCCCGGGGAAACAAAGCAAGATTTCCCCTGACCTTGGCCTTGGCACACATCAGTCAACTCAGCACCAGGTAAGCTACAGCTTTATATAGCTTCTAGTTAAGAGAACCAGAGACCACAACACACAAAGCCTCAAGCTCCCAGCACAAGAAATGTGGAACATAGTGCTCTGTGTCCCAGAAGCAGAGATCCACTTCAAAAAGCCAGGAAAATGACAATCACCATGAACAAGAAGCAAATCAGAAAAACCAAACACCATAGAATCTTACTATGTGGACAGGGATTTCAAAATATGAATTCAGAAAAGGACAACACTGAAAATCCACATCTGAAACCTCAAAATGGAATACGAACTGGTCTCAAGACCAAAAAGCATTCTTGAAAGAGCTCAAGAAGGACTTTAAAAGTCAAGTTAGAGAGGTAGAAGAAAAATTGACCAATGATTTTTAAAACACAATTGACACAATGAAGAAAGAATTCACTGAAGAGAACAACTCCTTAAAAAGTAAAATTGACCAAATCAATAAGGAGGTAAACTAACTGGGAAAATTTGACAAATGGAAAAGGAGGTACAAAAGCTAACTGAAGAAAACAATTTGTTAAAATTTACAATTGAACAAATAGAAGCTAATGACTCAAGAGACATTAAAAATCAGCCAAACAAAATTTAAAGAATGAATATGTAGAAGAAACTGTAAAATATCACATTGGAAAAATAACTGACCTGGAAAATAGATACAGGAGAGAAAAATCTAAACATTATTATGAGTCTACTAAAAAGCTATGATGGAAAGAAGAGCCTGGACAATATCTTCCAAGAAATCATCAAAGAAAACTTCTCTGAGATCCTAGATCCAAAGGGCAAAACAGTCATCAAAAGAATCCACCAACCATCTAATCAGAGTGATCTCAAATTGAAAATGCCAAGGAATATTGTCACCAAATTCCAGAACTATCAGGTCAAGGTGAAAATATTGCAAGCAGCCAGGAAGAAACAAATTCAAATATTGAGAAACTCTAGTCAGGATCACCCTGGACCTTTCAGCCTCTATATTAAAAGATATGAGGGATTGGACTATGAGGTTATGTAAGGCAAAGGAGCTGGGATTACAACTAAAGATCAGTTATCCAGCAAAACTGAGCATAATATTTCAGGCAAAGAGATGGACATTCAGTGAAACAAAGGATTTCCAAGCCCTTCCTGATAAAAAGGCCAGAGTTCAATAGAAAATTGATTCTCAGACATAAGACTCAAAAGAGGCATACAAAGGTAAACAAGGGGAAAAAAAAACCAAAACCTTGTTATTCAACATGGACAAATTGTTTACATCCTTATATGGGAGGATGATACTTGTTAATCTTGAAAATTGTATATTTATTATGATATTTAAAAGGGATATACATAGACAGAGTGAATATAAATTAACTTATGTGATGATAAAAAATGTAATTAGATGGTGCAAAAGGGTTGTAATGGAAGAAGAGGAAAGGAGGAGGCAGAAAAGGATAAATTACATCACATGAAGAGGCACAAAACTATATTATAGTAGAGGGAAAGAAGAGAGTGAGGTATTGTCTGAGCTTTACTCTCATTTGATTTACTCTCAACCTAGGGAACAAATTCAGTTAAGTATAGAAATCTAACTTGCCCCACAGGTAGTAGGAGGGGAAAGGGGAAAGAAAAGGGAGGAGGTGCTTAGAAAGGAAGTAAGAAGTAGTAAGGGAAAAAGGGAAGAAAAGGAAGGGGGGTTGATAGAAGAAAGAGAAGACTGAGGGAGGCAGTGGTCAAAAGCAAAAGTCTTTTGAGGAGGGTAAGGGAGAAATAAAAGCATAAAGAAGGGTGGGGAGGAATAGGATGGAAAGAAAAACACATACAGTAATTATAACTGTGAATGTGAATGGCACGAACCTTTCCATACAATGGAGGTGGATAGCAGAATGGATTAAAACCCAAACTCCTACAATATGTTGTTTACAAGAAACACATTTGAAGGAGGAAGATACAGGGTAAAGGTAAAAGCCTGGAGTAGAATATATTATGTTTCAGCTGATCTAAAAAAAAAGCAGGGGTAGCAATCTTAATCTCAGAGAAAGCAAAAATTAATCTAATCAAAAGAGATAAGGAAGGAAACTATATCCTGCTAAAGGCACCATAGACGATGAAATAATATCATTATTAAAGTGATATACCATCCAGATTTTTAGAGGAGAAGCTAAGGGAATTACAGGAAGAAACAGATAGCAAAACTATACTAGTGGGGGTCCTCAACCTCCTTCTCTCTGAACTTGATACATCTAACCTCAAAATAAACAAAAAAGAAGTTAAGGAGGTGAATAGAATTCTGGAAAAGGTAGATATGGTAGACCTCTGAAGAAAACTGAATGAGAATAGAAAGGAATATACCCTTTTCCCAGTGATGCATGGCACATACACAAACATTGACCATGTACTAGGCATAAAAACTTCACAGTCCAGTACAGAAAGATAGAGTTAGTCAATACATCCTTTTCACATCATGATGCAATAATAATTATGTGCAATGAAGGACCATGGAAAGATAGATCAAAAATTAATTGGAAACTAAATAATCTACTCCTAAAGAATGAGTCAAACAACAAATCATAGAAACAATCAACATTCAAGAGAATCACAATAATGAGACACCTACCAAAACTTATGGGATGCAGGAAAAGCAGCTCTTAGGGGAAGTTTTATATCTCTGAATGCTTACATGAATAAAATAGAGAAAGAGGAGATCAATGAACTGGGCATGCAACTGAAAAAGCTACAAAAAGAACAAATTGAAAATCCCCAAGTAAATACCAAATTAGAAATACTGAAAACCAAAGGAGAGATCAATAAAACTGAAACTTAGAAAACTAACACAATAATAAATAAAACTAAGGGTTGGCTTTATAAAAAAAAAAACAATAAATTTGATAAATCTTTGGTCAATTTGATTTAAAAAAAGAAAACTAAATCACTAGTGTGAAAAAGAAAAGAGCAAACTCACCTCTAATGAAAAGGAAATTAAAATAACAATTAGAAATTACTTTGCCTAACTTTATGCACATAAATTTGACACTTAGTGAAATGGATGAATATTTACAAAAAATATAAATTTGCCAGATTAACAGAAGGGGAAGTAAAATACTTAAATAACCTCTTCTCAGAAACAGAAATTGAACAAGCCATCAATGAACTCCCTAGGAAAAAATCTCCAGTGCCAGATGGATTTACAAGCAAATTCTACCAAACATTTAAAGAAGAGTTAATTCCAATACTACATAGAATATTTGGGAAATTGGTGAAGAAGCAGTCCTACCAAATTCTTTTTATGATACAAATATAGTGCTGATGCCAAAACTGGGAAAAGCTAAAACAGAGAAAAAAATTTTAGATCAATTTCCCTAATGAATACAGATGCAAAAATTTTTAATAAGATATTAGCAAAAAAATTACAGGAAATTATCTTGAGAATAATACACTTTGATCAGATAGGATTTATACTAGGAATGCAGGGTTAGTTCAATATTAGGAACACTATCAACATGATTGATCACATCAACCACAAAAACTAACAGAAACCATATGATTTTCTCAATAGATACACAAAAAGTTTTTGATAAAATACAACACCCATTCCTATTGAAAACAATGGAGAGCATAGGAATAAATGAAACCTTCCTTAAAATAATAAGTAGTATCTACCTAAAATGATCAGTAAGCATTATATGTAAAGGCGAAAAGCTAGATGCATTTCCAATAAGATCAGGGGTGAAACAAGGATGTCCATTATCACCGCTGTTATTCAATATGGTACTAGAAATGTTAGCTTTAGCAATAAGAGAAGAAAAAGAAATTGAAGGAATTAGACTAGGCAAAGAAGAAACTAAGTTGTCACTCTTGTAGACTATATGATGATATACTTAGAGAATCCTAGAGAATCAGGTAAAAACTACTTGAAATAATAAACAAAGTTGCAGGTTAAAAAATAAACCCACATAAATCATCTGCATTTCTACATATTACTAAAAAAAAAGCCCAATAGCAAAATATAGAAAAAGAAATCCCATTTAAAGTTATGGTAGACACTATAAAATGTTTGGGAATCTCCCTGCCAAAACAAACCCAGGCACTATATGAATACAATTACAAAACAATTTTTGCACAAATGAAATCAGATCTAAATAACTGGAAAAACATCAGTTGCTCATGGTTAGGCCAACCTAATACAATAAAAATGACAGTTCTACTTAAACTAATTTACTTATTCAGTACCATGCCAATCAAACTACTAAAAAATATTTTATAGGCCTAGAAAAAATGATTTCAAAATTCATCTTGAAGAAGAAAAAGTCCAGAATAGTAAGGTAATTAATGAAAAGAAATGCTAGGGAAGGTGGCCCATCCATTCCAGATCTCAAATTGCATTATTAAGCAGCAATCATCAAAATCACTTGGTACTGACTTAAAAATAGAGGGGTAGATCAGTGGGATAGGTGAGGTACACAACACACAGTGGTCAATGATTATAGCATTCCAGCTTCTGGGATAAGAACTCACTGTTTGACAAAAACTGTTGGGAAGACTGGAAAATAATGGAGGAAACTGGACATAGACCAATGCCTGACACCATATTCCAGAATAAAGTCCAAATGGGTACACTGTCCAGGTATAAAGCCTGATACTATAAACACATTAAGGGAGCAAGGAATAGTTTATTTGTCAGATTTATGGAGAATGGAGGAATTTATGAACAAACAAGAGATAGAGAACATTATGAAATACAAAATGGAGAGCTTTGATTACATTAAATTGAAAATGATTTGCACAAACAAAGCCAATGAAACCAAGATTAGAAGGGAAGCAAAAAACTGGGAAAGAATTTTTACAACTAGTGTCTGTGATAAAGATCTCATTTAAAAAATATAGAGAGAACTGACTCAAATTTACAAAAATATGTCATTCTCCAATTGATAAATGGTCAAAGGATATAAACAGGCAGTTTTCAGAGGAAGAAATTAAAACTATCCATGGTCATATGAAAAAATGCTCTAAATCACTGTTGACTAGAGATATGCAAATCAAAACAATTCTGAGGTACCACATCACACCTATGAGATTGCTTAACTTGACAAAACAGGAAAATGATATATGTTGGAGAAGATGTGGGAGTGTTGGAACACTAATTCATTGTTGGTGGAGCTGTGAGCTGATCTGATGATTCTGGAGAGGAATTTGCAACTATGTCCAAAGGGCTAAAAAAATGTGCATACCCTTTGCAATATTACTTCTAGGGCTGTATCCCAAAGAGATCATAAAAATGGGAAAAGGATCCACATGTACGAAATATTTATAGCAGCTCTTTTTGTGGTGGCCAAGAACTGGAAATCGAGGGGATGCTCATAAATTGGGGAACGGCAGAACAAGTTGTGGAATATGAATGTAATGGAATATTATTGTGCTATTAGAAATGAAGAACAGGTAGACTTCAGAAAAACCTGGAAACTTATATGAACTGATGCTGAGTGGAACAAACAGAACATTATACACAATAAGAGCCATAGTGTGTGAGAACTGCTTCTAATAGACTTAGCCCTTCACAACAATGCAAGGACCTAAAACATTTCCAGAGGACTCTTAATGAAAAATGCCATCCACATCCAGAGAAAGAAGTATAGAGTCTGAACACAGAATGAAGCAGACTATTTTCTCTTTTGTTATGTTTTGGTTTTTCTCACAGTGTTTCTCCCATTCATTTTAATTCTATGTGGCATGACTAATGCGAAAATGTGTTTAATAAGAATGTATGTATAGAAGCCATATAAGACTGCATACCATCTTGGTGAGGGAGGAGGCAAGGAGGGGGAGAAATTTCAAATTTATGGAAGTGATTTTTGAAATCTGAAAACAAATTAATTTAAATTATTTTCTAAGTATATGCTTTCCAGTTTATACCTTGATTGATATAAGTGGTTGAACAAAGTTATGTTCATAGACCTACCTTTCAAAGAATTTTGCATTATTCTAACACCCATGGGAGATCCAGCGCTGATATTGTGGGCAAGTCACTTAACCTTTCACTGCTCTAGGCAACTCTAGAAGACTCTATAAAGGGTAGCAAAGGTGCTGATCATCACAAGTAAAGGAAGTTTATTACTGGGAGTTCTACACCAATATTGTTGTTTGTCCTTCATTTTCAAAAAGGACCAATAATATCTTGACTTATGCATGAATTGGATTTAAGTGAGGCAGAGGTACACAAAGTCATCAGCCTCACTCTCTCTTCCATAGTCATAGAAGTCCAGTGGCAAGACGAATATCAAGATGACTGGCAATTGCCCAGGGTCCTGTGGATGACCTTAGCATCTTTGATGTCTGACCAAACTCTAAGCACTCCTCACAGCCTGCATAGCAACCCATACATCTTTCTGAAAACTGGTCCCATACTGATTAATTAGTTATTGTCTCCATGTTCCCTTGATTGTTTACAGATACTGTGGGGAGTAGGACAACTCTTTTTTTTGAATTCAGGAAATTGTACTTGTTTGCCTTCCTCTTCCCAACTTAGAAAGTCCCTAATTTTTCATCCAATTAGAAATCAGATTACCTATAATATTGTATTGTTTCCTTTTAATTAATTGGTCTTATTTAATTACTTATTTTTCATCTATAATAGTCTGTCTTCCACTATATTTGAGGTCCAGGCCTAAGCTAAGGGGATCTGGTCCTGGTTTGTTGAGCAATTGACACACATTGCTTAGTAAATTGATATGCTCAGAAAATCAAACCTTTGTTTTTCTGTCATTTCATCTTGATCTGCTACAGTTTCTCCCTCTGTTCATCCTTTCCTAGATATTCTCCAGGTATATATGTCCTAGATTTTTCTCACACGAATGTATCTTTTTTAAAAACAATATGTAATATTACTCTACCAACACTTTGTGCTTTCTTGAATAAGGTAGTCCCTTCTAGAGTATTAATGCAGTAGGAGTCACATGCTACTAAATCTTAATGATGCCAGTAATGTCAAATGTGTCTCCTTATTTTAAAATTTCTATTTCAACCTATTTATTATTCTTTGTTCATTTCTATATAAACATCAGAGGCCATTGGTTTTAGTGCTGGTTCTCTTGAATTTTGTCTGCTGTGAATAGGTCCTCTCATCTGTTATTCTTCCTTTGTCAGATTTATACTCTCTATAGGCTCAGGCATGGGGGAGTTTTCTCGCTGCTCCCCTTCCTGTCTTATTTATAACTCTCTCCACTGTATTTGCAAAGCTCTAAGAACATATGTTTTTACCAGACCTTCTGAAGTGCACTCCGTCCTTGGCCAAGCGCCCATTATTCTAATATTAAGCTGAGGTCTAGAAATCCAAATCACATTCTCAGACATTATTTTCTTTAGTAAATGGTTCATTTCTCAAATTTCTATTTCTCTTCTGAATCTTCTACCTTCAAATGTCATCAGTAATGAAAAACTAGCCTGCGTTGGTATTTTGAAAAGTTTTTTCCTTTTTTTTTGTTGTTGTTGTTCTTGTGCCCAGGGCCTGGTTCCTTGCAATGTTGTCTGGGTTCTTTCTGGTACTGTGATTTGTCCTCATGTAAATCTTCACATTCACAGTAGTGTTCATCATATTTGACAATTGATTCTCCTCCCATTTGTCTCACTGACCCTTCTCAATATCCCTTAATTAATCTTCATCAAAGTCATGCCTGCTAAATTTGGGTGTTCCCCAAGCGGCTTTGTCTTGGGGCCTCTTCTCTTCTTATAGGCATATTAGAAAGAATGTGAATAGCATGTCTGACCTGGAGTCAGGAATACCTGAGTTGAAATCCAGTCTCAGACGCTGACTAGCTGTGTGACCCTGGACAAGTCACTTAACCTCAGTCTACCTGAGTTTCCTCATTTGTAAAATGGTGATAATAAAGCACCTATTTCCTAGGGCTGTTGTGAGGATTAAGTGAGATAACATTTGCAAAGGACTTCGCACAATATCTGACATAAAGTGGACTTACTTCCTTCTTACCTCCTTTCTTCTTTCCATCCTTTGTTCCTTCCTTCCCTCCTTTCTTCATTCATCCTTCTTTACTCCTTTCCCTACTTCCTCTCCTCCTTCCTTCTCTCCTTTGTTCCTCCTACCTTCTTTCCTTTCCTCTTTCCTTCCCTCCTTCCCTCTTCCCCTCCCTTTCTCCTTTCTTTCTTTTTCCCCATTCTTCCTTCTTTTTTCTTCCTTCCTTCCTTCTTTCCATCCATTCATTCTTTCTCACTATTATAGTAACCTGGTTGATTTCCCTAACTAATCTCTTCCCACTCCAGTTCATCCTTCACGAGCTATCAAACTGATATTTTCCTAAAGCTCAGATCTGCCCATTTCATCTCCTCTTGTCACCTCCAGGTGACAATAGAAAATCCTTTATTTGGTTCTTGAAATCCTTCTTAAACTAGACCCTTCCTACTTTTCAAGTCTTCTTACATTTTATTCCCCTCACGCACTGCATGATCTAGTGACTTGGCCTCCTTGTGGTTCCTCATTTACTCCATATTGTTCCTCAAGATTTTCCATCTCCTAACACTTCATTTTTTCTGGCTGTTCCCCATGTCAGCAATTCTGCTTCTTCTCATTTCCATCTCCTGACTTCCCAACTAAAAATCTACCTTCTACAACAAGCCTTTCCTGATCTCCCTTAATTATATCTATAGCTTGCCTGTACCTAGTTGTTCACATGTTATAAACTCCCCCATTAGACTCAGAGTTCTTCGAGGGCAAGAATAGTATTTTGCCTTATATCCCCAGTACCTAGCACTACTATGTGTGTTGGGCACATAGTAGGTGCTTACAAATGCTTGACATGAGTTGACTTGATAGTTCCCAGGAGGTTCTGCCTAATGTCCTAAATAAATATCCTTGGAAAATAGTAGGCATCTGTGTGGTTTATGTCAGATTGACAAATACCACCTCAAGGTCCCTTAGTTGGGATATACCAACCACCAGTCTTTGACTAGTACCTGTTGAACACTCACCTGAAGGGAACTCTGGTGACATATGATTATTCCTTGAAGTATAAGAAGTTTGCTTTCCCCCAGATGGTCCAGTTATCCCTTCCACAGAAAGAGTTTCATAATTACTTGTGATCCAGGGGAAAAACAGATTTAGTGACACAACACAATATCTCCTGGATGTCTGGATGCCAAGACTATTCAATTCAGAGACTGAATATGACTTCTCTGTACTGTCCTCTACCCCCCAGCCTCTTACTGAACTGGCACAGAATTAAATTCCCTATGTGCTTGACTCTTATTTCTCATTCTTTATTAGACAGTTGAGAAAATACCCTCATCTCACTGGTCCTAACTCTACTGCTATCTTTACCTCTGGATGCCAGGACAGTCTCCCATAGATTCCAGGAGGCTCTTTATCTAAAACTCTATATAAGTTTGAGCTTTCATTCTACCAGAGTGAGAGAATTGTTACATAGTTCTATATCCAAAAAGTCACCCCACTATCACACCCCCTAAGCTGGGGGCCATGGAAACCACACACTGAGACTTTCCCTTTTGGTCACCTATACTTCTCCTTCCCTTATGAATAATAACAAAACTTTGTTCAATGCTGTCCATATATGCTTCTGTTGCTCATCATCCAAATTCTCCTGCTATATATTACTACTAGTTAGCTTCATATGTTCAGTGGTTATTCTTCTTCCCTCTCATCCATTTCATGTTCTTTTACAATTTAGAATTTCCCTTTGCCTCTTCCCACCTTTTTCCCCTGTGTTGTTTTCTCAAAGCACTTCTGTTCTCTCCAGAGTTACTACATTCTCCCAAATTCCCCTCCAGAAGCATTTCTTGGGCCCTTTCCCCTGCTCATCAAGGAAGGTGATCAGTTAGCACTTTACACATAGATGCTACTTGATTCTGGCGGAAATACAAACAGTACACAGTCCCTGGGGGCTCCTCCAGGAATCTTAGCTTTCATCCTTGTTAAGTAATCTGAAAGGCAGAACCTCCTCAGCCCTTTATCTTCTTTCTGTAATATGGCTAACTGGCTTGGATTATCCTGAAAATGGCTATTCTGAGCAAAGATTAATTCATTTAAAATACCCTTTCGCACTTTTACTCTATATTAGTTTCCCAAAGTAGGCCAGACTGACCCCTAAAGGGTGCTGGAACAATCCACAGTGGGGTGGTAGTAATCTCAGTTTCAATTAGGGGGCATTGAATAAAAATAAGGAGGTAGTGGAAGCATAAAGAAAGAAGAGAAGAAAATTTTGAAAAAAGTTTCATACAGGTTTCATCTGTTGTATAACAGAGTTAAAGTTGTGGTGATTACATTATTTTCCAAATAAACATACAAAATGCAAGTTATAACCAGTCAGTGGTCAAGTCTGCCAACAAGTCCTAACAAGCAAGTGTTGGCAGGTGAGCTCATCACTCCTTATCAGGAAGTCCAGCATGTATGAGCAGGAATATGTGTGTGTAATAACTTGTTTACAATATGATACTATATGGTTAATTGACACAATAATGAGTCATCAAAATTGCAATGCAGGAAAAACTCATAAATTTACAATAAATCATTAAATTTAAAATGCATAATTATATATACATATATTTATATATTGAAATGGTGCAAATTTTTTTTAAAAAGTTAAAATGTTAAAGAAAGTAGATTTCCAGGGGCCACTGAGTAATTTTTTTTAAAGGGTACAGTAGGCCAAATAAGTTTGGGAACCTCTCTGCTCTAGAAAATGAACTCTGCTTCTCTGCCTTTCATTGTCAGGGAAGATGTTCTTGAAATCCCCTGTAATATAAGCAAACAAAAGTCAATTCACAAGAATAAATCTGATTACCTAGAATTCTGATAACCAAGGAGCATATTCAAAAAAGTCATTTTTTTAAAAAAAAGTTTTGCTGATTTTATAATCATATATACATATGTGAACACAAATTGTCCTCAAAACACCATGTAATTGTTGCAAAAGTATATAGTATTGATGACCACAACATACCTCCCAAACCCACAGTAGCTAGTTAACACATAATAGAGTATTCACTACCATTCTCTCTTTCCAATGCATGTCCAAACATTGTGTCTTAAGTAGTCATATTGATCTCATTGATTAATACTCCCTGTAGAAATAATGAAAAAAATCAAATCCCTCTTCAAAACTTCTGCCATAACTGAAATACTCAGAATAGTTGTGTGTACATTCTTTTTAACATCTTTGAACTCCATACGATTTCTTTGACTCGCACTTGTGAGCTTACTAATTGCACCTGTAAATGGAAATTGGGTGTGAAAATCCATTAAGATGCTCTGTGACTGGGGAAACTCTCCTTTTATTGAACTTTCATCTTCTTTCTTCCCTAATTAAGATCTGAGCAATTGCAAGAACACTTTGCCACAGAGATAGGATGACTAGGATTGTGGGTCCCTCTAACAAGGTATGCATTTCACCTGATTGTCAAATAAGACCATTTCTTGCTTCTGGATCACATATTCAGTCTTGCAAAGAGCAGCTCATTTTCCACTAAGGGAGGGAGAAAAAAGGATAAGGCTGATTCAATTGATAACAAGCTCTTGATTATACATACTAATGGGGGAATATATGAAGTCTATAGAATATACATAGATCTCTCTTAGTCCTGGCCACCCTTCCTTTCTAGCATTAGTTAGCATCATCATCAGACAAGAAATTCCATTTGGCTGCTGACATGAGTGTATCTGATTTCAAAACCTCTCTATTCCCTTTTAGATACTCTAGAAGAAATGCTAATGAGCTCTTTTCCTAAGGGAACAACAAAGAAGAGAAGGTAAACAAGGAAGTACCTGGGTTATTCACAGACTGACTATATGGATTATGTAGAGCATGGTAGACTACATAGTTCCTCAGTTGATTGCTTATGAATTCTATAGTTTTAAGTAGGTGGAAAAGATAGTTGGTTAATTTTTTTAAAAACAATTTGTTTATTCATAGTTCCTCTAAAGTCCAGAGATATTTTGTTATTTTTTTTAATCAAATAACATCTAACTACAGTGTGAGAGAGTTCCTAGAGAGGCTTCAGAGTCAAGAAGAACTTGGTTCAAGTGCTGACTCTGTGACCTGGTGAAGTCCCTTGACTTATAACAAGTACCTTGGGCAATTCTATAGAACTATAAATTGCAGAGAAGGTATTAACCTTCATTGGTAGGGGCAGTTTCCTTCATCAGGTACCTCCTTAATGAATTATATCACAGGCATAATTTAACATAATGTTCTCCATTATTTAATAGTAATAAGTATATTTGTAAAGTAATATTTTAAAAGCACTATAAATTTAATATAATACTCTCCTGTCTAACTTTAAGGGGTAAGCATCTGCTCTGATGGTTATGGTTCCTTAACCCTAAGGGAGACTAAAAGAAAGGAAATACCTCCAACTTGGGAAAAACTGTCCTTTTCTAGGGGAGTCCCAGTCCAAATAGAATGGATTTGTGGACTGATGGATCCAGGATTTCAAAAGTATTTCCTCGGAACTTTTTTACATGTATAATATTTTATTTTTCCCCATTAACATGATAAAACAATTTTTAAAGTTTTGAGTGCCAAACTCTATCCCTCCCTCTATTCCTCCCTCCCTAAGACTGTAAGCAGTCCAATATAGGTTATACATACACAGTAATGTAAAACATTTCCATAGTACTCATTTTGTACAAGAAGACTCAAATTTTAAAAAGAATGAAAGAAAGTGAAAAATAGCATTTATACAGAGAGTATTAGTTCTTTCTCCGGGGGTAGATAGCATGCTTCATCATGAGTCCTTTGGTATTGTCTTGGATCATTGAATTGCTGAGAATAGCTAGGCCATTCACAGTTGATCATCTTACAATGTTGCTGTTACTGTATACGACATTCTCTTGGTTCTGTTTACTTCACTTCACATTAGTTCATGTAAGTCTTTCCAGGTTTTTCTGAAATCATCCTGCTTGTCATTTCTTATTGCACAATAAAATTTCATCACAATCATATACCATAGCTTGTTTAACCATTTTTCTATTGATGGGCAGTCACCACAAAAAGAGCTGCTATTTTGTACAAATAGGTCCTTTCCCTTGAGATGTTTTCTCTTCTATGACCAACAAGCCAAAATCCAACCGTGCTACTCTTCACAAGGGAGTAAAGCAGTTATAGCTGTTAATTTGATGAAGTTTTGGACCTAGTATCTGAGTTACCCACCATGAATGACTGCTGTTTCAGGGGAATATAAGTACCCTTCCCATTCCTGATGTCAACATTGTTACAACAGTTCTAGATTACCTGTGTTGATAATGTGTGTGAAACAGAAGCCAAGAAGTTTAGCCAAATGCATAGAATGCTGGGTTTGGACTCAGGAATATCTCTCGGTTCAAATCCAGCCTAACTATGTAACTATGGACAAGTTACAACCTTTCTGGGCCTCAATTCCTTATTTATAAAATTAGGGGTTTGGACTCAATGGCCTTTAAGGTCTCTGACAACTCTCAAGTTGTAGTGCTATGTTCCTAGGAGGAATGGGTTTATTCAGCATTCCATAGGCTAAATTGCTTTAGCATGCTCTTCAACATAAGAGTTTTGCTTATCAGGTCATTCAAGGAACTGACACTCTTCTGGAGCTAGGAGAAAGAGGAAGGAACATAAGCTTAGAATTAAAAGAGATGTTAGAGGTCAACTAGTTCCAACCCCCTCATTTTGCAGAAAAGGACAGTAGATACAACAATGGTAGTCGTTACAAAAAAACAATCCTTCCAGTTAGGGATGCACTCTCCTCTTGTGCATAGAAGGTCCCTGGGGAGAGTGGGTTCAAACCTAAAGCACAAAGATAGTAAAGTGTGTGTGCAGAGAACATGTGTGGCAAAGTGGGTAACACAACACCTGGTCATTTCCTCCCTCTGTGGAGTCTAGAATTTCTTCTTGTGTGTAGCTCTCTGCTGAGCACTGAAGGTCTGTGCTGTTGTTGAGTGCTGAAATTCAAAATTATTCAATGTAGCTAGTTTCTTTTTGTTCCTGATATGTCTCTCTGCTCCTGATATCATGTATTGTCATCAGCCATTTCTGTTCCTGGGACAATATGACCAAATTTGTGAAAACTACAGTATGTTCAGGTCTTCTGACTTTTCAAAGTTGTAACCTTGTCAATTCCTAAGTATTTTCTGGATACTCAGTTATCTTTTCTTGGGAAACTTTCCCTTTGGCCCAGGCATATCTTTCTTCATTCTCCCCTGGATGTACTGTTTCCTACTGCTATTTCTCTGGTTATATGGTCATCAGTGGTAGAGAACAGAGAAGAGAGAAGGCATATTTTTCTCCCTTCCAAATGATGAATTAGCAATTATTTATGAAATACCTACTATGTGCTAGGCGTGGGAAATACGAATACAAAATGAAATCGTCCCTACCTACTATGAGTTTACATTCTAATGGAGGAGATTAACAAGTATATATAAAAATAGATGAAACATAGTTTGGGAAGAAGGCCACTAGAGTCTAAAGGAAATGATTACATGAAGGAGATAGGATATGGTTGTTGTCCTTCATCTTCGAAGAGGACCAAAATGATATCACCATTGTAAAGTGAAATTTCAGTGTGTCCGACTGTGGCTGATCAAACCAATATGAGCTCAGAATGCTCTTCCACAGGTTGGGCACAGATAGTCTGTGTGAATATTTGGGGTGGATATCCCAACTTTGTGCATCCTGTATTTACTTTGTGCTGTCTCAATTCTGCTTTGCTCAAAGAGTACAGCACCTTTTCTGATGTGGGCACGCCATGCTGAGTGGTCTTTTGATTTGTGTATAAATTGGATTTAAGTGAGGCAGAGTTGCATGAAGTTGTCAGCCTCACTCTCTCCTCCAGAGTCATCATAGTCCAGTGGCAGGACAGAATCAAGATGGCTGGAGATGGCTCAGGATGCAGTGCGTGACCTTGGTGTCTTTAGTGTCTAAACAAGCTCTAAGTGCTCCACATCACCTGCTCCATCTGCTATCACGGCCGTTGGAACAAATTGTTCTCATGCGCCCATTCCACCAGATGAAGTCTTCATGTGCTTGGGGTAGACACCCCCTGAACTCACCAATGGGTTTGAGAACCCTTGGTCACCCTCAACCTGGTTTGACCCATCTGCCAAAATCATTCACTGGGGTGTGGCCGCTACATATGTGTATGCTGGGGTGCAAGTTGTGTTCAGTGAGGACCAGTTCCTTTGGTGTGATAGCTGCTGAGCCCTTTTCAGAGCTCTTTCCACCTTTGGCATCCACCTGTTCCACTTAATTGTCACCTGTGGCTCCAATATAGGATATGAGTTTCATTTTAAAGGAAGAGAGGGACTTTATGAGGTGGAGTTAAGGAGGGAATGAATTTTGCCATGATTGATGGCCAATATGAAAGGAATGGAGATAGGAGGTACAAAGTCATGCGTAAGGAACAGAGAAAACTTAGTTTGGCTAAATCTCAGAGTACCAGGAGGGGAATAATGTCCAAGGATGATGGAAAGATAGGTTCGGACCTCGTTTTATAGGACCCAAATAGAGGAATCTGTATTTGTTCTTAGAGGCAATGGAAAGGTATTGAAGTTTGATGAAAAGGGGAGAAAAATGGTCAAATTCATGATTAAGGAGAAACTTTTGGCAGCACTTTGCAGGACTGACTGGAGTGGTAAGCAATTTAAGGCAGAGAAACCAACTAAGTGACTGCTGTAATAATTTAGGTCAGAGATGATAAGGTCCAGACCCAGGGTGGTGGATATGTGAATAAAAGTGATTCCCTCTTAGGGGCCTGGTATCCATAGGTCTGTATTTAAAGTTGTCTCCCACTTACCTGACTGGCTCTGAATTAGCTTGTTATTTTTATATGCAGTCCAATCAATGTAACTTCAACCAATCACAAGATATTTCCTGTATAGTGTCTTCTATCTTCAGCCAATGACCCAATGTCTCTAATTTTTTCAAATGGAAAAAAATATATATTCGTATCTAATTTGTTTTTATTAATTTTTTTCAGTTAGGCATTTATTTTCTCTTTCTCCTTTAGCTTAATTGAGATTTCTATGCATACAATTATTAATTGTGGTGGAGGGTAGCTCTCCCAACAAAACAGACACCAAGATCATCTAATCATATGAATCATTTGTAGAATGTACAAGGAGCATCACTGATCTCAGTGGTGAAAGAATAGTGCAAAAAGGAAAGTGGCTTGACAGGGTCTTTCAAGCATGCAGATGAAGGACTCTTTCCATAGTAACTGACTTTGGTAGGCTCATTTATACAGAGTCAGCAAAAGAAGAACAATTGATTGAATATTTATAATAGATGTTTTAGCATTTGCTCAGTTCAAAGTGAAAACGATGCAAAGGAAAAAGACATGCCTTTTGCTATCACTGATATAACCTGACCCACCAGTGCAGAGGTAGAAACTGTCCAGCTTATAAAGCAGAATCTCTCCCAGACTAAACAAACAAACAAACCAAAAGACCAAACCTCACTCTTTCCTTCCATCCATGATAACTATTGTCATAGAGCTCTTCGGCCCTTTGTAGCTAAACTACTTGAAAAGGTCATCTACAATAGTTACCTCCACTTCCTCTCTTTATTCTCCTCAGCCCCTTAAAATGCAGTTTCTGACTTCATCATTCCAATGAAACTGCTTCTCTAAAGTTATCAAGCATCTTTAATTGTCAAATTGATGGTTTTTCTCAACCCTCTTTCTTTTTGACCTCTCTGCAGCCATTGACACTATTAATCACTTTCTTCTCCTGGATGCTTTCTTCTTTCTAGGTAGTTGAGGTACCACTCTCTCCTAGTTCTCCTGTCAGACCACTCCTCAGTCTCCCTTGCTGGATCCTCAACTAGTTCACTCAGTCTAACATAGGTGTCCCACAGAGTTCTTTTCTGGATCCTTTTCCCTCTAAACTATTTCACTTGGTGATTTTATCAGTTACAAAGGATTTAATTACCAGCTCTATGCTGATGATTCGCAAATCTGCCTATCCTGCCTCAGTTTCTCTTCTGACTTTCAATGTCACATCTGCAAGTGTTTTTCACTCATCTAGAACTGGATGTCCAATGAACATCTTAAACTCAACATGTGCAAAATAACCCTCCACCACCTCCTACCATCCCTATTACTGTTGGTTGGTTGTTCTTCATTCTCAAAGAAAACCAAAATGACATCACTATGTCCATGTCCAGTATGTCCAATCATGGCTGATGAGAACAACACAAGCTCAAGAGGTTCTACCACAAGTTGGGCACAAATAATCTATATGACCATTTTGAGTGGAGATGTCTCTAAATTTGCACATCTCACATTTCTTTTAAGCTACTGCAGTTCTGTTTTACCCATGGAACATAGAGTCTTCTTTGATGTGGGCACACCATGCTACATGGTCCTGTGTCAATGTCTCCCATGTCTCACAATTTAGTCCAAAGTTCTTCAGAGAGATATTGAGACTGTCGTTGTATTGCTTCTTCTGAACTCCGTGTGAGTGCTTGCTTTGTGTGAATTCTCTATATAACAGTCTTTTAAGCAAATGCACATTCAACATTTGAACAAAGTGGCCAGTCCATCAGAGTTGCTCTACCTGCAGTAGAATCTGAATACTTGGCAGTTCAACTCAAAAAAGGCCCTCAGTGTCTAGTGCCTTATCTTGCTAGGAGATCCCAGAATCTTACTAAGATAATTTAAATGAAAGCAATTCACTTTCCTTTCATGGCACAGGTATACTGTCCAAGTTTCACAGGCATATAGCAATGAGGTCAGCACAATGGTTCTGCAGATATTCAGTTTGATAGACAGTCTAATACATCCTCTAATACCACACTTTCCTTCAGAGCTTCCCAAACACTGAACTACTTCTGACAATGGGTGTTAGCCTCATCATCTCTATGGGCATCCCTAGGAAGTAAATTGCCAAGGTAAGTGAATTTATCCATAGTATTCATAATTTCTTCATTTGCTGTATGGTTCCATGTATGGATAGTGTGGTGCTGCCTGGTAGAGAACCTGTGTTTTCTTGTTATTAGTTGTTAGGTCAAAATTAACACAAACAGCAGGGAATTGATTCATACTTTGTTGAATCTCATTAACAAATCTCTATTACTATACAGGGCGGCGGTATCTTCCCAGTCAGGCTTACAACTAGGGAGTCATTTTGAATTCTTCACTCTCTCTCACCTCCCATATCCAATCTGTGGCCAAGACCTATTGATTTCACCTTTGCTGCATCTCTTAAACATGCCATCTTTTCTTCTCCGTTATTGCACACCTTCCCCCCCCCCCCCCCATGACCTCACATCTGGACTATTACTATAGTCTACTGGTGGGTCTGACCATCTCAAGTCTCTCCCCACTCCAATCCAGCCTCCATTCATCCTCTAAAGTAATTTCCCTAACCATGTCTCCTGTCTACTCAATAAACTCCAGTGGCTCCCTATAGCCTCTTGGATCAAATACATCTTTTTTGATGTTCAAAACCTTCATAACTAACCCCCCTCACTCTCCACCTTTCCAGTCTTCTTATATTTCATGCCTCAGATCCAGTGACACTGACCTCCATGTTGTTTCATACTTAAGACACTCCAACTCTAGGCTCTGGGCATTTTCTCTAGCCATCTCCCATGCCTAGAATGTTCTCCCTCTTCCACTGTACCTTCTGGATTTCCTGGCTTCCTTCCAGTCCCAAATAAAATTCCATATTTTACAGCAAGCCTTTCCCAACATCTTTTAATTCTCATGCCTTACTTCTTTTAGTTATTTCCTATTAATCCTAAGTATAGCTTATTTGTACATGTTTGTTTTGTCCCCCACTAAACTGTGAAGACCTTGAGGGCAGAGATTGTCTTTTACCTCTTTTTGTGCTTAGCACAGTGCCTGTCATCACATAGTAGGTTCTTCATGAATGTTTATTGACTAGAAAGAGAAAACCATTTTAAAAGTACCTACATTTTATAGACTTTCTTTGAGCAAGTCACTTTGTAGTTCCAAGCCTTAGTTTTCTCATTTGTAGGAATTAAAGTACACTCTGACTCCATCATTTTGCAGATGAGGAAACTGAGGCTAAGGAAGGTAAATTGAGAGAGAGAAGTGGGAGAGCTAGGATTAAATGGCAGGTTATAATCCCAACACTATTTCTATTATGTCAGCTCTAATGACTGCAATTTACTTCTCTAAAGAAAGGAACTTAAGGAATGCAGCACTGAGACTACCCCTCTGTATTCTCCTTTTGTCCTCTGGCTTTATGGTATGTAATGGAAATACCTTTATTAAGTGTGCTAAGTACTAAGCACAGTGCTGAAAGCTGGAAATACAAATAGAGACAGGACAGTTGCTGCTTTCTAAAGAGTTCATATTCTAATCAGAGTGAAGGCAAAAATCAGCTCATGGTTTTGTCCCTAAGAATTTATCTTCTGGAACCTATTTCTAAAAGCTCAACCTTTAGCAAATTCAAAGAAACAGTGCCTGATTTAGCACAGGTGGCCACTCCCCTGTTCTCATCACAAGTTTCACTGTACACCACCTCTCTCAAGTCATTTGAATTCTGTTTGCCTCAGTTTCCTCAACTGTAAAATGGGAATAATAACAGCACCTACATTTTATTGTTGTTCTGAGGCTCAAGAACTTAGCACAATGTCTTGTGAGTAATAGGAGGTATATAAATGCTTATTCCCTTTCCCCTTCTCCTTCACCCCCTTCATTCTATGCCAAAGGATGCTGGTGACTTGCTAAATTACTTATCTCACTCAGCAGCTTCAGCTAGGAAGAGTGGTGTCTTTCATTAGCATTTGACTAAAGCTGCATTTTTAATTAAGATCTTCCCATCTAACAACAGGTATTTATAGAGCAAACTGCTGTAATAGGTACATTATTGGCAGCTTTTTATAAGTGAAAAGTAAGAATTTTTAGGTTCATCAATATGTGTACTTACTTTCTGTGAAACTGGGTTTTTCAACTTAGATCAGAATTCAGAGAGACCATGTAATGAAAAGGAAGAACCATCCTGTACTGGGAGTCAGAAGACCAGGGTTTGACTCCTACCTCCTAGCTAGTTGTATGACCCTGGAAAAGTCACTTCCGAGAATTTCCTGCCTATGAAACAGTTAGCAACAATAGCACCTACTTCATAGGGCTGCTGTAAGAATCAAATAAGATACTGACTGTAAAACGTTTTGCAGATCTTAAAAGCACCATATTCTATTTGACTTGGGTTAGGAGGCTGTAGTATAAGACTTAGATGTCCACCCCTGAGGAGCTTCCAACTTAAATTGAAAGAAAAGAAATATGTGCAAACTCAATAAACTTCAGTTAAACAAACAAAAGAATGCAATAACACTACAAGATACATAAGGCAGTACTTAAATATTTGGAAAATCTATGATTTTCCAGTGTGGGTACCCTATCCTCAAATTCAGTTAGAAGCCCTTTGTTTCTTAGACTCGAAGGAATAAATATAATAAAACTTTATTTAAAAATGTAAAAACCACTATTAGTTTGTGAGCTGTACAAAAACAGGCAGCTGACCAAATTTGGCCCTCAAGCTGTAGTTTGTTGACCCGTCTTCCAAGATAGTTTCATGACTCGTGGCCAAGCAATCCATCACCTTAGTAACCAACATTCTGGTATTGAAGCTTTCCAAACTTAGCTACAATGGAGGTATATTTCAGGGCTGTGTTTGAAACCCTTCCAGCATGGTTGGCACTAACAGAGTTTGTCATCTGAGCATCCAAGGTCATCCTCCCAGTGAGGAATTAGAATACTCTAGTGGAGAATTATATAGCAATTAATAGTGCATTATCTAGTGACTAGTACAAAAAAGTGGGTTGAGTTCATCCAGAGGAGAGATGGGAAATCTTTGTCAAAGAGGAAAGAGTTGACTATCAGAGAGGAGGAACTGACTAAGTGGAGAGAAAGAAAGAGGGCATTCTAAGAGGAGGAAAACCATTTATGATCAAATGCACACAGTTTTTTGAGGAATGGTAAATACACTGGATTGGGGTAGTTCATGAAAGGAAGTAGGAAAGAGTCTGGAAAAAAAATATATACACATGTAAGCATACATATCTACATGATATATACATGCATGCGTTTGTGCACATTGTATTTGTGTTTGTGCATGCATATATATGCATACATATGCATACTTATATGAACACATTCGCATGTGTGTATGTGATACATGTGCATGTATACTGCACATGCTGCGTATATATGTATACATATACATTCATTGTGTGTATATACATGTTTATCCATACACATGCATACATGCATGACAGATAAGGGAAAGCTTTGAATGCCAAGTTGAGGAGCATAGCTTTTATTTAGTAGCTAATGGACAACCTCTGAGAAGGATTTTGAACAGGGTGCCTCACATCATCAAAAAGTAATCAAGAAAATTAATCTTGAGGCTGTATGCAATATACTACATAGTCTTCTAGCCTAGCTATGAGATAAGGGAATGAACAAGTATGATGGAAGGGGGAATAAAGAAAGGGAGGGATGGATGAGAGGCACTCAGTGAAAGGAGAATCAATACATCCTGGTGACTGATTAGATATGGAGAACCAAGCAGAGGGAAAAATAAAAGATAACCTCAACTATGACTGCCCAGGCTTTCTGGTCACAATTGCATTCTCAACTCTTTAACACAAGATAATTTGTGTTTAAGATTAAAGTTCCTGACTTTAGGTCACAGGGATCCTACCTAAGCTGCCAAAGTCTTGAGAAATTTGAAAGACATAATGCACATGGTCTTTTTTTGAAGGTAATTGGTAGACCACTGATCAAAAGGCAACCAACAAGTATTCATTATGTAATTACCATGTGCCAGGTACTAGGCTGGGTGCTGGGAATAAAAAGACAGAAAATAAAACAGTCTGTGCTCTCAAAGAGCTTACAGTATAATGGGAAAAAACAACATGTATATAGGTTGATAGAAAGATAGATAGATAGATAGACAGATAGATACATGCAAAATAGATACAATATAGAAACCAAGTGATGGGGTGTCAAACAGCCAAAGGGATCAGAAAAGGCAAAATGTTCACAGTTATACTTGAACTAAGTCATTTATACACACAGACATTGTAAATGTACTCATTTTCAAAGCAGTTTGGCAAGAGGCAGTCATATTTCTTTCTAGGATTTAAAGCCTACCTAGAAACTGTATGGGTAGGCAATGCAGTAACCATTACTTGGCTACTATTTTCATATTAACTGGACACTTTTATTATTTATCAAGTATTATACCTGATTTCTCCTTACTAAAATATATTTATTTACAAAATTATAAATCTATTACTCAAATATATTTACTTATGTGTTAAAATATTATATTCCCGAGAAGAATCTTAGTTTCTTGAAGGCAGGAATGGTTTTTCGTTTTGTCTTTGGATCCTTAGTGATTGGTATGCAGTAAATGTTTAAGTAATCTTTGTCAAACGGTATACATCATCAGACTTGGTTTATGTGTTGTAGTTTTGTTAAAATGCTGCTCTTTATTTTTTATTCTTTGTTACAGGGGATGGCTCACTTGATAGGGGAGTGGAGAGATATATTTGAAAATGAAGATAATGCTTAAATGAAAGATACCAACAAAATATTTAAAATGGTATATGATATAAGAAATATTTGTTGAATAAAATTGATATAAAATAGAAGAAAAGCTTGAACAGAATTAAATTTACAGAGAGAACAGTTTAGGCTCTATTTAAGAACAATATTCCTAATTACCAGAGCTAGGCAATTATGAACCTGGTTGGTCCAAAAACCTGGAGCAGGTTTTCTGGTCATTAGAAATCTTCAATTTAGTACTGGAAAAACACCAATTGGGATATTGATCCCCATGTGGTTATTAGCTGGACTCAATGACCTCCAAGTTTCATTCCAACACTGGGATTCTGTGACAACCAAAACTTATTTTGCTCCTGTTTTTTTCCACCTAGAAGAATGATCTTCAAACTGGAAAAGATAGAACTCAGTTTGTTAACAGGAAACTAAAACCCAAGATAAGTCAACAGATGGTAAGAAAGCACTTGGCTGCCCCCAATACTTGCAAGTCACTGGGCACAGATGAGTTATATCCCAGGAAACTGAAAGAACTGGCAAGTGTAAAAGGGTGGATTTTTCTAATTATCGGCAGGTGAACTTGTCTTCGATTCTAGAATGAATTATTAAAGAGATGACTGGTGAGTTTTTATAAAAGGGGCTGCAGTCACTAGATCGAGAAGGATCTTCATCAAGCATACTAAAGTTATTTCATTTTTTGATGTGATTAGAAAAGCAAAGAAGGACAATGTTGTAAATGTAGCACGCATATATAACCTCAGTCTTAAACCTACTGTCTCCTTATTGGTGGAGATCAATGCTCCACACCTATGTTGGGGTGGGGCAGTTGGTGAGAGCAAGAAAGCTCATCTCTCCAGTATTCTTCAAGTTCTATTCAGCTGTTCAGTTGCTTTTAGGCACTTCTGGCTTCCAGATTCAAGAAAGAACATGGACAACGCCAATCCCACTTTAGATTATTGAAGGAAAAGACTGGGCAGACATGAGAGGAATGGGCAGTCTCTCTCAAGTCCCTATTAACAGCTTGCTATGCTACAGACTTTGAGAACTTCCTCTTGAGTGAGATCTGGGGCTCTCTCTCTCTCTCTCTCTCTCTCTCTCTCTCTCTCTCTCTCTCTCTCTCTCTCTTCTCTCTCTCTCTCTCTCTCTCTCTCTCTCTCTCTCTCTCTCTCTCTCTCTCTCTCTCTCTCTCTCTCTCTCTCTTTCTCTCTCTCTCTCTAGTTGAGCTGAGTTGCCTTGACCCAATGGGAGAGCTCCTTCATACTGTATTGCCTGGTATATATTCTGCTATTCATACCTTCTCTGATTTCTGTTTTGTTACCAATTTGGGTAAATGGGTTTCTTGGCTAAGTGTTATGTGTGTTCATTGTAGAACTGGTATTAAGTAGGAAAGGGGTCAAGTCTTAGAAATAAAGCTTGAGATACTAATTTCTCCAATAATGAAACAGCAATCAGAAGTTAGATTTTACTTCAAAAATCACATCCCCTATAGTAATAATATTTAAGGAAACATATAATTCTAGCCCTGTTCCGCTCTTTCTCTGAGGAAAACAGAGTAGTCTTCAACTCCAGCTTCCTGCTTCCTGCTTCCCCTCCTGGCAGAAATTAAAATGTCCCTTGGAGAAGGGAGGAGGTAGAAGATGTTGGAGATCTCTATTCTGCCTTCTTTCCAAGTTACACAATGATATTCCCATGCCACATGTTGGGGGGACAGACCCTGCAACGTGAGGTTTGCCATATATGTATTCCAGAAAGGCCTTTGACAAAGTCCTTCATGAAACTCTTTTGCACAAAATGCAATGATGGGGAGATAGAAGATAATACAGTTATATGGAATAGGAAGTGGTTGAATGATCCCACACAAAGTATGGTCATTAATGAATTGATTTCAGCTTGAAGGTAGGTGAATGTAGATGGACTCAGCTCTGATATGCAACACCTCAATTCCTCAGGTGCTTCTCTGCTCTGATTGGAAGGCTGGAGAGTGGTGAAGCAATAAACTCCTCCCAATGCTTCCCTTTATAAAGGGTTCAGAATTTTGCAGGTAACTGTCCTGACCTGATTTTCCCTCCCCAGAACATCATTCCCCACCCACAGCTTTTCAGCTTCTTTTTGTGTTTTGTGTTCCCCCATTAGAGTATGAATTATTCAAGGGCAAAGATTGTCTTTCTTATTTGTATTCTCAAGATTTAACTGAGTTCCCGGTACTTAGTAGGTATTTAATAAATATTTATTGAACTGAATTACTGGAATTCCCCAAATCACTAGCTCTTTGCTTTGTGTTGTTCAACACCATATACATTCTATATGATCATCCTTTTGGTTTGTATGTATCATCCTCTTCATTTCCCAACTAGGTGCAAAAATCTGGATTTCTCCACCATCCTCTAAAATCACTTAAGCCCTAGAACACACACTTTGCCAGGACCCTTTGCCCATGGTCCTTCAAGCCCTCTAACTGGAAAGTAGAGATTTCTCCTTCCACAACCTCCATTGAAGGAGGGAGCCCAAGTCAGCAATCTTTTCATTTCCCAACCAATTGTACTCTTCTGGACTTCTCAGTCTTAAACCAGAGTTTCTCTACCCCTCCTCCTTTCTATTTGTTTTGTATGTAAGCTGTTTTGATTGTAAGATCCTAGAGGGCAGGGACTATCTTTTGCCTTCCTGTTTATCCTCAGTGATGGAATATAGTAGGCACTTAATAAATGTTCCCTGATTATTATTTTTTAAATCAAATTTGTAGATACCACAAAGTTAGGGCAGGGGATTTCTCAGTCAATAAACCTTTATTAAGTGTCTGCCTCTTGATGATGGTTTATGAGGAGAGTATAAAAGCTGGCTTGAAGTTTAATATCAAAAAAACTAATCTTGGCAACTGGTCCCATCACTTCCTGGAAAATAGAGGGAGAAGAAATGGAAGCAGTGTCAGATTTTATATTCTTGGGCTCAAAGATCACTGCACACAGTGACTGCAGCCATGAAATTAAGAGATCTCTTGCTCCTTGAAAGGAAAGCTATGGCAAATCTAGACAGCAAACTAAAAAGCTGACATAACATCTTGTTGACAAAGGTCCATATAGTCAAAGCTATGGTTTTTCCAGTAGCAAAGTATGGTTGTAAGAGTTGGATATGACAAAAACTGGGCATTGCAGAATCCACACTTTTAAACTGTGCTGCTGGTGAATTATTTTGAGAGTCCCTTGGACAGCAAGGAGATCAAATCAGTCAATACTTAAAGAAATTAATTCAGGCTATTCACTGGATAAAGCTCAAATACTGAAGCTGTAGCTTAAAGACTTTGATCACATAATGAGAAGAGGGGACTCATTGGAAAAGACCCTGATGATGGGAAATATTGAAGGCAAAAGGAAAAGGGGTGGCAGAGGATGAGATGGATAGATAGAGTCATGAAAACAATGAATATGAACTTGGACAGACTTCAAGGGATAGAAGAGGATAGAAGGGCATGGAGTACTATGTTCCAAAGAGTCAGACAGGACTGAATGAATCAACAGCAGTAAGTACCTGCTAGAATCAAGCACTCTGCTAAACCCTAGTGATACAAAACAAAGTAACATACAGTCCTTGTCCTTGAGGAGGAATTTAGGATTAAAAATACTTGATAGAATATAAAAAGATCTCAACAGAACCAAATGATGAGATGAATTTAACAAGATGAAATCTAACAAAGAATGCATGTAAAGTTTCAAACATGGATTCAAAAAGTCAGCTGTGCACATACAAGATAATGGAGACATGGCTAAGGAACAGTTCTCACGGAAAAGATCAGAATGTCTTGGTGAACTGAAAACTCACAAGAAGATAACCAAGTGAGATGGCAGGCAGAAAGGAAATTTGATAATAAACACTTTTAATGCAAGTCCAACGTAAAGAAGTAGGAAGGTGATAAGTTCTGGTCAGGCACCATCTGGAAGACTGTTCAGTTCTAGGTATAAAATGGTAAGGAAACTGAGAGGCTGGAGCATGTTCTGATGAAGGTAGTCAAATTGTGAATACTGAAAACCATACAAGAAAAGATCAGATGAAGGAAAAAGGAGCATTTAATTTGGGTCAAGAAGACTTGAGGGAGATGCAAGCTGTTTTCACAGCATCTAAAGTCTCCTCACACTGAAGCAGAATGAGCCTTGTTGTACTTGACAGTGGCATAAGTTACAAAGAATCCAGACGTAAGCTTATTTTTTTTTCCCTTTTGACCAGACTTGTCATTGCATTAGAGTAGCTCCCTGTGACGAATGTAGCCTGGGGCCTTCTCTCATTCAGGAGCTGAGAAATAACTTCCCTGAGGTCATAATGTCAGTATTTACTAGAGGAAGGACCTGAACCCTAGCTTTACCTTACTTTGAGGCCTTTCTTTTTTCACTGTACCACCTACTTCTTTATACTTGACATAAGGAAAGCATTTCTAATAATTAAAACTAATTATTAATAATTAAAATATATAAATTAAATATTTAAATCTAAATTTAAATATAAATGTTTAATTTATTTAATATAAATAAAAATATAAAAAAATAAAAATATTTAATTTATTTAATATAAATAAAAATTTAAATATAAATTAAATATAAAAAATATATAAATTAAAATATATAAATAATAGTAATCTAACAATTAAAACTAAATAATTAAAAATAATTATTCCACAAGGAAGTGGAATAAACTATGGAACCAGGAGAGAGAATGACAGAAAGTGAGGACCCATCACCGGGTATCTGCAAGCAAAGGCTAGATGATTATTTTAGGGTGTTGTAAAGCAACTTCTTGTTCAGGTTTCTAATTTTGAGATTCTCTGATTCTTTAAACTCCCAGGGTCTCTTGCCTGACCCTCCTGTATCCAATCCATTGCCAAGGTCTGTCAGTTTCATCTCTGTACCATCTTTGGTGTATGCCCCCTTCTGTCCTCTGACACTGCCACCACTCTGGTGCAGGCCCTCATCATGTCAAGCCTAGGTGGGTCTGCCTGCCTCAAATGTCTCCCCACTCCAATCCATTCTTCATTCAGCCAGTAAAATGATTTACCTAAAGCACAAGACAGATCATTCAAAACCCATACCCCTTCCCAAGTCGGAATAACTCTAGTGGCTCCCAGTTCCCTCTAAGATCAAATATAAAATGTTCTGCTTGACATTCAAAGCCCTTCATAACCTAGTTCCCTCCTACCTTACCTGCCTTGCCTTTGATCCAATGACACTAGCCTCCCTGTTATTCCTCAAAGAAGACAATCCATCTCTTGGCTCCAGGCATCTTCTCTGGCTGTACCTGAGAACTGGTACTCTCTGGAACTCTCTCCTTCATCCTCCCTGACCTCCCTGGCTTCCTTTAAGTCCCAACTAAAAGTCTTCTGCAACCCCACCTAATTATTTCCTATTTATCCTGTATATAGTTTGTATGTTTTCTCTCCTATTGCATTGTAAGCTCCTCAAGGACAGGAATCTCTTTTCCATTTTTTGTATCCCCCTGTGCTTAGCAAGTGCTTGGCACATAGTAGTTGCTTAATATTTATTGATAGATTGATTGACCAAGGTACTCTGGGCCAGAAGATGTAACAGCTTACTATCTCCTCTAGATTCTAAAAGACCCCAGTGCCACATAGTATAGGCATCTCAAGTACTAGAAAAGGCTTTTGTTACCTGACAGCTGGCATCAAGAGAACTTACCAGAAACAATGATCTATCTGCTATCTCTCCCTTCCCCTACTCTTCTCTCCCTCCCACTCATTTCAGTTTTAGAAAATTATCAGGATGTTTACTCTTAGTTTATTAGCTTCACATGAAATATGTATTAAGATCAAAGATATGTCTCTCTCAAGAGAGCAATCAATCACATTAGGGAAGTGGGAGGAACTAAAGACATTATCTAGTCCGAGTCTCTCATTTAGCAGATGAGGGAACTGAGTACAAGGTGGGGACAAGCAATTTGTTAGAGGTCATAAGGTATTAAGGAGTAGATCTGGGATTCAAATTCGTGGTCAGTTAGGCAGTACAGTAGACAGAGTGCTGGGAGTAAGGAAATCCTGAGTTCAAATCCAACCTCAGACATTTACTAGCTGTGTAACTGTGGGCAAATTCTTTATCCTTTGCCTCATTTGTCAACTGGGCATGATAATAGCATTGATTTCCTTGGGTTCTTTGAGGATGAGATGATAGTTGTAAATCTCTATGTAAAATGCCACATAAATTCTAACTATTATAAAATGCTGACCTATTAGCAAGAGAAATAAGGCACTATTCCATGATTAAGGAATTTTGGTTTAGAAACAGGTGTGAGGCACAATAAATCCTTAAAAATAAATCTGAATTACCCGGATTACTAGATTTGAGTTGTGGATAACGAGAAAGGGAGACTTAGATGGCAGAAATGATTAAATCTAAAAAAGGGGGGAAAAACACAGACTCACAGAATTTAGAAGTTGGAAATGACCTGTTTTGCTAATGAGAGGAAGTCAGCATAGATATGCTTGTCCTTTTCCTTTGCCTATTTTCATAAATAACCTTTCCAACAAGGTAACAGACCAGGAGTCTTCTTGGTCATTCTTGGCATGTGAAGAACCAAAGTCCAGAATTCCCTTTGCATTTCTCTTGTTACTTTCATCTTACATGGATGAATTCACTGAGAACTCTTGTTTATAATTGCCTTTGATTTTGCTGCCTATCTCTGTTGGTTATGTCTACTTATAAGAAACTAAGTAATTCTTCCACCCCCTTTGGCATTTATATCTTCCCAGTATTTGCAAACAAACATCATACTGCTCCTTAATCACCATCTGATCAAGCTGTACAGTTGTTTCATCTTCCCTCTTAAATCAATCCCTCCAGCCGTTTAAATCATTTCTGTTCCTCTTTCTGGTCCTGTGGCCAATTTGTTCATTTCTGGGAAAACTGGCACCAAACTATTCCAGATGCAGCCTCACAGTTGTATTTACAGCTAATATTTATTGAGTGCTAACTGGGTGCTTGACCTTGGAGTAGGTAGTGGAGAGAAGGGCTGTAGTCTCTGTCAATTTATAGAACCACAGCTGTAGCATCTCTGCAGCACAAGAAGGCTCTGAAATCCCCTTGCTGTATTGCGCTACTGACATTTTAGTCATTCGCCACTTCTCTATGGCACAGCATCCACAAGAAGACATAAATCCATTAGTAGTAAGACCCATCGGCAAAACATCCTACTGGCAATAATTCTCTAGGTTAGAGCTTCTTGACCTGGAATCTATGACCTTGGTATTAAAAATATTTTGAGAACTATATTTCAACATAATTGATTTTCTTTCTAATTTTATGGATTTTATTTTACACATTTATAAACATTATCCTAAGAAGGGGTCCATAGACCTCAATAAACTGTCAAAAGGGACCAAAACAGGTTAAGGACCCTTACATGAGATGGCCACAAAAGTCTCTTCTAACACTAACATTCTAAGATTTGCTGTTTTAGTTGCTTTCCACCCAGGCAATTAATTAGGCAGTTAGGTGTCACAACAGGTAGTATGCTGGGATTCAGCAAGTCTCATCTTCCTGAGTTCAGATCTAACCTCAGACACTAGCTGTGTGACCCTGGACAAGTACTTAACCCTATTTAGCTCAGTTTCTTCATGTGTAAAATGAGTTGGAGAAGCAAATGGCAAACCACTCTAGTATCTCTGCTAAGAAAAAACCAAATGGGGTCACAAAGAATCAAACGTGACTGAAAAACGACTGAACAAGCCCATGGAATTATTGCTCTTCTTTTGTATTCTTCATGTTTAATGTAGTGCCTGGAATGTCGTTCACCCTCCATAAATACTTAACATATTGACTGAAAAAAGTCAACTGGAGATAAGTCTAAACAGAGATCAGAAGATTGGTACTGTCCCTTTGTTTTCATGGGTATAGAGAACTCCTGAGGGAAGACCCTCTACCAACATGGATCAGTACTTTCCCCTCTTAGTTATATTCAAGAGGGAGCCAGGTGGTTTAGTGGATAGAGAGCTGGGCCTGGAGTCAGGAAGATGAGTTCAAATCCAGTCTTAGAAACTTACTAGCTATGTGACCCTGGGGCAAACCACTTAACCTGTTTGCCTTAATCCACCGAAGAAGAAAATGGGAAAACTTTTTTTGGAGGGTGCTATGGGGGTCTTCAGGGAGGAATAGTGCCTGTAGTGTGAGGGCTGCCAAGCCCTGTCTAGGGTTGCTCATCCACCTTTGGTGTCCACCTTTACCAACACTCACCTATGGCTCCAAGAAGCTATAGCATGCACATTGGCCACAGCCAGGTAAAACCATCTTGGCAGATGGAATCAATCAGCTTGAGGGTAACTGACAGGTCTGAAACCTGTTGGTGAGTTAGGGGGATGTCTATGCCAAGCATGTAAAGAAGCCTGGCAGAATGGGTGATGAGAGCAATTTGTTCCAATGGCCATGAAGGAGGCTGAAGGAGTCACTGGAGTTCTTAGAAGTTGGTCAGGCATTGAAGACACCAACAAGGTCATCCACTGAATCCTGGCCCATCATTAGTCATTTTGACTTTTGTTTTGCCACTGGATTTCTATGACTGAGAGTGAGGCTGATCACTTTGTGTAGCACTGCCTTGCTTAAATCCAATTGATGCACAGGCGTTACTCCATGATATTATTGGCTGATCCTCTTAGAAAATGAAGGACAAACAACAGTCATAGAGTTGCCTATAGAGTACCAGAAAGGTTATGTGATTTGTCTGGATCTAACAGTCAACATGGGTCAGAGTCAGAACTCAAAGGCAGGATGTCATGACTCTCTGGCCAGTTCTATATACCACTGTTACTTCTTTAACAGTTGAACCCTTTTTAACAACAAAAAAACCATTTGTTGAAAACATAAACTCCTTTTTGCCAGCAAGTAGTTCACTCAAACTGCATATTCATTACTTGATTTGTCATTAAAAGGACACCTTGACTAAATGAGGCTTGCAAAATATTTAGAAATTTTGTGAAATTGTAACATCCATTTTTATCTGTAAATTTTTTTAAAAAGTTTTAAAAAATACTTGTTTTTCATTAAAGCTTACACTTTTGAAGCTCAGTTTCTGTTCATTTGCAACTGAAAATTATTTTACCAGTTGGAGGGGTGACAAGAACCATTTTGACTACCATTATTTTCTTCAAGCTCATCAGCAAAGTACTGAGGTACTTCTTGAAAAAAGGAGCAGCACTGTCTAGCATCAGAGTAGAAAACCCTTATAGAGAATGTGGGGGATGTTGGACTGTGTTAATGAAATGTTCCCTCAAATAGGTCACCATGGCCCTCTGAAAAGGTGAACTTTCTTTCCTCCCTAGTCCCTCTTGCTCAAAATCCATCATTTTCTCATTGTACCTGATGGCTGCACTCCTAGTTCAACACCCACATTTTAAAAGAAGACACAGAGGCGCAGGTCAATTTGGTTACGGTCTCAGAGTTAGAGATTAGATTTTTCTGACTTCTAGTGACAAACTTCTTTTATCTAAACCCGTGCGATAATATTTTATGGCATGACACTTTTTCCCTTCCTAAGTTACCATGTTACCTTTCCAACATTTCTGCATCAAGAACAGCCTCTTCTATCTTTAGTTCTTCTAAAGGGTAGGGCTATATTTTGGTTTTCATAAAACAGTGGTTCTCAAAATGTGGTAGACACTTTCAGGGCATCCTCAAGGTCAAAACTATTTTCATAATAATACTAGAATGTTTTCATTTTTAATCTACATTACTCAAAGCTCTTAGGAGGGTCCTCAATAATTAAGAAGGTAAAAGGGGCCCTGAAAACAAAGTTTGACAACTGCTGCTGCTGTAGAAGACTGGAAAAATCGGTCTCCAAATACTGATGTTCAACCAAAGATTAAGCAAGGCAAGAGAATTGAGGAGTACCGATTTTTAAACATTTTTATTACACAGTAAAGGATACAACAATACCTGAATCATACTTTAAAGATTCACAGGTTGACAGACCATACATTACAGTCCAACTAAGGAAAAAAGGATAAACAAGAAACCACAGTTCAGACATAGTAGACTTAAAAAGCTCAAAGAGTATGCTGACAAAAGCATGATGCCCAGGCCCTGCCCCCCCAGTGTTAGTCTACCATTAACTTGTGGTACATGTCTGAATTAAGTATTGCACAACAACTTTTTTTTTCACAATAATGTCGCAGAACCCAAAATAATAATAATAATAAAAAAATTACTTCAAATCTGCATTTCAACAGTCTCCAATTTTTTTTCCTGTCCCTTGAGGAATTTGGACAACATGGAGTCACTTTCTTTCCCTAAGTATTTCCAGACGTAGGCATGCTTTGCATAAGTAAACCAGCCTTGTAATTTTTAAATCCCCAAGACATGCACCTACACAAAAAAATTTTTAAAAAATTAAAAAAAGACAGGTGGCCCTGTCACACACAGTCTCATGACAGAGAAAGAGAGAAAGAGAGAAGAGTAAGAGACAGAGTAAGAGATAGAGGACGCCCTATTCCTATCAGCGACCACCATTCAGTTATATCCAATGAAGTTAACTTTTTTTAAATGTGTTATACCTACAAATTATACTCTCACAAAGCCTGTATATAAGTGACAAGCAAAAAAAGGAAAGTAACAAAAGTTTTTTTTCTTCTTTCTCTTCTTTAGGTTTATGAGGTCTGCATTGTTACCAAGAAGTGATATGGTTTGCAGCTGTATGAGCTTTACTTTTGGTATCCTGGTTCTTTTGTGCCCATTTGGTTTGACTAGACCAGTTTTTGTTCGCTACTGGTGCAAATATACATGCTGTCAGAGGTAGAGTGAAAGTTTTTGCCACTGAGGAGACTGTAGCAAAACAGGAGGAGAGGAGGACGAGGAAGAGGAAGAGGGGGGAAGGAGAAGGAGTTGGAGATAGAGCTCAGAGTTAGGGATTTTTCTATTTGTTTTCACTCAGGGTGCCCTGAATTTAAAGTAATGAGACATACTGTACTAATCCTTATTTTACACACTAGTGTTAAGAATAACAGTGCTGTTTCACATATATCACAGCTTCTAGAGATATAGACGTATGGGTATGACATACCTCATTTTATTTTATTTTTTTGGGATTATCTAAACCCTTCGTAGCCTAAAACATAGAATAATTCTATAAGAAAGGACTGTCCAGTGTCACAAGCAGACTAGAAACCAGAGTGAGGTCAAATGAGTCTTGGGAGCACCATGATAAAAATATAACCCATTCACAGCCTGGTTATGTGCTTTCCTTTCCCTTTAAGCAGTTGGGCTGGCAGATGGACTTCCAACATGGAGATGTATTTATTTGCTCATCTTTCTGAGTTAACAGGTGTTTAAAAAAAATGGAAACCAACTTCGAAATAAGAATACAGGGATGAATGCTTATGTTTTCAGATTTAGTCAACTAAAGCCAAATCAAGATTCAGATCTCTTCTCTGCAGGTATTTAGCAAGCCCTTTAACAGAGTATCTAAATGCTGTATGAAACTTTTGGAGGATAATGGATAATTCACAAATATTTAAATAAATGCCTGGTATGTTTATGTATGTGGATGTATGTGTGTGTGTGTGTGTGTGTGTGTGTGTGTGTGTGTATGTGTGGGTAATACTTTGTTCCCAGCCTTGAAAACTTTGGTTGCCTACACAGCCTACAAAATTGCTGACTTTCAATAAAGCACACAACCATGTCCTGGGCTATTATTTTCAAAACTAGCAAGTAGTTCTGGTCTGGACCCTGGACAACGAAGGGTTAATGGATTCACACTATACCTTGCTGAACATGTTTAACCTGCTGATCATTTGGAAAGTAGTTACTGGTGCTTTTCAAAAATTCCGATTTTGGTCCATCAGATCAGTCTTTGGCTGACTTCCCTTTTTGTAATAATACTGTATAACCTGGCATTCAGCAGTGTTAAAGCTGTCAATCTACACCTCAGCATTTGGAGCTCTAATTAATTTTTTTTTGAAAAATCAGAAATACTTAAAACGACCTTACAGCGATATGCATGCATTTTTTTTTAAAGTAGGATATCTTGTTATTTTATAAAAAATGTCCCTAATAGTGAATTTTGAAGAAAAAAAAAAAAGAAAAAGAAAAAATCCACCACTACTCTATGCTATAGCTAAACTTGGCAAAATGGCTCTAGCATATTTAAAATGTTTGCTCAAAAAAAAGCATGCCTAGGGAGTCATTGTGACAGTGCAAAATACATTTATGTACATCCCTCTTACAAAAACACCAATGTTAGCATTCCATGAAGCATGCTCGTTTTCAGGAGAAAAAAAAAGTCCTATAACAGAGTGAAATAGCAGCTCCCAAAGATAGCTTTTTTTTTCTTTTCTTTTCTTGAGGACAACCAAAAAAGGTCTTTTTTTATTTTTAAACTACTAGAGGAATATCACTAATACATACAGATATAAAAGCAGCATAGAAAGATACAGGTTTCTCACCAACTAGGAATAAAGAGACTAAATGTGGGCATATGGTTAAACTACAATGCATCTTCACATTTGTCCAACACATTTACAAGAAAAACACCACTGGGAAACCTCACAGGACAGAAGTGTTTGAACACCAAGAGAACTACTATTTCTTAATTAAAAATCCAAACAGGGTGGGGTTGAAAAAATTTGGAAGGGGGCTGGAGCTGAAGCCACCATTTTTTTTTAAAAATTATTTTCTTTTTCCCGATATAAAATGAATGAGCTGGAATAGACCCGATTGTCTTACTCTGTGGAACCTTGCAAAAGTGAAGAAATGATGAAGGGTTATTTGGGGCAGCTGGCCGATGTCAAAGCTGCCAGAATGCTAATTAACTGCAGGCTGTGTCCCTTATTTATGGATATAGATATAGATAGATATATTTTTTATTTAAAAAGGAGCCTTTTGTGTTATGGCATTTTTTTCCCCTTTGCTGCTGTATTCATACATCCCACTTCAAATCATCTTTCATTTTTCATTCTGTTGACCTGGATATTATTATTTCTTTTCAGAAACAGAAAAAAATGAACATCTGTGTCTCCTTCCAATCTGCTGCACATCTGCGCGTTTTGTAGCGGGTCTTCAAAGTTCAGTCAGTAACCCACGGACGCCATTCATCTTCTTGTTAAAATGTCTACTGCTGTATCCAATGCTCGTGCCCTTGAGGGGTTTTTTCTCTCTCTTTTTTTTCCATTATTGTTATAAAGAACATTGTGACTTTTTTAATATTAGCATTTTTGCTTTCAACAGCAATTAGCAATCTCTTGGTTTGCTGTTTGGTAAAGCATCTGTTAATGAGGTCATCTAGTTTAAAATCCCAGCTACTGGAAAATAACAGGGAGGAGGTCAAATCTATCATTTTGTGTTATATTCTCTGTTCTCTTTTCAGTTCTCTAAAGAAAAGATATCTTTGTAATCCACAATAAGTCATTATGACCTGTTACTGGCCTTCTGTGTTTTTTTTTTGTTTTTTGTTTTAGTTTTTACTACTGCCTCAAGATACAGTAAGTTCTCTTTTGCTGAAGTATTTTAAAAAAAACAAAACAACTTTGAGTATCTGAGGATGAAGAACTGGTTTCATGTTGGTTTTGTTGGTTTTCCTCTAACAGTTCTGAGTTCATTTTTAACGAGGAGTTGTGTCTATGGTGGATGGGGTGCCAGGGGTAGTTGACCTAGGAGTGGCTGCTGGTGGTGTGTCAATAGGGCTCCCTGCCCCACTGTTGGGAGTCACAGAAGAACTGACTGCTGGTGTCTCTCCCTGCTGTTGGGCTTGGAGGGTCTGTCCACAGATGTGATGGTGCTTCTCCCAGTCTTTGTGCTGGCAAAATGAGCCACAGTATCTTGCTGTGTTGCAACCACTACAGGTTTCACTTGCTTTACGGCCACAATTCCAGCAACTCTGAAATAGACAAGAGGGGAAGAAATTTGAAAATCCACATAAACACAGTCATATTTCTACTCCTAACTAAATATTCCATGCCATAGCTTTTTAGAAAATTCTCAAGCACAATAAAAGATGTGAAATACCTTGGCACTACCCTTACCCTACCTCTCAAATATTATTTACTGTGGTCAATTCAACTTTCTATCAATAACCATTTTGTTATCTATCTAGTAAGTCTTTGTGAACTTCTTTCAGTTTTTAATGACCAAATCCTCCTCCTAAGCCAACTTCTTGGTGTATGCACTGATATCTTTTCCACTCATCCCATTTCCTCTCAATGTTCCTCTTGTAGTGTTTTCCATATTATCAACACCAGCCCTTGTGGAGAATAAACTTATTTTCTCAAGACTTGCATACAAATCAACTAGGACCTGAAATAACCACAGTCTATTTTAAAATGTAATCATGCAACATTAGATATTTCCCATTTTACTTAAATTTGCTTTAAAGAAAATCTTTGAGACAAGCCATAATGGCTTCATGCTTAGTTATCCATGCTGTAATTAGGTATTCAATGCACCTTCCTATCATACCTTCCTATACTATTCCTTACTATCAAGGCTTTACAACCACCCAGAATATATTTAAGTGCTTTTGAGAAACCTAAAAGACTAGGAACCGAAAGGATGGTTTGTGAAGTCTTTGACAATTTCAGGGGGAAAAATCCCAACACAATGGACCCACAAAAGAACTGAATCACAAATGTTCCTTAAGAGATTTCATTTGGCTCATTTCCTGACAATCTGTGTGTTGGGCATACTACTGATGACAGGTAGGGCCTCAGGTAGCCTGTTGCTATGTCATAGTGAAAACAAGGAATATCATACGAGGCAAAGAGAAAGATGCCCTACCCACTTTTCTGTTTATTTTATGTTCTATGGCTGTGGCAGTAAAAGACTGTTTAAAGAGTCACTAAGAGCCTTGTAATCTGAGACACTTTCTGTTGCAGTTTGTCATCACCCTCATGACATTTTGTCAGTCAATAAATGTCAAAGGGATGGCTGAACATCAGTGGCTTCTAGACTCTGTGATGTTGTGAATCCAAGAAGTCATCCATATACAGAACACAATTTTTATTCCCCTTTCAATTTGGACCCACCAGCTACACCAAGTCCCATGTTAGAGAAAACAGAAGACAGAGAGATGAGTAAGATCAAGATGTCTGGCCCTCATGGGGCTTAAACCTCAACTGTGAGGTAAGAGAAATACTTATAAAGACTAGGGAAAGGGGCATACAAAAGAAACACACATTCTAGGGCTGGTTGTATGAAAGATATCCTATTAAGTTGGGTGTAGGAAAGATATTCTATTAGGTTGAAAAGGGAGGGCAATCAAAGAAAGTCTTTATCAAACCACATTCTAGGCAGAGAGAAAGCATAAGTGAAATAAAGAGGAAAGAAACCCTCTTCCAAAATACTCTTAGAAATATTTTGAGAAGCAGAACAGTTTGACTGATCTTAGGGCACATATAGGAGAACATGAAAGACAGTTAAATCCATGAAATAGACCCCCTCCCCCATTTTACCATGTAGATAATACAGAGCAATTGAAGGTTTTTTGAGTAAGAGTGTAACCTGACCAAAATTTCATTGAAGGAACTCAGGCTGCAGTGGTGAAGAATTAATTTTTAACCTTTTCTGGGGTCAGGAGCTGTTGTGGCAGTTTGGTGAAGTCTCTAGGTCCCTTCTCAGAGTAATGTTTTTAAATGTATAAAGTTAAATAAAATACATAGGATTACAAAGGAAATCAATTCTACTGAAATAGTTATCAAAATATTTTTTTTTTTAAAAAAAGAACAATTTCATAGACCTCAGGATAATAATATCTGCTCTAGAATAATTTAAAATTCATTAAAAAAATAGAAAATTTGACAAATGAGAATAGCTCATAATTCATGTAGAATTATTGATGGGTGGTGGGAAAACTCACCATGTCTGAGGGTGCCAGGTCCCCTACTCCCCCATCTCTTCCCCTGGGCTGTCCCAGAAACCAAGTGATACAATGGGGCAACAGGAAGACCCTGCCCTTTATCCCCTTTCCTGCCTAGGGCTGCCAAGAATCCATCTGGGTTTTTTGACTGCTCACAGGGCAGGAATGAGATGGAAGCCAACAACTCTATTCCTTCTGGCAAGATTGGAAGACCACCAGGCCTTACCATCTGTCTTTCCTCTACACCCCGCAGACCCCCAGAACTATCATCTGACCTACTGACCCTAATCTAAGTACCCCTGGGCCTTGCCATCTGCCCTTAAGACTTCTCAGTTTTTCTTTCCTCCCTGAAACTAATTTTTTTTAATGTATTGCCTCCCCCAATTCGAGTGTGAGATCCTTGAGAACCAGAAGTTTCTTTTCCTATTTGTTACCCCAGTGCTTAGCATAGAACTTTGCACATTTAGCAAACATTTAATAAATGGTTTTTTTCTTTCATTCATTGATTCACCCAAAACAGCTACAAGGAAGTCTGGTTGTCAATCTCACATAAAGAAAAAATAGGACTAAAATTAATAATCGTGACTGGCACAAACTGCAGTTTTTATTCAAATTCCATTAAACTAATCTTAAAAAAAAAAATACAATCTCCAAGGAGACAGATTTGATGAGCAGCTTTATTAATGGCAAGTTAAAAGTCCCCTCTTCCTTAAAGTTAATTGAATCATGTTGCATTGATAACGAACACAGAGATGATGTGTAGATTTCTGCCTTCTCAAACTTCCTTCCCTCCCCACCTCCATACAACTCATGACACTCAGCCTTGAGGATGAAGTTTGCTTCCTAGAGGTTTAACTTTAGAATAATGCCAGCTGATTCTGGAACAAATCCAGCAAATAAGTAAGATTCCTAAACAACAGAAAATCCCAATTACAGGACAGAGACCTAAATCCAAACCAGTATTTTAAGGAAATTAAATATTTAATCTGAGTCAAGTGGCTTCTTTAGGAAATATCCTGGTGTTAGCTCGATCCTTTCTTGGCAGAAGCACATTTTGGCAGATACAAGGGTGGTGACTGCCCAACACTCAATAGCTCCTTCAGATTGAAGTCAGATGTACACAGCATTCTCAATTTAAACTGATTAAACACACAGACTAAACCAGGTAATTACAAATGCATGTGTTGGCAATTGGGTGAGGGAGGAGACAGAATGGGGACTTGCTTATTTTTTAAAGTGTTTTTAAAGATGGGAACAATTTTACCAAAAAAAAAAAAAAAAAAGTGGAATTAGGCCAAATACAGAAACAGATGTTTGGGAGCAGTTAAACTGTTGGGAATTCAGACTTCTTGTCTGGCATCACCTGGTTTTGATTCTGGATTCATGGGCTCAGGTTAGTTTTATCTAGATAGAATACTATCAAGTTTATAGAAAACATTAATTTACCACCACTGGGACCCAAGTAGTCCAACGTCTTTTTTTATTCCCTTAATTTCATCTTTATGGAAGGTTAAACAAAGGCTGGGCAATTTTTTTTTTGATATGATGAAAACTACATTTTTATAACCTCTGACAGAACAGTGAAAAAATAGATAATGAATTTATAAATGTGTTAAAAAAGAATCTTCAATATGGACACCCAAAGCTATCATTCAACTTTTAAATGCTTCTTCAAAAAACTGAAATGTTAAAAAGGAAAAAAAATTTATTGTTCTTGGACTCAAATTAATGCGCCCATGTTCAAATCAGTGTGAGTACTTTCCCCTGTGATGCAATTTTTGTCCATTTCTTTCTGTAAATCCTCCAACGAGGGGCCACCCAATATGGTACATGAGAGGTGTGATAAAACTGTCTAGCTATCAGTGTTCGATGTCTCTACATAATCAGGCAATGTTCTTTTCCAATCAATACTATCATGATGATATCGTCTCCTGACTTTTCTTGTACATATGCTCTCATTAGAAATATGACGCAGCCTTACAATGCCAAGTTTCTGCACTACCATTTTAGGTCACCTACAGTTTTGATTCTTCTGTGATCTGCTGTTTTGTGACTCGTAACCATATGGTACTACTGGGAGAATATCAGGTAGTATGAAAGAGATGGGCTTTTCAAAGGAGTTCAGCTTGAGATCACTGTATGTCCTGCATAACTTCTCAATTATAACCCAGCCCCTCCTTGACCTATTTATTCAATTCTGGGCCCAGTTCTTTCTGTAATACCTGTTCAAGGTATGCATACTAATGGACTAATACAACATGGCTGCCCATATATTGAACATTTTTTCCTGGGCGACACACATTGTTCATAAACATTTTTTTCATGTGGATGAGACGCCAGTCTCTTTTGATTGCCTGTGCATTTAACTAAGAAAGCCTTTGCATTATAAGAGGTGAAGTTTCAGTTAGCACAATATGAACCACAAACAGGAAATCAGGAACATCTGGAGTATCTAAGTATTGAGAAGAACATCCTACCCTTTGGAGTAGAAAATATTATATTGGATTCAAATAGTTAATTCAATGCTAGGGAAATCTGACTGATTGACTGTGCCCTTCAAGAATGGAGATCTGCAAACCATCTACCAATTAGAGTGGGGTCACCACCAGTCGTCCTGATGTGTATCTGACCACTGAACCCAGATGGTTCTGGATGAGAAAGTGAGACTGGTGGGGACTTTTCTCTGCCCTCCCTCACTTAAATCCAATTCACTTGCATGTCATAGTTATCACCTCCATGATGTCATGGTGCTTTTCAAGAAAGAAGGATAAACAACAACCCTGTGAGTAGTAGAAGCTGCCCCACAGGGGACCCAATTGGAACTGGTCAGTTGGGCAATGCAACTTGCTTTTTCTGCCCCCTCCCTCCCCTTCCTTCCTTCCTTCCTGAATCAGTCCCTCCCTCCCATCCTCTCTTTCTTCACAAGATATATATTGGTGTTTACTGGCTAGATTTCATTTTTAAGGGCCACACTTTAAACCCAAATCACTCTGGCTTTCACCAACTGGCCAACAAAAGGTCGCAGGCAAAACACCACTTGGTCATGGTTTGGTCCCATTGACTAAGAATGAATGTAAATAGGAATTGTTTCTGTTTTGTCCAGAAACCCTAAGGGTCTTCCCCTCCCAGTTTGATTTTTTCTTCTTCTGGACTAGGTTAAAGAAGAGGTCCATTCTTTCCCTCATTTTTTTTTTAACCTAGCCTTTTTTAACCTAGCCTTAATCATTGAATGGACCTTGCCTCAGTCAAACTGGGACCTGCTAAAGACCTTAGCTTTAGAAGGCCAAGGTCCTCCACCCCAACTGGGGCCATCTCCAGTTGTCATGATGAGTATCTGGCCACTGGACACAGATGGCTCTGGAGGAGAAAGTGAGGCTAGTAATTCTGCATAGCCCTCTCTCACTGATTACATCCATAATGTCATGATACTCTTCAAGAATGAAGGACAAACAACACCAAGCAGACACTAACTTGGATGCAGGGAAATATAAAGACCACTACCTGCTTTAATGAAGACCAAACGGAAGGAGGCTATCTAGCTCTAAAGAACCTACAGGTCAGAGTAGTTCCTAAGAACTTTGCTGTTTACAGAAGTGACAACTACAAAAATGGTGTAACCTCAGTGAACATGTTTAAAATACTAATAAAAAGACTACCGCAATAGAGCCAAAAAATTATTCACTAGCAACAATTCTACCATAAGTAGGAATTATGCCAGTGATGGACGGACAGAGAGTTCAACATTGGGAAACAATTAACATAATTAATCATATTAAAAGCCAAAAAAAAAAACAACAACAAAAACCACTCCAAATCACATGATCACATCCAGAAATGCAGAAGGGGAAAAGGCTTTAACAAAAATCTAACACTCAAAAAAAAAAAAATCTAACACTCACTTAATGCTGAAAACCCTATGAAGTTTGGACAAAGCAAAGATGACTCCTTTCCCCCACTGTTATGATATAATTCTAGAAAAACTAACATTGAAAGAAAGAAATTAAAGATATTTAACCATAGGAACAGAATATAAACAACTCTGGAGGTACAGCAAAGGAAGTTACTGAGACAAAGAAAAGCTTAAGTAAATGAGCACAATACAAAATAAAATCACAGAAGTGATAGCAATGACAAAATTCAGACAGAAATAATGGAAAGGGAAATCTCTATCAAAGACACTACAAAATGGATAAAACACCAGTCAATATGCCTTAAAGAAATACAATTAGAAACCAAGCTTTATACAAACACCATGATTTAAGAAAATGATGAATAGTTTAGATTATTTGCAGTGATCTTCATGGTTCAAGGGTGGGCTGCGTCAATAAAATAAAAACAAAAACAAATTAATTTGCAATTTTAGTATTATACTAATCAAACTATGAAGTGGTTATAAAGAATTAGACAAAATAACATTCATTAAGAAGAATGAAAGGTTTAATTAATCACTCACTGGGAATAAAGAAGGGGGGGAGGTAAAAGTGATAAAGAAAAAGTATTTCTAAATGTCAACTTATATTACAAAGTAGTAATCATCAAAGCAATTGTCACTGATTAAAAAAATGAAACAACTGAACTCAGTGTTCTAGCGTTCAATAAACCTAGGAACCCAAATTACAGGGAGAAGAATTCTATACCTGACAAGAACTGCTAGGAAAACAACAAAGTAACATTAAAAAAAAAAAACTAGGTTTTGACTAAATCTTTATACCATAACACCACAATTTTTCAAAATGGACACATGACCTAAACATTAATGGTTACCGCTACCCCTCAAAAAGATAGAAAAAAAAAAAAAAGAATTGGATCAAATCTTTTTCATAGCCTAGGGGAAGATTCTTTACCAGACAAAATCTATCATCAGAAAAGAAACTGATTATATGAAATTAAAAAGCTTTTAAATAAACAGGTCAATACAACTAGAATAAAAATGGAAACTACTGATTGGCAAAAAAAAAAAAAAAAAAAAAAAAAAAAAAAAACCAAACAAACAAACAAACAAACAAAAAAAAAAACCAAACCACACAAAACTATATAAGGGAATTGAACACAAATATAAAAGAGCAACCATTCAAATATGTGAACAGTTCTCAAAAGAAGTTCACATTGTTAGCAACTATATGAAAGATTGTTCCAAATCACTAATAATTGAGAAAAATGCAAATGAAAATACACGTGAGGTTTTAATCTAATACCTAGCAAATTTGAAAAAATAACAAACAGACCATATTAAGTGGGAAAAGACAGACAAACTAAATAGATCCTTGGTGGAGCTGTGAATTTTTTCAACCCCTCTGGAAATCAATTTGGCATTATGCTATGAAAACAACTAAAATGTCATTTGGTTCAGAAATCCCACTGTTTCCATATATCCTAAAGGGGTCAAAGAGTAAAAAGTTTCCGCATACACTGAAATATTCCTAGCAGCATGTTTTATTCTAGCAAATAATTGGAAACAAAGTAAATGCTCATTCATAGGAAATAAGCAAATGAATGTAATTATTATTGCCATTCAAGAAATCATCAATATAATGAATTCAGGAAACATGAGAAAACCTATATCAACTAATGCAGTGAAGTAAACTGAATTAAGGTAATACGCACAACATACTCATGTAAATGTAATTATAATGACTGTTGGGCCCCAGATAAGAGAGGAGAATGTAGATCTCACCATCTAAGTCTCCCTCTCAGCCTACCAAGGAACCATGTGACAAACAGAAATAATCCTAACTGACATTTATATGGAGCTTTAAAGTTTGCAAAGCACTTGATATTTTCTCATTTGAGACCTATTGCAGCTCTGTGACATATATACTAAAGGAATTAGTCCTACCTTAAAGAAAAAAAAAAAAGGAATCTGAGGCTTGGAGAATTATGGGACCTGCCCAGAATCATGGAGGAATTATTAGAGGCAGAATTTAAAACCATGCCTTCCTGACTCCAAGACCATTCATTACTCTATCAACTATGTCAAGTGGCTTCTCTGAAACAGATCAACATTGTGAATAGACAGAGAACAAATTTTATTCAGCCCATTTCTTTTCCATTGATCAAAGGCACCCATTCCTCAAATGTTTAGTTTAGTTGTCTCTTGGAGTCATGGAAGATATATGTAAAATGGGCCCAAGTCACAAAATAAATTGGAGTGAGCTGGGCTATGAATCAAAGGGACAACAGCAAAGCCCAGGTCTCCTAGTAGCTACTTGAATGAGCTAAATACACAAGACTCCTCTACTTCTTGTGAGATTTGAAGTGATGGCTTGAGTCTTTTTGTACTAAGGCATCATTCAGACTCATGGATTGAGAGTTTGAAGGGATCTTAGAAGTTATTACTCTAGTTCTTGCATTTTAAAAAGGAAGAAACAGGCATAGGTAGTCATTGACAGTAGGTGTTTGAACCCAGTTTCCCTAATACCAAATCAATACTCTTTTTCAGTATACAATACCAAGAGTGTATTTTTTTTCTTAATATCTTTTCTTCATATTGGCAATTCTCGCTTCCATTGTTCCTAACAAAAGGTCATCATAACTGCAATTTCAATGGCTCATGAGTCTGAAAGTAAGTGGGGCATGAAGTTTAGGTGTAATAAATAGCTACCTATATATTGATGTCAGATCACTGTCTCCTGAGACACTTTTGGGACCCCCTGGTTAGGCTACTACAATGTTCTTGTTTCCCTCGTATTTTTTTCCTCCCCAAGTCATGGTTCGATTGAGGGCTCCTGAACTTGGGCTAAGGCTTCCAGCTTCTTTGACAAAACTCCCCTTCTAGTGCCCACAGCTTCTGGTTATCTTGTACCAATGTAGCAAGCCTATGATTTTTAACATGCCAGCACACCTAACCTATAAAGGAAGAAAGCATGCAGGTGTGTCATGGAAATCCAATTTAGAATACTGATGACATTTTAGGGAAATATAAGTGGTAACAATAATACATTCATCCTTCTTAGTTGAAAATGTGTACTCCCAAAGAAAACTCCAGGTAGAATGAACTGTATCTGCTACTATCAATAAAATAGGCTTTCATTAAAGCACTTACTATGTGCCAGGCACAATGCTAGGTAAGCATTCCTATTATGGAAATATAAATAATCCTTATGCTCATGGAGACTGCCTGAAGTTTCCCCTCTTAAGAAAAGACCCCTAAAATAATAATGGCTCACATTTACATGAGGCTTTAAGGTTCATCAAACAACTCAATGTCAGCATCTTTTTAGATGCTGCTTGTTCCATATTTCAATCAAACATGAGTACACACACTAATCACCCATAGGACAAAAACAGGATCAAGGCATTGCAGAGCTGGGTGGACTCTGCCACATACATACAAAGCAACATATTTTTTCAATGAACAGGTCCCTATATCCTGAGCCAACGTTCTATTATAGGCTGATATGGTAAAATAGCAAAATGTCATTTATGAGAGATACCACAAGTCATCTTGTCCAACTTCAAACATGATTTAGAGACTCTGACTAAAACATTTCTAAAAACTAGCCATTTAATTTTTGTCTGAATACCTACAATGCCAAGAAAAACATAAGAAAGGAAATTATCTTTTTCTAGCTTCTACAGTTTAAGGACATTGATGGAGTCTCCAAAGCCACTAAGTCCTTCCTGAAACTCAGACTAGCCCTTATGTAGCCTAAGTTATGTACTCAACATATACACAAAAAGCTATAAGATTAATTCAGATATTTATTAGGTACCTATTGTATGAAGAGCACCCTGAGCTCGCTGCATGTGCTCTCTCTCTCTCCTCATTGGTACATTTATGAATGAGAATGGGTACAAAACATGGCAGACTGAGTAGATTGTAAGTTTCATGATAGCAAAGTCCATTTATTATTTAATCTTTTTACAATTAAAAATTATTTTTCTATTAGCAAAAATCTGGGTTTTCCTTCCACCTCCCATATTAAAAAAAAAAAAAAAACAACGCTTATCACACTTACACACAGTCAAGTAAACAACTGTTCTTCAGTCATTCAGTACTGTCCAACTCTTTATAACCCCATGGACCATGCTATTCATGAGATTTTCTTGGTAAAGATCCTGGAGTGGTTTACCATTTCCTTCTCCATTTTCCCCCCACTAGCCATGTCCAAACAATACATATGTCAGTTTATACCCTGAGTACATCATCGGTCAAGAAGCAGGTAGCATGTTTCATCATAGATCTGAATCATAGTTGGTCATTACATAGACAAGATTTAAGTATTTCAAAGTTCTTTGTCTTTATAATGCTGTTGTTATGTAAACTGTTACGCTGGTTCTAATTTATTTTACCCTGTATTTGTTCACATAAATCTTCTCATTAAAAAAACAAAACAACTGTTGTTTTTATCATTTCTCAGAGTATAATAGAATTCCATTGCATTTGTATTTCATATTTCGATTCTTATCTAGTTTCTGCCTCAAGTCTTTCCTGACTCTGTCTTCTACACAGCTGCCAAAGAGCCCCTAAGCATACATCTGACCATGTCACTCCTCTACTCAAACTTCAGTGGCTCCTCATAAGCTTCCTGGATAAAACAGAAATTGTATTTAGTGTTTAAAGTCCATCAATACCTAGAGCCAACCTATCTTTCGAGCCTCATAATACATTACTTCCCCACATGTATTTTGCAATCCAACCAAAATGTCCTCTCCTCTCTTCACTTCCTCACACATAACACTACACCTCTCATTTCCATGTCCTTGGAACATGCTGTCCTATGCCTGGAATATACTCTCAACCCTCAGTTCCAAGTTAAAAAAAAAATCCCTCCATTTACAGCTCAAACACTACCTTCTGTTCCTAATTCCCACAACTGCTAGTGCCCTCTTCCCAAACTACCTTGTACTTATTTGCATTTGATAAATACATGTATTTTTTCTTTTAGAATGCATTCTTCTTGCAAGTAGAAATTGTTTCATTCTTCTCTCTTTCTTGTGTGTGTGTGTGTGTGTGTGTGTGTGTGTGTGTGTGTGTGTGTGTGTGTGTGTGTGTTGGGGGAGGCGAGAGAGAAGGCAATATCTCTTGCACTTAGCATGGTGCCTCAGGTACACAGAGTTGGTTCCTAATAAATAATGGTTGATAGGTACGTACATATGAATTTGTGTATATGGATACACACACATATAAAAGGTTAACTGTCTATGTTTAATCTTACTACTACAAGATATGAAAACTCTTCTTTCCCTAGGTTCTATTTTAACTTCAAATTGCTTACACTGAGAATATTTGTACCGGCCTGACCAGGTCCTACCCTGTAAAGTTCTTCATTGCCAAAAGAAGTCATCTACTTCCATGCAGTTTTCTAAAGTCCCAAAACCCATTGGGTCTCAGTCCTTTGATCCTTCTAAATAACTCAACTTTATGCCACTTGTTCCCACTATCAGGACTTAGCAGCCTCTGGCCATGTTAAGGAGATATATTTGTTCAATGTTGCTATTTCAGAAGGGCCACTGAATAGCCAACCATTCTTCAGTAGACTGTGTTCAGTTCATCTCTTTGTAAATGGAGGCTAGGAGGTGACGGTTTTACTGCTGCATGTGCACATCAATTTGGTGACTCCAAACTCACAGCTGTCTACTGGTGCAGTATAGTTTATCTTTGGTTATTTGGTTGAGATCCCACTTCCAATCAAAGCAGAAGGGACACAAAGTCGATCTGAAAGAACACCACTTCTGTTGCTGCCCAGGGATAATTTATAGGTTACTTTGTTATTTGCAACCGTTCACAAAGACTAATGGATTACAGGCCCAAAGTAATCTGGGGAAATAGTTTAAGATCACCAAGTAGTTTAATGGGAAAAGACATTTAGGTATTTTAAGGAAAAATAAGATTATCATATGAGAAAGATGAAAATGTCTGGTAGAACCCAAGGTGGTGCCAGGTTTTAAGGCTTTCTATAATCTGCCTGCTGACTTTCCTGTCCATATTGTATTTCTTATTGATCCTATATATGGACTTTTCACAATCCTATGGGTAAACAGATTCCATGTTCCTCTTTTCTTGACCTGATCTCTACTTGTTAATGTTTGTGGTGTTTCATAACATTCATCCCTTTCCTTCCAAAAGCAGCAGAAGCCATTTGGAGAGAAAGCTTAACACTTTGTTTTTTTATAGCACTTGACAGGTTTTCAAAGTGCCTTTCATGTAGCGAATATTCTATTTCAGGGCCATGACAACCTGAGCACCATCCCCTTCCCCCCTTCTCCCAATCTACTTGGCAGATGAGAAAATAATAATGATGGGGGGCTCAGGTTTCAAAGAAGGAAATCTAGGCATTTTAAGGGTAATTTTCTTCTGGTAAGTTTATGGTCCAGCTTATGAAATTACTGGCTTAGGCTACAAATTCTCTCCTTTCCTTTGCTAACTTTGATGTCTAGTAACCAAATAATTGGGAAGCTAAGTGGTAGTAGGCCTAGAGTTAGGATGACTCATCTTTCTGAGTCCAAATCTGGCCTCTGACATTTGCTAGCTGTGTGTCCCTTGGCAAGTCATTTAACCCTGTTTGCCTCAGTTTCCTCATCTGTAAAATGACATACAGAAGGAAATGGCCAACTCACTCCAGTATCTTTATCAAAAACAAACTAAAAAATCCCACAAAAAACCCAAATGGGTAATGAAGAGTCAGAATACCTGAACAGTAATAAAATAAATAATTATCTACAAATGAAAAAATGAAAATCTTGCTTCCTATGGTTGTGAAGTTTGCTAAATCCAAGAAAGTCATTACTTACTTTGTTGATAAATCACCACACAAGGGGCATGTCAATCCTAAGTGAGAAGGGGATGGGAATAAGCATTGAGATAGTACTCACTATGTTCCAGGTACTGTGCTAAATGGTTTTTAGAAATATCATCTCATTTGAGATAAATGGGAAATGTTTTATAATGTATATAGAAAATGTTCAGTAAATCTTGAAAGACATCTGTAAGTCAAGTTCTCCTCTCACAGAGAACATCAGCACTATTTAAGTGACTTCAGACACAGTGCCATGACAAACACAGTACTAAGTATCTTAAAATATATAAACTCTGTGTATCTACTTTCAATATCCCCTGATGCTATTTATTGGTCAGGCTCCTACTTTTGTATTAGGTACAGACACTTAGCAAATGGCAAACAGGTATAGGAATGCTACCAAAATAAAGGTAAAGCACATGCCAGCAAAGCAGTATGGGTACATCTGGATCAAAATGACTACTACTGCTCTAAGTATGAATAAAAATAACCTTTGAGAAAAATGAAGGAAGTGGAACTTGATGTCATCTAAGGAATTAAATGTATAGAGCTTAAGAGGCATTAAATTTTGCCAGAGTCATGTGTGCTAAATGCAAGAACAAAAAGAAAAAGTTTTCCCTCAAGAAGCTCATATTCTTCTAGCATGAACTACCAATGGTTCTCAACAAGAAAAAAGAATCATGCAGAGTGCAGAAGTATTCTGGGAAAAAAATGATGATACCCCCACTACTTCCATGAAATATCAGCATTAAGAAATAATGTTATGGAGGTCACACATTACAAGCCAAAAGCTTTAGAGTTAGGAGTGATCTTTCAGTTCAACCGGTTAACTGTGGAGACTGGAGGTGAACGGATTTGTCCAAAACCTTACAACTAGCTAGCTCCAGAGGCTGGATTAGGACCAGCATCCTCTGACTTATAGGGTACCCTTTACACTACACAACACATGGCTATATATTCTTTTGCCCATATTTTGGGGCTAAAGAAAATACATGAACCCTGAAAGGAGATACCATGTTACTTAAAGAATGCAAGAAGCAAATTCAGAGTTTCTTCTTAGATACTTATCTTTGTGTCTTCCAAAATACTTTTACATAGTAATGATCCTAAGGATGCCCATGAAAGGAATGTTTTAATAACAGTGTATCGCAGTATTACTGCTGGAACATAGGGCAACACATTTCTCCTCATACAAAGATGCTAATAAAAAAGAGAAACAAAGTTCCTGAATATCTTAGCTACAAGATGTCAATAAAATTGAATTTATGTCTGGTTTAATTCGGCAATGGAATAGTCAGTAGTTAAAGGGTAGATAAACTTCCCCTCGTCTCTCTTTTCCTGAGAAACTTTCAGATGTTGAAAATCAATTCCTTTTGTCTCCTTGTTATTCATCTGCTACACATTAAATAGAAACTCTAGGCATCTCATGATCCCGCGGGGTCTTTCATCTCTAGAGAAGCCTGGTACAAATTAAATCCTTACTCTTTCTCTCTCTCAAATTATAGATATGTATTGTAGCAAGCCATTGATTTATCAACTCAAGCTTTCTGCTATTTCAGCTTGGTGTGACTGGCTCATCGTGGTCTTTTAACTGAAGCTGCTCCTTTGCAGGGCTTCTGATACTTCAGCTCTTGTCTGCAGCATTTTGCTGGATTGCTCTGATTATTGTACAACATACAAAAAATCCCACACTTTTATACACTGTATTATACACTCACAGTTCCTAGGTCCTTGTGATAATGGCATCTAGGCAATTAGCTCCATTTTATATATAAATATATAAATCACTGTACAAGAACAACAGTTTATGAGAGCAATATTTTCTGATGGCAACATCCTACTATGCAAGGATCATCATAAGGGTTATTACAAAGAATATGGAAATAAAGAATGTGAGATCTCTTGGAAATATTTAATTGAAGTAAAAATGTTATTAGAGTTAGACTAGAGGGACCTTTTTAATGAAAGTTCTTTTTTGTTTACCAATTTTAATATTTCATAAGCCTCTCCATTTTTTCAGGTCTTCATTTAAAAGAAATGAAATTTCATTTTACCCCAAACACTTCAGTATGAGCAATAACTATATTATTCTTTTACCACTAAGTTCCCATTGCACACACTGCCATATGTCCCTCCCTCCAATACAGAGATTTCAAAGCTCCTTGTCTTTCTCAAGTCTACAGGGAGGTTTACTATTTCATTCCAATCTTATTCTTGATCATTCTTTCATTGTATCTTCTTCCTAACAGACAATGTTCACCACACCCTTAAGTTCATATATAATCTATCCCCATAGCTGACATAAAACATCCAAAATCAAGGAAAATGTTCATCTTCAGCACTTGATACACTTCTCTTTTGAAGACATAGTATGATACCAAGCATCTCAATTATTGATTTCCTTTTGGTATGAAGACAAATACAAACACAGAAATCTCATCTAGGTTAAGTTACTAGGAAATTTAGGGAAGTTTACCAAAATTCAGTGCATCCATGAAACATACCAAAATATCTTAACTTGTGAACAAATTCACATATTATTTCAGACAAGTTATCAAAAACAAATGGTAGTCCGCATTTGGTCTTTCACACCCATGTCCAAGTGGCATGGGCAAGCTTTTTCAAAATTTCAGACTAAGATAGGGAAGCCCAACACATATTTGCATTTCGGACTTCAATGGATGCTCACATTCAAGCTACAAAAGATTATCTTACATTAAAGCTTCTTCTCTTCATAGCCTTGGGTAATGGGCATTTTTCAAGGTTCACACTAAAGTCTTACCTCACTTGAATCTTCCTGTTGGTTGATAACAGCCAGGGCATCCTCTGCGGCCTGCCTCTTTGCTTCTGCAACTGTTCGCTCCATCTTAGCTCTCTCTGAAGTGATCATGTCATGGGCCTTCCGCTCTGCCTCTGACACAGCCTTTTGCAACTCAGTCATAGCTTGACGTTTCACCTCGTTGACTGCTTCCTCTACAAAGAAATAAAACCCCCAAAGGGAAAGACTGCAAATCAGCGCAGCAATTTGGATTATGGCATACTGTGGAGTCATCTGAAGGTTACACATTTCTAGTTGAATCAGGATTCCACAAAGCACTAAAAACTGATATTTTCCCATGAGTATTCTGAAACAATGCCATGAAAAGCTATTGGAATTTCTCTGTGATGTTTTTATCCATTGGATGTAACAATATCACTTTGTTTGACAAACACATGAGCATTTTCTTTTCATTCTATAGCAAACAAAACCCGAGTTCAGTTTGTGGTCAATAATATTGATGTTTAATCTTCCTAACTGAGCTGCTTCAAACTTTCGGTCACCTAGAGCAGGAAGACTAATCTCTTATAAGTATTTGTTTTTTTCTTGAATAAAAAATGAATATGCCAGTCCTTAAGAAGGACCACTGGGGAGTAAGGGGAGTCCCTGTATAATTTCATGGCTCTGATATTCCACATATTCTTTATATGGAAATTTTTATAAGTTACTAGTATAATAGAAAACAAAAAGTTGAAACATTTTCACATGATTATTAATAGTTTCTAATTCTTTTTTGATAACTATTTGCTGATATTATTTGACCAGTTGGCCATCAAGGAATGCCTTTTATATTTCTGTTAGAGGTGTGGTGTGGTGAGGGTGTGGTGTGGCGTGGTGAGGGTGTGGTGTGGCGTGGTGAGGGTGTGGTGTGGTGTGGTGTGGTGAGGGTGTGGCGTGGTGAGGTGTGGTGTGATGTGGTGAGGGTGTGGTGCGGTGTGGTGAGGGTGTGGTGTGGTGAGGTGTGATGAGGGTGTGATGTGGTGTGGGTGTAAAATCTCTTAGATATCAAACTCTTCAATGTATTCATTGGTTTTGCTGATTCCCTGCCACTTTTTCCCTCTTTTTCTTTAAAAAATAATCTTTCTTGTATGAAACTGCTCTGTAGGAGCGTAAAGAGGGGATTGTAGGCAATGTAAAAGCTAAAAATAATGAAATAAAAAATTTTACATACCCTATTTCTTTGAACACTTATCAAAACACAGGGGAAATGTATAAATATATGTATATGTGCATATATACACATGCCCTAACACACATCAAGCCACGTATGCATGTACATATAATCTCCTTTAAAACTCACTCCAATTATTCTACTACTTGAAGAATGAAAGAGAGAATACTAAAAAGGTAACTCATAATAGCAATTAGGTTAATGCAGACCTTTTAAAGAAAATCAATGATGAAACAGACAATATAGCTTTACTTCTCCTGTAATCATTTCCTGAGTTATTAAGAGGAAGGGGGTGCACACAATCTGTATGATAAGAAGATTTTGAAATTTACCATTGTCTTCTGACTTAAGTCTTCCATTTTAAATAATCATTGCCCTATTCAAGCAAACACCTACATTTTCTTTAGTTAACTTGCACTACAACATACTTTATTACATCATTGTATCAGAGGAGAAAATGTTCAGGTTTTACATCTTTCATATCTGACTAAAAGAAAACACAAGCTGTCAAACTTGTTATTCAGTTTTAGATACAGAGAGAATGCAAAGATTCCTCTAATGTACAATCATACAATTGACAACTACAACAAGTCATTTCCCTTTTAAAAAATTAACTATTCTAATTAACAAGGGAAAATATCCTCCCTCTGAATTAGTTTATCTAATTTTCATCTTTATTCAAAGCAAAATGACAATGATTAATTGAAAATTTAATAAGCAGTAATTATTAACTTGGCAAACGTAGTACCAATTAACACTCTATTAAAACTAATTATGACATGTTTCATTCAAGTGTTTGCACTTAATTGTTTCACCCACTTAAAAAGCACCTTAATTAAATGTTCTGTTTAATTAAAAACATAGATTCCTAATAAAAATGTTTTACTGTAGATTAAAAATGTAAGAGTTACAAGTACTGCTCTGGTTGCCTAGTTTTCTGAGCTTTGTTTGACATACCTACAGTTCAGAGCTTCTGAAATCATCAAAAACCATCACCAAGCAATCAATTGCCATGACTTGTAACCTGCTTTCTTATAGCAGCATTCCTTAAATTATATTATCTAAACTTCACAAACCCAAAGGTATGAATTAACGGCACTTATTCTAACTAAAGCATGTCAAAACTATATGGAATTTAAAACATATATGCTCTCAAAAATGGAAACTTTGCAAAACCAGAACATTATTGAAAAGCTGAAGGCATTTCTTCATATCTCTACTCATTATCCAAGCACAAATGAATTGGATGGCAGGGACAAAAGGAGGGAGGAGGTAAAAGGGGGAGAGAATGAGGGTTGAGGGAAGTCCTACTCTTCCACTATACAGTCAAGGCCTAATTTACTTTGAATATTCAAGGTGAATTAAAATTCTAAGTGGCAATACAGGACAATAATTTTTGCTTACGATCAAAGCTGCAGCTTGACTAATTGTGTATGCAAATCAGGCAATTTATATTTAAATTATGCATTCCTATTCTAGTCCCACAGGCATATACAGATCAGCAAAGAGAATTGGTAGGACATTGGCAAGGTGCTTGAATATTTATTACCAACTGCAAACATTCTCTGATCACTTGAAAAGAAATATACAGAAGAAAACATACAGATGCAATTTTATAACCACCTTTATGTGAGATGCCTCAAATTTTATAAAGACTTTTTATTCCAGGATTTGGTTTGGAAGGTTGCTTATAAAGTTGGGAAGAAATTGGTCTAACACTCACCAATCAGTAAAAATTTCAATGTCCAAAAATAACTTGCTTTCTGTATATAATAAAATCTCTTGCAATTACAATTTTATGTTAAGAGAGGCATACTCATTATGAATTCAAATCTAATACAAATTTGCTTTATACCATATGAAAGCTTTTTGATTAAATAATATTATTTATCCTAGGTATACTCTGCCCTAAACTTAGGAAGGTATAATATTTTTAAGGCAAAAAGTTTGAGACTGGGTTTTTTATGGTTTTACAATGAAACATTCCAAAATTTTTCTCCAAACAATATAGAATGCTCTCTCTCTAATATATATACACACACATGCACATATATATACATGTATACACACACACACACACATATATATATATATAAACACATATACAATTTTCACATAAACATACATTCCTACATCACTACAAGTTGAAATGCTTTTAACAGTATGGGTGAATGCCAGATGAGGGAAGGGTTCATAATCTTTATATCATATATATGGAATATGCCAAGTGTATTATGATTTCCTCTTTACCACTTAAAGTATGTTTAGAAACCTGCCAAGAAATGAATCTACTACATAAGAGAGGATCTAGAATTTTCAGTAATTGCAGATCACCTTATAATTATATTGCATTTGCAAACTATGAGAATTCCTTCAGTTTTCTCATATATTCTGGAAGATTATGTTATCTTTCAAAAAGGATCAAAATTAATCGAGTGATTAACAAAAGTCATATTTTAAACAAATCACCAAAATCAGTAACAGTGATATATACCTCTTCCTTCTTCAAGGATAACTGAACAACACAAATTGAACCAAAATATTCTTTCTTCTTCTTCTATCACCCTACCCTGCCCCCCAATCCAAAATTATATGCATAAGTGGCTTCAGAGAAGAGACACTAGAAAGGGGAAAATAAAAATGGACATGTCAGGTTCAGTTCCATCCAAGATGGGAAAAATACTGAAAAAGTAGAAAATCTTAAGTACAGAATTTGTATCTGCTTCTAATTGCTTACTACTTAAAGTAGATTTCTTTTGTCTACAGTTTCTCAAATTGACTTTCTAGCAAAGGTGGTTCATTAAGAAAATCTGCTCTTACTTAAATCGCACTCAAAGGCAGGAGTAGAAAACAGCACAAGCGAACAGAATTATAAGATAGTTTACTATCTTACAATTACTGTTCTTTTTCTTTCTAATATCAAGGACTTAATTTAAATATACATAAATAAGGAAATGTAGAGAGAGAATGACTGCTTCATTCCAACAGAAAACTAACTCATTGGTCTTAGGAGATAGAGAGTTAAGTTACACTACTCCCAAGATCCAAAGAAACAATATGACATATTCCTTAAACCTTCTTACTGGATCCAGATGGCATGCTACTTAGAAGCCAGGATACATTTCACTTCATTGCTAAGACCCTAGTATACTAGGGCTGACAGTTTCATAGCTCTAGATCTGGAAGAGACCTGAGAGGCCATCCATTGAGTCTAACCTTGTCATTTCACAGATGATGAAACTGAGGCTCAAAAAAGTTAAATGATGTACCCACGGTCATAATGATATTCAGAGGTACGATTAAATCCAGGTTCGCCAACTATATATAGAACCAGTGATTTTTTTCCTTCACCTTGTGTCCTCAATTTCCCAACAGTGAGGCTGTAGAGCCATATTGTACACTCAGAAAAGAAAAACTAGAGAAAGAAAACTAGAAGAAGTGTTATAAAGGAAATTAGAAAAGCCATATGCTAGAAAGAAACTTTTCACTCTTGGACTTACATACTAATACATAGCTATATGCATATACATAGAGTGTGTGTGAGTGTGTGTGTGGGTGTATGGGTGTATAAAACATTTAACCTACAGCTTCATCTGTCTAGACTGCCTTGACTTGTTGATAAAAGAAATTTTCTTTCTAGTTATCAATCCATGCTACTAAAGCCTTGAACACTATCACATTCCTGATTTCAGTATCAGTCACACCTAAAAACAGATAAACTTTCAAATTTTCAAGTGTGCATGAAAATACGACAGGGTCTAAGTGACCAGAAGAGAGGGTGCCAGTTTCGTGGAACTGCAAACACAGCTGAGTTAAATCAAAAATAGAAATCTTTTATACAAGAGGGAAAAAAGGGCCTCATTTGACTCCTGACCCATGATTATTGCTGCCAGACCACAGTCTGTCGAATACCTGTGAATGTAGCACTTCCCAGATATCTAACTCAGGTAGGCAAAGTTATTTTTAATGTTGGAGCTTCAACAGTTCAAAGTCACAGCTAGGCTCGAGTTACCGTGAAGTTTTCCTCACGTCACCTCTCAATTCCTTCAGCAGTTGTGTTGCATCACCTCTCTTGACCTTGTAGAATGGTTTGTTTAGCTGTTATGGTGCTGACATGACAGGCCACTAAGATTCTATCAGATCTGAGAGTCCTTTATTTGTGCCAGCAACTCAGTGAACATACCTTGGAAGACTTTGGATTTATCACAGAGTATAAAATAAAAGCATTTACAATTTTAAAAAAAGTTTATGGAAACTTTTATCATTTAACTAAAAAAAATTAGTGTCTTCTTAGCCCAGCCCATTGCTAATTACTAGGGCCTGACCATTAAAATTACTTTAATTCAATATAAGTAAAAATGGGTCCAAAATGGGTCAAACAGCATTGATAGAAATTTTTTTTCTCTTTTTTTTGAAAAGTATATGTGGAGGCTGTGGGGAAGGTGGAGAAGGCTGAAGTATGCAATTTAATTTTGAAAAAGCCAGATTTTTTTTTCTGAAAGAAAAATTGCACACAAGCTGAGACCTTGTATGCCACATTTCAGCCTGAAACCATTATAGCCCCCTGAAAATAGGGGTTTCTAATGGAAATATTGACAGCCCCTCAATTATGGTGGGAGTAGCAGATGTTGCTATAATAAAGACTATTTCATGTTCTAATCAGGCCTGGTTTAAGAATATTAAATAAGGTTTTCTTAGTTGTTGTTGTTGTTAGCAGTGAGTCCTTTCTTGTCATTCTTCACATCAGTGCATTAACAACTGCACACAGCTGTCAGAACACTAAGCTCATGTTTTTAAACAATTCTTACCAGCTTTCTTCCAGATCTCCTCTGGCACATATCCAGAAGCAGGCCTGTGAAGGAATTCCCGATGTGATTCTAGGAGGAGAAGGGGGCAGGGGGAGGAAAGGGGGGAGGAGAGGAGAAGAAGAGAGGGAGGGAAAAACATTATAAGCATTGTGAAGTCATTGTACAAAACTTAGAGAACTGCCCATTTTCTTGGCTCCTTTACTCCCAACAGAACTGTTTAAAGAATATTTTACTTTCAGAATATATTTTAAAAGACTCAAGTCATCAGATCCTAAACAGAAAAGGATGACACTATGGGTTCTAACGTCTACGTGTTTCAAGTTTATCTAGTTTTCTTTAGCGCTTATATTTAAAGTGCAATGTATAGTTTGGTAGAAGTTTTTTTGGTGGGAGAGAGAGGAGATGAGATTTTCAATATGGAAAAAATCCTTGTTTTTCATTTGTTTTATAAAAGAAAAAATATTATTGCATGTTTTGGTTTGGGTTTTTTTTTTTTTGGCAAGGGGAAGAAAAAGTTCTGCTAGAAAAAGATAAGCTAAGGCGCCAATTTGCTACAACTTTGAACACACAGCCTTCAAGAAACAAAAAGAAACAGAAGGAGCATTACTCCATGTGCAACTTCTCACACTTAAGTGAATTTTATCAAGTACTAAAACTGACATTGTCATTTCAGATGACTTTAAAGGAGAAGGAGCTAAATTTCAAATTAAAAGGGAAAGGAATTTACTGAAAAAGTAGCATATGACAACGTTCAAGTATATTCTAATCGCTAAAGTCACTTACATGGATGGGAAATTTGGTGGATGATAAACATAAGGATTATACTTTTTTGTAACCCCATGCTTTAAAATAAACCTAACAGCATGCTCTGTCTAGCCTCTTCCACACCTGACACATCCAGCAGAAATTACATGCAGGCACAAACATCACTTTAAATGTGAAATTTTCGTTAAGAATACGTTAAATTCTCCTTTATCTGGAAGCTAACTCACTAATACATTCAAACAATTGGAAATTTTCTGTACTATCATTTCATGAGAAAAGCAAAGAAAGAAGTAAAAGAAGTTCAACAGACAATTTGTTTAAAGATTTACAAAGTGCTTTCTTCATAACGATATCAGAAAATCAATTATAAATAAGAAAGTTTGGACGCCATTATGGGGAAAAACCCCCAATCCTTCTAGTAACTGGAAGTATTCAAAAACACAAAATAACACTTCCTCAAGAGGTAGTCAGATACACTATAGAGTGAGCCTTCAAAAAAGAGACTAGAAGCGCATTTGCCAAGTATGTTGTAGTGAGGGTTCTTATTAGGTTCATCAAGACAGGGCCTGATATCCTCCAAAGGGTTTTAGAATTACAGATTTACAAGTGGAATGGACCTAAGGGACCATGATTTCAACTCACCACTTTACAGATGGAGAAATCAAGGGCAAGTGACATTAAGTGATCTGTCCACCTTAGCTAGGAAGTGCCAGGCAGAGGATGCAAACCCAGGTCCCTTGATTCAAGAGCTAGCTCTCTCTCCAGCACACCATATCACCTCTGTCTTCTACAACTCACAATTAGTATTTGTCGAACAAAATGATCTTTTTGAAGTTGGAGATGCTATAACTCTTTTTTGTGACAATGGCTAAGGCACTGAGGTAATCTTCAGTATAATTTTACCGTCAAATATACTTCATAGCATTTTAGTATTTTGAAAACTGGAAATTTAATTAAGATATTTGTTACATAAACTGGAACATCAATAGGCTACCTTAAACTGTCCTATATCTTCTGAGGGCTATTTTATAAGTTAAAATACATGGATGATGGTGATGGTACAGACTGAAACATTCTGTTTAGTAGGGACTCAACAAGAATAATGATTTATCATTTTTGAAAGAAAGGATAATATTCACACTCTTTTGAATGTGTTAAAGGGAACATAATAATACTCAACAAAAGGTCTATGAAAACATTTCAATTAGTAAAAGATCAGAGAAAAAGAGTCACAACTAGGTAGCCACAATTCACTAACATACAGAAAGAATTATTCCTTAAGAGTAACTGTGTTATGGCAAGAAATATTAATAAAAATTATAAGCAAAACAGAACATAAAAATATTTCTGAGTGAAAGTAAACATGTATTAAGCTTGAAGGCCTCACAACAGCAGGTTAGTACTCTTATTGACTGGGTTAAGGGAATGAGGCAACCTTAAAGTCATCACTGTCTTAATAGGCATATTAATTAAACAGCCACTAATTAAAACATGAGTGAACTTGACATTTGAAATGTAATGATCTAGCAAGACCACAAGTGAAAAATCCTAGGAGGGAAAAATAGTATTACTATCAGAAGTGATGGAATATATAGAACAAAGCAAGCTGCCCAGCTCAATAAAGCAGAAATATTAAAAATTTTTATTGTTGCTGTTCTTGTTTTTAATCCTACTCCTAATGCTCCCATAGTATTGGAGGATTGGGCCCATGAACTCTTGAAGACGAGCAGACAAGAGCAAACATGAGGAGAGACTTTTTTGCCTGATGTCTAAGAATCAACTTAGCTAAGTTCAGTGAAACTCTACACCAGAAGATTGGTCACCAAGTGATGGCCAAAGACAAGAAAAAGCTGCAACTGCTAATAGAGGAAGGCATATCCCTGCATAGGAACACATGTAGGATGATGATGATGATGACGATGATGATGATGATACTAAGGAGTGAAAAAACAATTATTAAGTACTTAGTATTTGACAGCTCTTATTTATTTAGCACTTTGTGGTTTGAAAAATCTTACAAACATGATCCCATCAAATCCTCTGTATAATCCTATGAATTTTTTTAATCCTTCCTCTTGTAGATAAGGAAAATGAGGTCTGAAAAGGTCAGGTACTTGCTCAGGGTCATGCAATTGGCAGATATAGGAAGCAGGCTTTGAACTCTGTTATTCCCTGACGCTACTACATCAAGTTGAATTTCTGAAGTATTTGTCCAAACAGAATGAAATTACCAAACAGAAAAATTACCTTCATAATTTTCCACTCCCTGAATAACGTAATGACAAATTGGGGGCATGAGCTGATGTCCAGAGTCCCATTAAGTTAATTGACTCTGGAGTAAAATTCTGTTTTCCCTGAGACAACGGAATGTATTCTCAAACACCATGAATACAGTTTGGATGCTTAAGTATCTTTTATTGTAGAATGAAATATCTAAACCAAGAAATTTTGGGAAGTTGGACATAAATGAAGACTTTAGATAACATATCACTTCGCTGACTACAATAACTCAACCCTCTCCCCACCCAAATTCCTCAATGACACACTTCCAGGTTCAAAAGCAATGAAAATATGACTGGGAAATGGGAAGGAAATATCAAAAATCAGTCCATGAAAAAATAAGCACTACTCATCCTGAACAATTTTGGAAAATATATGTTTTTAAATTCAAAATGCTGGTGGCAATAAATTTAGCAAAAAGGACATGGTTACAAACATCTATTCCAAACCTGATTTAAAGGTCTTTGATTAACTAACAGATGCTACCCATAGCAGCAGAAAAAATGGAAGTACTTATACTACACACTCTAGAATCCTACTTTATCACATCTTGACAAATATTATTACAATATACCCATCTGGGTCTAAGAGAAGAAAGGTTTTAATAAGCAGCCTATTTCTTCTTTTGCAGATTAAGCAGCACAATCAAGTGTTTTCAAATAGATGATGAGTTTGAACTGACTAAAACACACACACACAAAACTGCTTTACAAGCACATAAATTCTTAAGTTAGACATTTTTGCCTCTCATGATAGATGATACACATGAATCCTTTACTGTTTTAGATTCTCACCTATACTATAACATAAAGGGATCACCATCAACTATGTGAAGACATCCGCCAGATTTTGAAAAAGCATTTTATAAATTAGCTACCTCCGAGTTACCTAGAAAACCTTGATTGGTCTAAAATGAAGAGTTATTCTAAAATTAGTGATAGAAAAAGAAAATTGATGTCTTCTAAAAGATAATTTTAACATTACATGTGTGTGCTTGAGTAAATATGTCTGCAGACATGGTGGGGAATTGCTTAATATCAACATATTAATAATAATCATTTCAGCTCCAACTTTGGAAACAAAAGAAACTTAAGTATAATGAATTATGTTACTAGGTTCATTCAATGTTAATTTTAATGTGCTTCATCCACTCTTTCCCCACTCCCCCCCACCCCCAGTGGTGATAAGTCTTCAACAAACAAATGATTAGGATGAAGAAGCAATGGTATAGCAACTGTAACCAATAATGGACACTTAGCTATGAAGTTTACACACACATAACAAAATCGGTCATCTAAAGCAACATGTTATCACATGAGTTCAATCATTTCATCTAGCTGAATCATATACAACTCTGCTAGGTGATTTTCTCTATCAAATGGAAAGCCTATGATGCTAGTGTGGATCATGACTTATTATCACATATCACCACTGTAAAAGGTGATATTAAAGGTTGAAACAGTCTGTTTCTATAAAATTTAAAAGACAAATAAGAGCTGTTTAAAAAGAGAGCTATCAAAACATTGGTTGTAGAACAAATATAGGGAATATTGTTGTATATAAATATCAGATAAGAAAACTGTATCAGTTGTTCTTGTTTATTGATTTCTCTTTGTTACAAGGGAGGTACAGTTCTTGGGGCATGCAAATGAAGTGAGTTAACCCTCAAATAACAGATGTAGTAAGTGACAGAAGCCACAAATATTTTTTAAAGCAAAGTATTAAGAACAAAAAAGCAATACTGACTGAATCTTTGCATTCCATATTTCTGCTAGACTGTAAATTCTATGAGAAGATGGACAAGATTTTATATAAACTTGTATTTCCTCTCCTAAACACCTAGCACACTGTTCTTTACTTTGAAACTAATTGGTAACTATTCACTGAATTGAATTAAATGTTTGGAATTTCCTAAAAAAAAAAAAAAAAAAAACAGACACACACACACACACACACACACACACACAGAGCTATGGACAGAGGAGACAAAATCCATGTGGAAAAAAATGCCATGGGGACCATGAAAAAAAGTGAAAGGGCAATCTATGAAGCATGAAAGAGATGGAAGATGGACTACACTTACGACAGAATGGAGACCATTGGATTATAGATACAGCAAGGGCCGCCATCAATAAACATGAAGGGATGAGCTGATAGCCTTTGAAGGACCAATGTGGTCTCATATGGCCCAGGACAGCAATGGTCAAAGCTTGGCAGCACCTAGGCAGGGCCTTCATCCTGCAGTGGACAGAATGAGGCTGTGATCATGATGAGGTCTATTACAAAAGCCATCAAAAGACAGGAATGGTTTTGTGATTTCACTTTTAATTTCTATAAAGAATGACATTTACAAAGCTAATCAATTTAGAAAACTGAATACTCATTTTAAGGAAAAAACAGCCCAACTTAGTGGTAACCTATTAATAAAAGCCTAGCAACGAATCAGTCTTCAAAAACAAGGAATTTTATAAAGTATGATGGGGAAAATATACATTTAACTAATGCTTCCTCTCTAACCCAACATGCAAGTACAAGGAAGATCACTTTCAGCTCCGCTTAATGATCTTCCAAATTTATTTGGGAGAGGTGATGAAAATGGATCAATAATTAAATGTAAACATTTAGGGTAAAATTTGATTTTTTTTCCCCTACCTACTCCTCAAAACTAAGAAAACAAAGATGTAACAAATAATTACTGAAATTAGAGAGAAAAATGGCCTACCTCTAGATCAGTAGTTCTCAAAATGTGGTATGGGGACCTTCTGGGAATTCCCATGACAAGGACCCCTAAAGTCAAAACTATTTTCATAATAATATTAAGATTTAAATTTTTAATATGGCAAATAATTAACCCTCATAAACAAAACTCTTTGGGGGAGGGAATATACTCAGTTAAAAAGGCCCTGAGACCATAAAGTTTGAAAACCACAACTCTAGATAAAGAATGATAATAAAAGTCAGTCTCTTTCCACATTGTTAGATGAACATTTCTTTTCTCTAGTTTTCCACCTATTCACAAAGGATAATGCCTACCTATGAATTACTCTTTGGAAATATTTTCCAGATGAAACTGCATAACGATAACCGCAATTTCTGCATCTTGGCTGCCAACAGAACACATGCTTATGACATAATGCATAGTAATCATTCTCTTAAGCAATGAACATTATCCTTACATGAGTGAGAGCCAAAATAGCATCTCTACAAGTGACAAATAGCACTGCAATTGATTGTTCCTTTCTTGACAGAGTAAAACTAGGAGAATGATCAGTTTCTAAGTAGGGCTAAGTCTTCTTTGAGGAATTACTCTTCAATCTTATAAGAAAAATATTTCAAGTTATTTTATATATTTATTTGAAACCAATGTTTTCTAATTCATCAAACCAAAGAACTGAATCAACTTGCATGATTTCCTAATGATTTTTTTAAACAAGTTCCTAAATTTTCAAGTTGGTTTATTTTGGGAGCAGAGTAGAGATTTTTGTATGCCATACTTTCTAACAAAGATTAATCCCTCTCCAATTCGAAATTAAGCTATTTTGAAAATTAAATAGTACCTACCACTACCACCCTCATATATTTCTGGATCTACAAAGTGTGATGTATTATCAAGTTTCAGTCTCTGCAACCTCATTATTACAATGACCATAGACAGAGTTCTCTTCTTATTTCAACTGTTCTGATGCCTACTCTGTGATGATTTAGGATTTCAGAGAAAAAAAGGATCACTGAGAAGGGCATGAAATTCTCACAAAGATCCCAGAATAGTCAAAAGTAATAAGACATATAGTTAAGACAAAAAGGATGTCTCAGGCCATTGAAATGGAGGAATGTATAAAGAAAGAAAAAGAAAGATTGGATGTAAGCTGGAGAGTGTAAGAAGATAGAAAGAACTAAAGGAACATTATATGGTTTGCTTCAACAGGCAAGTTTCTAGAAATTTTAAAACATCCATACATGGTAATTATAACATGTTGCTTTAAAGTCGAATATATGTCATTTCATTGTGGCTGACTAGTATTATCCACATACGGTCAGACAGTGCTCTGGAAAAGGAGTTTCTTCTGTTCAAATATCAAATCTTTCATCTTATCAAAGCTAAAAAGCTATCAGTAATGGTCTCATAAACTTCTTCTCCAGGACAAGTAAAAAGACCTATCAAATGAATACTTACAGTCTATCATAAATCTAATTAATTAATTAATTAAATTAAGAAGGATGCTATTTTTTTTTTAAATGAGCATCATCTTGTACCTCTCTGTCAACGACTGGGGTTCTGCCATACTTAGAAACTGGGAGCATCAAATTATTTGACTACCAAATAGGCTTCAAAAAGTAGTATTTTACAAGATATGATTTGTTTTGGGGTTTTTTTTTGTTTGTTTGATTTTGTTTTATTTTCATGTAAGTATCAGAAACTCAGTGAAAGACATTAAAAAGGAAACAAGAAACCTAGAAATGATTTCAAGGGTGGAAATATCATTACAAATGAAATTTATGAATATTTATAATGGTAGCAAAAAAGTCATACTTTTAAAGATTAAATTAATAGATTAATCTTGTTACTTTTGCCATTCCCAAAGTGGCTAAAAACAATGACTGCACTAGAATAAGGACGAGCTTAATCTCTTATGTGCTGATCATGTTGAGTCAAATTCTGTTATCTTTAACAAAAATAACATAGTGTTTAAATGTTGATACAATGATATCCCTGGTATTTCCACATTATGGCAGAAATAGAGGGATACTCTGAATCTCATTTTAAAAGTGGTCTGATGGGTCAAAACATTAATGCAGATTCCTAAGTTAAATAACTTGCAATCAGTAGCGTAGGCACCAGGAAAACTGGCTGAAAGAATAATGTACACCTTCCATATAACAACTACATACTCCTGAAAAGAGAAAACAATTTTTGGGCAGGGAGAGATGGGAATACTTATAGGCCAGTGAGATCTGATTATCCCATTGCAAACATAAATATGACCTAATCCACCAATGACATACCTGAAAGTCAACCATTGGCATTCTGTGTTAGATGCCATACTTAGAAACTGGGACTATTAAATTATTCAGTTACCCAATAGGCTTCCAAAAGTGGTAACATCCCCTTAAGTAATAGCAAATTGGGGTCTGTTTTTCACACAATCCCTTTAACAGAACCTATTTAAAAATGATATACAATTTTTAAAAGCTTCTTAGTCATTTTCTATTGAAATTTTAATTACTATGGAATACTTAACCTCCTGCTCATATTTAAATAACAAAATATCAGTTACACCATATCCATCTTGCCTTGGTAGCCTGAGAATTTCACTGTCATCAGAAATTAAAAATCAACCAACTTAAAATTTTCTTTTGCAGTTACTAAAATATGCATGACCCCATTAAAAAAATTACAATGGCTATTCTATACACTTGAGCTGATTTTTAAAGTCAAACACACTATGGTGTAGATGCAGATGAAATTCACGTAATTGAAACTGGATATAATTTAATTCCCTACATTTCTACTGTACCATAATCTATAACTTAGAAAAAAATGACATTCTAGGCACCACAATTGTGAGTATATAATCAGGAGACAAAAATGCACTCAAAACTATTATCATGTTTTTCCCCAATATTTTCTTTTAGCCCAATCCATTTTTTAAAGTGCAATCTGAAAGTTACCAAATGCCTTTAGATATAAGAAAGTACCTACTCCAGTAATCCCAAGACTATGTATTTGGTTGTGATAATCACAAATATCTTACTACATTGTCAAAGCTTACTAAATGGATGAAAATTTGGGCTGGGCTTTGTATTATTCAATTTTCTCTCACCAAAAAGGAACAAGGAAATGCCTTCCCTTAATACCATCAACCCAAATGGTCTCACTTCATCTCATCTTGGTTCGTGCCAAGTTTAATTTGTTTCTCTTCAACAGAGATGTCACACATTTGCCTTTGAAACAAAGTTCAAGATTATGCAGACTCAGAATATATTTTTTGTTAACGTTCATTAATTATATTAATTTCATAAGCTTTGAGCAGTTCTTTTGTTTGCAGGGACATTATGTCAAATAAATTATATTTTACAGACAAAGTCAAGTTGGCAAAATGGAAAAAAGAAATCTGATCAAGTATACATTTCTTTAGGTAATCAAATTTTGCCTCTGTTAGCTGTACCTGTATCCTATAAGGTAGTTGAGCACAGTAAAGTGATAAAGAGATCCAGTTTGGGGGTTTGGCTCTTTCATAATTCAATTAATTGATTGAACCCTTAACCTCAGCTAACCTATACCACAGAACACTAACTGAAAGAAGAACTACTGAAAAGCCTAACCAAGAATGAACCAGTACAATCAACTTTCTATGTGAAGGAGAGTCAGGAAGCCTTGCATTCACATCCTGCCTCTGATACATGTTAGCTATATGATCATGGGCAAGTCTGAGTACCATAAGCAGATGAGGATACAGAAGGCATTCTAACCTACATTAGTGTAAAGATTTTCCCACACTGATAAAAACAAAAGAAATTTCCAAACAAAACAAGGTAACAAAAAATTACTTCATTATTAATAAGGTAAAAAGGGTCATCCTTGTAAAAATTATTAGTAGGCTCACAGATTTTTTTTGGTAACCTATGAAAGCATACTTTGTTTCCTGTAGCTTTACACAATTATAAGTATTTTAAAATTTCATTTTTTATATAAGCTGTAAATTTTATAGCTAATACTAACATATCATGGCTAAACCATTTTATTTTTAGCCCAAAAAGAATGCCATAGTTATTTTATCTCTATTGCTAATTTGTCAAATAACTTTAGGGGAGAGGAAAGGGTCTCTTTTTTTTAAGGTGGTTTAAGAGGCAACTTTTTAAATACAAAATACTGCAGCAAGGCAGAGTGGTCTTGAAAAAAAGGCTCAGAATTAGAAATCAGGAAGCCTATTTTCTTGTGAAAGTTACACTATAGACTTATTGGGTTGCTCTAAGGACCATGTTTTCACATGAAAAACAAGACTTATGTGACTCAACCTACCCTCCCTAGAATACGAGGACAATATAAAAATCTGCAATAATTTGCAATTGCCTTTGAATTTCATGTTTTTATTTTTAAGTAGCTTTATTATTTCTCATGAAAAAAAGTTAAAGTGATGCTTTTCAAAGTGGCCATACCTAGCGGGACTGGATCTGGATTGACAGGACTCTGCTGCCTGGAGTGGCTGCTGCTGCTGCTGCTGCCGCCACCACCTTTCTTTAAGTCTTCTGCATCACTGTATCGACGGATCCAGTAATTGAGCTCTTCCCTGTCTGCTTCCTGACATCGTCGCAGCACAGTGAGAGATCGCCTTGTTTTTTCTACCATGTCCATAATACAGTTTAAGAGCTATTGGAGAGAAAACACAGGTGAATACATGCATGAGAAGGTAAAGTATATGACATGATCATGAAGTACTACATTTTCCCCCAGCTGATACCCCTACAAAGCCCTAAAGACAATTAAATATAGAGGGTAACAGTTCATTTAACTTATTGATTCTTAACCTATGAACTACGAACTTGAGTTAAAAAAAGAATTTTACTAACTGTTTCAATATAACCTTGTTTTCTATGTAATCCTATGAATTTTATTGTATACACTTAAAAACACTATTCTGAGAAGGGGCTCTGAGACTTCACCAAACTGACAGAGGCATTCATGACCCCCAAAAGGGGAAGAATCCTTGATTTAACTGGTTTTAAAGATGTAAGTTTATGCATGGTTGTACTGGAGTTTTCCTTTCCAGAAGCCAAATGCATCCAGCTCTGAGTTTCCTTTAGAATATGCCCTTACATCGTGTTATTTTCTTGGGAATGGAAAGAGTAAAGTACTAAAACTAGTATTCGTTTAATTAGATTTAACCTTCTACAGGAAATTTTTGACATAAACATTTGTTAATATCTTTACATGGTCAAGGTGTTTCCATTCTTCTGCCCATTCTCTGTCTGTTAGTCTGTGATCAATCATTTCTTCTTGACGTGTGCCATGCAACCCTACAAAAGGAGACAAGAGTATCTATTGACTCCCAAAGCACTCATTACATTTTCCATATGGATGCAGATATATATATGTTACAGCATATGTACATAAGCTAGTTCATTTTCAAACAGATGTGCTTATCAGTGAATGGGTCAACCCATTAGCCCTGCCTGAAAACAGAAACACATTAAAGGCCATTCACAGAATCAATAGAATATTGGAGATGGAGAAAAATTCAAAGGTCATCCAGTTCAATCTCTTTAAAGATAAGGAAACTTTATCAATCTATTTAAAGATAAGGAAACTGAGGCACAGAGGTTATATATAACCCAGTCATGACTTGTTAGTTCTTCCACCTAAATTTAAATTTCCTGTATTTCCTTGGCTGTTAGATGTGGTTTTGGTCTTAACCTATATTGCTATTTAGTAGAAGAGCCAAGACTAGAGAATTCTAACTTCAAGATCAATATTCTTTCCTCACACAGCAATATCTCAAGACTACACAGAAGATCAAGGCATTCTGAAACTAGCCTATCAATAAGGAAAATGTAAAATTATATCATCTTGAGAAAAGGATGGCAAAAAAACCAAACAAACCATGACAGCAAATAAAAATATTTGTGACATGTAGCGGCTTTGAGAATTTGATAATTTTTAAAAGTTACAAAAAGAACTAAAATCATTCCCACTTTGGAATGTTTTCTTATCTGATATCAGGACACCAGTTCCAATAGATTAAAATATCCCTAACAGAAAGCTTCCATTTCCATTTGAATGTGAATCTGTACCAATAGGTCAAGTTTTCGTGCACAGACACAAATGTGAGTTTATGCTTACATAAGCATAAACTACATGACACTGATATTATTATGAAAAGGACATGACATGATATCCAGACTCATATAAAAAACTACATTACACATATCCAAAAGCTCAATCAATCATTACTAAAAAGGGTTCATTAGATTTGAGCCAAGAAATAAAAAAATTCTCCTTTGAAAGGTCAAGAATTCTATTTACATCTCAATTTGATTTCACATGAGAAGTAAATCATCACTGCCCTAGAAAGAAGTAAATATTTTATCATTGAACAACGATATTGATCACCATAGAACCTAGTTAAAGATGTTCATCAAAAAACATGTATCTTACTGAAAAGATACACTATAAGATTCCAGCAATATCTGGAAAACTATTGCTCCCCCAATAGCTCCATTTGTAAGAACAATAATGCAACATACTTTGCAAACTAAGGAACAACACACTCGGCTATGAATATATCCTATAGGTTTAAAGTACTTTAAAGTTAAGCCCTACTTTTGAATTTGTCACTTTTTGAGTAGCCTTTTTCTGAGTAAGAAACTATTTTAGCATCATAAAATTAAAGCTGCCAGGGATCTTAGACATCACATAGACTAACTGCCTAATTTAATGTGAAACAATTCAGGTTGGTCAATGAATATTTTTGAAGGATCTACTATGTGCCAGGCATCCCTGGCTCACTGAGCTTATAACCTAAAGAAGGAAGATAACATATAAAAAGATGCTGAAAATGGGAGCAAGGGTAGGAAAAAGGAAAAGACTGGCCCAGAGGTATAATGGGAGTTCAGCACAAAGGAGTGTAGCTGGGCTGACTGGCCTGGAATTTCTTGAAACGGAGATTTTGCTCAGCCCACCAGTCTTCCAAATAGAGGCACAGAACATACTGATGAGGTGTGAGTAGGAAGGTTGATGTAATATCAATGGATGAGGAGCTTCTTGATCCAAAGAGAGTAGTGACCTGTCCAATATTACAAAGGCTGCAAATGGTAGAGTCATGTGATTTGTAATTCAGATCTTCTAACTTCAAAACCAGAGCTCTTTCCACTGTATCCTGGCAATAGCTATAGTCTCCATAACTGCCCTTAAGAGACAACTTTTAGGCTTAAGGTACATTTCCAAGAACAAAGGCTGCCTGTCTCTGGATCTAAAAGTTGGACCACAACTTACTTTCCATTCTGCTAAAATCAAAAGTACACACAACCCAATACATACTTTTGGCCAATCACAGTCATGAAAATTTGTAAGTTACTAACATGATTACATGAAACAATTATCTTTTTTATTCTCTTTCTTAAAAGAATAATATAAATAATCCTTTATGAGGTTTCCATTAAATTACTAAAAATATTCAATACTTTTAATTTTTTTTTTTTAAATGAGTGTTGCCTATTGAGAAAAAAGTAACCTGGTAAAATATCTTGATAATTTGCATAATACTAGCACATGTATAATGGGAATGAAGTATTTAGCTATTGCTCTGTTTGTTTTGATTATTTCAAGTTGAAATGTTTGCAAATATGCAATTTTTGTTGACTTATTTGTTGGCTGTGTTTTTTTGGGGAAAAGCATTACTGTTAAAATTAGTCATCGCAGAAAGAACTGCAAAATGATGGAGATGCAAATGTGACAGAAGCAACTTGCATGAGGGAGAAATTGTTAAGATATCTTTTAAAGGGCAAATACTTGCAGAGCTTTTTAAAATTTCAAAAATTCAACAGACAAAATCAATACTCCTAAGAGTCCTTGACATTTGGAGGGACACGAGTGAGTAAGCATCAAGAAGTTGTTTGTAACTTCACTGAATTGATCTGAACTGCTGGTAATAAGCATTTGAGAAATACTTCTGTGCCCAAGAACTTGCCTTGTCAAACCAAAGAAGAACCAACAGGTCTAACTTGGCTCTTTTTATGTATGGTAACCATCTGTCACAAGAAAATAAAAATGCTTACTTTGGGAGGAAAATTGCAATGCTTTAAAAGTTTATATTTATTCACGTAGTGGATATGAGTACAAAACTCCAGAACACATTGCCATTCTTATTGATCTGCAAATGACTATTAAAATGGAAAGAACTAGAGAAAAATCAATCTTAAAGAGTCACTGAATAGCAAATTTTAGTTCAGTGCTGCTTAGATGTTTGGTAGAAAATAGTCTTAAAACCATGTGCAACTAAATTGGTTAATAAACTTAAAAGAACTATAAGTTTCTTTTATAAACTAGGATTACTTTATTACAGAGCTCAGTTAGGATGAAAATACTTCCCTGTTTAAAAAAAATACATAGCATTAGTGCATATTCACACTAGGATTAGAAATAAATCAATCTCTGTACATTCAAAATGGTGGCCTGAGTAACTGGTTCCATCCTTTAAGGATCAACTTTACATAGATGAACTTTAAGGACTTTTAAAAAGGGGTACTTAGGTCCACAGATCAACATTAAAAAAAAAAAAAGATCTATTATAATTAAGTGTTAAGAAAACAACTTAAAGAAAAGTAGCCCGAAAAGGAATCATTCATGCCTAGGCAACTATATAATTTGTGCACATAAGCAAAGAGCTTCTGGCTGCTTAAAATGTCATTTGCATAGGAAATGGTGGCATTTAATTATTAAATAGTGTTTGCTATCTAAAATTTAGACACCATCTACACCTACCATTTGAATGGCTCCCATTAAGGGAGAATGAGTGTTTTTAAAGGCAACAGAAGTGAAGTGTCCAATGGGTGGGGGAAAAGGGATCTAAACTGACATGGAACAAATGGGAGATGAGACGTATGTTGGAGTAGAAGAATGGTTGATGGAGGAAAAAAGGAAGGAAAGGGGAGGTATATAATTAGATCTTAAAAACATATTAGAAGCACTTGCTAAAAGGAACAAGGAAGGAAGCTGATGGTACAAGGAGGAATAAGTTTCTTGTCCTCCAAAGAATGGACAAAGACAAGAGTAAGAGATGATCTAATAAGGGTGTTCAATGAAAAAGAGAAAAATAGCAACTGGTTATTTTCTGCCAAGGGTACTGAGACAACTAGGTCTGACAAGAGAGAAGTCTGTTTCCTTCCTAGGGACTGTATCCAGGACATAACAGAAAACCTCTCAAGACTCGTAAAAAAAAAGATAACGACAACTCACTTCTGGTGATTCATGTGGCCAGAAATGACATGAGTAGAGGGATCTAAAAAAAGGAAGGTCAATCATCATGAACTCTTGGGTAAGAAACTAAAGACCATTTGGAAAAAGGTTGTATTTTCCTCATTGTGTTGAAAGCAAGGTATATCAAAGAAAAATATTAATTTGAGAAGTGAGAATGGGATTTGAGTTTTTGGACCATGGCATAAAATGGACAGATGTTACTGGCCTAAAATGAGGTATACCTAACAAAGGATATTAAGAACGTTAAATAGTCTTCTTCAAATATGGTAAGAAGGACAGGACAGGGAGAACACTACTTAAATATGTAATTGTAAACTTGGATACCATAGAGAGTATAAGCAAAAGTAAAAAGAATGGTAGCTGAGATACCCAGAGGTTCATAAGAGACAAAATTCAAGAAAGAAGCCATCATAAGAACTGTTAAGGCAATAAACTTAAGAAATCATGTAAATTTGACCTCATAAGTATCATTGAGACTGGATGGCATTAAACTCATGACTGGATCATGGTCCTGAATAGGTGGGTTTACCTTATTCAGAATAAACAGGTTAGGAAGACAAAAAAAAAAAAAGATGAGGTGGCTAGAGTTGTGGGCTGCTCATGGTATATAGTAAGAAGACATACTCATGAAGAAATCTGAGAATGAGGGAAGGGAAGCATGACAGAAAGCCTCTAGATGAAGGTCAGTGAAGGGAAAAACAAATGATTTTGAAAGAGGAAACAGATGAGGAGTTTGTGAAACAGATACAACCTGGCAGGGAGGCAAGATATAGAGCTTGTAACTTCAATTATATAGATGCATACAGGAGCTCACTCTCTGCCAAAAGCAGAGCAGCTACTAACTTCTTTACTTGCTTTCATGATAATTTTATCCTTCAAAATGTGAAGGAACCAAGAAAAGGAAGTACTGTTTTGGATCTCATCCCCGCTAGCAGAGAAAAACTGGTTGCTGTGGTGAAAATGATGGGAACCTTTGCAGAAAGAGACCATGTCATCCAAGAATCTGTGAAGGATAGGAAAGGAAATCTCGACATAGTGTGACATATTCCCCAGAAATGGGGAAAGCAAATTTCAGAGGACTCAGGGGAGAGATATGCAGGATACCTTACATGAAAACACTACAGGTGAAATAGTCAACCCAAAAAAGATGGAAGATGCTCAAGAACTCTAAAGACACAAAAATAACCATTCCAATAAGCAGGAAATAAAACTCATAGGATTACAAAGCAAACAAATTACATTGAAATAAAGAGCTAAATCTTTCCATCTAAGCTCATGAAGCCCCTGAAAACACACAGATCCCTCTCTCTTTCATATAGCTGTAGTCTCTACTAGGATATAGTTCCTCATAATTAGGAGCCATTTCATTCTTTGTAATTGTATGCTCAGTACACAGTTGGCACACAGTACTTCGTAAATATTGGTACGAGGATTGAATGAAGTATGTGGACATAATTAGCTTAGAGAAAAGCATCTTGGGCCAGGGAAGAAGGAGGAAGAGTCTTCTATGTGAAGAAGGCATTATAATTGTTCTGTCCGACTCCAGATGGTCAAACCAAGAGCAATGGGTAGAAGCAGTCAATAAGTAAACTTCAACTTCATTACAGAAACAGCTTACTAACAATACCAACTTTGCGATTATGGAATGGGTTGTATCTTGAGAAGGGATGAAGTTTCCCCTTCTTTGAAGTCTTTAAGCAAATGCTGAAGGAACACTTTTTGGATATGTCCAACTAGACATTAATCTGGGGTATAAGTTGGACTAAATGGCCACTGGGGTCCCTTCCAACTCATATATTCTGTGAACCTGCTTCTGTGACTTTGAAGTTGATCTTAGAATTTGAAATAATTCTTCTCCTATTTAAGTATTTGCAACCATGTCTCATGATAAAAGCTTTCCATAAATGGCATGGCTTACTAAGAAAAAGAAATCCTCCGTTGATATATTCAGATTGGCTTTTAGATCAACTAGACTGAGAAGCTACCGTGGTTATCTAAAGGATTCATAAAGAAGATACTGTGCTTATCTGAACGAATACTAGAAGGCTTGGTTTTTGGGAAACCAAAAAGTATAGGTTTAGATAATCTTCTAATGTGTGGACTGAAGTAGGTGAAAATCCATGTCAACTCTGACCATATGCCCAAACCCTTTGCCTGACTCTGGATTGAAGGAAAGTATGACCATCTTTTGCTGTTAATTCTAGGGAGAATATTACAAGTCTACTCTCAACAGGGTCTTACTGTTGCTGCCTAGAAGCTCTCAATCTGGTTAAAAACTACTTCCACTTTCATCCTCAGCTCATGTTTCCAACACTAACCCCAAGCAATACTGTTATGACTACTAAATGCTTAGGTACAGGTTAACTGAATTCTCATACTGTGCTAGATTCAATGTTCTAGTATCACATTCCAACAATGGTTCCATTTCCTGCTACTTCAAAAGCCTCTCTACTAAATTCCCATTATTCATCTCCCACACCCAGAACAAACAAACAGTAACTACTTGCCCTGAGACAGTAAGTCATCTCTAGTACATGAAATGGATGGACAAAAGTGAGGGGAAGGGATCAAAGATCATGCAATTGGTTTATAGTAAACTTCACTCTCATAACATTGAAGGAAAGGAAATTGATACTGTCCTAAAGAAACCTATACTACTCTCTCTTGATTTCACTATTACAGTCATTGATTATCCACTAAACTCTTGCTCTGATGGTTGACTATGTAAAGGAGATAATTAGATTCTCAAAGGTGATTCAATTCCAGGAAAATACAAGTTTTTCTTTCCATTCTAACCAAGTTAAAACATCTTTTAAGTATAAACTTGACAAGAGATTGTGTCAGTCATTAATTAGTTAAATTTTGAAAGGCATTTCTCTACAAATTTGGTTGCCATGTAAAATAGCAATGTAGTAAAATAATTTACTACAACAATTCATGAAAGCACCTGCAAAATCATAGAAAAACTTTTACTTTTACCAGTGAATGAAAAAGTACCCACACTACTCAAACCATGAATTTTTTTTTTATTAAAAATATAAATTGACAAATTTTGTTTTGGTAAAACAAACACTTCTGAACACATACTCCCCCCCCACCCCAGTTTTCTTCCTCCCACAAAATATATTCACAGAAAATTGTTTCATCATTTGCTATGAGAAAGGTATAAATGTCCCTTAACTTTGAAGGAAAGATACTAACACTGAACCTGACCCCTTAATCTGAGCAGAGTTTTGCTAACCATCCAGAAATCACTTCGCATTAAAACTTGCCTTAATAATCTTCCCTCAGACTGTACAGCAGACAATTATTCTGCTAGAGGGAACGTTAGTGACCATCTTTCCTGGTGGTTACTAACACTTCTAATTTTCAGTAGCATAAAGAAGAAGGCAAAAGGAATATGTATAAATATGCCAAAATCTTCTCCCACCAAACATCCGTATTTCTGAGTCAGAACTACAAAATACACAAAGGCACTAGATGTCTAGTTAAGTGAAATCTTGCATCTAGGTGGTAAAATAGAGTGTTGGTCTAGGAATAAGGAAAACACAAATTCAAATCCTGTTTTAGACCTTACTAAGTAAGCTGCATGACCCTGGACATGTCACTCACTTCTCTAAATCTATCTCCTCATACACAAAATGGGATAATATAGAACTTATGCTATAGGATTATTGCAAGAATCAAATGAAATAATATATGCAAACCACTTTGCAAAACTTAAAACTACGATTATATAAAAGCTATTGTATTATTATCATTTATCCATTCAAGTCCTGTATCACATGCCATTCCCTGCTTTAGGAATATGAAAATTTGTGGAACTTGGGATACTAATAAGAATTTTCAACTTGGACTAATTGTACGGATTTTGAAAATGTTCTTAATTATGCAATAAAAAAACTAAGAGAAACAACAAAGGTAAACATGCTTTCTTTTCAAATCTAAGCACATATTTTCGATTTCTATTTAAAATCCCCATAGTGCAAAAAAACCAAGCAACACCCTTCCCCAATAGAAATCAAGATAAAATTTTATTAGATTACATCGGTGGTTCTTAACCTGGGGATCACAGATTCAGGGCAGGATCCATGAACTTGGGTAGCAAAAAAAAAATTAAAACTTTATTTTCATTCCTCTCTAAATGAAATGTAGCATTTCCTTTAGTAATTTTAAAACATTATTTGGAGAAAAGAGTTCAAAGGCTTCACCTGAATGCCTTGATTAAAAAAAAAAGTTAAGAATCCTTGGATTAGATGCTCAACTGGCTGACACTCAAAGGTACCTAAGGAATGTAAGAGTTTAAGAAAGATATGTTTCTAAAGGGCATCAGAATAGCACACAAGTCTCTGTGAGGAGACAATAAAAAATGAGAAAAAATTTCTAATTCATTAAGTAATGGAAACAAGAGTGGAAAATAGTTTTTTGTTTGTTTGCTTTTTAAATAAAGGCCTGTAAATGTCAGGATATTCATTCTTACCCATAGGTCTGTTCCTGTCCCTGAGGTCCCTGTGGTTGGGGTGTCGGTAGGAGTCCCTGTAGTGGTGGGCAATGGCCATATCATCCAAACGATAATGTTGAGGTGGCGGTGGGGTGGGGTGAGGCAGGCCGTTGGGCTGGTAAGATAAGCCATTATTTGGACTGTACCGCTGGCCTGGGCTAATAGTGCATGGCCGCTTGCTTGGATGCTCTGAGTGCAAAGGCTCTCTGTCAAAGCCATTTTCTTTGGTTCTGAAGATGGAAAAACAAAAAGAAAATTTGTTTCATACTTTATTCTGCAACCACTGCTGTTTGGACGCTCATTCCTGTTAGAGCCCTCCAAGACATATTCTTTTGGAGGCCATTTTGCTGTTGAGAAGCTTTCTTAAGTTCAGAATTTTAGAATAGATCATTAATGAAATCTAGGAAGAGGCCAAAATGATCAGGGAACCAAAGATGTTAGAGGTCATTTACCTTCTCATTAAAGCTAACCTTCATAGCTTCAGTTTATCTGGAAGGATAACAGAAGATTTACAATCTACATTGCCCTCTGAAGGATGATACTTTCAATCAAAACCTAAGTTTCCAGTCCTTGAGTCCTGGATAGATTGGCTCTTGGACAAATCATCATTAAGACACAAAAGACAAATAACTTAATCAACACCTATACCATTTTTTATCCAAATTTGGGGCAGACTTTCATGCAAAGAAAAATTCATATACAAGACAAATTAAGTATGTATATATAAGAGAATTAGAAGTGTCTGTATACCTCATACCACAAAAATGGTAACAAGAAATACAGAATTTTAGAGATGAAATGAACCCTCAAGGTCATCTATACAAGCCACCAGCCCCAACTACCTTCCTCTTCAAGGAAGAAACTATGACCTAGAGAGGTAAAGTGATCGATTTGCCCAGGATCACACTATTACTTAGTATCAAAGCTGAGACAATCCAGCTGATGTCTGATTCCCAAGGTGAGTTCATTACATACCAAGTTCTATCACACTTCATTGCCTCCATTCATGCCATTTTTCAGATCTTTAAAACCTTAAGAATTTAAGATCTAAAATCTTTTAAGATCTTCTCTAAAACTATATAAATCTAAGATAATTTTAATATTTAGTTATTATCCCTTGCTTATCAAGCAAAATCAGCATTGAGTCAATTAACAAGCATTTGCTAAGTGCCTCCTTGGTGCCAGGCATTGTGCTAAACAGAAAGGTAAAAGGCAGCCCATGATCTCAAGTAGCTCACAATCTTATTATAGAGGATGAGACAACATGAAAAAACAAAACAAACAACTATATACAGGATAAACCTCAGATAATTAACAGTGGGAAGAAAGAAGCATTAAGAAAAGTCAGTAAAGGTTTCTTATAGAAGATAAGACTTTACCTGAAACTTGAAAGAAGCCAGGCAAGACAAGAGATAGAAGTGAGGAAGGAGACAATAGCAGGGACTAGGGACTGCTGGTCAAATATCTGGTATATGGTAATGGGAGTGTGTTATTTTATTTCATGAGTAAGAAGGCCAGTGTCACCAGACTGCAAAGTATGTTGTGGGGAAGAAGGTATAAGAAGACTAGAAGGGTAGGAGGGATGTCTTTTGGTGATATCTAGACAAGTTAATGGACCCATCCAGAAGGTAACAGATTCATTCAATTGGTTAGTTAGTCATATGCCCCCAAAGCAATGTCCCACCACGGAACATTTAGGACAGATACAATTCCGAAGAAACTGCCCCAATAGTACAGAATATACTTTGCTCTTTTTGTGTTCATTTGCTAGAAATCTAAAAGCAAAAAGGTCCTTGGTAGACCTCTGAAACCTCTTGGAATCAGATCAAAGTGCTGAGATGGAAAGAGGCTGATAGGTGTTAAAAGGATGAGCCCCTGCTTTGGAAAGCCTCTAAGAAGGAGCCTATGTCATCACCATCAAGTTTTCCCTTCCCCCTTCAACCTCATTCTCCTCCAAATATTGGTATGGCTGAAGCAGGCCTATACTTAAATAAACCACCTTGCAGGAGTAATTAGAGCGTATTCAGACTTCATTGAGAAGGGCATTAGAACTGGAGCCAGTAGATATGGGTGCCAATCCTAAAACGGTTAACTCTGTGACTGGCCAATTTACTTTTAAATTCTTTGGGCCTCAATTTCTTCATTTGTATCAAAGGATCAGGATAAAAGTACCTGGATGAATACACTAATACCTTCTTTCTAGCCCTAAACACCATAACTACAAATAGCCTGAATTCTAGTCTAGCAATCCTGAAATGGCAGAAGCACCAGAAGAAATTCTGCCATGTTAACAGGAAGATGCTCTATGGAAAACTGACAGAAGAACATAAACATGAATCGCACAAGATAAGAAGGTGCAGAGACAATTGGCACCAGTGAAGGAAGAATCCATTGCTGAGATCAGAGACTCAATAAAATACTGGGAATGCTCCTAAGAACCAAAAAGTTAAGGGATAAAAAGACCTGTGAATAGCCAAAAAAGGGACAGAAATCAGACCTGTTATTGCATTAGTGTAATTAATTTCTGGACGAGAAAATTGTCTTCCAACATAGGTTAGCACCTTTTAGCTCCCTAGAGCACAGAAAAGCTGTGACTTTACTCAGGGTCCAATGACCAGTATGGGTAAGAAGCGGGCCTTGGAACCAGTTCTTCCTGGCTTTGTGGCCCGCTCTATAAATCCAGCCATCATGCTTCTTGTGCCTCATGGCCAAAGCAACAATCTCAAATTCTACACAGCAGTATTCAGGTACTTTCTCCTCAACTCCAATCTTATATTTCAAATTGCCAACTACATCTTTCCACTTGGATATCCTAGCAGCATTTCAACACAACATCTAAAATTAAATGACCATATTTCCTGATCTAATGCCACCATGTTCCATTTTCTCCTTCCCATCTTTCCATCTCCCCCTCCATGTTGATTATACAACCAATGGACAAGTCTTATGCAGTGAAAAGAACAATGTACTTGGACTCTGGAAGAGTTTGGTTCCAGTCTTGTCCTAGAAGCTGTATGATCCTGGGCAAGTCAAAAACCACTCCATACCTCAGATTGCTCATTTTCTTAGGAAGGTTTATGGACAGAATATCTGCCTTTTCTAATGGACTTTTGAGATTGTCTTTTTTCCAATGGATTTTCTAGGCACTGTACTTGCAGAAATTTTTCTCATTCTGTCCTAGCAATCTCATTTTTTTTCATATTAGTCACTATTCTCAGAAATACTGTTGATCCCAACAAAGATTTGGGACCAATGTTCTTCAAAACTAATGTGATAACTGATTTATTAGCATTTCTTGTTTTTTTTTAAACTATAAAACTATTTCTGAAACAGATAATCCTTTCTTCTTGCTATCTTCCATATTGGTACAAAGCACTGAATGGGGAAAAAGTGACATTTTCTTTCCTTTTTGTTCTATTTAATCAAAAATACCTTCAGATTGACATGTTTTTCTTCTCATTTCTCATAGATTTCCAGAGTTGGAACAAATCCTAGAGGCCACTTACTGATACAACTCACACCTGAACAGGAAGCCTTTCTATAACACATCCATCCAGTATACGGTCATCTAACCTCTACTCTCTGCAATTATGTGGGTACTAACTCTGAATTGTTCTTTTCTAATTCTCCAAAGACCTAACATACCATATAATGTGAGTAACCGAGTCAATGATTTAGAACAAGAAATAATCCTTTCTCTTGCTGAAATGAAGATCACAGGAATGTTTAAGAAGGCACTGAAACTCAGGATAAATGAGATGTTCCCTAAATGAATTAAACTTACCTGCCCCAAACAAGTTACAATCCAGGGTCATGCAAGAAAATAGTGATATGACTGTTGTTTACCGGTAAGGCTCAAATGATACAGTACTTGAAAAGTGCTATATAAACTTAAGAAACTAGATAAACAGTTATTATTAGAAAGAATATTTTTTATTATTAAAGGGGCTAGAGTCCTGGAGCCAAGACAAATCTGCTCCAATTTCCAAAAAAGGGAAATAAGGATGATTTTGAAACTTGGAAGGCTTAATAATAATAATCCCTGACCAAAGGTTAGAATGAAATATTAAGATCAATGAATCACTGGGAGAGAGAAGGAGCCATTATGCCTAGCATTGTGGCAGAGGGCAAAGAATACCAGACTCAGAAAACTAGAATTCAAACTATGGAACACTTGAGATGTGTTGGTTGTTTGATTCTAAGCAAATCAATATCTCTGTGCCTCAGTTCCCTCATCTCTAAAACAGCAACAGTAAAACTTTCCATACCTAACTTCATTTCCTTTTCAAATTATGTTACTAGGCATGTAGCTTGGAGAATGCCACAGAGAAAAGACAAAAGAATTTCAGTAAAACTTTTAATAGAATGGAAAACAGATTTAATATTCGACAAGATCTCAATCAGCTATCAGAGAAACTTAGTATTATGAAATTTAATGGTAATACAGCTAAACTCCTGCAAATTTTTAAACTACCTAGACAATAAAACTACTGAAAACACTAAACACGTATAACTGTAAATATGTAGCCATGTAGAAAACAAGAGGGAAGTTTTTTGATATCAGAAATTATTTCTTTTTATTCTTTACATCACTATTGCCTGGCACAGTAGATGCTTAATATATGTTCATATCTTAATAAATACTGATTATGTATGTATGTACTGTTGCAGGGGCGTGGGGGTTGGAGAAGGAATTCCAAAGCAATTGCTCTTCAGTGGGAAGAATTCCGAAGCATAGAACTTCACTCTTCTGATATAGATAGGCACTGTTTGCTATAACTTATTGGCTTAGAGTTTCCTACGATACAGAGAGATCAAATGACTTTACCAGGATCACAGTCAGTATACGTCAAAAATGGCAGACTGCCTTCTTTCCTCAATACCATCCTGTTATTCATATATATAAACCTAAATTATACCTCCTATTTTTGTTATTAATGACCACATTATGCTTCAATTTCTATCTGTCCTTTTTTCTTTTATGCATTCTCTCCATGTGAAAAGAACCATACAAAAACAGATCAAAGTAATTAAGGACAATTACATTCTGCTATTTAAACATTTGCTGCTGTTGTTGTTGAGGTCCAACTCTTCATGATCCCATTTGGGGTTTTCTTGGCGGAGGTATTGAAGTGGAGCCTTCTCCAGCTCAGTTTACAAATTAGGAAACTGAGGCAAAAAAGTTAAATGACTTGCCCACAGTCACACAACTAGGAAGTATCTGACATCCAATTTTATCTCAAGAAAATGAGACTTCCTAACTCCAAGCTGAACACTCTATCCATTGAGTCAACTAGCAGCTGTACTAAAAATCACAATCCAGCAAAATTCTTCATTATCTGGAATTATGAGGGAAGTGAGAACCTGAATGAGAGTTTTCCACAAAATTTCAGTTTTTTGATAGATACTACAGACAAGTATTGATATAATTTATCTACATAACTTAGGGCTTATTGTACTATGCCATAGATATGAATGTGGAGGTTTCAATAATGATATGAAAAAGGGACAATTTTTCACCAGACTACATATACAGAGACTGGGCTTCAGCAATACAGTGGTAACTTCCTATCAAAAGTGACTTTTCATTCCTCCATTCAACAAATACTTACTCAGTGGAGCACACATAAATGAATAAGGCCTTGCCTTCACAATCAGAGGCTTCAGAACCAAAAGTATATATAAAGATTACTTATATTTTATTGTATTCGTATTTAGTTAAATATTTGTCAATTACAATTTAATCTGATTTACAGTGTTTGGCAGCTCTGCTGCAGGAAACTCTTGAAGGCAGTACAGTGCTGAGAAGGTGCTTATTTACGGTAGCAGAGGTAGTTATATTATCATTGAGGTTCACTATTATCAGTGACATTACAGAACCAATCTCTATTACTTCCCTCAAGATGTTTAAAAGGTTGAAAAGAGCTAGACTACACAAAACAATGGGATCCATAAGAGCTGCAGAGTCACAGAACCAAAGGAAGTAGTCTAGCACTGCTGAAGCCCAGGGCACGGAGGTTAAGGAAGCAATGTGGTGAAAAGCTCATAGTGTGCAAACTTCAAATTTTGCAAATGCAGAAACTAAGACCCAGAAAGTTAGTTTGGTTACTGTCAGAAAGGCAGTCACAGACCTGAGATTTGAATCCAAATCCTTTGCCTTCAAATTTAGCTTTCCTTCCATTGTACCACGTTGTCCTTTGAAAGGTAGACTGGGGCTAGATGGAGATGTTTAAAATACTATAACTTCATTTATATTTGTAAATATAACAACAGTCACTTGGGAACCTATAAACCCATGAGTATATATGAAAAAAAATTTCAGTAATGTACCTATTCTTTTCTTCTGAAACTACAAGGTAAAAAAAAAATTTAAGTGTGTGAAACTACATGAATCAACTCGTATTACAGCAGATTCATTTTAGAACATTTAAAGCTTATGGAGATACTACAGCTTCGGTAATAATAATGTTCATAGTCAATAGATCCTATAACTCTTGCCAAAAGCCTGGCTAAATTATCTTCCCCTGAACTAGCATATAGAGAAATAATTAATTTTCAAAAATGAAAAAAAAAAAAACATCTCATGGTAGCTTCAGAAGTACTGCTATGAATACTAAATCCCACTAATTCAAGTAACATTTGCTTCCAGATAGCCATATTCTTTGATATCTGCCTCCCTCCTCCTTTCAAATTTATTCCTTAATCCAAGAAATTTGGCAATCTCCAGTGGGTTCTCTATTCCTCAAGAGCTTTACAAGGTTCTTTAATATAGTACTAGTCATAGTTGTAGTAATGGGCAAGTATTCTGTCCATATGGATGAGTGTGTAATAAGATAATGTAATGTGACATATAAGTGATAGCTATAATAATTAACATTATATAACTTTCCACAAAAAATATTATGGATAAATCTTTACAAATTCTTAGTTGAATTTGATGCATCATGTTTCCTCTGCTACTTAAAATATTTAACTGCTTGCATATCTAAATTTCACTTTGATAAGAGAATCAAATCTGGTTATAACAACAGCAAGATCTCTAGAATTTATAAACTTTGACCTCTCTGAGCCTCAGTTGCCTCTTGCGTGAGATGGTTCCTTGAGATTCCTTGTAAGATACATTTCAAGGAATCCCAAAGTGTACTATCATAGAACCATCTTTAGTTATTACAGAAGACTAATGAAATTATCCCAAATTTGCAGTCCATGTAGTAAAATTAATGTATTCAAGAGTTAGAAGGAAAGACTGTACCTTAAGATGTACATTTATTTATTTTTAAAACTGATGTTTAAGAGAGGAAATAAACTGAAAGGTTACATTTTAAAATGTGCATTTATGGAAAAAATCACATTTATTGGAGGAATTATTATTTATTTTAAGTAATTTAAAGTATAACAAAAGAAAAATACCTCTCTTCAAAGTTATTAGATATTTAGGATGATTTCCTGGACAGGAAGTGAAACAAAGAAGTCATGACCAAACAATAAAGCATTAATAATGATGAGGATATAAAAAGATCTTTGTTTTCAGCTATTGCCATAAGGCTAGAGCACCTCCTCTTGACACCTTGCTAGGAAAGTGGGGGTGGGGGAAATAGAGGAGAGAAAGAAATCCTCAATATTTTTCAATACTCTAAGGCCTTGTAGAAACTTGACATGGTATACTTGCTTTTTCATCCAACTTCCCAATCTTTATGGAAGTGAAATGATGCATTTCATGAGTCATCTCGGTGAGTAGTTTTAAAAGTGTTCTTAACCTCTCACCTTTACCTCTTGTGAACTTTGCACTTCATTTTTTAAAAAAAGGTACATGCTTACGTTCTCCAGATTCTAAGGGCAAAAAAAGCTTCCAACAGAAGAATGGCAAAGGAACTCAAATAATTTACCTTTCATCTGTTTAGAAAACATTGAAATTACGTTTTATGTTTTAGTTACCCCCCCCCCATGATTTTAGACTAAAGGTTCAGGCTAATTTTCATGATCTCTAAGAAAAGGGGGATGTAATTTCACTCCTGTCTATGTATTCTTATGACAACTAGCACATAGTCTGACACACAGTAAGCCCTCAATAAATGTTCATAGGAGTGAAAATTTTAAATTTTTTTTTTCCCCAGTTTGGGGCACACAGTATTCTACAACTGTACTATAAACAACACAGCTGCTCAGGGAGCCCCTCTCCAGAGTGAAATAAAAATAGAAATAGATCAAATCTCACTTTTTCACACTGAGAAAACCATTTTCATCAATGGCCCTAGAGGACTCGCTTCTCTGTAAATAACAATAATTGTTAAATAAAACATAACCAGTCATTCTCCTATTTAGGGAAGGAGAAAAACAGAAGTGGATTCAGTTTGCCAAAACTTCCTCCTCAAAAGCTGAAAAATGACTAATAGATTAAAATCAGCGGTCTCAGGACTGAAGCCTCCAAAGTTGTAAACAAAAATAAAGGGAGCACTTTTGTCCGTGACATGTCAGGAACAAATTACCCAAATGTGTTTTCTCCTCCTCAGGTGTCAGTTTCTTCCCTCTGTCAGTGACTGACGGCTCCCACTGTTATTGCAGAAACAGATTGATCTTTTTAATGAGCCAGTTTAATAGACTCCAAAATCTCACCGTGGCTGCTCATCCATGTCAGACCATATGCACCAACAAAACATTCAGTAAAACAAAACAAAAACCAAAAAAAAAAAAAAAAAAAAAACCCACCCCAAAACAAAACAAAACAACAGAAAAAGCTTGGCTGTCAGACACTTCTATACTCTATAAAATTACTGTAGATTTGGATGTACAGATAACTTGCAAAAGGGAAATGCAAATGCAAACAAGATGCAGAAAATGTATGCAAAAAAAAATGCTGTCAAGGACCATATTTTCTTGGATCTGCTCAAATTCCCATAAGATACAAATGTATTTACACAACACATTCTCATCACCCCTCCTTTTAACTCTGAGGGGATGGGAGGAAGAGAGACTCATTTAACATCTTGCATTCATAATACATATCTCAGAATTATAATGCATTGATCTAAGTTCAGCCCAGAGATCACTGTGTAAACCTTAACCTCAGTGATCACTCACATATAAGGAAAAAAGAGATATCAGCTTCCTCCCAAATACAAGAGAATTTTGTATGCATAAATAGTGGTATCCATCACTATCATTTTTCATTAAAATACAATTTTGGGAGGAGCCAATTAGTTCTGTAAACTTGAAGGTATATTTTCCCACTTGTGTAGCATTTAGACTAGCTTTTACATAGGGTTCTCAATGCAAATTTTATTATAAAGGAAACCTAAATCCAAGTTATGTATCAACAGAAAATGTTGTTTATGGACACTGGAGAACAGGGAGGAAATTCCAGACTTTGATGGTCTCAAGTTGTCTGCTCTAAAATGACCTCTGATTACACAAGACTCATAAGATTGCCTGATAGCCTCATCATCTCATGATCTATATCTTTCTCAAGTGTCAAACATTTCATCCTCTTTCCCAATGGAATAGTAGAATACCTAGGCCAATAGAATGGCTGTGAGCTAGATGATAGAAGTGTTGAGTGGCTCCTAAATTGGCTGAATGATCATACTGAAAAAGTAGTCGTTAATGATTTGATGCCAACTTGGAAGGAAGTCTCCAGGAGACAGCCATAAGGATGTCAGTGCTTGGCTCTGGGCTTTTTAACGTTTTTATCAATGACTTGAATAATGCCACAGATGGTATGCTTACTAAAGTGGTAGAAGCCACCAAACTAGAAGGAGAGGTAATACACAGGAACATTCTTGGGATACAAGAAGATCTTGAAAGATTAGAACAGTAAGTCAAATCTAGTAAAATAAAATCTAATTCAGACAAATGTAAAACACCTTAAACACAGTCTCCAAAGTGGTTTTCACAAATACAAGACAAGGGAGATATGCCTCAAAAGGAATTCATTTGAAAAAGGTCTGGGGGTTAGGAATCCAGTCAACCAACAGTAGAAAGTAGAAGCCAAAAAACAAAACAAAATGACCCTCATGGGATCAACAGTAGCATTGCAAGGTATAGAATGCAAAACTAAGCTATAGATAGTCCTGCGGAATTCTGTCCTAAATAGACCACATTTACAATTGGAGAAGAGTAATCAAGATGCTGAATGTCCTAAAGATCATGTCTCACATGACCAACAGCAAGAGTTGGACATGGTTAGCCTCAAGAAAAGAAGACTCAGAAAGGTCCTGATAGCTGTCAGCATCAAGTATCTACAAAGGGCCATATGAAATAGAGATTTAATTTTTTTTTTTCTGATAGGGGCAAAAGGGTCCAATTTTAGTAACTGTTCAAAATTAGAGAGAAGATTTTGAGATGACATAAGGAAAAAATAACGTCTAACCACTAGAGCTACCAAAATGTAGAATGGGCTGCTTCAGGAGGAAGTTTGGTCGTTCTCATTAAAGGCCTTCAAGAAAAGGACAGATGACCACTTCTTGGATATGTTATATAGAGGGAGGATTTTGATTCGTGTTCAAATTGGATCAGATGGTTTCTAAGGTCCCATTGCAACTCTGAAATTTCGTGGTGGCCATCCTCAATCTACTGTCTGGATGTGAATTTCTAGGTTTTAGATCGATTTAACATCTAGGGATAATCTGTCCCTATGATAGTTTAGCTTCCTCACTTGGAATCACAAAAAATATTGCCCTTAGTTACTAACACTAAGGATTTTCGAATATTCCATTCCATTAGACATTTTATTAATCATCTACAGCACACACTGCTAGAGTCTAAAGATATAAAGACCTACACAATACAGACTATTTTCAAAGAGCTTCTAATGGGGAAAAATTAATAAGGAATCAAAAATTCAGAGTTGGAAGGGACTTTAAAGGCCATTTAATACAATTCTCCCTCGTCCTATCCACTTGACAGATGAGAAAAGCAAGTATTTCAAAGTGTAATTATTGCCAAGCATCACAGTCAGTAAATATCAGACACAGGATCTAAACCCAGGATTTTCTGATTCAAATTCTAAACACTTTAGGCACTACACTACTATTCAACTAATATGGGGGAAAATACAAATAATTATCATACAAAGAGCTGTGATGAGTACAAAGGAAAAGTCCTAGCAAAGCAACAGAAGGATTTTGAGGAAGCACTCATACATAAAACGTGATGGGGAGAAAAGTCTTCTTCAAGAAAGCAGCACCTAAGTAGGGTATTAAAGAAAAGGAAGGTCTTCAATTGGTAAAGATGATGAATTAATATAGTTCAGACATGGGGAAATGTACTCAAAGTACATGTATGAATATGGGAGAAAACAGGAAAATAAGCAAAGTAAGACAGAATGAATGTAGTTTGGATGAAACAGAAAAATAGGAAATGGTTTAAGAAAAATGGCTGAAATAGTAGGTCCAACTTAGACACTTAAGACAGATACTTTATTGGATAAATGAGATAAATTGGATAAATGAGGAGAAGGCACTAAATGTTTTTGAATAAAAGATGGCTGTGATCAAAGTAGTAAAGGGGACTAGGTTCATTGAATACTCAAATGTGACCAAGAAAATATTTGCAGAAATAAGATATTATCAGTGATGGGAAACTGAAGATGGCTGAGAATGTCAGGTTCAGAATATGTAGGAAGTGTTCTGATATTTAATCAATCAATTAAAAAGGCCTTCACAAAGCACTTATTATGTGCCATCTTTTAGGTTAAATGCTGGGGATACAAAGAAAAAAATATTTAGAAATGAGCAAAGCAAAAAGTCAATCTCAAACAGAAAAAACCTGTAATAATTTTGAAAATAGCATCAAAATTTCCAAGATTGAGCTAATAATAATTGCATGATAAAAATGAGTAACAAAGCTGTTAACTTTAACAGATTTCTATGTGGCCAAGCAGCTGGTAAGCTTAAAAGTTTCCATGCCTTTCAAAAGGGTTCTCTCACCCACTGTATTCCTTTTATGCTAATATGCATAAATGAATAAAACACAATCCCTCCCCTCAAAAAGTTTTGTTTCTAATGATGGAATAAAAATACATGCATGAACAACAGAAGATGAAATGATAAGAGAAAGGTACAAAGGTTTTCCAGTGGAAAATTACAACCTTGACTGGGGCACTGGGAAAAGACTTCTTGAGAGAAATCAACACAACTTAAAGGAAAAGGTGGCATCTGATCTTGGTTTTCAAGGATGTGCCTAGAACATACCTCAACAAGTACAGATTAAGAAAAGGAGATGATTAAAGGCACTGAGGTGGCAAAACAAAGGATATATACAGGAAAAAGTAAATAATCCAGTTTGGCAGAAGCATAGATTAGCAGAGCAATAAATATGTATGTTTCCAATGAGACACAGTGATTTGTGCAGTAAATGTTGAATGATTTCGGAAAAAAAAAAAAAGACTCATAACACCACACTCTGTAAATGCCTCTATTTCCATTCAGTAAAGACAAGTAAGAAAGAAAATCAATGTCTTAGATGAAAGAAAGGCACCCGCTATCTTCCTTCTAACATGTCGGTATGGTTTGGCTGCTGCAAGGGACATTCAGGGAAAAAAAGGAGGAAAAAGGGTCAAAAATAGTCTTAGAAGTACACTAAAGAACAAAGAAACACATATAAAAACTCCAAACAGTTAAAAGGGAAAGAATGGTAAAAGTAGGTAGGATGGAATGCTGCAGAAAATGACAATGTAGCCATAAGAGTTGAAATTTTAAAAGCACTTTTTAAAGTTTACAAAGCACTTTACATGGCTTTGCTCATCTGATCCTTACTATATTCATTGGGAAGGTATAGCAGATATTACTCTCCTAATTTTACATAGGAAGAAAATGAGATGCAGATGGGTTAAAGGCTCTTGCCCATGGTCAGAGCTCATAAGCATCCTAACTGGAATTCAAACTCAACTTTGCATCCAGTACTTCTTACCTCCTTCTCCCCTAGATTAAGGGTAACCCACCCCCTACAACGTTGGGGAATAACACAGTAAGATTCATATGTGTATTTTTAACTTCAATCACAAAAGAGTTTGTCCAGACTCCAGGTATCAGGAATCCAAGGCAACCTGACCCTTAGAATCAGCTGGTCTTGACAGAAGCCTTCTAGTTCTGTATCTATCACACTATAGTCCTAGGACCCACAGCAGCATCACTGGACACATCTGACTCCTTTGGGAACATGAAAAGGCCATCCTCCCCTTGTGTGAATTTCTCTCAGCTCCTCTCACCTGTCTGGAGTTCGCCTCTTTCCGTTTTCGTTCACATCGAGAAGCAGCTCTGAGGAATCAACAGGTGAGGTGGTGTTGGCATCCAGGAGCAGCTGTTCATGTTGAGCGAGGTACTGGGCAGGGTTCTGTTTGGCCAGTCTTGCGCAATGCAGGAGCTCCCGTTGGAGAAGGGGGAGGTTGGCCTGCAAAAGCATTTCAGAAAGAAGAAAAAGATGGGCCAGGCTGTTCCATCTGGGACTAACCAACTGCATCCCACTGCAGACAATGGCTGAGCTGGCTGAGCTCGAGAAAACCACTTCCTCTTTTAAGCCTAAGTTTTCAAGATGCTAGGCATGAACACTTGTGCCTAAGACTATAAGAAAACATAACCCGATGTGTCTACCAGCTATATCTTCTATTTCCAATAATCAGCACTCCAAACTACATGTAAATCCATGATGGGAACTGGAATAAGAAAAAGAGGTCTAAGTTGAACAAGATTTTCAAGTTATTCAAGATTACAAACTGTCCTAGGTCAACTAATGACATGCCATGATAGCAGTAGATATATGAAGTACCCATGCCATATCTGAAAAATAATTCCATTTAAAAAAAAATATTTTGTTAAAGTACCCACTATGTGCCAAACACTGTTTTATGTACTGGGGATACAAATATAAAGAATGAAACAATGCATATTCTCAAAGAGCTTACGTTCTAATAATATCTATCTATCTATCTACATACACAAAGAGAGACAGCACAAATGTAAAGAGAACAGATGCAAAGAAATACAAGGTAGTTAGAGAAGGAAGGAGGGTACTACTAGTTGGGGAGAGTCAGGCAAGGTTCCATACAGAAGATGATGCTACAGATGAACATTATAGAAAGAAAGGGACATGATAAAAGGTAGAAATAAAGAGGGAGTGCCTTCCAGGCATAGGAGATGATCAGTACAAAGGCAGAGGACTAGGAGATTACAAACAGTATTCTCTAAAACCTTTAAACATAATAAAAGGAGGATTAGCTTTCCAGCAAGGGTCAGCTAAAGGCTACCTCCTACAGGAAACCTTTCCAAATCCTCCTCATTCGTGGTCTCTCCTCCTAGATTATTGACCTACATGCCCTTTTCTCTCAGTAGCATGTATTCTCTTTCAGGACAGGGACTGTTTTCCATTCCATTTCTGTATTCTTGCACCTAACATACCACCTTGGTAGGTCATTAATACATGACAGCAAGAGTTGATGTATTGAACTGGATTTGTCGCCTTCATTTTACTAGTACCTTTGGTATGTGTATAAATGTTTTGATCATCAGAAATGTCTTAATATTGAAGTAATACCTTGGGGATAAAAGTCTGATAAAAAATGGTTGCTTTCTGTACCAAACAATACACAGATCTCTTGACAGATGAGACTGATAGGTGGGGGGAGGGGTGAAGAGGGAGAGAAAGAGAAAGAAAGAGACAGAGAGAGAGAGACAGACAGACAGACAGCAATATATCGAAATGTCTAACAAACTCTAGAGAAAGTCTATCGCTCAGGTAACTGAGCTATTACAAAATTAAAGTTTTAAGTTCTACAAAAATGATGTACCAAGACATAGATTATTCATGATGATGATATGTGCTAGTTTAAAGCAGATTTAAAAGAGTCTTATTATCTTAAGACAAAAACAAAACTCCATCCAAGTCATAGCTAAGGGGCAGAATGAAGAATCATTAGGTGAACTGCTCCTGGTTTATAATCTTGTTTCAGAGAGGGGAAACTGAGGCAAAAGTGTACAGTGGGTAGAGTTAAGATTTCCTGATAGCTAAATCAATGACTCCTTTGCATCAGGTCCACTGCTGTATAGCGCTTCTTAATATGATCACTCAAAACTTGTCGTAAAAGTTCTTTAATGCAGGTAAAAAAAAAAATGTTCACAGACATTATTCGGGTTAAAAGATTTTTTTTAAAAAAATAGCAACAATCCATAAAGATAAAATTGCAATATTTTCACAGAATTTTAGAGTTGGAAGACAACTTAGAACTGTATTATCCAACCTGTATCTGAAGAAGAATCCCTCTTTCACATAGTCAATCATGCAGTCCTCACTTAAAGATAAGAATATGCCAACTCTGCCTTTGGATACAAGCACTAATTCTCGGTCAGCTCTTCCAGGCATCAGACATGAATCTGTCTCTCTCTGCTACTCTGATGTACTGCTCCTAATTCTACCCTCTGTAGCCCTTCTTCCACTTAGAAGGCTTCTAACTGGTCCCTCATCCTTCAGTCTCCCTTGAATCCAATCAGTTTTCTACACACTGCCCAAATGACCTTTATAAAGCATGGCTGTAATGCCAGTGGCTCCCTATTACTTTCAGGATCAAATAATAAAGTCCTCTATTTGGCATTTAATTGCTCTTCATAAGCTGGTCCCTTCTATTTGTAGTTTTCTCACACTTTACTTCTTGCATACTCTATACAGTACGTTAATATGAGCCTATGTGCTCAGGTTCTACTTTGCTCTGCTATCCCATCTTGCCTGTAATGTTCTACCTCCTCACCTCTACCTCTTGACATCACTGGCTTTTTTTCCAAGATTCGAATCAAAACACTATCTTCTGCAGGAAGCCTTACTGGTTCTCACAGCCACTTGAGCCTTCTCTAAGTTTACTGTTCCTACTTTGAATGTACCTTACATATAACCATCCATTTATATACTGCCACCTTTTGTTTGTATATCACCTCCTGGACAGCAGGGATGGGTTTTATTTTATTTTGCCTGTCTTTATACTCCCATCATCTAGCATGGTGCATGGTACATAAGCACTTAATAAATATCTGATTGATTAAA